>NC_086247.1:148941908-149669973 GCF_021018805.1 Prinia subflava | reverse complement strand
AGAGAAGAGAAGAGAAGAGAAGAGAAGAGAAGAGAAGAGAAGAGAAGAGAAGAGAAGAGAAGAGAAGAGAAGAGAAGAGAAGAGAAGAGAAGAGAAGAGAAGAGAAGAGAAGAGAAGAGATCAAGAGTAGCTGTAGTTGAAGAATGACAGTCAGCCTTAGAAGCCAAGTCTCAAAGTTCAGATGATGTGATTTCTTCATCTGGATCTGATCTGATCTGAGGGATGAATCCTCAGAACTGGGAGGGAGGGAGCTGTGGGAATTCCACCACAGCTGAGGAGACTGCTGAGAGCCAGTTTCCCAAACCAAGACTACAGACTGAAATTCCTACCTCTACATATCCATACTTCCATTTCAATTCATTTTCAAATGTAGATTTCCACCCCCCATCTATCTAGGAGCCGATCTTGTCTCTTTTACAGTAATTCCCTAAATATTTCAGATTACATAACTCCTTTAACTCATTGCAATAGAATCACAGAATCATAGAATGGTTTGGGTTGGAAGGGACCTTAGAGACCATCCAGTTCCAACCTCCTGCCATGGGAAGGGACACCTTCCACTAGACTAGGTTGCTCAGAGCCCAGTCCAACCTGGTCTTGAACATTTCCAGGGATGGAGCACTCACAGCATCTCTTGAAAACCTGTTCCAGAACAATGGGGTTTTTTTATTTGTACAACCAAAACATACATCTATAATTTTAAGACTCTGTAAGATGAATTCAAAGAGCTACTGAGAAGCAACTTGTGCCAGATTTCACCGTTGACACTTTTGACCTTGTGACTCCAGCCAGTCATTGTTCCTGAGAATAAGGTAAGTCATAAAGGCAGAATTGCAGCCATTGACTGGCTCATAAGGAAACACTGTCTCACCTGATAAAAGCAAGGAGCAATGAAAGGTGGGTGTGCAAATCACTAAAGGTCATTGCACCCACCTGGCCATGAGACATCAGTCGCTGTTAAAGGCAGACACAGCAGCAGGGAATGCTCTGTGCAAGGGTGCTGTGGGAATAGCTGAGATGCTAAAAAGGGACCAGGTGTAAGTTCTGATCACTCACCATGCTCCACCAGCTCATGTCCCATCTGGTTTTTTTTGTTGTTTTTTTTTTGTTTTGTTTTGTTTTTTTTTTGTTTGTTTTGTTTTTTTTTTTTGATTGCTCCAACTAGGACTCTCCAGCATAAACCCCAGCATGGTTGTGGGGACAGTCCCTGCCATGGGCCTCTCCCAAAAGGCAGCACAGAGCATAAGCACTGTGACACTATGCATCGTTTTGGCTCCTTCCAGACCTGCAGCTCTGTCCCAGGAATCTTTACATTGTGTCAGCTCCTTGCACTCTCCCGTGCCTTATTTTGGGGAATGCAACACTCCCTCAGCATCATGCTCTGAGAACACCAGGCCACAGGGCTGCAGTCCAGCCTCCATTTGACTGCAGATATTTTACACTGCTTCCAAATGTTGTAATTATACATCCTACACTTAGGTGGGCACCAGATGAGACCCAGGGCAAAGAGCTGTGAAAAGGAGGGCACAGCCAACCTGGTTTGGAAACAGCTTGATGCCTTGGAAGGCTGACCTGGAACAGAGACTGGACAGAGCTAGGGAATAAAGCAGGTATTTATTAAAAGGCCTCCAGGATCCACTTTGGGCAGGACAGGAGCCTGACCAAGGCTGCACCCAGGGTCACAAAAAGTGAATGGTCACAAAATGGCTGACCAGTCATGAGTTCTTACATTTTTATAACTTTTGGTCCATTTGCATATTGGGGTTTAATTGTCCAATTACAGCTTCAGGTTGTGAGGTCTCATCCTTCTTGTCCCTCCTTTCAGTCCACTGCTGTTTGTGCTTTTGGGCCTGAAAGTTGTCCTTGGTCTTCCGCAGGAAAAGGATTTGTTTTGTCTCCCTGCTCTGTGAAGGGAGCTGACTGGCACTTAATACGAGGCTCAGAACTGCACTCCTGGGCAGCACAGAAACATGCAAACTAAAACTTAAGGCATCAAGCTCACCCTGTAAACACAGGCTAGCCCCCATTACCTGGTCTGGTGGGAGATTGCTTCTTGATCCCTTGCATCCATCAGCATGGACACTTATGCTTTAACAGTTTCTTCCAAAAGAAAGAGGTTAACCTCCCAAACCCAAGCAGAAAAACACAAACACACACACTCTTTACCTGATATAGGCCTCTGTACTGCTTGGCCCTGTGATCTGGTCTTCCATGAGATAGGTGTTGTGTGAGGAGGACACCAAGTAGTGGCTGAGGGCTGGGTCATGTCCTGGTAAACTTTGCGGTGGGCCGGGTTGAAGATGTTCCCCTCGTCTGACAGCAGGTACATCAGGAAACCATCCTTGGTCATGGCATTGCCCCTCTTGGCTGCCAGGCAAACAGACAGAAAACCCCACACTGAAAATGTGACACCACCAGGTCATGTCACTACCTTCAGTCTCTGCTGGGGCCTCTGCTCTCCAGGAGATCCCAGAGGCAAAATGTGCTCCCCAGGCATTCAGTAAAAGCAAAGGCATCAATGTTCTCCAGACAAGGGTGACACCTTCAGCTGCCTAAAAATGCTTTTAAAGTGTCTTGGGTTGAAAAATGTAACCAAAAATGTGTATTCTATTTTCATCTGTTGAAGACAGTTGGGAGATATTGTTATTTATCTCTTGTAACTCTAGGGGTGGAAAGAGGGCAGATCCCTTCTGTTAATGGGACACCTGATAACACCAGATAAGGCAGGGCCTCCTTATCTCTTCCTGCACCCATCCTCCTCCCAGGGACATCCCCTGTGAATGGGCCATTGAAGGCTCTCACAGGACTGATAACATCACCTCATCCCATTGGGAGATGCTCCACCCAGCGGGAGGAGCCAAAGCCTTTCCACAGGGATAAAACAGCAATCCCAAACCCCAAGGGAGCCTGTTCCCAGTGGATTCCCAGAGGATGACTGGACCCTTTCTTGAGGATCATCTCTACTCCAACAGAGCCACATCTGTCACTCTGGGAGGACTCACTGCGGGCTGCTTCCAACACCCTGACCAACAGGGTGCCAGGTTTGCATTCTGACTCTGTCAGTGGTCCTTTGTACTATTGCATTTATCTTATTTTATTTTTATTTTATTTTTATCTTTCTTGTTGTTTCTTCTCTCTCTATTAAATTGTATTTCTGACTTGGAGTCTCACTGGTTTTGCTTTCAAACCAGCACATAAAGCCCCTTCATAAGCATGGCTTTTTATGACACTGTCCTTGATAACATCTTAAAAGTGTCAAAGACAGACCTTACCTCATCTGTCTCTAGAGATTTACAGCACAAAAATCTCCACTTGAGCATTTCAAGGTTTATTTGTGCCAACCCAGGGAAGCTGTCAGATGTCTAAACACAGTCAGATAAATCCTGTCTAGATTATCCAATGTAATACATGATTTGCAAAGAGGAAATACAAAATTACTCCCCGTTTTGAGGGACTGAACTAGATCTCAGTCTAATCCTAAAGCCTGACAGTTGCAAAACGTTGTCCCTCCCCTGAAGGAATAGCAGGACAGTGGAAAAACAGCCCATGATTCTGAGTTGGCTCTTTGAACACATCCTGCAAAGGTGCTCCAGACAGATGATTCACCCCCAGTCTGAGCAGACAGACAGTTCTGAGACTGCCTCCTGAACAGATGTCACCTCCTTGGCCTCTACTCAAGAGATCTCATCTGCAGGTGGCTTTACAGGTGGATCCCACCATCAAGGACATCAGCCTCCAGCTTCTGGAGAACACAAATATTGCTCCATTCTCAGCCTTGAAAAGCCACATGAGGACTTGGCATCTGAATAACCCATCTGAGTCTTTCCCTCAGGATTTTCATCATCCTCTACCCAACCTGTATCAGTCTCTCTCCTGCTGTTCAGTGCACCCAAAATAAAATTGAAGAGAGAGATTTCCCAGCCTGTCCTCCGCCCTCCTCTCCTGGAGCTCTTAGTGCTCCCCTAGGAGAATGGTGTTTCAGATGCAGCTGTGGGGAGAAAATAATACACACAACTCCAGGAAAAAAGCAGCAGCAATGCAATTCAGAGTTCATAAAAAAGCAAGATTTTGAAGCAAATCAGCCAGAATTTTCAACCTACCTCTTTCATTGGGCTCATATCTCTGAATTAAGGCAGGGGCAGCAACAACAGCATCTTCTTCCTGCTGTATCTCATAGAGAAACCTCACCAGGTTCTGGCAGGACATGAACCCTTCTGGGTTCGAGTACATTTGGAAGATGCTGTCTATTTCCCTCCTCTCTGTCAGTATCTTGTAAAATTCCTCTATCTCATCATCCTCCAGAGCCTCTGTCTTGGACTTGTCACAGTGCTGTAAACGTAGAGGGGAGAAGGAGTGAAAACCTTCTTTCCTTCTGGCATAGGCCAGCCGTAATCTGCACCAGGGCTACACAACGCAGAACACAAAATAATTGACAAGAGTTACTGGCCAGCGAGTGAGGAGCACGTGGTCAATGACAATGGTTCTCATTGACAAGGCCAATAGTCATAAACCAGTTACAGTTGTTAGCATTTATACATTATCAGTGAGCTCAAAAGCCTTGAGTTCCATCCCTTGGTGTGCTTCAGTCAGCACAGCTCAAAATAATCCAAGCACAAATTAAGGGTCAAAAGAAACGTAGCTCTTAATCTCAGGAGGAATAAAGGGAAACATTTAAATAATGATAGAGAGTTTAGCCAAAAATCCAATAAGTTAAGTGAAAATAACCCTCCCTTTGACCTAAGTGGCTCAGACCTCAAGAGGTTGTCAAGATTCACTGTAGGGCTATTTGCAAAGATAGCATAAAAAAATCCCACCACTGCTAAACATGTGTATGTTTAGGTATGAAAAAATCCACCTCTCCATGGAAATTTTCCATTCTCATCCAAAACTGGCCACGTAACAAAATCCCTACAGATTTCAAATCAGATATAATCTTCTCACAAGGAATTGTAATTCAGATTCTCCACCTTCCTCTGGGATTTGAACTTTTCCAGTAGATACCATCTCGGACAGAGTACCACAGCCAAGGACTTGATTGACCATGAAAGATGGGGCACTTGAGATATACATGTTAATGTCTCCATGAAGGACACAGCTTTTCCAATAACAAGTTTTTCCAGTTTATTTAAAATACTCCCAGGTTCAATTTTTCATCAGAAAAAACCACTTTCTTTTTCCTGTGGCAAATCCTGATATTAATTTTGTTGTTTGTTCCTAGCAGAATTCTTCAGCTTGTCAAACCAGAGGAATTAAATTGCTTTCCATCTTTGATCCCCTGTGACAAAGCTATTTTTCTGGCTTTTATGATGAAAATGCCTGTTTTTGTTTAACCAGTCATCACACTAATCTCAACCTAGCTCTGCCAGTGATCTCAGTGACGGCCACGGTGGCTTTGGCAGTGTCCCAAGATGATAAGGAGGGACTTTCATCCCCTGCAAATCTTTCACTACCTGTTTATGGAGCACATATAAAACCAAAGAACATCATGATGTCTAGCATTTCACAAACTGAAGTGACAGAAAGAAAGAGTTCAACCTGTTGTGACTTCAGAACCTGCTGGGCAGAGCTATGGGCTCATCTCAGGGATGGGACAACCTGTGATGTGCTCAGTACTACAAACATCTCCAAAATAATTTTGAGAGTTCAGGAACTGCTTTTCCTTTCTGCCTTCCATGTCTATGATCCTGTGCTGTGGCTCTGGCAGATCCCTCAGGCTAAGCTGAGCATGATGCTTAGCAACTGCAAAAGGAATATAAAAGTGGGAAGGCAGCTGGCGGAGATGGCAGGGATGCCGTGAATTACAAATGATCTTTTCTTTAAGACATGACAGGAAAAATGATATTTCTTCTAGAAAACTGACATTCTAAGTGGTGTGCCTGGGGAAGTTTATTCATTAGTTGCCAATAAAGGCTGTGATGAAAACAGGACAATAGCACTGGCACCAGAGTCAAGCTCTAGGATATCTAGATCAGATGCATGGTATAAAAGTGAGTTCCCTCTGTTTTGGCTACAAGAGGTCCAAATCAGAAAGAGAATCTCAACCCAAAATGCAATGTTTTACCTCCCATATATGCATCACAAGCCATAAGTCCTGAATGACCCTTGGCCTGCCAGCAAAAACACCTTTCTGATGCATCAGAATGAATATTCAGGTTGAAATGAAGTGAGCAATGAGAGGAGCTTTGCATAATTTCTGGTTGCATTGCAATACATTTTACTCAGGTGTCTCAAACCTAGATGTGGACACAGAGTCATGTGATGACAGGCAAGAATAATGTGAGAACATGCCCTGCAGCCCCCACTTGAGCCCCTGATCACCCTTCCTTCCTGTGACTAAATGAAGAAAAACTCTCTGAGACAGAAAAGATCACCCCTTAATAGGCTGTAATGCCCTAGTCCATCTAAACTGAGGCAGGATGCAAACTGAAAATTGCTTTAGGAGCAAGACAGACCCTTTCTGGAGGCAAATCAACCCTCAGGAGATCTGAATTTACCTTCAAAGAGCCTCTCTTTCCAGTAGCTATACAGCCTTGCCTAATGATGGTACTTCAACTAACTCCATGCGTTTTGAGGGGTTAATCAAGGTTTACCAATTACTCAGACTCTTTCAGCAAAAAGGATTAATTCCATCAAGTTTGCTCTCCTAGAGCTCCCTTGTAACTATTGTGACAGCAGAAGAGGTCCATTAAATAAGAGGATACTGTGCCTCTAAAATAATAATAATAAAAAAAGAGTAAAATATAAATAAAAATATCCCAAAGGTGGTTTTGTTTCAGGTTGTAGATGTGTGAAGATGTGAGAGTGATTCATCTCCTGTATGTGAGATGTATCCTTTAGGATAAAGACATTCACACCCTGGTCCCTGCTGGCTTCACCTGCACAGACTGCAAAGGAAGTGTTGGCAGCTACTTCCAGTGGAGACATCCAATTCTATCAGTGCATTCCCAGCCTTATTTCCACTCCTCCAGGATCTTCCTGGGCAGGGAATAAAGGATGGGATACACCAGCCAGAGTGGGTGGTACAACTGGAATATTTTGTGAGCTGAAATTCTTTAAGGTCTGCTGATGACCTTCCCCTAAATCCTGAGGAGTTACCAGAGTCTATAAAGCAAAGATAAGGAAATTTGGATCTCCTTTGGGGGAAGGCTGCCTGCTCACAAGGAGGAGCAGGAGAACTCCTGCCTGGTGCCCAAAACCACCCACATGTTTACCACTGATCAGAAAAAAACATTTCTGAAACTGCACACCCATTAATTCAAATCCTGCTTCAGACAGGATGGAAGTTTGGAAATTATCCAGATGGTTTATCTCACCTCAGCAGGATGGATTCTCTAGACAGAAACCAAAAGCTTAACAACTGAGAAATTTTCATCCCTTTCTTATCTTCTGATAGGCTCAGCCAGCAAGCTGAATCTTCAGAATTTACAAGTGTACATCCCTGACCAGATTAAATATTCCTTGGGAGTATTAAATCAATCAGACTAGTCCAGGCTTTGGTGCAATGTTGTGCATCTATCATGAATCTGGAAAGTTTTTCTTAATTTGCACTTATTTTGTTGTTGTTGTTTTTTGTTTTGGGGTGGTTTTTTGTTTGGTTTTTGTTGTTGTTGTTGTTGTTGTTGTTGTTTTTTGTTTTGTTGTTGTTGTTGTTTTGGGGTTTTTTGTTGTTGTTTATACCTGTCACTTTGCACCTTCCTCCTCTGAGAAGGTGAGGATCTGGGTCCACAACTGTAACCAAAAAAATTCAGCCAGACTTATGCATTGACATGCAGTTGTGGCACACAAAACTCCTGAAACCTCTGGGATTTCAACTTTGTTTCCTTTTTTTTTTTTGCATTATCCATGTTTGCATCTCATTTTCTGCTTCATGCCAAAATTATGAGGAAAGATCTTAACACACCCTCATCAAAAGCCTCATGCTGGCCCAACTTAGTGAGAATCAATTATTCTGAGCAATCAATTACTGAGCACCAAAACCTGAGAGTCCTTCCTTGGCACATGAAAAGAAGCCAAGGGTTCACTTTAGGTGAGGTCTCCAACCCAAGCTGAAATCTGTGGGACATTTTGACCTCAGCAACCAGCAAACCCTTTTTCTGCTTGCTCCCATTACCTGGAAAATCTTCTTGGCATGGTAGTCATCGACTTCAATGTTCACTTCTTTCAGGAAGTCTTTGAGCTCTTTCAGGCTCATCTTGTTGTCTTTGTTTTTGTCAGCTTTCCGCAGGCAGGTGTGAATCCAGCTGCGGGAGGATGTAAGGAAATCTTTCCAGGTCAGTGCCTAGCCTAAACACCTAAATACCTTCTGCTGCACATGGCAGGGGGGAAATCTTTTCTAAAGGCTCTGAGCCACCTCTCCAGCTGCTGGAAAAGCAGCGTGGGCCCCCTGAGCAGCTGACACCTCCTCCCCTTCTGCTCCCACCGAGCACAGTGATGCCTTGGCAGAAGGAAACTGTGCTGTGATACACGGATGGTGACCCGGGAGAAGCTTTCCACCATCTGGCCAAGGCTGGACCAGCTCTCTTTACCCTGTAGGAGTTTGTGGCCACAGCCAGAAACAGTTTGATTTCTCTTTTGTGACAGAGAGTACATTCTGCTCCAGACGGTTAAAAGGGGATAAATGAAAGGGGAAGAATGAAAGGAGCTCCCGAGAGAAGCTTGGTAAAGTCATTGCAATGGATTTGATCAATGTCCAGTGTGTCACAGTGAACACTGAACTCCAGAAGAAGCAGCAACAATCATTTTTTTAACTCATCCTCAGCATATTTTTAGGGATTTCTACCTATATTTCCTAAGAACTTTGTTGTGAGTGGAATCAAACCAAACTTTGTGGGTCTTGGCTTCTTCCCCTGATGAAATGCACAGGGTCTGTTACTGTGCTGTACTGTGAAAATACTTCATAAGAGCTTGGGTTTTAATCACTTTATTCATTTATTTCTATGGATCTGGAGTAACTGCTATAAGAATGATCTTAATGCAATGTCAGATAATTTAAACTGGATGCTCCATTTTCCTTCAGTCTCTAAAATAATGTAAGACGGTTGAGACACACTGCAGTTTTAAATACCAAAAAACTCCATTCCTTTTTCATCATGGAACTAACTGTCTAATTTGCTTTACTGTCAAATAAGAAAGGTCATCCAGAAAAATATCTACTTTTCAACAGGAAAAAAAATGATCAAAGTAAGAAATTGATCTCCAAGAATAACCTTCCATGTCGCACATAGGAAACAATGCTTCAAACTCATTCCAGAAAAACTTTAAAAAAAAAAAGCCCAATCTGAATGTTAATCAGAGTAAAGCTCAGGATCAGCAAATACCAGCTGAGGCATATAGTGCTGTAACATTTAAACTGGGCCTTTCAAAATGACCCCCAAAAAGGGCATTAACAGCCTGAGGAGCTGTAAACATAAATCTGAAACAGCGTTTACCAGAGCTACCCCTGCACTGAAGTATTTCCCAGTGATGGAGATATGTGTAAACTGTTAGTGAGTATTGTTTGTCTCATGGAAAGCTGAACTTTCTGACTTTAAAAATCTTGGCAGGTGCTAAGCAATGACCTCACCCCACATCCGTCTCAGCCTGGTAATATTAATATTCCCCTTCTTTAGACATGGAAACCAAAATAAAGAGAGGCTGCATTTCCCAAGGACACTCCAGAGCCCTGAACCAGGGTCTGCCTTGGACTGATTCTTCCCAGAAAATCCAGTTTGAGTCATGAAGCTCCCATGAGCAGAGGATGCTGTGCTGGGAGCACACCACTCCCACCCTGGGGTGCAGAACACCCCCTCCACAGCTCTGCTCCAGAGAGGCTCTGCTCACACTGTCACCCTGGTGCCACCCACTCACACCTGACCCTGCAATTCGGGTCCCCTTCCCAGCCCTCCCTAGAAACAACAAAGGCAGGAGCAACACCCAGTGGTGGTGAGCCAAGAGGAAATCCAGTCTGCCACAGCCAGAGGTGAGGAGTAGGGGTAAAACTATTCTTTTGTGCATAGAAACTACTGGGTTTGTGCTAATCACTGCATTTTTTTAAGAGTGTGCATAATTTCCTCTGATAATGAGCACCCAGAGGTCAGGCACGTACCCATGGGCAGTAAATGCATCTGCAAAAGAGTGTGCCCAGGTCCTACCTGTGAATGGAGGATTTCTTTTCTCTTAGATCCCTTCCCAAGAGGCTGAGAAATGCAGGAGGGAAATCAGAGAGCCCAGGAAGAGCCCAGGCACACACAGTGGGTCCTCTTGCTGCAAGGGCAAGCAGCAAAGAGAGAAAAAGGAGTACAGACAACTGAGATCTCAGTAAATAGGAGTATTCTGGCCTAAAATACCCAAATCCCCATCCACCTGGATTCCCTCAGCTTTGGGAGAGCTCAGAGGAGCTGGATGAACAAAGCACTTCAACTGAAAGTCCTCTCATCTGGTACAAACACCATTTTTCAGTCCTGGCTGTGGGTCTTCCTTTCACCTTCTGCCCCTCTGTGGGCCTGAGTGGTCTAGGAAGGAGCTGCTCCCATTTCTGTATCCATCCAGGGAGAGCCTGCCTCCTGCCTCTTGTTTTTAAAGGATCTGCCAGCTCCAGGGCTACCAGTTTGCTCTTCATTTCAGTCCTCCCTCTTTGGTTTCTATCTGGCAGATATCCCATGAGTGTGCTCGGAACAGAAATGCTGCAGAACTTCTGGTAAGTGATATCAAACCAGAAGAAAAGCTCACACATGAACCTCAGAACCGAAGCAGGCGGTGCCACCCTGCTCAAATGAAAAGTCCTCTGTATTTTCTGGTCTAAAGTCTTCCCTGCACACATACCTGCAGTATTTGCTAAACAATCTATGCCAGCCTGCTGCAAGGTTGAATGTGAGGCTTATTAAAACAGAACTCTGTGTATAAGAACATCAGAAATGCTCATCAAGCATGTGGGAGTTTTATCTGTGTAGGAATATAGGACTGGAAAAAATACATAAGACACTGAATCCAGCTCCTTTCTACCACAGGCAACTCCACTGAATTCCAAACTGAACCAGCCCCACCTGAAACTAGCAGAGTTTTTGCTTTCAATCCTTGTTTTCAAAGACTTGCACATTCCTTACTTGTTTTGCAAGGCTTTGGGAAGCTGAAAAAGATACCCTGCAAGGCAATTCTCCAGTCATGGGGGACAGGCAGGGGACATAACCCTTCTCATCTCCTGACTCTTCCCCTTCTGTGCTCACAGATGCAGAGAACACTCCTGAGGTTTAAGGAAGATCTGAGCAAGCCCACGCTGCCAAGCAAACCCAGTGAAGGCAGACTAAATTTAAAATCCCAGGCTTTAATTAAACATCATCAAATTTCAAATGAGAACTCATGCTGTTCTGTAATTCCAGGTTACGTTAAATGGCCTGAGACAAGCCCAGATTGGAAGCCAGCACTGCACAGTAATTACTCTTCCAGAAATATGGTTTGCCTACCCACCCTATTTAGCTTCGATTCTGCTTTCCAAAGACAGAAAGGCACTTTTCCATGCTGGAAATTTACAGCCTTCTTCCTTTGCAAATGTCATTGTTATTTTTCCCCCCTTAACAATCTTGTCTCTTCTTACGGGCAAGTTTTTCAGCCATATATTTAATTTGATATGCTCCAGGGACAACTTTCTCTAGCCCAGATTTTCCCCTACACACTGTGGGGTGGCTGAGGAGTGACCTTACAGTCCAGAGCTTAAAAAACCATCCAAAAAAGACACTCATAATGCAGGAGATAAACAAGACATCCCAGAACTGATGGAGTCTGATTCCTTTAAGTGAACAGCACAGTGGCTGTGAAGATGCTTCTCAGACTTCAGAGAACCCACAGAAGAGTAAAGCCTGATGAAAACTCAGCATTTATGCACCATCTCCTTCTCCATCAGTACATTAGTACCCAGCAGAGAAGCCACATGGAATGAGGATTTAACTGAGGGCAAGACTTCCTGGTGCCTGCTCAGCCTTGAGCTCCAGCTTTGTGATTTTCCCAGCTGAGGATTTTGCATCTCCCCTCCTCTCTGATGTTTGATGTCAAACAAGTCATGAAGCCCACTCAGCCTTCTCTCCCCAAGAGTGGTATCTCTTTTCCTCTCTGATAGCTGAATATCCACCTTGGGAAGCTCAAAGGAACTTAATATTTTATGACTGCTGCAACTCTGTGCAATCAGGGTGAAATCAGCAAACAGCTTCAGATGCCATGGTCAGAGTCTCAGACACACAGGGACTGAAGAAAATCCATCCAAAACTGCACCAACAGATATTCTCTCTTTTTATACATGAGACCTCTGTCTGCAAAGCAACTTATTGAGTGAAATGCAGCCCCAGGGGAAACTCCCTGTGAATTCAGCAGAGCCAGAATTTCATCCAATAACCAACCCCTCTCCATTTCATAATGAATTCACTCTCCTTTCCTGCTCTGTGCCTTTTCCTTTCTGATCTCTTCATTGTCACTAAAGCAACTGCAGATTATTTCAGGGCAAAACTCCCTCCCATGCTGAGGCTAATAAGGAGTAATTTCACTCAAGTCAGTGGAGCTACCCTGGAGTAAATTTGGCAGTGAGAAGAGGAGAATCAGTTCCCTTTCCTTGTATTACCGAGAAACACGGTAAACAGTGAGGGCTTTTCATGCCTTGCCAAGAAGTGCCTGTCCTGGAGTTTACTGCAATGCAAGTGAAACAGACCCCTGAAGAACACACAAAAAAAATAAAGATTGTTTTCTCTGGAGCTCCATGAAAGAGGGAATTCTTTGCTTAGGGAGTTACATTAAGCCTGACTCCACTCTTGCTGGTATCATTGTAAAACGGGGGGGAAAAGCATTGGAAACCAGGGAGCTTGCCTGGGTGCAAAATCAGTGCAAGAGGAAACCCCAGTGCCAACAGGGAAAAAAGGAGGTTAGCCTACTGTCCCCACCCACACGGAAAGACAAATGCATCTTTGTCCATGATTAATCACTTTATAAGGCAAAGGATACTGTTGGAGTTTCTGTTTCTGGTTCATGGAGTTGCTGTGGGCTATGATTTTCCCAAGGCCGGCGATCCAGTGGTTGGCATCATCCTCTGAACTCGCAATGAGGTCCAGGTTTTTCCGCTGGTCTTTGAAGATGATGGAAAAGCAGCGATACTCTGGGACATCCTTGGCGTATTTTTCCATACCTTCTGTTTTATGGCCTGACCTCACATCCCGGATATCTTCAATGGAGACTGTGGAAACAAAGCAGAGCCTGCTGTCAGCAGGGGTTCAGTCAGCCTTATCTCTACTTGGTGAGGGACATTAAAAAATTACTCTTCTTTTCCTGAAGCCTCTGGAGAGTTCCCTTCCCTTTCCCCCCTTCCCTAAGCTTTGGTACTAAAGAAAACTCAACTCAAAAGGACCAGAAAGAGCAAGAAATTTTAAAAAGAAAACCTCTTTCTCCATGTTCTTTATTTAATAGAGAAGCAGAATATGCTCTAGGTGCCATAGTGTGATGTCCTGTTCATGAGACACAAATCACAGCCAAGAGTTTGGTTCCAAGTCCTTGGAGCATCCCTTGACTTATTCCCCCTGAGAACAGGGAGAGTGGAGCTGTGCCTCCCTGGAACCATCACCCACAGGAAAATCCTAAATCCACAGAATGGTTTGGGTTGGAGGGACCTTAAAGATCATCCAGTTCCAAACCCTTGAAATGGACAGGGACACCTCCCACTAGATCAGGTTGCTCCAAGCCCCATCCAGCTAACCTTGAACAATTCCAGGGATGAGAAGTGCACAGTCTCTCTGGGCAAAATAACAGGTGACTTCAACAAGAGGAAGGTAAGGAACACAACTGTCCTTCTTTAGGTTGCAGAAATAGTGAGAAGGTAAAATTTAAGATCCCATCTGTTCCTCTCAGTCCTGGAAATGCAAATTAAGGAGGCAAAGACCAAAGCTTCAGAGCAGTCTGGTGTCACCCACACTCCATCCTAACCCCTGTCAAGGGTAGAATTTATCCTCCTTGCTGTAAGAAATCAAAACACTGTTTTCAAGATCATCTTTCCTCACTTCCACCTCTGTTCTTCAGCTGGTGGAAATGAACCCTGAAACTGCTCCATGTTTGCAAAATGCACACACAAGGCAATCCAGAAGGAGCAGTGTATGAAGAGACTTTTATTAAACAAATATAAGTAACAGAGACAACCCTAAAATGCCCTTGAGAGCAATCGGTGCCCTCAAACTGGGCTGAAATCAGGCGAGCTCCCAGCAGCACCCACAGCCTCTTTTTGTCTTTCATGGGTCACTTCAGACATCTACAAAACACTGGCACAGGCTGCCCTGAGCAGTTGTGGATGTCCCATCCCTGGAACTGTTCAAGGCCATGTTGGACAGAGCTTGGAGCAATCTGGCCTGGAGTTTTGTTAAAAAGCAGGGCATGAGTATAAAATATCCCCAAAGTTTGGCTGAATAGGAGAAACTTGCCTTTAAACATCCATTTCACCATTAAAATGTTCAGTTCATTCAAAGTCAACACTTTGAAAAACCCAACTCAGTATCCACCTGCACATTTTTGGCATGGCTGCCTTGGGATTATTCAAAATTCATCAGATGCTCATTAGAGGTTTGAAAACTTTCCTGTTTTTCCCAGAGCAGTCATGATAATGCTCAGCTGCTGGGAAAAAAAAATCAAAAATTTCACTCTTCAAAAATCAGTGACTTTCCAAAAGCAACACTTAACATTTGCTTCAAGTTCTCACCAAACACTGGGGTGGTCAAACACCTTCCACAGCACTTTGCTGGCTTGGTCCCTATACAAGAACACACCATGAGGAGCTCCCTGGAGCTGGCAAAGCTCTTCCCTGACAATTATGAGCTGTTATCTCTGTGTGGTCTTTGATTATTACTTTGTAAAGGCCAACAGTTGATCAGCTGAGGGGAGGGGAAGAAAAGGTTGGGTTGGGATGGGCTGCTGTGGAATTATGTTAGCTGGCCAATTTGAGTGAAAGTTTATGGGTTTGAGTATTAAACCAGCTTAAAAAGAAAAAAGGCTGCAATTCCCCCCACAGATGGGCCTTCTTGGTGATCTTGTCCTTTAACCAGAGGATTAATCAAATTATAGCTGTGCCTAAGGTGGAACTTCACCTTTACTGTAAAGCACCTTATCGTGTTTGACCAGATTCAGTTCAATCAAAAAGTCTAAAGTTTATTTAGCCTTCTTTTATAGCAAGTGGGAAATAAAGCAGCTTTTGGAACACAGCTGCTCTGTTCTATTCAAACAAAAACTTCAGGGTAAGACAGGTTATACCCTTAATCCATGGCTACAGTGGACCCTTGAGTAGAAAGGAAGCGCAAGCTGGGCATCTCATTTGTAGACATCCCATAAATATGGGATTCTCCTCCTCTCCAGGTCTCTTCTGCTTATGGCAGTGAAGAGGAAGGATCATCCTGTTACTCCTCTTCACCTGCCAGCTGCTCACCACTGCTTAGCCCACAAGAGTTTTTGTCCTGCAGAATGGCTCCTTAGTCTGCTTGTGCAATCAATCCCTGAACTTCGGGTTGGCAACAGCCTCGTGTTTCCAAGACCAGAAAATCTGATGTTAAATATTGGAAATTTAGAATGGATTCTTTGGAAACCATTACGTGGCTGCATGAATCCACTGGAAAAGAGAGCTGTGTGGGAGGAAAAAAAGATTGATAACCTGTGTTTGGAAGGGCTGCCTTGATCTTTTCAGGGTGTGCTGAGAAGAGGATGATGGAGATAAAAGAGCTTCTCAACACAGAATGGGTATAAGGAAGGCTGAAGAGCAGGACTGGTGTCTATTGTAGTCACACAAGAGAGGAGAAAAACTATCACCACAGGAACTGTTAAAATGCAGGCAAAGGAAGGGCACTTTTTATAGCTTTCCATAGCTTGGTTGTGTGTACTGTTTTCATCTATCAATAAAAAAGCTGAAGCCAAAGGACTCAGCCCAAGCCATCTGCTAAAGTTATCTCTTTTCTGGAAAATCTTAACCCAGCATGAGTACTTTATCAGCTGCTCCCAGGCAGCGACAGCACTCTATTAGGAGTCCCAAACTGTGTGTTCAGCTGAGCTATCTGCGAGGAGAAATCAAAAATAACTGGGGCACAGAGATATTTCACAGCAGAGGAACACTCACAGCAAACAGCCATCAATCACAGCTCCCTGCAGCCTCCCTGTCCCTTCCCCATCACGCCACAGCGGGGAGATAACCACAAGCAGAAGAGAATCTGGAAAGTTTGCATCTGCTCCTGAGTGCTTGCGTCTGCTGAAGAGGTGGTTTGTAGAGAGCCCAAACATGACGCACAGCACAGTGAAGCCTGTGTTCCTGCTGGCCTCCAGACACCGACTCACACAGGTTACATCCTGGTCAGCCTTCCTGGCTGCTCTGGATGCTGCTGGGACAGCCAAAGGCTCCCCATTAACACGGACACACAGCAGCCTTCCCTGGAGCCAGTGAAATTCCTCCTGTCTGAACAGCTCTCAGGGAGGTGTTGAGAACTTTCTTTCTAGCCCTCCTTTCAGTTTTCATCAGTGCCTCCTGCTCTTGTGCTTTTCCCTTGCTGATTTTCAGCCCAGTGCCCTTCTCTTCCACCCCTGGCATCAGCAGGCAAGGATGACTCAGGCCCTCAGGATTCTTTTGACAGCCACGGTATCTTCAAGCAACCATTATGTATCTTTTGTGTATCTGTCTTGATTGTGCTTTCTCCCTTCATGGCTTTCAAGGAGATTGGTGTTACACTTGCAAACTCATCTCCTCATGCACAAGGAACACCTCTCAAAGGAAATCAGCTGGATTATCTTTAAGGTTCCCTTCTAACCCAAACCACTCTATGATTCTGGAGTAGGAGAGCAAGAAGGAAGAGCCTGACAACATTCCTAATGATGAAAGCACTTGTGTGAGAGAGGAGCCCTGGCCTCTCCATCTTTTCTTTCATCACTGCTCCACAACTGAAATGTCCAGACTGTGCTGGGAGCATGAGCTGTAAACTCTTTGGTAATCCCAAGGAATAGAGGGAAAGGAGGAACAAAGGCAGAGAAGAATGCATTTGTTTTCCTCCTGCTTGATAGGCATGAGATGAGACATTTTGTCAAGAGTATTTGTCAAGAGAGAAAGCAAGAAACTGAACCTGCACCTCCTGCAAACTACTGAAGGACAAGGACTGGCAGGTGTTTCTCCTTTCTTGTGCCTTTTCTGATGAAGTGGGAGAGGAGGGTCATTGTATGGGCACTGCCCAAACAGCCCTCCTTGAGTAACTCCTTATGGAAGGGAGCAGCTTTTCACTCTGGGGGAAGAACTCCTCAGATCCTTCCCTCATCCTACCCCCTGTCAGTAAGAGGCGATCTGTGCAATGTGGCACTCAGTCACACTGAATTACTCCATCCCCCTCTAGTTGGCTCAGTAAGTCACTTCTGTTTACTGTCAAGAAATGCAGATGAGAAACGTGCTCAGCCGTACAGAGCGCGTCTGCAGAGAGGCCAGACCCTCAGCAGCTGCACCTCAGCTCAGCATCCTGTCAGCAACAGATGAAATCTGCTACCTGACCCCAGGACCATCCTGCAGAAACACTGCCTGGATTTCACAGCCCGCTGAGTGTGCCCTGTGTGCTGTCCTCGCTTTGGTTTCACCCCAGGAAGAGCCTTTCAGCTGATTTCGGTTCCACCAGGGGTGGCTGATGCTAATGGCCGAGCACAGTTGGGATCAGGACTCTATAATCAGCGGGAGCTGGAGCACTGTCAGCCCCTGGGCTGGCAATACCAAAGGCTATCCATCACCCTCATCCCTGAACACAATAACTCAGGGCTGGGTTCAGCATGAGCCCTGCTGGGCCGTGCCTTCCCAGCCCTGTCTGCATTGCTCTTTCATCTCCCCGTGTGTGAACCATGGCAGGTCCCAGCTGCTGATTCCTCATCCATTCTCCTCTCCACTCCCCCTCCACCGACACGCTCAGCAGGTTGTTCTGACTCCAGATCTGCTGCACAGCAGTCTGCCCTCATTGCTGGCGTGTGTTTACCAGCTGGCAACCAGTGACACAATGCACATGCAATTTTACAGGTTGTTTGGAAATACCCTTTCATGTAAGGTCTTTACCCAGTCCTTCAGTCTACCCATCACGCAGCATTGAAGCAAAGAGAGTGATTTCTATTTACATTCCTTCCACACCGCCAGGGCCCTGCAAACTATTTTGGCGACCAGTTCCTCCTTCCCCTGCCATCACAGCACCGCTAAATTTGGATCTGAGGCTCTCAACACTTCTGCCTTTGCATTTAACATATGCTACAGAGAAAAAGGTCAATATTTGTCAGCGTGCTGCCTGTGGTGAAAACTGTCCCAGCGACGCCCGCGGCGGCTGGTTCAAAACTCAATTGAAGAAACAGGCAGCCCTGCCTCTGAAATGACGTGCTGGATGGCTTGAGCGATTCTGATAAAAACTAACGAGGTTTGCAGACAGACAGCTTTGTTTTCACAGCTGACAGCCGCCTTGCATAACTCATTCCCATCAGCAAATATTTTCTCCAGGGATAAATACGTGTCTGACCACGAAAGCAATGATTCCTCAAGAAATGCAGAGGGAAGCTGTCGGTGCAGCCAGCTACCTGCTGTGTGCACACAGGTTGCTGAGAGTTTCTGTTGACTTTAGACACTTACCAGGAACAATTTCAAGCTTTCGTTTCTTGACTCGAGCAAACACAGAGCAATATTATATCCTTCCTGTTCTTCTGCAAGCAAGTTCAGGACATTAATTCAATGGAGACAATAATTTATTCTTCCACAAAAGTGGTATGGTACGTTCATTGCATTGTATTTTAAGGATATTCATAAATTTCACAGCAAGCCAAAAGCAAAGGGAAAAGTTTTCTGTTGAACACTGGTACTAGGCTATAAACATAAACCTTTCGCACTATGTTTAAACCAAGCAAAAAAAAATTTCTATAACTATCCCAGAAACCAGAAGAACAGAAATAAATTGTGTGCATTTTTAATAGTGAGAATAACTAATCATCAGATCAAAAGATCAATTTCATGACTTTAAGTAACAATACAGTCATTACTTGCAACACCCAGTAGTGCAGCTGAGTTTAGCTCACCTCCCCAAACTGATTATTTTAATCAAAAAAACACAAAAAGAAAAAATCCAACAATAGCAGTTTTTACGTAAAGCTTTAGGCCAGAAATGGAAATATTTCAGCTACAACTCCTGGCGTTCTCTCTTGACTTCACTGCTCGTGACTCAACGACGCAGCCCCGGTGAGTCACCATCCCTGGTTCAGTGTGTGAAGCTTTTCACAGCTGTCATGGCAAACGCCACCTCCCTGAGCCTCCAGGAGAGACACAGGGCTGGAGGTACCAAAGCACCATCTCTGGGCCCCCACTGTAGCACCCCTAAACTTCATTGACTCATTCAGCCTTTTCCTTCTGCCTTTCAATACTCTGTTTCTCCACCAGTCGTTCAAAAGGATGAGTCACTGGAAAGTTTTCAACCATTCCCACAAATCCCCAAGTTGAGAGAGTTTTTAAAGGGATTGAGTCTGGCTTAAATGAGCTCACACTAGGGATTACAGCTGGTTTAAGAAAATACTTTCAAAAATCAATTTCACTGAAAGCAGCTAATGCCTTTTTGCCTTTTTTTTTTTTTTTTCACCTACATGAGATCTGATATTTGACCACAGCTAAACAAGACAGTGCTACTGACAGGCTGCTGCTCTGCCCCCTTTGGGTCTCCTCCCTCACTCCACATGCTCAGCAGTGAATTACCTCAGAATAAACTGTTTTCCAGCCCCCTTGCACAAATATTTTCTTTGCCCCAAAACTGTTAATCCGGCCACTCTGTTTCTGGAGGCCAGGGAGAGAGGGCCAAAGAAGCATCCACCCTCCCATGGCCCTACACATCAGTTAGGATAATGACAGCAGCGCTGTGTTGTGGGTCTGGTTGTAGCTCAGCCACCGGAAGGAGCAACCTGTGGTGAAAAATGGATTTTTAAAGGTGCTTTTGAGCAGCCCTTGGTGCCCAGCACCCCTTTGTGTTTCTGCTGGAGGCAACCAGAGAGTGCACACAGGGCAGAACATGCTTGTTGGAAAACTGACTTAAGTTGCTTCAAAGGCTTTTGAAAGAAAAAAAAAAAAAAAAAAAGGGAAAAAACAAGTGCCCTGGGGCCTAAATGGAACATACTGAAAAATAAGGAATTATTGACAATAAGGAAAAAATGGATTATTCTGCCAGATCAGAAACCATCTTGGAATGACAGCTTATCCCCAAAGTCCTGTTTGGGTAATGCAGCTATGAAGACAGCATCTAATTAAATTTCCAGTTGTTTAAAATAAAGACAACAGAGGAAGGTACTGCTTGTACCCCATGTATCTGATCCAGGCAACATCTGTTCCTATCACAACCCTGATAAGAGGGGTTTCTGAACTCCAAACATCTGAGATTCTCCTGTCTAACCTTGCCAGTCCCCAGTTTTATCTACTGGACTCCACCACACAATGGTTTACAAATAGCTTTTCCACTTGGTTGTAAGAATACCAACAGGAATAACAAGAAACTCTCCAAACAAAAACACAACCCTTAGACTACCCAGACTTCTCCCCTCTGAGGTGCATCCATTGCTGTCAGCAATGCTGCAGATAAGATTAGACCTGCTGCTAAACCTCCCAGTTTCCATTCTGCTCATCCTTTTTTCCAGCCTGAAAAGGAAGCTTATCTGCAGCTTTAGAAAAGCTTTGTCCTGGAGAGCAACGTCAGTGTCTGTTAGCAAGGAAGGGTGACCTCTGCAGAGACTCACCCTGAAGTCCCTGATTTTGGGTCTCAAATCATGACCCTGCACTCCTCCTCTGTTGTGACAGCCCTCACACTGGACCAAGTGAGAAGTGACAGAGCCTGCCAGAGGCCACAACATGAGCCAGGGATAATCCACTCTGTACCTGGACCCAAAGCAGCCTGGTGAAGTTAGAAGCTCCAGAATGAAACTCAAACACAGCAATCACTCTGAAAACTCATGAGTGGAAGGTCTCAGAGGATCAGTAAAAGAGAAATGCAAGGAGAAACATGCTCAGAAGGTTGAGGGAAGTGATTTTGTCCCTCTCCTCTGCTCTCATGATACAACACCTGCAGTGCTGCAGATCTGGGGCCTCCAAGGACATGAATCTATTGGAGCAAGCCCAGAGGAAGCCACAAAGTTGCTCCAAGGACTGAAGCCCTCTGCTCTGGGGACAGGCTGAGAGAGCTGGGGGTGTTCAACTTGAAGAGAAGCTCCAGGGAGACATTACAGCCCCTCCCAGTACCTAAAGGGGCTCCAAGAGATCTGGGGAGGGAATTTTGACAGGAGCCTGGAGTGATGGGACAAAGGGAAATGGGTTCACACTGTCAGAAGACAGGTTTAGATTAGCTATAGCACAATGATTCTTTACTGTGAGGGTGCTGAGGCCCTGGCACAGGTTGCCCACAGAAGCCAAGGCTTCCCCATCCCTGGAAATGTTCAAGTCCCTTCCAACCCAAACCAATCTATGATTTTATGAAAATGGATCTCTCTGATGTTATGGCTTAGGACTTGGCAGGAGTCAGGACTCATCTCTCTTGCTGACTTGCAGGCTCAGGTGTGCCCAGAGCACCTGCTGGAAGCAGCCCCAAGGTGTCCCTCCAACCCTCCCAAGAGCTGGGCACCACAAGTGCAGGCACAGGCTCCCATCCTCCCAGGGGCATGAGGGACACAGCCCGTCCACATCCCACAGCCAGACCAAAAAGCCAGCCTGACCAAAGCCTGACCAGAGCCTGACCAGAGCCTGGCCAGAGCCTGGCCAGAGCCTGACCAGAGCCTGACCAGAACCTGACCAGAGCCTGACCAGAACCTGACCAGAGCCTGGCCAGAGCCTGACCAGAGCCTGACCAGAACCTGAGCAGAGCCTGGCCAGAGCCTGACCCAAGCCTGGCCAGAGCCTGACCAGAGCCTGGCCAGAGCCTGACCAAAGCCTGGCCAGAGCCTGCCTTCACAGACCTGCAAGGACAAGCTCTGTCTCTACTGACTTGTCTCCATTACTGTTATCCTGATGACACAAAAAACCCAAAAAAGAATTTTTCCCTGGGAAAGGTGTGACTGCATGGAGTGTCAAGGAGCAGGCAGGTGCTGAGAGCCCTCAGGTGACATTACTCCATCTCCACTGAGTGTCACTGAGGACCCTCCCAGGGCACAGCAGCTCCTCCTGCCCACTGTGGCACTGCCTGTCCCCAGCAGTGTGGCAGTGCTGGCTGTGCCCAGATACCAAAGTGTATCTGGAGAACTGTAAATCCACACCCACACAGACACACCCCCAGGCTGTGCTCAGAGCCCAGCTCAAAGGATTTGATCTCACCCTTCTTTATAAAATAATCACAGTTGCACCCCTTCTCTGTGCCACTGCCACAGCCATGGATCCACCAGGGCTTCTCCAGGCAAACATCAGGGTACCTGGAGCCACAGCAAAAGGACCCTTCCCATCTCCTTCCAAGGACTAGGTGGGGTCAGGACTGTTGCTGTAGGTGCTCTCAGACCCCATAATTTGGAAACTGCTGGCTCAGAGCACAGGAAAGTCATTCTTCAGAGCTCTGAGTGTCATTCTTCTCAACTCACACCCTTATTTGATTTAGAGTGAGATACATTAGCAAGATATATTATATAAAAAAAGATATATATTATCTGGGAAAGGACTTTGGTTTTATATGGGACAGAGCTCAGCAGAGCAGGCATTCCCAGGGAGCAAACATTCCCTGAGGACTTTCTGTTTGTTATGATGGGTTATTGAACTGGGAGACCTGAAGAGCCCAGCTGAGTTCAGAACTTCACCAGGCTGGGCATCCAAACACCCAGGAGGGCACAGCCTCCAACCCAAAGCCTCAGGGGAGGCCTCACTGCAGCCTTCCCCTTTTATAAAAAAGGAGGGAGAGAGACTTTTTTACAAGGGCAAATAGTGATGGACAAGGGGGAACAGTTTTAAAGTAAAAAAGGAGAGATTTAGATTAGATGTAGAATGAAATTTCTTTACTCAGAGTGTGACAAGACACTGGCACAGGTTGCCCAAGGAAGCTGTGGATGCTCCATTCCTGGAAGTGTCCAAGGCCAGGCTGGGTGGGGATTGGAGCAACCTGGTCCAGGTGTTCTTGCCCATGGCAGGGAGTTGGAACTGGATGATCTTTAATGTCTCTTTCAGTCCAAACCTTTGTGATTCTATGATTCAAAGCCTTTCACAGTTAGTTAGAGGGGAGAGAAAGAAAATGTGTGGAGAAGGGTGCACAAAGAGATTAAATGAGGTGCCCAAGGTCACGTGAGAAGATTCTGACCATCAGGGTTACAAACCAAACATATTTTACCCTGCCACTTTACTCCTCCTACTGGAAATCTTATCACTGTTTGTGGGAGGAAGGGAGGTAATTTGAAAGACTCACCCTCCATTTAGTTAATTGTGATCATTACCAAAAAAAAATTGTGTAATTAACACATTTCAACACACCAGAAAAGATATCCCATGTTACTAATTTATCTCCTGGATTTACAAGACCACAATGATTAGTGAAATAAGAGAAAAAATGTCAGAAAATATGGAGAAATACATGGAATGAGAAGGAAAAAAAGATATAAACAGACACACACCCTGCCTGATTCCATTTTGACTGCACAACTGGCTTCAGTTTGGGTCCCAGTTACGGTGCCAAGCTGGGTACTGCTAGAACAGAATGGTTCTTCCTGTGCCATAAATTGGTGATTGTTGTATCTGGACTTTTTACAACAGGGCAGATCCTGGGTTTCCAAGATAAGGATGAGAATAGGCTTTTCTTCCCCCCAGAGACATCTCCTGTCAGCCCTTGGATTTCCACATCTCTGCAGTTCCCTTAAATGCCAGCTTTCCCTGGGGCTGCAGGCAGGAAAGGAGCAACAGCCACACTCCACACCACAAATGCTCATACCGTGTCTCACATCGAGCATTAGGACTCAGGCACCTGAGTGACCTGAACAATTTGGGGAGGAAACGAGGCAGGCAGGGCTGCTGAGACCAGCACAGCCCACCCACAACCCTCTGAGGCAGCAGCTCATGAGCTTGGGCAATGTGGCCATTCCTGACAAGGCAGATTCCTCGTGGCTGTCCCAGAGCTGACAGCATCACTCAGTTTGTGATGGAGTCACAGCAGGAATGAAAGACTCGCTCTCATTGCTCCAAACCCTCCCTCCACACCTCATAATGGTCCTGGTTCAGCCCAGGCACCTCTGATGAAGCAAACTTTACTCACAGATCTGTGACTCTGGGGATCTCAGCACCTTCTTTGACTCCTGCCATATGGTTTTGCAGTCCTCCTGGAGCTTATAGAACCGCTCCTTTCTCCAGGAGCTTGACTTCACTTTTAGCAGCTGGCTGCCTTTCAGGAGGAACTTCAGGTCCTTGTCATCTTTGAGGCCTGTGGAGAAACAGAAGTGGTAAGGTTTTAAGAGTGAGCTCAGGAAATGATGCTCAGAGAATTTTCCCTTCCACAAAGGGCAACCAGGTCTGGGGAGGAGAGCAGAGCAGAGAGATCTAGAAATCCTCCATGCCATTTCACGATCACAAAAGAGGCTGAAGCCTTGTATGCTTCTCAGATTGAGTCTGAAGACTTTGTGTTTTAATTCTCAGGTGTTTCACAAAGGCAAAATATCTCCTTCCCAGCAAATACTGTTAGGATGCAAAAACTACAACAAAACCAACAACAGAACAGTAAAAGCAGAGAAAGGAAAATTGTATAACTTGTAACTGGAATGCTGTCAGGAACTTTCGAGTGATTTCAAATCTATTCTGCAACAAAATTTCCTTTGCGGAAACAGGAATACACAAAGATATCGCTCATCCTCCTCTGGCAAGCAGTGCCTTCCTATCCACGTGGGAATTTTGCAGATCAGATGAAGCTTAGGAGAGGGAAGTTTGGTGACAGGCAGCAACAGATCCCTAAGTCAGCAGTAAGGAGCAGCCACAATCTCCTCATTGCTCAACCATCCGAAGGGTCTTTGTCTTTCCTACGCTGTGTGGTCAAGGCAATGTTAAATAATAACAACCAAATCTTCTGGTTGTGGGAACTTTGGATTTCACAACTTCACCTAGATTCAGGAAAGCACTTAAGACGTCTAGAGAGAAAACAGGCACCTGCTGAGACTCTGGAAACACGGATTTGGCATTCTACATGGTTTTGAGTGTCGCAGCAGTGCATGACTTCCACATACCTAAATACCTTGGGGAATCTGGCCCTCAAAGCAGCCATTAATTACAGATCTGAAGCACACAGACTGAGGAGGGTGAGAGCATGAAACACAAGAAGCACATCCTGGGCTCTCTGTAATTGCAGCTCCGTGGCACTGCATGAAAGGCTGGCTCAGAGCTGGTGAAGCAGCATTTAACTGTGCTGACCATGCACATCCCAACTCAGAGGAAACTTTTCTAACCTTCCCTTGACAATGCAGTAGCCACTTGGCCACCTGCAGCCACCTGACACTCACGTCCAGGGAAATTCCTCAGTACTGTACAAACATGGCGTGGAGTCTCACAAATAGCATTTTTTCATTGCAATGTCCCCTGTGACATTGGGTTGGTTCTTCTCTGGGAGAAAAGGCTGCTTTGAATCATTGACTTTTAAACAAGGCAAGACAATAAACTACCAGACATCACTTCTGGCCTGCTTGAAAAACAAAATTGTGAGATCCCAGTGGCCAAATTCCCAGTCTCCTGACATTCCAGACAGGAAACTGAAGCACCAGGGGCTGCAAAGCACCAGTGTGGGTCATGGTGGCAGCAGCAAAAACCAGCACTGTGAGTTTGTAACTGGGATACACTGGCCTAAAGAGAGCATTTTAGAGACTTACATCACAGATAAATACTGGGGGTGTCCAGTGTCTACTTTGTGAGTGGCTCACATCATTTATCAGTTTTGCAGAGCACAAAGTGCATGTCCAGAGCTGAGCCAGGCTGAAATATCCAGAGTTGAAAGCATCAGAGTAGAAGCTGGAGATCCCACAAAGGTGGCTTTGGCTTCTCTCTTTCCTCAAAGTTAAATTAGGTATCGCATTAATTGTCTTTCCCACTACAGCACTGCTTGGCTTCTCAGTTCATGAGTGGTCTGGAGGTTCCTACAAGGGGAACTCGAATGCTTCCCCACAGAAAACCTCAGAAAAAAATTCATGGAGAGAAGGAAAAAAGGAAAGAAGGAAAAAAGCTGTTTCCTGCAAAGCACTGAAGGGTGACAAGTTGAGGCCAGCTATGGGACCTGGGACAGCATTCCCAGGGGTTGATGAGAAGCCAGATCACACAGAGGAAGCACACACACCACAACAGCTTCACAGGTTCTTGGTCTCCTGAGCTGGCTTCTGCTCTAAAGCAAAGGTCCTCCAAGTGCACAGACTGCAGCCTCACTAACATCTCTGGGGCTCCCCTCAAGGTTCCTGGAGAGGAAACCAAATTCTCCCTTCTCCCTGCTCACTCACACTTCTATTCTGGCTCCCAGCTCAATTCCTTCTTTTTCTTCAGCTCCCAACCACTCGAGGAATCATTACAGGACGAGGAGGAGGACGTGTCATCCTAGGGTGACACGACAAGGAAAGCAGGAAACCCACCAAATCCTTTGGATGCCTGTGTCTGTAAGTGTGGAATGAGAAATCCATGGAACCAGGGCACGTTCTGTGCCACAGACCCTGCATGCAGCATCTGCAATGTGTCCTGCCACCAGGACATCCCAAAGAGCTGCACCAATGTAACAGAGACAAATCTGGGTGGGCACAGGTGGTGGCCAAGATTCCTCTCCTCCAGGCTTGAACCGCACAGTTCAGACACAAGCTGGAGCTCAGAGCCCTTCCCCCTGCTCACCAGCACAGCCCAGGCAGTGTAACAGTGTGGTCAAAACTCCTCTTCTTCTTCCCCAGTGCTTCAGGCTCTGCCTCCTATTCCCAGCCAAGCACTGGCACAGACTTGTTAGGCCAGAGATGCAGCATAAGACACTCTGATCTGCCGATACAGGAATCACAAACTCACCCCTGATACGTCAGTGGGACATTACTTTCAGCTGGTTATTTGAACTGCTTTCCAGGAAAAAAACCCCACCTTTTCCCAGCAGAAACCTGAAGATTTCTTCCAAATAACCCCAAGGAGAATCATGGAATGGTTTGGGTTGGAAGGAACCTACATGTCCTCCCATTCCACGCCCCCTGCCATGGTCAGGGACACTTTCACTAGACCATATTGCTCAAAGCCTGAAGCTGAGGAGGTTTGTGGTCCAGAGCTCCATCTCACAGCAATGAAAACTCATATCTAAGAAACCAGAGTCATTGTACACATACATCATTTAAAAGTAAAAAAATGCTGTGCAGCAGGACAAGGATATTGACTCCCAACTATATAACAACATTTAGAATGAGAAGCACAATCACTGCACTGACATAGATGTGCAAATTCTGCCTGAAGCATGTGGCAACACTGTGTCTTCCTTAGCATCCTCTAAAATACTAAAAACACACTTAGCATGCAAAATTCCAGAGTGCCTTTCAAGGGTCAGGACCCCCCTACTCGCAAAACATCAATCACACACTTTCTGAACAGAATATATTCAGCGTGCAGTTATATTCAGAGTGAAAATCATTTTTGGCCAAGGTAGGAGTGCCTTGAGCACACACAGCACTGCAATAACCATCATGTTAATACACTGCACTAGGAAGCTTCAGACACTGAGACATCAGAAATGTTAACCTTTGGCTTATCTAGCTCAGGTTTACAGCAAGCAGGAAGACCAATAAAACAAAAGTTGTCACGGTAAGAGCCGGGCTTGGAGTCCACTGAGGAGATAGTTAGGATGGCAGTGATACTCCCGATTGCTGCACTGTTCTCACAAATCTGCTGATCTGATAGAACTTAATTACAGTCGCTATAAAACAAGTCTCCTCCTGCCTGCTCTCCCTCTCCCACCTGCTTACAGACCAGGCTTAACTCAGGTTTGCTGGTTTAAAAGGGCAGAAAGCCTTTCCGGTAAAATCTAAGGAAATTGGGTGGGTAAATGGTTATTTCCCACTCCCATCCATCCTGTGTCCACAGGAATCAAGGAACTCTCATCCACCTGGGCTGTGCCTCCAGAGAGCAGGAACCAGCAGTGAGCTCAGAGCCAGACACACAAGTTATGAAACTCCCCGGGTTTCCTCTTTCATCGGCAGCCCCTGCGTGGTTCCCTGGGCTCTTACAGCAACACGCCACGGAGCAGGGCGAAAACCGGGCAGGAGAAGGGAACTGCCCTCCGCCCACACCCTCAATCAGAGGCAGTTCCGAAAACCCAGCAAGAGATTTGGGAAGCCTTCGCCCGCGTTCTTTGATGCCTCCAACGAAGCGGTTCACACATCTGACGCGTGGTTGCAGGCAAAGGAAAGGAAAGGAAACCTTGGGAATGTAACCCCGGAGCTCAGGGTGCAGCCCTGCCTCTGCGCAGGGAAAAGAGAAAGGAAGGCTGCCGGTGCCGGGGGTCTGCCCGAGCCGCCCCTTACCCAGCCTGATGCCGTTCAGCGCGGCCACCCGGCGGCTCTGCTCCAGCAGGATGTTCTCCTGGGACGCGCTGCGCTTGGGCTGCCTTCGGATGCACTGCATGATCCAGGCGGGAGGGCTGGGGGGCCGTGCCACCCCCGCAGGGACCCCTGCTCATCCAGGAGCTCCGCTGGTGGCACTCGGGGCTCCGAGGAGCGAGCGCCGGCGGCGGGACAGCGGCACGGCACGGCGGGGGAGGGCAGAGCGCGGCCGGGGGTGGGACTGCGGGAAGTCTCTGCCCCTGCTTCACACGCTGGATGTAAAATCAAGGCGAGGAGCCTGCCGGCAGCTGCCCAGGTAGAAGGAACAAGTTTTCCACCAGTCGTACGCCAGTGGGATGTTTACGCATCGTTTCCAGAGGCTGGAGAAGTCGCGGGTATTGTTCGCGGCTCCTAATCACTGCCTTGGGCTTGTCAGCTTGTCCTGCCCGCGAACGCCTGGATCCGAGCGAGCCTGGCTCCACCCTGCCCTTCTGAGCAGAGTGCTCCGTGCTGCTCGCACTGACGGCGCCTAAAACACCTCTAAGCCAGGGCAGATGTGACCCAAAAGATGCTCGGAAATTGAGTTTTAATGCTCTTCCCTTCCCACCAACGAAAAGTATTTTCCTAAGAGTACGGAGAGTGTCTTGTGTGCCACCGATTTCCTGTGCGACTCGGGTGAGTCACTGACCCCATATTTCTGCATAGCTTTGGGTTTGTGCTTGTAATTCAGATTTACCCTGCACTCTGGTACAGGAATAAGCCCCCTCAGGCACTTAACAAGTCACTGATCACACAGAATCACGGAGTAATTCGGGCTGGAATGAACCTCTGGGGCTCTTGTTCAGCCACCCATTCAAAGTAAAGAGTCACCTCTAAAGGTAGATCTGGTTGCTTGCAGCCTTGTCCAGGTGAGTTTGGATATCTCTAGGGACAGGGACTCCACAACCAATTTAGATACCTGTACAAGAGCTCAGATGTTCTCAGAAGAATTTGTTTGTTATGACCAGTATAAATTTCCTATGCTGAAACACAGCCATTCCCCATTGTCCTGGCAATGGCTGGGACTAAAATCCATCTCTTCCCTAGCCATGACCTTTTCTGAAGGGAAAAAGAGCAGCTAAATACACACACCTTGTCATAGATTTTTTTTTTTTTTTTTTTTTTTTGGGTCATTGCCTTTGCAAGCTGCTGCTGTAAGGGTAAAGGTACTACAGGGACATGGGCCAAACTGGGGTGAATGTCCCTTACTGCAGGATCAGCACATACCCAAGAAACTTGACATCAAACCATATGTCACTGTTTCAGCCACTGTTTTTCACCTAAGTGAAGGCTCTCCATCACCAGTCCCTCACCATTTTCAATACAGGTTTTATAAACATCATCTCTGTTTCTGGTGCCTGTCAATCCAGACATCTTCCCCTTCTTTCTCTGTGGTTTGCAGGAAGCCCTACCAGCCCTCACAGGGAAGCACAGAGGATTGTCTGGGTTGTTTGACCAGCACAAGGACAGGGTCAGAGTCATTAATCACTGCCATATACTGCTGGTGAGAAACTCTGGGGACAAGACAGAGCCATTGCATGGCCTTGAACAGCAGTACATCTATAACTCTTTATTTACACACAGCCATTTCAGATCACAGACAGCACAGGAGAATAAAGGCAATTTCTGGATGGAACACTGCTGAACATGTTAGCCAGGTTGTCAGTGGGTGTTTGGGAAACACCTCCAGCCTTTCTGGCCCCCTGCACAGAGAGGGGCTGGATGTCAGAGCTGTAATCTCCAGGCACTCCCCTGGGAGCTGGGAGCTTTATTTCTGCCCTGGCTAGGAGGTGAGCACCATGATGTAATGGCTGGATGATATTTATTAGCTGTCAGTCTCTAAGCACTTCCCATATTTTACATTGTGCTGGAGAGGACTGATCTAATTAAAGGAGTGGGGAAGTGTCCTGTAATTCCCTTAGCAAAACAATTTGCTTCTACACACCAGCTCCCCTGTCCAGCAGCGACCAGCATCCCATAGGGATTGATCTGGGAACATTCAGAGCCCCTGTGCTTCACTTTCTCATTAATTCCTAATAGCAGTGCCAGTGACAGCTCTGCTCAAAACCTTCCATGCCCTTGGAGAACATTTTAATGTACTTAGCCCTGAAGTTTGCTCACACACAGAGCACAGGGTCAGCATTCAATGAGTTTACATCCCTCTCCAGAACAGCAACATGCAAGTTTTGCTGTTGTGAGGGTTCCAGAGATGTAAAGCAGTTCAAATCAGTTTGTTTTTAAAATGCAGATAAGATAATCAGGACAGAAATTCCCTGCTTTGGGAAACGACTGAGCTGGATTTACTGTGGTCTTGAGGTCGTTTAAAGACAATGTCACAACTCACAGAAGAAGCCTGATGGATAAGTGTGACATATTACACGATGCTGCCGTCACACACCGGCATGGGAGGAAGCGATTCCCGCAAATGGCTCATGCAAAAATTCTTCAAGCCTTATTCACTGCAGGTAACTGCACCTCAGTAGGTCATGCAATTTTACCCATATGACCAATCCCAATTAAATAAATGGCTTTGGTCACATGAGGGAAGTTATCCACGTCCCCATGCCCAGGATTTGGGCTGTGCTCATCACCCTGTTGATTCCAGCTGGGTTACTCACAGAGCTAATGGAAATTGATGGGAACAAGGATGTCAGAACATGGTCCCAAAGTCAGCAAAGTGCTGGAATATCCAGGAAACAGGCACTTGCAGATGGAGTGGCTGCAGTGTCTGGTAGGAAATGGGCTATGTGAGAACACTACAATCCACAGGCTGCTCTTCAGATGATTTTCCAAAATTAATTAATCTCCATCACATCCTTTCACAGGGGAGCTAAGGAAGCACTATTACCACTTCACACTGGGAGAAGCAGGCTGGCTTTTGAGTTCTTTATTAGGGCTGCACTTGTTCTCCTACCACCAAAAGTGGTGTAACCCTAATTCTGATCACAGCCTCTTTAGAGCACACTGACAAAAATGACGTGACAAAACTCAGCTGCTGATTTGCCCAGACTTGTGATAATTTAGGAGCAGAATTAAAATACCTGTGTTGGTGACAACCTCACCACTTCCCCATCACATGATAAAAATTAGAACTAGTAATGCCTATGGGAACTACATATCAAATAATAAACGTCATGTTGAGGGGATATTTTTCCCCTAGAGGCTAAAAGTTCTGCCTTGCTCTGTACTTGTTACCAAGAAGGAAAAAACCCAGGTTTATTTTACGTGATGCCATTCTTCTTACTAAAGAATGTGACAGAAAGGTGCCTTTCACACCTGCAGGATCTCACCTGCCCTATCCTTCCCTCTGGAGTCTGTTCCTCACCTCATCCATTCCACCTGCACAAACCCTCTTTCCTCTTCCTCTGCTACCTCCAGGACACCACTCACTGCTCTCAGTTTACTCTCCCAGTAACATCTCACATCCTCTGAGGACCAGCCCTTGCTGTTGGCACAGCTTCTCCCCACCAGCAAAAAATGCCTGTGGATCCTCTACAGCAGCCCCTTCCTTCTTGCTCCCTGTGGGGAAGTGGGGATCAGGGAGTGGGTGCTGAGTCCAGATGCAAGGGTGCATCCCTGCCCAAGGATGCTGCTGCTTGTTCCCAGTGGGTGCCTCTTCAGAGCATGTGGTATGTACCAAGTTCCACCTTGTGGTCACACTGAGAACGGGCTTCTCCAGCAGCAAACCTCCTCCTCTTCCTTACACTGGCTTTTTTTGCCCTCTCCTTTTCCAGAGTGCTTGAGAGGTCCTGCTGAGCTGGGGCAGAAACCATATATATATATTAAACCCTAAAAATTCATACAGGAGGAGTTCTCTCAAGTTTTGTGTTGTGTTGTTCTCCAAATCACTGCCTAAAGCTCCCTCTGCCTGCACACTGGCCAGAAGCCATGTGATGGGATCAGCACTGTCACCCTGCCCAGCATTTCTCAGCCTCACTTTCTCTCCATCTCCTTTGGCTGTCTCACCTTGTCTGGACAGTTTCTGGGAGGAGAATGGTCCCTCCTCCAGCTCTGACAAGTTCACACAGCTCATCTTTCCCCAGAATAGGCTGGTTATATCCAGAGTGCCCACTGGGCAGGGCTGCAGGCCCATCACCCAGAGCATGCCATGTGGACTGACACCAAGCTGGGGAATGTGCTGGCAACTAAAGAGTGCAGAGCCCTGGCCCTGCTTTGAGTAAACACAAGGAGTGCAGAGCCCTGGCCCTGCTCAGACATTTCACAGACAGGCAAATCATGACCTTTATTTGTGAAAAACCTTCATAGATCTTCCTGCCAGTCCAGGTTCCTCACAGGGAGCTTGGATCAGTGCAGGGAACAGGCTGTGACCCATCAAAGGCCCTGTGCTCTTGATGAAATCCAGGTAAAACAAAACACCCAGCTAAAGTTCGTCGTGCTTGGGAACCCAAAATTGGACTGAAGGTTTGGTTTGATGCTTCCACTGATCCCTTCATCACAGTGCACACAGAGATTTGGTTGCAAAGAGAGTGTAAAAAAATACTGGCTTGCCATAAATTACAGCTTTTCCAGTAGCTGGTGTGGAAAAAAAGTAATTGAAAGGAAGGATATCAACTTGATGGATAGGACCAGGATCAGCAGCAAGGAGCACTTGAACAGCTCAGCTGCCCAACTCTCAAGTCATGTTTCTGGGAACATGCTGATGAAGATGTTCTCTTCATAAACCCAAAATCAGTTGTAGGTGGGTCCCAGTCTCATTTTTTAAAGGCCACTTAACAGCTTTTTCTCAATATTTTCTTCCAGAGCTGAAATTTCTTTCATAAACAAAACGCAGGTCGTTCTCAACATTCTGCAGCAGGGCAAAATTTGTGCAATAATTAAATTGCACAACTGAATTATGCAAAACTAGGAAAAAGTCCCTTTTTTTTTTTTTTAATTTCCCTTAAGGGATTTATCTGGAATTTCTGTAACTCTCGCCAAAACCAGCCATTGAGACTTGTTGTGTGGTACCTCAATACAGAGCTTTAAAAGGTACCATGTGAGGGGAAGCCTGAGGTGTGAGAATTTCCCCACACACAGTGTTTAGGCTGGCTCCTTTACCATGTGGAAGTATTTCCGTTTAGAAGAAACTGTGTCAAAATCTTTTCTGCCTGCATAAAGAAAAAAAAAAAAGAAACACAAAAGAAAAAGAAACAAAAAAGAAAAAAAAGAAACACCTTGGTCTAACCAAGATCTGCAGCATTCTGGTCCAGTGGCTTGGCTGAGTGAGGACTGAGACCCTCCACCCATGGGAAGGACCTCAGAGACTCATGGCTGGGGGTCTGTCTGCAGTATTTAATTATCTACAGTGCCAGCAAGGGGCCAGAAGAAAACAGGATACAATCCTCCTGTCTACATCCCTATAAGCCTAAAATTTCTTAGAGATACTGGCGCTGACCCAGCTGAATCCCACCCTGCCTGATCAAATCACCAAGTGTTTATCTGCAGCTTTCCTTCCAAAATATCCTTTCAGATTGATGTCCCTGTACAGGAAACTCTACTTTGCTCCCAAATCATTGACACCTTTGGCTCCCTGTGCTGCCTATCCAGGCAGCAGAGTTTTCATTCCTACACAAATGGAATCCATTTCCATTTTCATCTCTTCCCCACACACCTCTCCCTCTTGCTTTTCCCTGAAGTTGGCCAAATCCTTTCATCCCTTCTACCTGCAGCACTTTTCCAAGTGACTGCAGTTCCCTCTTCTTTCTTTTTCATTTCCTCATTAAAATCTATTTTGCTCCAAGTAAAGCATCCTCTGACCCTGTCTCAGCTAGTTTTGGGCTTTACACACTGGCAACAATCTCAGAACCCACTGTGGGCTTTAGTTTTACTGAAAGACATTGCTCAGGTAGAAAATTTAGCAGCTTTTGTGTCAAAATAAAAATTACCCAAAGTGGATTTTACTTGTCCTGTGTGACAAAGGGATATGTTGACTGTTTAATGTAATGGGATGTGTCAGTATCCTAAATTCCTCTGGACTATGGGGAACTATGGCACACAAAACTCCCACATAGTGCATCAAGCACAACCTGCATCAAAGGTGTGTGCTGGGAGCATTTTGTTGCTAGGAAAGGAGATCAAAGTCACCAGCTGCTCCAGAGCAGATCCCAGCTGATCCCAAGACGCATTTCCTCCTCCCATGGAGCCTCCTCAGTGCTCCCAGCTCTCAAGGGTAGGTGGAGATGATTCATTTGGAAATTTCAATATAGATGTTAATCCTGAGGGCTTGCTGGCAGAGGAAACAAGGAAATGGCCTGTCTTGTAGGATTTTACAAGCTGATTCTCCCCCTGGACTGTGGCAGAGGGCATTCCCCTCACAATGTACACAGTGTCTTGGGTGGAAAGTCAGTGTATAAGAATAAGGCATAATACAAATTAGCTATTCTACAATCTGTGAGCACAAGGGCTCCTGGTTCAGAAACAAACCAACTTCACAAGGCAAGAGAAAGAGTATTAATAGCCCACATTAACTCTGACATGGTAAATACAGCTGTTGTTGTCTCTATTTGGAGGGAAAAAAAAAGAGAGAAACTGAAAAAAAGAACCTGAGTTTCAACACAGAGCCAGGGACAAAGCATATCCACAACTCACAGTATCAGAAATTTCTAACATAACTCAAGTCTGATCCTATTAAGAAGTCCACATGTGAGCAGCTCCTCTTGTCTAAGTAGTCTGGCATTTGGAGTGACTTTGGCACTTGTGTCTCTGTGTGTTATGTGTCAAGGAATGTCAGTAAATACTTTTAAAAATTCTTGGCTTATTCAACATTTGCGTATTTTTCTGCTTAAGAAAAAAAAAAAAAAAAAAAAAAAAAAAAAAAAAAAAAAAAAAGATTACCAGCCACTGAATTCTTCTTAGTTCCTAAACCCAGAGGACTAAATAATATTCACTGAAAAATAACCCACAGGCCAAAATGGGAAATGTTTTAACAGTTCCAGATGTGTTTCTTAGCTTTCTTTCCCCAGTGGCTGTATAATGAATGAGATACCTACAAAAAGTATAGCATTAACCTCTGGTTCACCCTCCTGTTGGATTTCTACCATCTGGGAAAATCAGAGTGAAGATTTCATCAGCCTGGGGGAATCTTTTCACATAGTGTTACATGGTGGTAACACTAAAATTATTATGTTTATGGGTAATCACTTATTGTTCTATCCGTTTATTTTTGTCTATAGTTTATCTGTAGTAAGGAAGCACCAATCTCAAGAAATAAAAGAAGTATTGGAGGCTTTTCCCATTTCTTGGGGATCAAAATATTCCATTTCAACCTGTAGCTGTCACAGCCCTGAGTTGTTTCTGCCCCTCAGAGTAAGTGAAATACAATAAAGGGTTAAAGCAATACACAAAGTCAGGTGAGGGAATAAGGGGGGACATTTCATTACCTTGTCTATCAGACAAGCCACCCAGACTTTGCACCAATAGAATCTTCCTAAATCTCACTTGCTGCAAGGGCAGAGAGAACTTCTTTTTTTAGAAACATTACTTATTTTGTACTTAATATTCGCAGTGTCCTGGGGACAGCCCCTGAGCCCAGGTGTTTGTCCAGGCTCTGTTGACTCCACCAGAGCCCACAGAGTTTATTTAGCAGTGCACCCATCCCGCTCTCAGTTTCCCATAAAGGGGAGGAGATCTGGATCCACTTTCCTGAACTTGCAGATGCTTCCCCAGCCAAGGCACCCTTCCTACCAGCACAGATCAACAGAGAAAAATCTGTCATCTCTCTCTGTAACAGCGACGAAATGCCCCATTACATCCGAATGAGAGAATGGGGAAGTGCAGAAGGGAGGAGAAGAGAGGAAGAAAAACAAAGCTCTTGGACAAGATAAGCGAGCTGAGACACAAGAACACTTCCCCAGACTTACTGTTGCAGGCGAGGAATGTGCCATTGGGTTCCATGGCTGCGGCAGGCGCCGCCAGCAGCAGCAGCAATGCCCAGAAGTTAGCGCTGCTGCGGGGCGGCGGCCAGAGCCGCCAGGCTCCCCCTGCTCCCCTCTCCAGCGATCCCCGAGGGCAGCTCCCTCCGGAGGGGCTGCTCCTTGCCCTTGGCTGGAATTGCCTGCTCGCTGGGACTCCTCATTTATCTCTGCCGCACCGCACGCTGCTGCCTGCCCGCAGCCAGCGCGGCCAAGCGCGGCTCTGCCCTGGCTCCTCCCTGCTCGGCTGCGGCGTCTTGGCCGCTGGCCCGGCCTCCTCCTGCCCCTGCTGCTGCTGCTGCTGCTGCTGGAGCTTCCCGGAGATGCTGCTTCTCCTGTGGCTGCCCCATTTTCCACCCTCGCTGGTCCGCAAATCAAGGAAAGGGTGTTAAGCAGATGCCACAGGTCAGGGTTTAGTGTTAATGAACTTTTAAAAGCTGGTGGAAGCATAATTCTTTTCACAAGTTAAACAAAACAACAACAAACCACCAGTCAGAACTTGCCAGTGTAGAAATAGAAACTGTAACCACAAAAGCTCGCTAAGGCATGAGCTTAGGGCAGAAAAAAAAGTTATGAGCTTTGCATTTGAGACAGAGAGACAGAAAAAACCTGCACTGTCTTAAAGCTTTTAGTGAGTGGAACTGATTTCTTCTACTGTGTTCCCTCCTCCTGAATTAGGTATCTTTGAAGGGTAGAAAGATGATGGTGGCAAACAGCGAGAAGAAAAGGAAAGGAAGCCAGTGTGGGAAAATAAAGTTTCCCTCTACTTGAATGTTTTTCAGTAATTGGTTTGTTATGTTTTTGGTTTGTTTGTTTGTTTTTTGTTTGGTTTTTTTGGGTTTTTTTGGTTTTTTTTGTTTTTCTGGTTATTGAAGTTATCCTGATGCAAACACTTGATTGAGTTATTGGCAGATTCAAAGCCCTCTCTCCTCAGCAGCTCCACTGACAGAAGAGAGGTCTCTTTCTGATGGGGACAGATCTAGAAAACATGTGGTGAAAAATACTTTGGGACACTTTGTCCCTCCCTGCCAGGAACTGGGCTGCTCCTCTGAGAGCCCAGTCCTTGCCTTTAGAGAGTTTTACAGTCCACAAATACAAGGCTGCTGCCACCACCCAAAGAAAACAGCCCTAATATAGCAAAACTCCTCATGCTAGAGCAAAACTAACAAAGTCAAACAAGTGAAGCAAAAAAAGAGCAGAGATTTCACTCCATGACTCCTCCCAAGTCCACTCTTCTACCTCACAGTCACCAGCTTGGCATGGGGAAGGCTCATCTCTTGCTTTCCAAAGGACCCAGGAAGGAACATTCCTTTTTCAAACCCACAGACTTCGATTCTGATGGGGCAAACTGGCAGCTGCTGGCAGGCAGCACAGCAGCTGGAAGCACCCAGAAGATTCCTGGTACAGCCCTAAAAGCCTCAAGGTAGGGGGATTTTGGGAGGACACTTCACAACCTGTCACCCTTTCAGCTGATGGGGAAGAGTACTGGAGGGAGTGTACAGGAAGACTGCTGGAGGAGCCAGCCAGACTGGAAACTCCAGTAAAGCTGAGGTGGTGAGGACATGATGGTTTTCACAAGAGAGGAAAAGGAGAGCAGTTTGAAAGTGGTGACACAAAATGGCATTGTAGTAACTCCTTCCCTGTTCTCTGTGTCACACCCCATTGTGTCCTCACACTGCCTGGCACAAGTCCTCACTTAGAGATGGACTGGTCAGTGCCCCTGTGCCCTCTGTGGCAAAGGGAACACTGTGGGAGAGCTCCATCACTCCCAGAAATGACATGGACCGTGGTTAGAACCTCTTCACAGCAGCGTGGAGTACAGTGGCACCATCCTTCTGCTGTGAACACAGCCATCAGGACCTCAGGCTGGACAGGGCTTCACCAAGAAAATACAACTGAGCTTCTCTGCCATCATCCCTTGAGACTTGAAGATGATCCCCTGCATTTACCCCTTCATGAGAGCCCACTGTATCCCCTTGTGCTATCTTCCTGCCATGCTGCCTTTTCCATGGTCATAGCTGAAGTAGAAGCTGGAACTGTAGAATCACTAAGGGTGGAAAAGACCTCCCAAGACCATCAAGTCCAACGTTAACCCAGTACCACCATGTTCACCACCAAACCACATCCCCAAGCACCACATCCAAATAGTGCCTGTCAGGAGGGCTCACAAAACCTTGCCCAACTTTTCCCTTTTTGCAATTCCATTTACTCTCCCTGCTTCTGTGCACATCCAGAGGCATCACCACTTAGGCTGCTTGGAGCACTTGGGGACCTTTCTGCCACCCTAAGCTAAGTCATCATCATTTCTAAATCCTTGATGGGCTTGACATGTGTGTGTTCAGAGCAAGCCAGGCAGCAACTCTTGCACTTCTTGCATTCATCACAAAGTACAGCAGTCACCAGCAGGGCGCTGATACGCTGCAGCAAACATCAGAACTGGAGAATGACAGCACAGGTCTCATCACAGCTTTGTTTTAGAAGGCTACAGTCTTTTGAGTTGTATTTCTGCATGTGCTTAAATTCTCTTTCCTTTGCATTGCTGAAAACAATATACATCCAGAATAACAACAAAACCAAAGGTATGTGAGGAGCTACTGGGCTTGTGAGCTGCAGAAATCCTACTAATAAAAATATTCTAAGAATAATATAGCAATTTTAGAATGTCATGTGAATATTCTTTTTTTTTCTGGTCCACACCATCACCACTCTGCTCATAGAGAAGCAAAGTCAAGACATTTCTAGGCCTGGAGACAGGCTGGGGGTTGGCACTGCCTTTCCAAAGCAAAGCTGGAACCTGAAAACTACAAAGTCAGAGTTGTGATATTTTACTGAGGACCAAGGCTTAAAGCCAGGACACATCTTGACTAGCCCCTTTGCCCTCCAGCCACAGAGGTGAGGCTGGAAGGAGTTAAATGTCAGGCAGGCTGGGTGACGAGCCTCTGTAACACACCCTCCAACACAGATGTCTGTATGCAAAGGTGCCAAGATCATCAGCTGAACTGGAGCCCTGCAAAGTCAAGGAGATCTCCCATTTCTCTCACTCCTACACCCCTTTGGATTCTCCTCCTTTATTTTGCACACTCAGCCCAGCCCAGGAAGAAAAGAGCAGTCGCAGAGCTCAGAGCCAAAAATGTTTGCAGGGTTCAATTCCACAGCGAACCATAAATCACAGCAAACCTAAAGCCAAGCAGTTTACCTGTCTCCACTCCGAAAGCATGACTCAAGTGTTGACTTAATTGCACACAGTGGAAGGAGCAGCTTTTCATCTCAGAGGAATGCTACACCGCCCCAACACCGAGTATTTCCAATGGAGAAGATGCCTCCTGGCTCCCTCTGCCCTTCAAAATCTCACACACACCCTCCTCACCCCACTGAAATGTCCCCAACCACCTCTCCAAAGGATAACAGCAAAGGTCTTTGTTTACTTTGCAGAAAGGACTCAGGATTTCTGCCACGGTTACACAGTGCAGGAAGCATTTGGGGGTTATACGGCCACCAGGGAGCTTTGGCAGCCACGTGGGGCTGTTTTTGTCAGCAGGAGAATTACAAAAATGGACACAAAAGAAAATGTCATATTAAATAGAGTTCATGTCAATGCAGAAGTGGGACAGGAATTCTCAAACACTTTACTTATGGTCTAGCTGTTCAGTGAAATGCTTTTTTAATGTCTTTTCCCAGTCTGTTTACTGGTTTAGATGGGGTGTGCTACTATCCTCAGATGATCAGGCCTCTCTAAATCCTACTCTCATACAAATAAACTCACAGAATCACAGAATAGTTTGGGTAGGAAGAGACTTTAAAGCTCATGTTGTTCCAACCTCCTGCCATGGGCAGGAACACCTTCCATTAGGCTGAATAAATAAGTCTATAGTCTATAAGACAGCAAAATGTCAAATTATCAGTTGCCTTTTCCATTTTGGGAACTGCCAGAACTCTCACCAAGGAGCGGGAACACCCCTGTGGGAGGCCAGCTCCAATGGTGACTCACCTGCTGTAAAGGCAATTATTACTCTTTGGTTATCAGAGCTCTCCTTCATTAGGTGGACACAGCACTTGTTGCTAACACTTCCCTGACCATGCAAGACCTGGGATTCCTAGGTCTGATCCTGCCACTGAGTCTGCTCCACCCAATATTTATCTATCAGCAAATTTTCCCAGCACTCCCAGGTTTGCAGCAGCTGCCAGTCCCTCATGTGTAAGGAACACCTTGAACTGTGGGGAAGAGCAGCCCCGTGGATCTGCAGGAGCTGGTGGGCATCAGCACCTTTGGAAATCAGGTTCCCTTAGGAGATAAATTGAAAAAAGCTCAAGAGTGGGATTTATGACTGTAAGAACAGTGAGATTATTTGGTTTATGGACGAGTCACTGGACAGATTAATTCACTGTCGTTTATAAACTAGGCTGGAATGCAATTAACACCAGTATCATGCAATGTAGGAAATGGGAAGGGCAGCCAGATGCTTGTTTATCACCATGGACACCTGTGCCAAAGGACCTTCAGAGTAAATGATACTGATGTATACATCTGCATTTAAACCATTTATTGCAGCAGTTACTCCCGTTTAGGAGAGCTGTACACGGCCACAGGAAAAGGAAGCAACAGATGCTGGGACGTGTAAAGCTAAACTTGCTGCTGGCAGAATCCTGTGTGAGCCCCATTAAAATTAATGAGGTATTTCTGCTTGAGCAGAAGATAAATTTGACTTGCTAAGCCAGAAATACACTTATCTGACTTACTGTATCTTAAGTATCTCGAAGGGTTTTCCCTTCACTTAAACTAAGTAATCAAGAGCAGTTCTAACCACCAAATAAAGCAATAGGACAATCAAAGGAGTCATTTATTACTGTATGGTCACAATCAAAGACTTAGAGACTTACCAGTTCAACAAGTCTCACATTGATTTCAGGCTGAAAAATTATAAGAAAATAGAATTAAAAGCAAGATTATGCATAAGATTTAGAAATTAAAGCCCTAGGTTTCTCTGCTTGTTTCAAGAAGTTCTTTATAACTCTTGGAATTTCAGTATAAAGGAGACAGTTAAATAATTTTACATCAGTTTGACGGTGCTTGGTATTTGGACATCTCAACAATTTTGTCTTCATATTAATTTTGTGCTGAAAGTTTTATTTCACATTTGTTTACCTCATTTCTCCCACTACAGGACAGATTTTATGAGTCTCTGAGAGTAATTTTTATGCATTTCCATGCTTTAACAAATGTAGGTTTAAGTAGGCCCTCTTATGTTAAATTCCCTGGCTTTAAATATTTTGATTCTGGGAGAACAAAAATGTCTTTACCAGAGAGTGGTACAGAAAAGTACATTTAGTCTAAAACATTTATAGGAAGACTTTTTTGGGGGAGGGGACCCTAGAGACTTCTTTTAGAGCTCTGAAAAGCTCATCTCTTAACAGTGAATGAGAAGCTCAAAGAAAACATGGTGCATTCATTTCATCAGCCTCCCAGTTCAGTGCATCAGTAAACACCACGGATCAGCCACACAATGCTATCATTTATAACTCTGTGAATGGTTTTGTGAATCTGGCCATTAACGTGAAGTTATTGTTGCATGAATGAGAAACAATAACCTAATTGGGGAAACTAATGATGCACTAGACTTGCTGCAATGAAAACATAACATGGAGTGATTATCTCTGTTTGGAAAGAAGAACAGCAGGAGATCAGTCCCAGGGTCCTGCCACTTTTATCCATTAATGGCCCCTTCTGATATTTGACAGGATGAGAGGAAACGGCCTCAAATTCCACCAGGGAGGTTCAGATTAGATATTAGGAAAAATCCTTCATTTAAAGGGTGGTCAGGCATTGGAACAGCTTCCCCAGGGAAGTTGTGGAATCAGCATTCAAAAGCCATGTGGATGTGGCAGCGGGGGCCAGGGCCAGGGTTTAGTGGTGGACACAGTGCTGGGGTAACAACTGGGCTCAATGGTCTTGGATGCTTTTTCACCCTTGGTCATTCTTTGACTCTCTGATCCCAGATTAGAGCTGAGCACAGACCCCAAGCTTCACAGCCACTGATGTCCAGGCCAGCAAACTCATTTCTAACCTTAAAAGACCACAGTCCTTAGGCCAAATCATCTGCTGTCAGGAGTGCTTGACATGTGTCTCTTCTTTCTTGCACTACTGCCTTTTTCCAGCCCATAGCACTGGGATATACAGGTTAAGTATGGGGGAGGGTTGATGATTAATGTCATAATGGCTCCTTTTAATATACTTCATCTGTCAGCTTAATTCCCTGCAACTGGGATAATCACAATAATTAGATGCAATTGTTCAGATCATTACCTGATTGCAGCTTTTTTTGCTGTAGCCAGTTCACATGACTTTTAAATGTGCAGAAAAAATGGAAAGTCTGAATTACGTCTGTATTATAGAAAATTCTACTAGATATAAGAATGCCCCACAAGTTAAAACTGCACATGAGGGTCCTGTGGTTCCAGAGTGTGCAACATGGGTAATCAGGGATTTTAAAAGTAATGCACTTTTATTTCTGATCCCAAAGAGTTAAAACTACGCTTCACATAAACACAGTGACATCAGACTTCCCTCCACCTCCATCTGAACAAGTCATGCAGAATCAGAAATGTTCTTGAATTCCTAACATCTCCAGAGCAGATGCTTATGCAGAAGGTATGCAAGGAATTTTTGTGTCTCCCTTGTCCTAATGGATAACCAGCATTTTTGGTGTTAATTTATAATTAGCCATGCTCTTTGAACAGCCAAACATGAAATGAAGAGAACAACACAAACTGAAACTTAGGGCCAAAAAAACCCCAACCCAGACTAGATGGCAATTTATTACTAGATTAATTTTTAGATTAAGATACTTCCTAAAAGAATAAAAGGATGAGCTTGTAAAATCTCATCTAGTGTATTCAAAAAGAGTATTCACCACCTGTAATTTAGCTTCTTATTGGATCTTGTTTCATTTCATAAGATGAAAGTTAGGAGCACAGTTCAATAAACTGTCACTGAAGAGAGAGGAACCTTTGAAAAGGATGAAGCAGACCAAATTAAGATGCAGAAGTATCTCAAAATAGAGTAAATACCCTTCAGAAAGGTGTTGATTTAAGTCTAAGACCACACTCTCTCTCTTTCCTACAAAGGGAATAATGAACCTTTGCTTTAAATGCGAAGTAGAACTCAAATTTATATAGAAAAGTACAACTTCCACTTCCAAAATCACTCATTTATACACCTGATGGTGTATAATGCAAATGCAGCCTCATTCCTCTGGCCAGTGATGTTATTTGGGTTTTGGAAAAGAAAACACCAAGGGGATATCAGGATGTAGAAAGAACCACACAAGTCACCCACTGAGGAAGTATTTTATTGGGTTTTGGTGCCTCCTCATCAATTTTGCAAGCCCGGTGCAGCCAAAGCAGAAAGGTTGAATGAGTCATTTCCTTCCTGCTCTGTTGTCAAGCACCTCAGCCATCGAAGCCTTCCCACAGCCACGTCCCCCTGCGCTCAGAGGAGCCCTGGTTTGTGCAACTGCACACGGATGTGCCTTGGGAACAATTCCCGGAAAGTCACACACAGAGCTGTGAGCTGCTGGGATCCCAGCTCTGAGCCCCTGGGCTCTACAAGAACCAGAGAATGCAACTCTGGAACTGCTGTCTGGGCCTTGCCTTGGAGCTTGTGGCACCTCAGGCACCGCCCTAAGCTCCTCAGGGCTTCCCTCACTCACCTCATCCAAATTACGTCTTCACCTATCCTTGTGCCCACCACGTGACACTTGAATCGTGAAAACTTCACCCTCCTTGCTGTCTCTGGCCACTTGCTTGGTGGGGCAGAAGGGGAGGATCCCCATCAGACATCTATTTTTCTACAGAAATAGTGGACAGACTCCTGCTTTTTATCAGTGTTGGATCTCCTTTGGATGAAAGGTAAAAAGGGCTGCTCTGCCAAAACATAAGATAACCCAACGAACCAGCTTTGGCTGCTTAATGAACAGTTTCACTTAGAAGTGTTGAAAGCCTGTGGAGTTTCAGCACACAAACACACCAGGAGGACGTGATGGGACTTGCTTTCACTGGTTTATGCCTTGTATTCTTCAGCTCCAACCAGGATGAAGACCTGATACATTTCATTCCAAGGTGCCAGCTGTAGCTCAGGTTAAAATGGGAATTTGAAGGGTTTTTTACACTTTCTAATGCATCAGGGATAATTCTGTACTGGTGGGGGGATGTAGGAGTGTGTATTAAGGCCATATGCTATAAAAAAAAAGAATTTGTCCATTCCATTGAATCTAAAAAAAATAGAGGAGCCCCCAAATGCAAGCATTTCTTCTTGTATTAGGTAACTGTCTCTTTCCAGGTCAAAATCAACACTGTAATGAATTTAATGCGCAAGTGTAACACTTTAGGTCATACTTTGATTTTTAATTAGTTGCTGACAGTCTCAGGGTGCTCCTGGAAGGGGGGAAAGTGCTGCTCCTTGAACTTAACAACTGTGAAAACAATACTTAGCTGCATAAACACAGAAGTCTCCATGAAATTTCAAGTGCAGCAGGACATCCCAGCTGGCCACCTGTTTTTACTCCATAAGGCTGCCTACAGATCCTGGACCAACATCTACCAGACCTTGGCACATGTACAGTGTGTCCTTGGGCATCTTATATGACATGGAGGCAACTGCAGGCAGCACTGTCCTAAAAGCAAAACCTTCCCTCGGGAGATCTTTCCTTACTCAGAACCCTAAGGAAACTCCTGTGTTAGAAAAAAGCCCTAAAATGTTAAAATATAATGTAAGTAGCTCCTAGAGTAGCCTGCCCAGAGATATGTTATGATACAAACACAATCAGTTTAATAGATGGGTTGCTAGGTGTGGTTTACAGCAGGGCATAATGGGGAGAAAACCAGCAATTTTGGAACCTCCACACTGGGGCTGTTCGTTGTCTCAGTGCCTGCAGCAAAGGCCAGTTGGGTGGTAAGAAATGAAGGTAAATGGAAACAACATATACCTTGTTTCATGATTTACTGGGCATGGTAAAAGGGCACCACTGATTGTGTCCTGCTATCCTGGGCAGGAAAGAAGATACTGATTTTCTAGGCAGGTCCCAGTTCCTCTGGCTGGTGAACTCACTGCCTTTGATCCACTGCAGGGCTCACACGGAAAAGCACATACAAGCCTGATGGTTTGGCTGAGCCAGCCTTATCTTTCCCTACCAGCAAAAATGAAATAATACACTGGGAAAGCAAGGTGATAACACAGAGCTGTGCATTTTGCTGGTGACAGACTCTGCGTGCACTCAGGACATCACCACCTCTCACACTCTCCCATCCCAGTGGGGTGGATTTTCTTTTTCTCATACCAAGTTATCTTGACTCCTACAAACGCTGTCTCCAGTGAGATTCCTCTCAATGCACAGGAGCTAGGGCATAGTTTGGAGAAATTAAAAATGAGACCAGGACTCTTTAATAAATCCAAACCTCTTCCTTTTCATTCCTGCAATTCCAGATTGCTACAACTTCATGCCTTGTCCTCTCCTTGCACTCCAACCTTTTGCAGCAGATGACATTGGGTTTCCTGGGATGAGTTTACTTAAGTCTCAAACTACACTTGCAAGGACTTTTGGAAATAGCTGTAGCAAGCCATACTCATATTGTCCCAAAGTGAATAAATAGCCTCCTTTGTTTTTAAACAGATGATGATGTTTTTAAACCAGAGCAAGATGTTCTTGGTCAGTTGTGCAGCCCTAATCCGCTGGCCTTCTGGGTCATTCATCTATGCCCAAGTTCCTGGGGATAAAGGGATAAAAATCCATTTAAACCTACCTATTCATCACCCCAAAACAACACCACTAGGAAAGATATTGTTTGGAGCCTGGCCTAAATTAACAGTTTTCTGGGAGCTGAAAATAACTCAAGGTAACATCTAAAAAGCTTTTCTCCTGATGTTCCTCTTAGAGGGGTTGAAATTCCTTTTCCTTCTGAGTTAGGTGGCAATTCCTCATTGCTCTGCACTTTACAGGACACAGATTTTGAGTCTTCTCCATCTTCTACTTCAAATATTCCGACCTTACCCCATCCTTTTCCAGCCAAGGGCCTTGCTCAGCACATCCTCATATTACAGACACCTGGAGCACAGACAGACATGGAAGAATGATTTGCATTTTTCCCTCTAACTAATTCACCTGATTCACTCACCTCAACCAGGAGAGCAGGGGAATATCTGCAAACCAATTGTGTCTGACAGTTCACACTGGGAAAACAGTTGCCAGTAAGAAAAAAGGAGTTTAATTCCTTGTGCACAAGATTACAAAATGAGGGATAACCTGGTAAAGTACTGAGGCAACTGGGATAGCACAAGACTGACCCCAGCCATGGTTTTCTGACAGCCATAGCTTGGATAAAGGAGCCCAGGCAGATAAATCACAAGGGAATAAAAATTAAGTAGTAGGGTCGTCTCAGACAGGAGCTCCCAAGGGTGGCGAGAAAAGCAGAAGGAACAGACTGAAAGTTTCTCCTCTTCCAAGGTTTATTTTTACATTTATAGAAATCCTGGCTGCTGTGTAGAAAGAACTTCCAAAAGAACTGAAACCCAGAAGGGAAGAAAGAACCATATTTCCTACTAAAAAGTGTCAATCATTGGGTTATTCCCAGCAGCATAAATTAGCTGTTGTGGAGTTCTGCCATGGCATGCCAGATTGCTTCCAGGACAGAAGAGGTTCACACAAATCTAATCCATGTGTACATGTGTATATATATATATATGTATATACACTTTTATGCAAACCTGGGGTCTGCAGTGCAGGTCTGGGGTACAGACATCTCCCCAGTGATGCACCTGAAGGGTGGATGAACACTATTAAACATCAGTTCTTCTACAGCAAAATCTTTAAGATCTGGAGAGATGAAGGCTGTGGTCTACCACCAGGTGCCAAGAAATGAATTTCTACCCAAATTAGCAATGAGTAGAGCCTTTATGATCACAGGGAAAAATATTCTGGAGTGTGAAAATGATAACCTTGTTGTTTAATTTGGGGACAAAATGTGTATCTGTAAGAAGAGGCCAAATACTGTCTTGTAAATCTATTTCCTTGTTAGTTTTCATAGACTCCTTACAAATAATTTGTGGAACCCCCTATAGTCATGGGAGCACAAAATGAAAAGCTCTAATTTTAACAAAAGATGGCACTGCATTCAACTGTTTTGGTTTAGAGATAATAACTTTTGAGAAAAGGAGGTTAGACTCTGCAATCCAATCATCCTCTCTGACCCAGGGATCTGGAACGTGTCAGTGGAGAGGGAGCCCCTTGTTCTGCTGTGCCTGAGAGTGTCACACCTGCATGGTATCTCCAGCTGGATCTCTGTGTGGAGAGCAGTCTGAAGGATCCCAGGATCTCTGCACAGAGTGGTTTCATCAGGATCCCAGGATCTCTGTGTGGAGGGCAGCCTGAAGGATCCCAGGATCTCTGCATGGAGTGGTTTCATCAGGATCCCAGGATCTCTGTGTGGAGGGCAGTCTGAAGGATCCCAGGATCTCTGCACAGAGTGGTTTCATCAGGATCCCAGGATCTCTGTGTGGAGTGGTTTCATCAGGATCCCAGGATCTCTGCATGGAGTGGTTTCATGGGGATCCCAGGATCTCTGTGTGGAGGGCAGTCTGAAGGATCCCAGGATCTCTGCATGGAGTGGTTTCATCAGGATCCCAGGATCTCTGTGTGGAGGCGTAGCCCATTTCCAGTTTAATTAGAGTGATGTATCTGCCCAGACACTGCCAAAAAGGGATGACTGGCCCCTTTGTGTACGCATTTTCCACATGCTTCTCCTACTTGTTGGGTGTGTCTGGTTTGTAAATCCCATGTGGCCTGAGTGAAATTACAGTGTAAGTATTTCAGCAGAAGCACAGCAATACCCACTGACATGTTTTAGAGAGGGACAGACTTCTAGGTACAGGAAAGAAGTGCAGGGAACACAGAAATGCTTAAAATCAGGAAACTGGAAGCAAGTGACATGGTTGACTTATGTCAGGGAAGAGTCACAAAATAACCCCCCACAAAATAATGAAAAATATCCAGGTGGAACTGCCAGTTGCAGGTTATTTCAAACTTTCTCCAGGAGAACTGGAAATGACCACAGCCCACCCAGCAAGATCAGATCTGTAAGATATGGATTGTCTCCAAATTAGGACGTTTGAAGCAAAAAACAACTTTGGCAGGACAAGGAAGCAGTGCAGTGAGAGAAGCCAGCTTTTAGAAACTTTGGCACTTTTCACCTGAAAGTGAAAGGTTATTTCTCCTTTTCCATATCTGCAAATTTTACTTGAGTTTTACAGTCATTTGTGGATGCTGGTTTTAGCTCTTCTTCAAGAAGAAAGAGTTACTTCCATGGTAACATGCAAAGGACAACAGCATTCCAGTGATACCTGTTTGGCTGCATCTGTAATAATTACAAGTTAATAAATAGTTTTGCCAGTGAAAAACATTTTACCCAATACACTGGTAAGAGAATATGCCAGATTGCATAAATGGAAATATTTATGCCTGCTCAGTTGCCTGATGAAAACAAAGATTTAAGGCAATGTTTGTTTTTAAAGGCTTTCCTGAAAACATGGAAACCTTAACAGGACCGCTGGAGGGCAGCAATGTCTAAGTGAACCATCCATCACTGCACTTCTGGGAATTTGTGAAATCCCCCCCCCAAAAAAACTTAGCAAAAAATATAAATAACAAGAAATAAATGTCTGCTGCCCAGATGCAAGTTTGCAAAACAATGCAATTCCTCTGCACTGCAGTGTCAGTTCCCTTGCTTTTCCACATCTAAAGAATGCCACCTGAAGCCTGCAGGACTTGTCTTGTTGCCAGAAAATGCTAAAAATATTTAAAAAATGTGGAGTCTTCATGTATTCTGAACCCAAACTATTTTTGGGGGCTTTTTTAAATCGAAATAAGTGCCAAGACTATTTTGTATATATTTATATAAGTTTGAATTATATTTACATTTGAGCTATGTATAGATACATATTTCTAAATTGATCCATACTGTTGTATTAACACTAGAGGGGCAAACCTTTGATTTTTATTTTTAAGAAAGTCCTAAATTTCATAATTTCAAAGCAACCTTTCAAACACCAAGTGAGTGGAATCACTATAATGAGTGCTCCCTCTCTAAAGAAGTCCACTGACATTAGTGAAGATTTTAGGGTCAGTAGGAAGATAAATGTATGAAATTTTCCACAAGCATTGAAAGAATGCTAGTCCAGTGTTTGCACACTGGATACATGTAGGATACATGTTCATAATAATTTAAGATTATAGTCAGACACAGTAGCCCATTGGTTATAAATATAGAAATAGTAAGAAATGTAGTGGCTGACTTAGAGACCCAGGACTTAACATCTATCGATATTTTTGATAAAAGAGGAGTGAGGTAAATAAAACTACTATGGAGCTTGATATTTTTGTAAAAAATGTAAGATACAGTTGCACTCTGCAATTTTTTTATGTACACATAACCTCTTGCTCAGTAAGTGAGCTCCCTGTTTGCATTTAAATCACATCCAGCTATTTTATATATAAAAACGTTCTGTTATTGTCAGTCTTAGAAAGGAGAAAGAAAGAGCTGGGCTTGTCCTATCATAGTTTTATTTGGTACCTGGATGCCTGAAAAAAATCACCTCCAGGACTCTGATTTTGTTGGATTACAATGGGAATGACTTTTTCTGAACATGTTGCTACCAGAAGAAAGGAGGGGTTTGGACAACACCTGAAATTTGAAGAGACCCATGGGATAACAAGGATGTGTGGGGACTGCCTGGGGAGTTTCACCAAAATAAATACAGAAAAGCAATGTGATCCTCACAAGACAGGAAGACTGCTTTTAAAAGTGGAAAAATCTGAATTTTAGCAGAACTTATGGTTCCTCTGAGGTCTGTGACAGGGATTTAGGTATATTTCATTTCAGATTAGCTTGTGCCTAGTCCTGTAGGCTGAGAGCCCATTAGCTGATGGAGCAGATGATCCTGGAGAGTTCAGTTTCAGATTAGTTTCCTCCAAAAAAATCCCCTTGTGCTCCACACTGAAACAAGCATCAAGGTGGGGCCCTTGGGAGTCTGTTCAGATCCACACACCCGATCCAAACCTAAAACCCACCTGAAATTCAGCCTTACATGGTACAGAGGGGAAACCCAAGGTAAAACACCTGGTAGAAGCAGTTAGAATAAGTGTGTACATTTACACATATAAATATTTATACCTGTATATTTATACCTATAAACGTAGGATAAAGTTGCTGTTCGTTTTTTTTTCCCATTCCCCACATGCATGAGCCTCTCTTCAGCCTTTGGAAATTAAATATCTTATAATGAGTATAAAAAAGATGATATAGATGCAAATTGTTCTTAATGCTCGTCATATTTACATGAAAATGTGTGTGTGTGACACATACGTGAATTAAACACTTTTACAATAGGAACTGTGGCATTTATATTTTAAGTTGATCTGAGTAAACGATGATGGCATAAAAATAGAAATCTAAGGAAAAGTATCCCATTGTCCTACGGGAAACAATTATGCATTGCTCTGGAACAGTGGTTTATACCCCTCCTTCTGATCCTGCAGTTGGCTTCTGGGCAGATGGATCTCACCTTCACTTCCAGATTTTATGGACTGTAGTTTAAAAAACAAAATCCAGCTTCAAAGATGAGATGATGTGCTTGGCAAGTTACTGAAAGACAGTAAAGATGAAAGTACAGAAAGTTCTTTCCACAGTCAGTTTTCATGTGCTTCTATATACTGTTTTAAACAAAAACATCTGCTTCACTGTCACCATTTTAAAGGCTGGGAAAGAATTCTTTTTTAAAATGCTGGATTTTACTAATGTTCCAGTTAGCAAACAGATGTTAAAATCAATTGTAATAGCACATGATGAGAAAAGTTGGACTTCTACTATGGAAACGTGTTAAAATGCGCATGCAGCGAATCTTAAAGGCGAGAACCTAGAAGCCTGCACAGAAACAAAATTGTTTGAGAGTACAAGTTGGAACAAGGAGCAGCTGAAGGAGCTGGGAAAGGGGCTCATTCTGGAGAAAAGGAGGCTCTGGGGGGACCTTCTGGTTCTGCACAATTCCATGACAGGAGGGTGCAGCCAGGTGGGGGTCAGGCTCTGCTCCCAGGGAATATGGGCAGGAACAGAGGAAATGGTCTTGAGTTGCACCAGAGAAGGTTTAGGTTGAATATTAGGGAAAATATCTTTGCTGAAGGGTTTATCAAGCATTGGAATAGCCTGCTCAATGCAGTGGTGGAGTCACCAACCCTTGGAAGCCTTCAAAAATTGTGTGGATGTGGCACTTGGTGACAGGGTTCAGTGGTGATCTCAGCAGTGGTGGAGTAATTGTAGGACTCCATGATCTTAGAGATCTTTTTCAACCTTAGTGATTCTGTGATTCTGTGAAAGCTGTGAATATTTTCTATTGGAAAACACAGGTACCTGGTCCTATCCTTGTCAGACATCTGTGCTTTCTTTGCCTAAATCTTTGGAACAGGATATTGCAGATTTGCCAAGCTTTATCTTGGGCAAGCTTCCCTTTTTCACAGGGAAATTAAACCCACAGCAGAGCCTCTGGCTTTAATTTGGTGTTTTATTCCAAGCAGCAGACTTTGGTGAGGTGAGGACCTAAAGCTTGTAACACCCTGTTGTCTCAAGCCCATGTGCCATATACCTAAAAAAAACAAGTTGAATTTCCACTGACCCCATGGTTGCCGTGGGGTTTACACCCACAGCCTTTGGCTTATCTGCTGGTGAAATAACACCTGTTGGTAAATTCAAATTACTTTTGCCACAGTTATTTTCTGTTTAGGGTGTAACATTGCCCAACTCGTCCAAATCCCTATAGAGCAAAAGGAACCCGACAGCGATGGAGAAGCGCGGGCTCCACAGTGACGGTCCTTCAATCTGAGCAAAAAGAGTGGAGGAGGGGGAAGACAAAGAAAGAAAGAATAAAAAGGCAGCAGGACAAGGAGAAAATCTACACCGGGATGGTTTCTATGGAAAATATCACCGGATTCAGCGGAGCCTGTTGTTAGCAACCAGTGTACACAGCCAGGGCGCCGCAGGCGGAGCGGGGAGATGGACGGCTTGGGGCTGCTGAGTGTTCCCATCTCCCAGGCCGGTTCCAGCGGCAGGGATGAGCCCATCCTCCTCGTCCCACGTGTGGGAAATCAGGAGAGGATTTAGCCTCTTCCCTCAGCTCCATCCTCCCCAAAGTCCAAATCCCCCTTCGCAGGTTTTAAGTCAACGTTTTATTTCTTAAGTCACGAGGGTACTCGTCCTTAAAAGATCACTAGTCCGTGGCAGGGCAGAGACGGGGTACGAGCCCCTCAGAGACTCGGGTGCCGCAGTCAGCCCCACGGAGCGCCGGCAGGGCTCTGAGGGGCGATGGCGCTGGGGAGAGGGAAGGGGAGCCCCGCCATTACCCCTCAGGCCGTGCCGTGCCCGCCTGCCCGGTCACTTGGCAACGGCGCCGGGAGCCTGAGGAGGGGCCGGGCCGGCCATAGCTGAGGAGAGCCCGAATATCGACACACGGATCACAGAGACGGGCGGGACATGGCTGAGGGGAGCCCCAGCCCAGAGGAGCCCAGCGCCGGGCGGGACATGGCTGAGGGGAGCCCCAGCCCCGACCCTCAGGTAACGCAGCGGGGCTGGGCAGCACGGGCACAAATAGCGTAGCCCCCAATAGCACCACAGCCCTGCACAAAGACCCTGAAAATAACCTCATAAAGAGACCTGTGCTTACCCTTCGGACACACAGACACATTCACACACCCCCCTGCAATCAGCTTCACACGCAGAGATCCCCACTGCAAACAGCCTCACACACACCCCCCTGCACACACAGACCCCCCTGTAAAGAGCATCACACACAAACCACCCTGCAATCAGCTGCACACACAGACCCTGCCATGAACAGCCTCACAAACACACATCACAGCCTCAGACAGACCCCGCTGCAAACAGCCCCTCACATCCCTGCACACACAGATCCCCCTGCAAACATCCCCTCACATCCCTGCACACACAGATCCCCCTGTAAACAGCATCACACACACACAGAGCCCTGCTCACACCAGTCCCATACAAACAGCCTCACACACACAGAGCCCTGCTCACACAGATCCCCCTGCAAACAGCCTCACACACAGAGCCCTGCACACACCAATCCCCATACAAACAGCCTCACACACAGAGCCCTGCTCACACAGATCCCCCTGCAAACAGCCTCACACACAGAGCCCTGCACACACCAATCCCCATACAAACAGCCTCACACACAGAGCCCTGCTCACACCAATCCCATACAAAAAGCCTCACACACCCCTGCACACACCCTAGGGCACAAACACGTGCCTTGCACAAGGACTGACACACATATCTCCCCTGCACTCATATCGGTGCTCACATCTCCTTCTCACACATTCTCCCCACTCACACAGCCCCATCCCTGCACAAACCATCACACACACTTGCACACAGAGAGCAGTGTCCATCACTATCACCTACACATCCAGCCAGCCACCACGGACACACTGTCCCACAGCACACACACACAGACATCCACACCTCAGTGTTCATGTGCACTCGCACCCCCTTTCCAGGTACCTTTTCTTATTTGCTAATTACAGCCATCTGCATGCTCCCAGTGATCTCTTCCCCTCCTATCTCTTGCTTTAAGGTCTAAATATTCTCATTTTCTTTCCCCAGGACATCTCCCATGTGCTGGCTAGTGCCTTTAAGGACCTGTACACTGGAGATGCTTTTGAGGTGGACATGGCAACAAACTGGATTAAGTCCCAAGGAGGAGACAGTGTTTATCAAGACAGTTACACAGATGAGCTAGAGAAGGTACAAGTCCAAACCAAGTCAGAGTTTGGAGCTCTTTATTCACTACTTAGATCTTCTGTAAAGTAAAATTTAAAGGCAGGTCTTGATCCTACAATTGACATTTTAATGGAAATGTACTTGAGCACAGTCTCACACAGAACCTTTCAAGTAATTAATATTCACATGATCCTTCACGTAGATATTGTTATCTCTAGCTGTTTTTTCAGACACAGAGTACAACCAGTAAAAGCAGTAGCCCTCTAAGTGCCTATTGTACTGGCTGAAAACCTTTTCCATGTACTGCTGATCAGTGGCCCAGGTTTCTTACCTTGTCACCTCTCCAATAGCTGTTGTCAGTGTCTAAAGGCAGAGGCTGATGCTGGATGATGTGAGCCACAAGTGTTTTCTGGTTTGTGTCATCGTGAAAGGACAGTGTTTTAGCAGGCCAGTTGATGCTTGTAAAGTTTTTTGTAAATATTTTACTGATGTGTCTATGTTTACCTCTCAAAGACAAATAGAAAACATCTTCCTGTAACAGCTCAAATTTCCCTTTATTCCCCCATGCCCATGGCAGCTTCTGGCTGAGTATAAGAGCCGACTGACAGAAGCTGACAAAGCAGAAGAGGAGATCATTCAGGCCCAGGCCCGGGCAAAAGCTGAAGAAGAAAGGATTCTAAACGAGATGAAGATTGATGCAGGGGAAAACCTCCACAAACTGGGGCTGCCACCAGGTGAGGACTCTGGAATGTTGCTCTCCAGTACATGCTTATGGTACCTGGACACCAACTTGGGGTTGGGTTTACATCAACAGAGCAACTTGGAAATAATTTGTGCAGAGGTTCAAATAGAGTAACATTTGTTTAGCATTGAGAAACTAAACAACCAGGTCATATTCAAGGTATTAAATTTGGATTGAGGGGTTACCACCTTAATACTACTGGCATATATACCTTGATATATAGCAGCAACAAACAGATTAAATATTTCTCCAATTTGAACTGAATTTAGAATTGTGGAGATGCAAATCCAAGTCTTGTGATTAAAATACCAGATTATTTTCTATAAAATATAACATATAAAATATTCTGTATAATATAATATGATTTTCTATAAAACATATTACCTGACAGTGATGAGGTGTAAAAACAACATTACTTTGGATTGATCAAGACAGTGTGTTTGAAGAGGATATTATTTTGCTTTTTTTGATTGTTTTTTGTTTGTTTGCTTTGCTATTGCAGTGGCATCCTCTTTTCGGTCCATTGTGAATAATGAACTTCTCAGAAAAAATAATTTAATTTGTCCTGAGGACTACATCACTAAGAAATTACCTCTTGCTAAAGCACCAAAAGGTAACTTTTAAAGCAGAAAGTAATTTAGACTTTTTAGAACACTCTGTAATTGAAGTAGTGGAAGATGTAGCAGATCTCAGTATATTTTTATAGTTTTCTGCCAAAGCAGAAGGGACTCTAGTATTTTAAGCATAAGATTCCACTACAGCCACATTCTCAAAGTAGAATTGATAAATTCAAAGCTACTGAGTTTAGATGTTCTTAAATATGAAATTTAATCATGTTGCATTTGTTTACAGTTTTTTCCATCTCACACAAAACTAATGAGTGTTCTATCTCTATCCAATTTCATTAACATAAAAGCTGCAACTACACTTTGTGTATAGAGAAGAGAAGCAGTTACATTAAAGTAAACACTATTTTCAGTGAAATAAAATTTTATTCTTTATTTAGGGTTTAAAGTTTTCCAGTTCTGGAAATATATTAGCTTTATTCACACATGAAGATCAGTAAGGAACAATGTCAAGACTTCTTTACTTCTTTTATTTATGTGAGAGCCAAGATGAAAGGTTTTAGATCATTAAAATGAATTTTTTTAGTCAAGCCAAAAGTAACATTTCAGAGTAATAAACTTAGTCACAAATTTCAATGTATGTGTTTTAGTTTTTTCCCATTGTAATTCCAAATAAAGTGAAAAATCTCACATCCCTTTCGAGGTTAACGTATCTTTCTGGGAGCAATATAACTGTACAGAGCCTGTTTAATTAGTGCTTCTAAAATCTTTCTTATTAAACTACTAAGCTTTGTTTGTACAAAATAAGTTCTAAACATACACTAAATTCTAGAGGATTTTTGCCAGCAACAAGCCTTAAAATAAACTCATATATCTATGCTTAGACTAAATACTTGTCATTCACATTTTCATCTTAAAGAATTATTTTTTTTCTTTGAATTGCAGGAGAATCAGAGCCTGGGTACCTGAAAGGGACACATAAACAATGTGCTTTTTCACCAGACAAGGGTATCTCCTTAGCTAGCAGTGGGACAAGTGTGTCTTCAACTCTGTCCTCGGCTCCAGACTCCAGCCTCGAGGCTAAAACCATGAGGAAGGTACATTTTACAAATAAGTTTTAGTCTGTCTGATCTGTAAGACCTGTTGCTGTTCCTGCAACAAAGGCTTAATATAAACCCATTGTTGATTTGACTCCAGTACTTACTATATTTACTCTGTTAAAAAAGGAGAAATACTGTATTTTCCATGTCAATTTGCATTGCTGTGTAGCTTTAATTACACATGTGCAACTCCTTTTTTCCTCACCCTCAAAATCACTGTGTTTAATGTTACACTCTTCTTTTTCAAAGAAAACAAAAGCTTCACAGAAACAAGTCAGGAAAGACAGTAAGTCCTGGAAAGCAGAGGAATTAAGTGAGTACCTCTCCAGACTTGAGAAAAGACAGAATTACTTGAAGAACCCACGCTTTTTCCCACCAAATACTCCTCATGGAGGCAAATCTCTTGTAATCTCTCAAGAAAAAGTAGAAGAAATCATAGCCAGAAGAAAAGCAGAAGATCCTAAAGGGTATGCAGTGTGTACAGTTTCTGGATTCTGGGCTGGAGCACACAGAGCTCCACGGTAGAATTCCTGTAGATTTACCCAGAGATATTTTGAGCTACATTTCTTATATAGTCTCTTAATAATAAAGTATGTCTATATGATATTTTGGTTTTGCCAAAGGAGACATTTTGCAATTTCTCATTTTATCAGTATTTAGAGAACCAGGCAGTAAGATAATGTTTCCTTTTTTTTTTTTTTAATCTTTCAGTGAAACCTCATTTGTTCCTGTATTTTTTGCCAATCCATCTTCTGTCCTGTTTTTGTATGATAAAGCTGGGCAGGTTTATGAGGTGAGAAGGTTCTTTGTAGAGAGTTAATTCTGCCTTCCTGAAGAATTATGTCCTGTCATGATCTACATATTTCACCCAATCTTTAGCCTTTCTGAATTTTAATAAAAGTCTGATTTCTTCTTTATATTGAATTTATAACCCTTTAACTTCCTTGAAGATATTACTTCCCACCTGCCACTGACACACAAACCAGTGAAGACTAAATGGGCTCTTTTCAGTCTCTGCTTTTTTTGGTACTGTTTGATTCAGCCTCTCTTGAATAAACTGGGATTTGGGGTGGGGTTGGTTGTGATGATGAATTTGTTTCTCCTAGCAGTAGTATCAGGGAATTGCAAGTATTTTCATGAGTGTTGATAAATACAATGGAGCATTTCATTTTCTTTTTAAATGAAGATGATTATAGAGCTACGGAACATCACTTCAACAGCTCAACATGTAAGGCTTATCCCTCCCTCTGCTCCAGTATTTTTCATTTGGCCAGGTAAGGGTTCTTCCTCTGCCTTTAAAATGTAAATAAAATGTAAATAAAAAATCTAAGTCACCGCTCTAACAAAGATTTCCCAGAGATGTTCTGTTATCCACAGTGCTCAGTTCTTTACAAACTGAAAGCTGGCTTAGGGCCATTCACATGCAACTCATTAGCAGATTTAAGTGGTCTAATGAGGAATTCAAGAACACTAAATTAAAGTGATGTTAGATCGAAATGTGTCCGTGGAATACCGAGATCGAGTCTTATCCAAAGTTCTTCTCAGAACAGATGTTGTTTCCACTGAAAAAATTAGGAGGAGAGAGCAAGAAACAACAGACTGCAATAGAGGTAGATTAGATGAAAGTAGAGAAAATTATCTTTGCTATGGTAGGATAGCCAGGCACTGGGATAGATTGCTGAGGAGATTGTGATACTCCAGGAATTGGAATATTTAGAAGAAGTTAGATGCCTCTATGGAAGTCCTTTAGTCTTGGGGTAAAGCAAAACTGGGTAATGTCTCTAAGTTTCTCCTCACTGTTTTCTGTGTTTATGAGGAGTATATTTCAGACAAAGCAATCTTTGAGCTGCCTGGCACACGTTCACATTCCCAGATTGTACTGCCAGGCCTCTTGTGCTCATCATCCCTTTCCATCAGCTTGACTTAGGCAATAAGTGGGGGGAGTTTACAGGCACCTTTCCAGAGGAAGACATGATCATAAATACTACTGCCAATTTGGGAAGGTTTTAATTTTTTAAAATTTTCTGCCTTTTTTTTTTGTTGTTTTTATTTTTCTCCCCAAGGAAAATATCCAGGAAAGGGAGGAATGATTGCTCCTGGGATGGCATGCCAGTATACAGTCCAGTTTATTCCTGAATATCTGGGAGAATATGAAGATCATATATTAGTGGAGAGTCAAGTATCAGAACCTTTTGTCATCCCAATCCAAGCTAAAGTATCACTTCCAGTATTAACATGTCAGTAATGTCCAAATACTGAATTTCTCTAAAGTTAAGCAGACTTGGGGTTTTTTATTTGACTGTCTCCAATTTTGTGTCACGAAACAAATATGGAAAAAATTGGCAGTGCAGTTTCTACATTTTGATATCTATCTCATTTCCACTTATCATAGACTTATTAGTTATTGAAATGTAATCCTGTTGGATTTTTCCTCAAATTGTTTGTTCTTGCCATCTTAGGCTCTTTTTTTTCACTATATTGGAGAAGTGAGTAGGGGCCACATTTCTAAGTTTGTTGATTCCCAAATTCCCAATTGTAATTACAAATTCTAAATATTATGGAGTTATGATTTAATTATACCTATTTGATGCTATTAATTAATGTTCATGAAATGTGAAATTAATTACATATGGATATGTTATACCTGCACCTCTCAGATAACTTCAGGTATAACAAACAGGAATACTTTTGCAAAAATTTGCTTTGATTTTTTGTAAATTCACTCATCCTGTTATACCAAGCTTTTCTAAAAAAATCATCTGACTTTTTACCATTCAGCAATCTTTGAGGAGGAAAGATCATCTTACATCATTAAAATGTAAGATGAATGTAGAAATATGCATCTCACACTGTCCAGCTTTGAAATGGAAAGAATTTGAGGGGGTTTAGGATTGCAAAACCTGGCACGTTCTCATGCAGTAATGTCTGTAAAGAGTTATTTAATCAGCAGCCTTCGCTGTCTCTGGAGTCTGATTTTTCTGTGTTACTCCTTGCAGTGCCTGACATTATAGACTGTGGTTCCTGCCTTGTTGGAGGAATAAAAACAACAGCAGTTCTGTGCAGAAATGAGGGAGTTAGGACTGGGAAGTTCTCTATAATGCCAGAGAAAGCCTGGCCAGCTCCTGATTCCAGGGTGAGTGATTAGAAGGGAAATACTGAGCCCAGCATGGTGTGGGTGCCCTGGTGTGAAGCCTTTTGGGCCAGTCATGGTGTATGAGCACAGAAGTCATAAGGCCTTGCTGGAGACATCTGCATTGTGCCATCCCTTCAGGAATTCACCTTTATCCTGAACACCAATCTCCTGGATGGCTGTACCTTCTTCCTGTGCTCAGGTTTTCCTGTGGAAGTGGTTGTCTTGCTCAGGGGAGAAGTCAACTGAGGCATAGATGAGGGAAAGGAAAACTGACTCAAATTTTAACCTTGCCCTTGAAGAAATGAAATAGAAATGCCATCAGTTCTAGCATTGCTTGAGGTAATTTCCTCTCCCCCCTCAACAAAAACATCCAGAACTTGCTGGACCTGTAGACAGAGAAACCCAATCCAGTCCTGCTCTGTCTGTAGCTCCTCACCACAAACCAGGGCCTAAGTGGGATGGACAAAGGAGATAAAATGGGACAGGTAGATTGGAATTTTTGGTGCTGGAGAAAGAGCAGATGGGCCAAGTTGTCCCTCCAGAGGCTTCACAGTTCCAACTCAAACTGTATTTTAAGCATGGAGAAACAGAGCCCCTCTCTCAGGCAGATCTGTTCTGCTGTGAACATGAATATTAAGGCTTCTGACACTGTAATTTGTCTTCAGAACTGCACTTTCCCTCCTGCTTTCACCAAGGCCACTATAAAGCAGGGAGCCTTTTTTTTCAAATTAAGCCATGTTTATGAACCACACTCTTTTGAGATGTGTGAAAAAACTGTATGCTAAGATGTAAAACAGTGATGATGTAGTATGCTGCCTGTTTCAGGTAAATCTGTGCTTTAAACACAGCAACCTGATCAACTAAATTTGTTAATATTTTTTTCTTTTTTTGTTTTAATACCTTAGGTGGCTGCCACTGCTGATTTTGTGGTACAAGATCCTTTTGGGATCCAGCCTGCTGCTTTGGAGCTAGCTCCAGGGCAGAATGCAACAGTAGAGGTCAGTGCCAGCTGCTGTAGAAAGGTTTTTTACTGCACCAAATAAATTAACAAGCAAGATCATTTTAAATGACCCAGCTGGACCTTGCAAGTTTGGGTTCATGTGAGCAAAAAATGATTCTGTTTCTTGCAAGTGTTGCTTTTAATTACTAATAACTAAGACTGTCCTTCAGGGAATATTTGCAAACTGAAGTGTATTACCTAGGGGAGAGAAATCAGTTACAGACCTTGCTATTTCCCTCCTCTCTTTCAGGTAGTGTTTTTCCCTTCTTTGCCAGAAGCCTCACAGGAAACTTTCACCATTTTGTGTGATAATTATCCAATCAGTTATGTTACAGTCACAGGTTTGTTTCTAGCACCTTTCTAATTCCGTAGATACTCAGATAATGTGAGTTGTGGTTGTTGGTGTGAAGTGATGGTTACATTTTATATCATTGGATTAAGCAAATACTGTGTCCCCTGCTGGCATTTTTTTGTATTGTTATTACTGCTCCTTCCCAGTGCATGGCATACACTGAATTCAGAAAACTTGGAGCTCTTAACCTTCAGTAGGCAAAAATCCAAATGTAAAAATGTCACCAAGTCACAGAAAAGAAAACAAGTTGCCAGATTCTCATCTCTTTCACTTTTCAACAAGATAACTTGACAAACTAAAAAACATGAGGTGTAAGAGGGCAGAAATGAACCACATTTGGGGCACATCTTAGATTAAGGTGTTCAGGAGAGGTAGGCAGTCTTTGGATTAGCTGATGAAACCAGTTCAAATTCTTGTAAATGTTGCTGCTTATACTGTAATATAACTGTGCATGCCATAACATGAGGCTTGGTTTGTCATCTATTAAATCAATTTATCACATGTATTTACTTTGGATTTTTTAATACTTCATTTGTTACTTATTTTAATTTTAATATACTGCTCAAAACATCTGGAAGCCACATTGTCAACCACTTTGAACACCCTGCTCACTTCAGTGAAACCACGCTGGTGTAAGTGAGCTGAGGCTGTGGCCCTGCAATCCCTGTCTAGGAAATTCATGAACAGAAAGTCTCTGTTAATACATGTTGATATACACAACATCAGGAAAATATTGTACAGTGACACACTGGAGTTCTGAAACTTGAGGAAACACCAGATACAATCAATAATGGCCATTAATGACATTTGCTGTTGATGATATGAACTATGTTAATAGTCAGATGGTAAACAGCAATACCTAATTATTTCTTCCAGGAGTTGGAGAGTTGATTGCTCTGGAGCTTTTGTTTGTCACGGGTGGAGAAAGCAAAGCTCAGCTGGGAGAAGTCACTGATGCAACAGCACAGCACCTCATACGATTCGAGCCCCAAAACCCACACACCTCAAAGGAGAAGACACTGGTTATAAAGAACCCCACGTATGTAGCTGCTGTTAGAGAAATGCTCTGCAACCTGGCCATACTGATAGGGATCTCATTTGTCATACTCTGCTCTCTCAAGTTGCAGAAGGCTTTGTGCCCTTGATAAACTTTTTGTAGAACCTTTGCTTCTTTTTGCTCCTTATTGTTTGGTAATTAAGGATAAAGGAGTGTTGTACATTGTTCAAGCATTATAGCAACCATTAGCCAAGGTGAAGATATTTGCTTCAATAGAGGTAAATCAGCAAAAAAATTATAAATATACATAGGTGCAGGAAATACTTGCAGGGCGATCCAGGTGAGATTTATCTAATTTTAAATGTCTGCTATATATACTTGTGCAACTGAGATAAGCATCCTTTTCCTTTCATAGTGCAGGGGATCTTGCAAGGATAAAATTCTGACTGTAGACATCTTCCATAGAAAAGTCATAACACATCCTGGACTCCACTGGATCAAAATGGGAGCCCAATGTAATTAACTCACATTAAAACTCTCACACAGTTCTTACTATTGAGTACTTACAGATTTAAATATAAATTCAATTTGAAGTCAACAAATGTGTCTTTATGGACAATTCCACCATACTGAGCACAATGGTGTCCTGATTTTGCTCAGAATCAGTCAGACTTTAGCAGCAATACACTTGTGCATAATAGAGGCTGTAGACCATCAAAGGTCAATGCTGGCTTTAGGACCATTAATGTAAATTGCTGTTTGCAAGCAGTGAATATCTGGCAGTTTATTTTGTGACCTGGAAATCACACATGCAATATGGCAGAACAGGCTGATGTTTGGGTAAAGAAAGTGTGATTGGTGAACTGGATATTGTAAACTGACAAAGGATGTGACTGTGCCAATTTCCACATTTTCTCTGTGCTCTAATCACCACAACACTCCCTGAACATCTGTGGTCAGCATTTGTGTAAAACAAAGCTGGCCAGGCTGAAAGTCAGCGCCACAGAAGCAGGAAGAAGAAACCTTCTTTCTGCTACAGAAAGTGATACAAGAAATTGTAAATGTCCAGTTTTATCAGTGATACTTTCCAATTCTAGTGTCTTTCCTCTGCCTTACTAAGGCAGAATTTTTGAGGTCCGGATGAGCAAGATTCTCAAACCCATGAAGACATTCCATGGAATACAGTTCTGCTGAAACAACCTAGTTAAGCAACCTTTTCTGGATTGCAGAGAGTGGGGCAGAGCCATGGCTATAATTTTATCTGGAGCCATTGTGTTTGTTGACATGTTAAAGACCACATCTTGCATCTGGATTAAATTCAGAATGTTGATGTAGGTCATCAGCAGTGATCCAAGGCAAACGTACTGGTGTCAGCAGGACAGGTCCTGTTCATCCCAGATCTTTGAAAGAGGAATTGTAGAGTTTCTAAAAACTAGATTACATGACAAGTTCAAATAAGGCAAGAAAGTGTTATGATATCTTACACATTTATAGAATTACTTTCACATATTAGCATGTTCTTTGTATGATTTATGTGTTCTGACTCAATGCTGCCTCAGCAGCTTTGTGGCTCACAAAATTGGCAAGTCAAACCCCTGTAGTCTGTAAAGAGAGGAATTTCCTAGCTGGAAAAAGATTCTGAACATTTTCTTAGTATACTTTCCTCAAAAATATTTGTTTTTTTAATCATAGCTTCTCTGTTGTTTATTGATTTCTTTGCAGCCATATAGAACTTCCCTTCTTCTGGCAGATAACAAAGCCTAATCTGAAACCATTAATACCAGAAGAAACTGCAGACTTTACAGAGGTCAAACACAATCAAGACCCAGAGTCAGCCTTCTCCCTAAATCCTGAGCAGGGAGTTTTGCTTCCCTGTGCAGATCATGAGTTTATTCTCACTTACACTCCACAGGAGGTATGGCTTGTGATTCCTTCCTATCTACAAACTCCAGCTGTGTATTTTTATTCAAGTCATAAAATCCTTGCTGTGCAACTTTTCTAAATTAAATTTAATTAGCTGGTACCATGCTCTGATAAACAGTGTTCAAAATGTAGAAAGTTACTGGAAGAAAACATGTTTTGACTGCAAAATGTGAGGCAGTTTCTGATCTCATGTAATTTTGGGGACTGACTGGACACAGTTAATTTTACACTGAAATTGTGGACACATCCTCCTGCTGCAGCTGTGCTGGCTGGTGAAGTTACCACCCTCACCCCTCTATCGGCTCCTCCACCAGCTCCTGACCCTTCCCCCTCTCCTTGGAGGATGTCCCTTGTACCTACTCCAGCCTAAATAAGCTGGTTAACAAACACTGAGTATTTAAACTGTTTCCAGCTGTAGTTGTTGTTGTTTTTGGCCTGAAATGTGTGCTGTGAACAGCTGGGTGGTGAATTAAGGGGATAGCAGGAGCCTTTGGCAGACAGATGCTGTGTGCAGCTGTGGGTAAAGAGGGGTGCAAGAATGTTGGAATGCAGTTGTCCCAGGGACTGCTCTCTCAGTTTCTGCTCCCTTGTCCCTGTAAATAAGGAGCATGAGCTCACTGTATTTAGAGAAACCTGATTCAAAGAAAGCCCAAGAGTGGGAATGTCCCATGCTGTGTTGATTGACAGACATAAGAAATACCTCAAATATGTATAGAAGAGAAACCACCTAGCTTTTAAAAATAATTAGTTAATAGAATATATATTGAATTAAAATCTACATTGAAATTAGTAACTGTCTACAAATGAAGCTTTGCATAGCCCTTCAGATATAAAGCCTGCCTCTGTGTTTCTTTTCTCCCTTTTTCATTAGAGTACAGAAGGCATTCTCTTCCCATGATGGAAAAGTCATGCTTCTTACTCAAGATCAGATTGATGGTCAATTAAGCTGAATACTCTGGAGCAGTTTGAAGAAACTTCTCAATTAGTACAGCAGTACTGAGATTAATTTGGGGAGCCTTTGCAGATGCTTGTGTGTAGTATGCAATATACAGGGGAAATAATAACAGGCATGTCAAAAATGAGTATTTTTCTTGGAACCATACACCATGAGATCAGAATCTGGCTTAATGTTTTGCAGTCAAACATGTTTTCTTTTAGTAACTCCAGAGTTTGAATATTGTTTATCAGAGCTTACTCTGATGATGATCATTTATCCTTTACATGTAAACCACTTTTCCATCTTTTTTTATTATCTTCAACATAAATTATTACTTGACACTAAAATCCCTTTCTCCTTCATCTGTGCAGCTGAAGAGTTATCACAGTGTGATTCAGATGGTACTGAGGGACATCCCACAGTCACCTTGGTAAGCTGAGAAACATTTCCCAGTAAGATATGTAGCCACAATTTATCTGTGCTATTACATTAAGTTACTGGGGTTTTTCTTCTTTCTGGTGATGATGGATTGACAAGTATAAAGAATATTATCTGCACAAGTAGTTGTGGTACAAAGAGCATCTCTGATATCCTCCCCCATGCCTGGCCCTAGTTTTTCCTCTCTTGGAAAAAGATAATACTGTCATTTTGTCTGCTTATTTTCCCAGGTTTCCTGTTATTACTCTGTTACAGCAGTATGTGACTTACATACTTGTTCATGGACAGACTGGGATAGCTAGAATACCTTAAAGTATAATGAAGTTTTTAACCGGCTGAGGTAATTGCCCACTGGCAGTCTGTACTTGAGAAACTTTCAATGGTTATCAGTTCTGATCTGGCAATTAAAAGACAGGATCCAATTTAACACTGGTTTAACATATTTAATGATTCTACCACATTTCCTCCCTAAGTTTAGTAGAAGAGGATATGCTTCAAAACAACCTAGAATGCAGAGTAAAGGATGTAATAGCACTGGAAATAGAAGTTAAAGGCTTAACAGAACCATTTCATCTTCTTCTGGAACCATATGCCATTATTGTCCCTGGAGAAAATTTCATTGGTGTAAATGTCAAGAAAACATTTAAGGTTTGTGTGCTTTTGACTTCACTGTTGTCATGTGGTTTGTGTCACTAGATGTCATAGGTGTTATTGGAAGATAGCAGACACTCAGTGTTATTTTAGTTTTCCTGAAATGTTTTTAAAGGAGGCCGTGACTCCAGGAGGGTCTGCACTGGAATGCCCTACCCAGCCTGCTCAGCCTTACACTCCAGGCTCAGCCTTTGTTACTTTTTCATCTCTCAAGTTTGATACCACAGAGGTTCACCCTTCTCAGTGTTTTTCTGGGTCAATAACCTGTTGCTTATCACTTTGTCACTCCTGTAGTGTGAAAGTTTTCCAGCTGGGAGAAAAAGTCAATGGATGATTAAGTTAGTTCATAACTGAGGCACTGATCATGCAAAGAACTACAGGAAGCACAGAAGAGCTACAAAAATCACAGATGCTGCAGCTTACTAGATGTTATTCTTTCCTGTAGCTTCTGGCAATTTCTCTTTGGCCGTTCTGGGTCAGAATTGTTGTTGATGCAACTGTCCCCTCACACAGCATCCCCTTCACTACAGCTCAGGATCCTTTGATCTTAGACTCACTTGGGAAAAACAGGTCTGTTAGCAAGAGCCAGGCAGGAAGACATTTCCCAGTTAATGGTTTTCCCATTTGTTCTTAGAGATCCTGCTAATCAGCATTTGGTTTTATGATTTCTCTTCCGAGAGCTTATTTTTTCAATTTAAGGCAGCCATTTCATACTTCCCAGTAATCCAGTATAGCTACACATGTGATAGAGGTAATTAAGCCACTTACTGACAATATAACAACAGCCTTTGCAGTTTACAATTTTTTTTTTTAGTCTTAAAAGGATAAGAATTTGAATTGTGCTTAGAGATAATTGTGCTTCAGAGAACAAAGTTATTTGCTGTTATTAAGAAATAACATTTTGACTAGGTCTGAAGAGAGGTCAAACATTTCAAGAGCTTGCATCTCCCTCACAAACAGAGCCTTTGGCAAAAAAAAAAAAAAAAAAACCTGCACTCAAAAGCTTTTCAGTTGATGTTTAGAAATTCTGTTACATTTTTGAATAATGGGGGAAAGTTTAAGAGTCTCAAATATGATAATGTTCTTGGAATGAATTATTAATGGATTTTCTTCTGGTTTGAGGGAACACCTTCACCCATGTGAAGGAGACTGTTAAATGGTGACTCACAAAACCTAGTTTGCAGTGTATCAATGCTCTCAGCAAATTGACTTGTTGCAAAGAAAGCTTAAAGTGCATTAATTGTCTCATTGGTTTTAATTGTTTCAGCTGTGGAACAACAGCAAAACATTGATCAAGTACACATGGGAAAAGATCACAGCCTGTGAGATCATGGAAGTTGAACCTCATGCTGGTGTCATAGGTAAAGTTTCTGTGACTTGCAAGCAGTAGTTAATGAAAGACATGACATTAATTGATTATATCAATTTAGGACAGTCACAGAGCATTATAATGAAAAATTACCTGATCCCCAGCCCACTGGAGCCAGCAGGAGACCTAATTTGATTCCAGAAGCTTCAGAAACATGCTTGAAGCAGGTGGTTTCTTACAAAAATGTGAGACAGGAGCCTGATATTTTCTCTTCTAGATGTGAATAAATGCTGTGAATTTGTGCTGGCAATTTCTGGACGCAAACCTGGGCTCATCAGCAGTAACCTGCAGTGTCACGTTGAGCCATGTCCAGAGCCAGTTGTGCTGCATGTTGAGGCTGCTTTTCAGGTAAGGAACACTTTGTCTTGCAGGGTGAGCTGTGTGGCCTGGCTATTGTCCAAAGAAGGCTTTTTTTGCCTCTCAATGGCTTGAGAAATCTTAAGTAGTTACAAACAGGATTTATTTTTGCTGTAGTGACAATTGAGTCAGTGTTGATATTCCCATGACACACAGATTTTTTCTGCATCACACAGTGCATTTGCTTTCTTATATTCTCTGTGAAATCAGATGTTAATCCCAAATATGTTTCTTAATTAGGCAGTTTTGGCAGAGGTGTCCATTCTGATGTCTGTTCCCTGCTGTCCTAGGGCCCATTGCTTTGTATTGATGTTCCATCACTCCGGTTTGGTCTGACTAAGCTGGGTGAGACTGTATCAAGAACCTTTGAGATTAAAAATCTCTGTCAGGTGCCAGCACAGTGGAGGATGCAAGAAAGCCAAGTTTTTCTAGCTGAAAGGAATGAAGAGGTAAGTCACTGCTACAGCTGGCTGTATTCCCTCCTTAGCTGTTTTATTTCTTCTGCTTAGGAGTTGTATTGTTCATTGTATCAGAAGACTCGAGGGGCAGAGAGAAAGGACACATCTGAGGGAAAAAGAGACACTTGGAAGCCCTAATTAGATTGTGTGCCTTCAATATTTTACCCTTGCTTTGCACATGACAAAAATATTTCTGTTCCCTCTCTCCTCTCCCAGGTATCCACCTTCACCATCCAGCCATCAGCTGGAGAAATCCCTCCTTTGGGTCTGTGCAGAGTTTCAGTTCAGTTCACATCATTGCAGTGCCAGCGTCTCCAGACTGTGCTGGAACTGGAGGTGGAAAATGGAAAGGGAAGGTAAGGAGGAAAAGCAGCATTTGTTTTGTTTTTCCTGAGGTTCACACCTGCTTTTCACTTCAGGTAGGTTTCTCTCCTATAACAAAAATACGAACTCAGAGTGGGTTGTGTAACCTATCAATGAACTATCAAATTTCTAATATTGCTAAATAAACATCAACATCATTCTTCCCAGCATGCTGTTTTATGTCTAGCATGTTTCATTAACAATAACAATAGACCATCTGTGTGTTTATTTCCAGTCATCTTCCTGTTTTTGTTGAAGTTCAGACCCCCCAAGCGTGCCTGATATCTAGTCATCTAGTATTCACTGAAATTTATATTGGAGTTCCTGTCAAAGCAACCAGTAAACTTTTTAACCAGACACTGCTGCCAGCAAAATACTTATGGGGAAAGGTAAATGCTCTTCTAATCCCATAAAGCAGGGATGGAAATGGTAATTTCTGTAGGAATACCAATAATGACTATTCTTAAAAGCTTTCCTGATGTACCTTTTGGGTAGTCATTGCTGGTTACTAGGTTAGGAGCAGAACTTCATCTTTAGATCAACCTTAATTAAAAGATTAATTACCTAATTAAAAGATTAATTTGCATTAAAGTTGATGTCATTATGTTGTTACTGTCTGTGGATCCCTGGGAGAATGGGTGAGCAGAAGCAAGGGGTCATAGGATGTAAAGCCACCAGAGTATTAAACAAAGTGCCCTGGCAATTTAGGATTTGTACTTAATTTAGTAAAGCAAATAAATTGTGGTGCTTTTGAATTGTGTCTGAGTTCTGCTTAAATTTCACATTCTGACTGGGATTCAGCTTACAGAGTAGAAGCCCTAAATTTAGTGTCAGTATTTAGGCTGTGGTCTAAACTCTCTTTTCAGTCAATGGAAATGTCAGTGCCTTGGTCATTCAAAACTACTCTGACATCCAGGGTTCAGCTCAGTTGCCTACATAAAAGCACTCAGTGTCACCCAAGATTTCCTCAGGTGCCCAAGGGATCCTAACAGAGCATGTGCATGGAATAGGACCCACAGGAAAACACTCTGGAGCATCTGGAGCCTGGGAGGAATATGTAGAGCATTTTTCCTGATAGGTGATGTTAGTGTGTGAACAGATGAGTGGGAGCCCTGGGTACATTCCATGCTGCTCACTGAGGGAAGGTGCCAACACCAGGATTGTCTCTCCCCCACCTCTGCAGTGAAGTGAGGTGGGGCACATCTGCTCTGATCTCAGATTGGCTTCACCCTGGAAAGGCTTGAGACTGTCAGAGGGGTGACAGTGACTCTGCTGCCAGCCCAGCAGCCTCAGCTGGCACCTGGAGTTACCTGGAGTCAATGTAGGCATGAAGATCTTACCACCCATGGGGAATTGTAAAGCCAGTCTTGACAAACTGCTGCCTGAAAGTGTCCTAAGCCTGAGAATAGCTTGGTCTTTTTTAGAAGAGACAGTGCTAGAGAATCAGCATGAGCTGAATGTCCTCTCTGTTTGGCAGCTCATTGGAAGCCAGGCAGCTTTCTGCTCCATCGTGGTGTCCCCTGCCAGTGGCACCTTAGGCCCAAATGAAGAGAAGGAATTCTGCATAGAGATGTCAGCTAACACTGTGGTGAGTTTACAAACTGATGCACTTCTATAAAACAGCAGCACTGGCTTTTTCATCTCACCTCCATCTGGCCAAAGGAAGGAATTCTGTGTACAATCCACGTGCTCTTTTTCCCATACAGTATTCCTGAAATGACTTTGCTTTAGAGGTACCACAGTTGAAAGCAAGAATTGAAGAAGTGCACATGGTGTGTAGTTTCTACCCTGCCTCTTTATATCTCAGCTATTCCTGTTTTCTTCCTTTCTTGAAGTCCTGTACAATTGCTCTTAATGCCTACCACTCTTCTTGGAGCATCCAGATCCTCACTTTGGATTATCTGGAATGATACAGAGCAGTATGGCACATATAAAGTATATTTGGTTTTCTGAATGCAGCTAGGCTCATAACATTGTGATATTTGAAAACTTAAAAGGGGCTGATAGGACTGAGAGTCTGCAAAATACAGGAGCAGAGCTCACAATCTCCAGGAATTCAGAAAAAAGACTTCACAAGGGCATTCAAACAGCTGAGCTAATGTAGCTGAATACAGGATCTTTTATAAATATGGTGTCTTAGATCCCATTACAGTCACTAGAGACTCAAGTTTCATTTATTTGCTTAAAAGTAGGTGTTCATTACTATCAGACTTAATATTTAAAATTAAGTATCTGTGGCACTTGGGAATATGGTTTAGTGGTGGCCTTGGCAGTGCTGGATTAATGTTTGGACTCAATCATCTTAGAAGTCTTTTCCAAATGATTCTACGATTCAATACTTGGAGTAGAGGAATTATGTCAGAAATCAGTACTGGAGCAGGTTCAGGCTCACAGACAGCTCCATGTACAAAGCTGAGAAACAACCACAATATTTTACTTCAGTACCTCCTTCTAGGCAGCTCTGATGCTGCAGAAAAACTCTGAAAATAATTCAGTAAAACTTCTCACAATTCTATTGTTCTGGATTTAATCCAGGGAAGTTTACACACTTTTTAAAAATAAATACCCTAAAGAATCTGCCTTTCCTCTGTGATATATGCTTCCTTCACAAAAAACCTTGATTCTTTGCTTTTCAGGGGGAGCTGAAAGACCTCATGCTTTCCTGTAGCATAGAAGACATGGCTGAACCCCTCTTTCTGAGCATTTCTGGAGAAGTGAAGGGACTACATGTCACCTACTCAGTGCCATCTAGCAGTGGAGTTGACAGGTAATATCTGAGCAATTTTTATTTTCTTTGTCTGATATGTAGAATGATGACTATCTTTTGGAACATGCTCATCTTTACATCTTTTCATATAAGTAAATATGTCTTTAATTTGGGAGGTTGGCATGTTATACAGGATAAAAATTTGACCCCTAGTAAATCCTTATATGGGCAGAAGTGAAAAAATGAAAAGCAGAAAATGCTGTTAACAAAAAATCATGGTCCTTTTACACTGTGCATCACAACCACATTGCATGTTGCACATTTTTAAATCTCCTGAAATCATCTGTGGCATAAGAAAATAAGACCCATGTCTAAATACTACTGTTATTTTTTCTGGCAGTGATGAAGGACAAATGCCACAAAGCCCAGGTGAGCTTCTTCTGGACTTTGGGTCTGAAGTTGCATTCAAAGACGTTGTAAAGCGTCAGCTGATTCTTACAAATCCCACTGGAATCAGTGCTCCATTCACACTGGGAGCTGAGTATTTTAGTGCCTGTTTGCTGCCTCCAGAACCAGCGGCCTGCCCGTGAGTCTTGCTGTTCTGCATAATGACTCAAACACTGATGTAGGTGTGGATTAAACCTGAAATCAGATTTGTTTCTTTCGTGCTCTTCAAGCTACCTGTTGAAAAGAAGAGGGCCTGTGACAGAACATGCAGCCAGGAAAGCAAAGTCAGGTATGCAAATGGCACTCAATTCCTTCAGTGGAGAGAAGGTGAAAGCCAGATGACTGCCATATTTAGGATTAAATATGTCAGTCAGATGTATCTTTTCACAGCTGGAGTATCTGGTAGTCTAAGCTGTTAAATTACTTAGTTCCTCAGTTCATTCCTGATTTTGAAAGTCCACATTGTATAAGCATTAGGTCAATCTGTCTCTTGCTCTTCTGTTTTTTTCTCTTTTCTCCTCTCTTTCTTTCTCTCTCTTCTTCATCTTTTTCTTGCAAACAACAGTATGAAACAAAGCTGGTGATTCTGGTGGCAATTCACTCCCAGAGCACTCTCAGCACATGGGATGGATGGCATGCAGAATATTTGGCTCTTTCTCTCCTACACAGTTTGCCAGTACCAGTGCAGCAGGCTTGTCTCCCTCAAACCCTTTACCATACCCTCCCCACTTTGGAAAGCTACAGCACAGCCCATCTGTCATTTCTGATGTGTTTTAATAAAAAATGATAATGTTTAGAGCCAGATGAGACTGAGGGAGGGAGGAAATGAGAGCAAATAGCTGTGAAGTGTGGATGTGTCTTCTGTATCCAAAATAAAGCTTGCACATATTGGTACCTTGCCATAGAGTTTGGTATCTATCTTGTCTACAGACAAGAGCTTTTCAGCTGTTGAATTAGTGCTTAAGATTAGAAAAATGCTGTTCTGACAGATTCCATGCAGGCCTAGGTGACTCAGAATGTGGAAAGGCTTTGCTCTTTGTAATTCATTCTTTGCATGGAAGAGCACACAGAGGGAAACAGACAGCTGCTTATGGAACAAGAAACAACACAAATCCCAGGTTATTTTTTTCAGGCTGAAAGTGGTTTTTCATGTAACCAGTTAGTGTCTTGCATATTCTGAAGAGTCCTGGATCAGGTTGTTGGAAGGGTTGTCCTGCTGTAAAATATTCTGGGCAAGCACTAATTCTGAAAAACAGAGTAAGACCCACTGTAGAAGGGAACTTGGCTAAAGTGGTATAAATGTGAGCTGTGTCAATGATCCCAGGGTTTCTAAGTCAGTGAGGTTAAGCTGATTAAAGGCAACTAAAACCATGGTCCTGTGTATTCTTTGAAATACTAACTTTGTTCCATATCCTCAAAATTCATGAAATGCTCCTTTGCTGTGCTCTTTCAGAGTTTGCAGCAGCGTTGCTGTCTGAGGGAAAGGGAGCTGCTTTCTATATCCAGCCTTCCACAGGAACTCTGGAAGCTTTCCAGCAGCTCACCATAGAAATAGCAGCTTACAACAACATGTGGGGAGAGTACCAGGATAACCTTGTCTGTAAGGTAGGGGGGATTTCAGTTTTACCTTGGCAGATTTTACACCAGTTATATTTCCCAGATGCCTTTCTGTTAGAAATACTTTTTCAGTTTTTAGAAGTTCTGTAAAAATTCAGGGTGGATCTTGCTATACCACTACTTCCAGTGACATGTAAGGAAAAATTGTTTGGTTTTAGGGGTCAGGTTTGTTCCTTGGGAGGTTTTCATGTGCCTTGAAAATGACTGGTAATTTTGATTTATAACATCTGTTTGGGAGCTGGCCAGTGCACTGCTCTGCTCTACCAATACCATAGATTGTGTTGTGTAGAAAAGCAGCAGGAAAGCTGATAAATGCATGAGGTATTGCATTCTCCTGCTGAGAAGAGTTGTTAGCATATGAATTAGAGGCTGTCAAAGGAAACTAGGCAAAAATATTTGAAAATCCCATAGTTCCACATAGAATCACTAGGTTGGAAGAGACCTTCAAGATAATCAAGTCCAACCCATGCCCTAACACCTCAACTAAACCATGGCACCAAGTGCCAAATCCAGTCTTTTTTTAAACACATTGCAGCACAGAGAACTAAGATGTTCTCTTGATTCTAATAGCAAACATTCATTTCAATAGGTGGGAGACTTGCAACCTAGATTAATTCCTATGCAAATGACTGTGAAAGGCTGTCCGATCTTCCTGCAGGTGACAGGACCTCAACCAGAGCCACCCATTATCAGGTAGAGTGCAAAATACTGTCAGACAAATCAGAGAAATAAATATCAGTGGACTGCAGCCAACACACACACCTGCTCCCTCTTGTGATACTATGAGAAGGCCAGCAAAGTGATGATTAAAGTACAGTATCTGCTTCTAGAACATCACTACATTTTTCTCTGCCAACACAATTAGAAAATAATCTGCATATAAGACTGCTGAAGTTTGCCAGCAGTCTCTGTTCTGGGCTTGCAGTTGCAGAATTTCACCCAGTGCAGCCTCATCTGCCTCTGTGGAGATGGCAACTGGCACATGGTGGCAATTCTCATCATCCACAGCTCATTTCTCCCTGGTCTTTTACCTGGAGCAGGAGAAATGCAACCCTGAGGTCAACAGTGGCAGGGGAAGGTTCAAAGCCTCTCATACAGCAAATGGCATCTGCACCTTGGGATGAAGGGTAAGGGTTGGGTTTTGGGGAGCCCCAGCACTGCACGTGGTTACTCTGAAATGTCTGAAGAAACTGGGGTAAAAAGAGACAGATAAAATAAACCAATATTGTACTTTACAGTGTAGGCCATGCCCTACCTGAGAGTGCAGCCAGACCAGTTTCCACTTTTAAACAACTCTTCAGTGATTTCAGACACTTCTGTTCTCTGCATGCACTGACAGCAAGGTTCCCTGTCCAGGTTTGGCACTCAAGTCTCAGGAGGGTCCCCTGTGCTTCGGAGGGTCCAGCTCAACAATCCCACCCCCTTTGGTAAGGATGGCTTTTGTACAGCAAACATTGATGCTTTCATTGTGCTCCTTGTAGAAATAAAAGTAGGAGGACTCATTAACATGTTAATTAACAGGCATACTTGTTTCCTAATGAAGATGGTTTTAGTAAAAATAATATAAAAGAGAGTGACTCAATGTGTTGCTACTATGAAGTTGTACATCCCATCTTGATTTAGCTGGGTTTTCCCTCATTGAAATGGTGAGAATTCAGGATTTTCCATCCTGAATTTTTTATGAATTTTTCACAACACTAAGCCTAGTCAAGCAGATGTTCTACCTGCTTTTTACTGGCATCATCTGGCTCTTCTGTTTAGTCTTTTTAGCTCTTGAGTGAAACTGTAAGCTTTTCAGAACAAAGTCAATCACCCTTTTTTTTTTTTTTTAATTCTATTAAATCCATTTGCTTAAACAAAATACTCCTAATTTGTTTTGGTTATAGTTTAGGACATAGAAAGTGGCCAAACTGTAGCAAACTCTTAAATCATTTTAGTTGACAACAAACATGGGAAACCTAAGAGATACACTTTAATACAAATCCAGTTACCAGACCAAATTTGTTACTTGATATTCTGGTCCCAACTAAGCCATGAGTCCTCTCACTGACTAGAAGTAATTGTCCTTTTTTCCTCTCCTGTTCAGACATCCGCCTGGACTTGCAAGTTTACAACCTGGAGCCAGATGATGAAAAGCTGGTGGACCTGTTGGTGCTCTTTGGAGCCCCTTTTCCTCCTGTGGACATGGCTGGAAGGGAGGCTGCAGCGAGTGGTAGCACCTCCGAGTCAGAGGTCGTGTTAAAGCTGGATCCAGCTGCCATTCCCTGTGGAAGCATTTATCCAGCTTTGGAAACCACAGATGAGGTCAGCTCTTAGGCTGTTTCTTATACTGCTGCTGAGATACATGATGGGTTTTTTGGCATGAAGGGTTGAAAACAATAACAGGAGATAGAACTTGTAACTAAGAGCTGGATTGTTAGAAGACATGTCAGCTCCTTTCCCAGTCAAACATGCAATACGTGAGTAGGTGGCTATGGAGATCAGCAATCTGTTTCCAGAGTGAGCTATAAGCAATTAACTTTCCTTAAAAGTGATAAAAAAGCTAAAGAAATAGTTTGTCAATGACAGTATTTTAAATAGTATCGTTGGTATTACATGAAAGAATTAAAATAACTAAAACTCCTTAATTTGGCTCTGCTTTTCTCATGGATGCTTTCTGGTGCTGTAGTCAGGGAGCAGAACCTACCCTGCAAATTTCAAATTGCAGCTAATGATATGGAGGTATTTATCCCAGTGCTAGAATGAGATTGGTTCTGTTAGAATATGGTAACAGCTATTACACATGAAGTTTGATTATAATGTGGCAATTTACTGTCTTGAGAGGCTGGGAGTGACAGGGAGAAGGTATCCCCCCCACATATTGTATATTTCTCTGGCAAAAGCTTCACAGAAAAGATACTAAAACCACATTTTCTCTGCTTCAGCTCAGCATGCACTGCTGTTTTGAACACAGCTTTAACCTTTCCTGTGCACAAAAGGAGCAGTACTGCCCCAGAGTGCTGGTTTGTATAAGGGGCCAGAGGTGTCATGGTTGAGTGCTTCTCTAGGTAGAACAGGACACAGCAATGCACATTTTCCAAGGAATTCAGCAGCAGTTTCAGGAGAGCTGCTCTGTGGATGAGAAAATTAATGTACACAGGACATATCCACGTGTCCAGCCCTTGTGCCAGAAAGAAACTGGAGCTGGCCATGCTTCCTGACCAGTGCAGCAGTTTTCTGTGCACATCACTCACATTCCTCCCTTGCAGTGTAACACTTTTAACCATTCCACACCCCTGTGTCTCTGCAGCCTCCAGGTTCTGACAGCAAAGAGAAGGAAATCAGCAGTCAGGAGTCTGCAAGAGAGAAAATGATCTCTGTACTTATCCAGCCTCATGAGGGGGTGCCTGCAGACAGCCCCTACTCCGTTGCTCCAAGGCAGATAGTAAGCTTTTACATTTTCTTTGGGCTTAGATGTAGCACACATTCTGCAGGGCACAGGAGACAGAGAAGGAGGAGGAGGTAGCTCTGAGTTTGGTTTGAGGTAGACTCTACTAAACAGTGAAACATCAGGCTGGAAGGCTTTAGAGATGATCATGAGAAGAGTTTGCAAGGTGAACAGAAAGTGTCCTGTCTACATCTGAGCAATGAACTGATGACTGGAGTGAAGTGTTGTTAGTTGTACTCCAGAGTGGCATCTCAGGTCTGCTCACTTGGGTTGGCATGGGGAAATGTGGGAGCCATGGAAGCTTTGGAAACATGCAGAGCTGGAAATCAGGCTGCTCTGTAGGCAACTCTTGGGTAAACCATTGTAACCCACAGTGCTTCACAAGAAAATTGTGCAAATACAGGCCACAATCCCTTAGGAAAGTCATAAAGACAGCATTGGAAAGATCTAGCTATGAGTGACAGAGTTGCCCAAAACATCAGTGTGCCAGTTTTATTTTTAAATATTTTTTTGCCAAAGAGTTTCAGTTGTGAGTTACAATGAGCTAAAGATTACATAAAAAAACTGATGAGAGAAATGAAGCTGCAGTCAGCTCTGAGGTTGCTGAGACTGAGAAAGGTCAGACAAACAAGTGCCTCACGGTGGAGGCAGCTTTTGTGGGGTGTAGCCAGCAGCAATAGCAGGATTTAACCATAACCTGCATAATTCACCTAAGAAAGCAGAATCTAGTCAACCTGTAAATCCCAGGAAATCCACTGCAGCTGGCTAGTGCATGGGATTACATTCCCTACTGTCATGTAAAATTAAAAACTAGCCAAGACTAAACTGAACTGTAAAATACTCTTAGTTCACACTTGTAACTCTTAAAAAAATGGTTCATATATACATAAGTTTCAGAATAATCATCCGAGGTAGGCAGAGAGTAAGAGTGGGCACAAGTGGGTATTTTTAAAAACAAACAGACGTGTACATATGTATGTGTACTTAGCGAGTTGGTCTGTGACTGTGCTTAAACTCTGTTGATGCTAAAAAGTGGCCACAGTGATACTTGCAGCTGAAGTAATTGTCACTTTTGCTGTCACGTGTTGGCATTTCCTTGCACGCCTGAGCCCGTGCCCGGGGGATTTCGTGCTGCTTGTGCAATTCCGTTTTGGCAGCTGGGTCCGGAGGGTTCTTGTGCAATGCCCGGCAGGTCCGTGCACTGAACACTCTCCCGGCCGCAGGTGGTTCCAGGAGGTGGCAGCAGCGACGTTTACATCTCCTTCACCCCGCTCGTCCTCCCGGACACCGAGGCTGAGCTGTGTTGTGAGGGGTTGGTGCTGGGCTTCATGAGCCTGGACGACAAGGTAAACCTGTCACTGCAAGGCCAAAGGTAACTGGGGAATATCGTTTCCCTTCCTGTAATTTATGTACAGGCTGCTGTTACCTGGCCGGTCTGTGTAAACAGTCCTGTTCCTGCTATCCTGTACATCCTTCCTTAACCAGGGTTGTTCATCTGTTGCATTTCTCTTTGAGCTTGGAAGCATTCTGGGGTGGGAATGTCACCATCTTCTTGTATTGTCTGGGGCAGCAGACCCCAGACAAAAGCCCAAGGTTTGAAATGCTGTCACAACATCAGATTTTATTGATAACAATAGTTAACAATGGAAGTGAGACTGAGAACTGCTGAGTCCTGTTCCTGGCTCTGCATCCACCTTCCTGTGTGAATTTGGACAGCATATCTCTCCTCTGGGAAACTTCCTCTTCAACAACAGCTGATGGGAGGCTTGAACAGGGTTTTATGAATGGCTCAGCAATTCTGACATGAATTGCTGCAAAGGTGCAAGGTAACCTGAATGAATGATAATAGAATGTTTGATTAAAAATCAACCCTAATAATCCTTATTCCTGAAGAAAGAAATGTAGGATAATAGGGTCCTGGAATGGTATGGGTTGGAAAGGACTATCTAGCTCCACCTGCCATGGGCAGTGACATCTTTAACCAGAAAAAGTTGTTCCACACTCCATCCAAACTGGCCTTGCATGCTTCCAGAGATGGGGCATCCACAGCTTCTCTGGGGAACCTGTTTCAGGGCCTCACCACCCTCAGAGTGAAGAATTTCTTCCCAACATCTGATCTAAACCTGCCCTGCATCTGTGTCACCCACAGCCTGTATCAGCTATTGCTTGCCTCTGCTGTCCACCATGTCCTACAAACAGGCACTACATTGCAGAATCCTATTTTGGCTGACAGCCTCTTGGGCTCAGAGCAGCATTTCAGGTTGAGTGCTGCCTTTTCCCATGTGATTTCTGTTTGCATGCTGTTGTCAGCTGGCGAGGATGGTGCCTGACAAGGTGCGGCGCAGTCACGGCTATGAAGCTCCCCCGTTCCGAGTGCACGTGGAGGCTGTCCTGAGGCACCCCCTGTAAGTCCCACTGTGCTCACAGCCCCCCATGGAGTGGCTCAGCTGTCACAGGGACTTACAGGGCACCCCCTGTAAGTCCCACCGTGCTCACAGCCCCCATGGAGTGGCTCAGCTGGCACAGGGACTTACAGAGCACCCCCTGTAAGTCCCACCGTGCTCACAGCCCCTCCTGCAGTGGGGCAGCTGGCACAGGGACTTACAGAGCACCCCCTGTAAGTCCCACCGTGCTCACAGCCCCTCCTGCAGTGGGTCAGCTGGCACAGGGCTGTGACCAGCCCTGGCTCTTTCCTCTCAGGTTAGAAGTGGAGATGGATCACGACAGAGGAATGGTGTTTTATTCAGTGGCGAGCGATCTCCTACCTGCTAGGCCTGTTTGTGGAGTAAGTATTTCCCATGCTGATGTGTTTGGCTGCTTTGTGCTGCTGGGAGAATTCAGAGCTGTGAGCACATGGCTGTGAAAATGCATCCTAATCACCAGTAGCTTCATTTTCTGTATTGCACATAACAAGATAGGGAGCAAAAAAAAAAGCACAAGTACTTATCAGCCAAGAATAAGAAAAGCTGAGCTCAGACAATGCCTGTTTTATTCAAAATTTTCTTTCATTGTAGGGGAGTTTGTAAGTAGAAAACTAAGTTCTGATTTTCAGGACATAAAGGTCCAAAAGCAAAATGAGTCACTTTGGTTGCTGTGACCCTTGACATTCAAAAACGTAGACTTTATTATGTTACTTTTATTTTAGTTTTTCTCTCAAGAAATGTTGAATAACACAGGTAAAAAATACTGGATTGCTTTGGGGTAAAATCCTTCAGCTCCCTGCTGGTGCTCCATGACCAGACAGAGCAACACAAACCTCTCCAGGGAGTTAAAACTGACCAGTTCTGAATCATTTCTCCCCCAGGTTTTGACAGATGCAGTAATTACTCAGAGTTTGAAACTCATGAATTGTACCAAGGTTCCTCTGTACTTCAGGCTCTTTCTGTCTACACCCTCTACACCCTTCAGCCTCTCCAGCACAGATCCCAAAAAGAGCACCAAAACATCCCACAGCAAGAAGGAGGAAAGGGAACAGCAACCGCAACATGTACTTTATCCACAGCAAAATATGCTGGTAGGCTCAAAAATAATAATCCTGTGCCAGAATAGAGAGTTTAGTAATTGGTGTGTTAGTGTGGCCCAGATGAACCACAGAAAAACACAACCAGCACAGAAATCTCTCAGTTTCAGGGGAAATGGTGGTGTATTAGCAAATGCTAATTGCTGCCATTTTGCCTGCTATATTGCAGGTGCAGATTATTTTTTCTGCAAATGATCTTTTTCTGTTACTGATGTGCTTTTCCTATCAACTCTGGCCTGTTGCAAACTCCTGCAACAGCAAATCATGTGGGTTTGGAGCTCACTTAAATCAATAGCCATATATATGTTGAACAAATTAAAAGATGTCCAAGGAACTGCAGTCCTCCCTCATTTCCTTAAATTAGATGCAGGCAGTGCAAGGAGAGGAAAATTTGATTAGTTTTGGGTGTACAAATTACATTAAAGGAAACAAAGGCCCAGAGTAGAGAATTAGGTAACCTCTAAAGAATGAGTAACATTTTGCTGTGTTCATTTTGACATGGAGAGACACACATCTCAATTCTGCATGTATGGGAAGAAAGAGGATTTACATGTGTAAGACAGCTTTGGGAACATGGTATTTGTACCCTCAGGAACTCAAAACCTTTAGCTTGCTAAAGACTCTTTCTCCCCTGTGGTTCAGAGATCAGCTGTTCACCTTTACACTCCATCTCTGTGTCCCAGATTTATAGGAAATAGCTGTGTTTTTTTCTTTAATTGTATTGCTTTGTTCCAGTGGGAATTTGGCTGCTGGCATGACAGCTTTGGGTTCCAGTGGGAAAATGTGTGCCTGGGCCTTTGTGCAATGTGTACTTTGGATTTCCTGCACACAGCGTTGTCTTGTGTGATGGTCATCAGGATTCCTCTTCCCACAGGTGAAAGTGTCATTCTACACAACTCTGGAGTTACTTAGGTATCAACATTTGCCAGAGACCCAGCTGCTTCCTGGATGCCAAGTGCTCCAGCTGGAGAACGGAGAGAGAAAGCTGAAGTTTGATCAAAATCTGGTCATTGAGCACAGTAACTACAAAACCCAGGTGAGGTCAGGACAGGATCTCTGGGCCCTGGGAAAGGGCTGTTTCAGCAGCATCTCTGACTCAGATTAGGATTTACTCAGCCTCTGGAGTAAATGGGGTCCTCCAGGTAAAGTAAATGCCTGTGGGGTTGCTCTCTGCTGAGACTGTAGATGGGCTGAGCAGGCTGGGGTCACAGCCTGGTGCTGGTACCCCGGCTCTCTGCATGGCAGCCTGGGTGACACTCAAAGGGACATGGCCAGTCACAGGGTGACTGTGAGACAGGGGTCAGGGCTGTTTCAGGGAACAAGCCATGCCTGAGTCACTGCCTCCTGCAGCACACAGGGGCTTCTGGAAAGGCTCCTGACTCCGTTGAGCTGCTGCAGTGTGGTCAAAGCCCACGTGCATTTAAAGACTGATCCCTTCCAGTCAGAAATCTGTAATCCCCTTCCCAGCCTTCAGCGTCCCAGTACTGCAGCACTTCTATTTTCTTTTCATACCAGGTATTTCTGAGGCGTGACCTGTGTAAGACTGAGCACCATATCTAAGATACAGTCAACTGAATCATAATCTTGGGCAATCTGCACAAACTGAGTGACTCACAGTGGGCCATATACAGTCCTGAGGGACCAGGAGATGCTGTAATGTCTGCAGCTCCACAGAAAACCCTAAAAACAAATGAGAACGTTCACTCCGTGTTACTTCATTAAGACCACAGTGTCTGGTTTGAAAACCTGTCCCAAAAAAGTAACACACAAGCAACAACTTAATTCACTCGAGGCTGAATTGACTCTGTTGTGAAAGAATACAGAACAATGATTCTTGATTCAGTGGCTGGGGTTAAGAATGATCCAGCTGGAGCAGGAACTACTAAAACTCCATAAAAATGAGATGGGTTGTATTCTCTTTTCTGTTTCCCCTGTTTTGCAGGTGGTCCCAGTGACTGCCTTCCTCACTGTTCCAGTCCTGGAGCTCTCCTGTGACGTGGTTGATTTCCAGACCTGCTTTGTTGCACAGACCAAGACAGAACATGTCTTCCTGTATAACCAGAGCGGCTGCAGGAGCTGCTGGATTGCTTTGCTGGGTATCCTGGTTTTGCAATTGATTTCCTTGTTACAGAGTGTCACTATTCAGTGTATTTATTCAGACTGTATGCACTCAGTATGGAGGCAGTATGAGATGATCTTGGGTGCAAGCATACACAGTCTGCTTTTGTTCTCACTTCTGTGGGCTTTTTCCCTCCCTTTTTGACATTATTGTACCACTACTGATTTCAGCAGTTACTCCACATCTAACCAAAAGATTGAGTCTCAGCCCTCTTAATTCTTGAACATGCTCTGCTCATTTATAAATCAGTCCTGAGAGGCAACAAGAAGCAGTGGCTCCTCATGGGTTTAGTTTAAGCATGAGCCTAATGCTGTTACTAACAGATGGGCTCCAGAGGAAAGATGATCAGGGCCTGATTATTTCAATGTGGAGACCACTGCTGACTGCCCTTGATTAGAAGATGGAGCAGAGTCTGGGCACATGCACAGAAACCTGCTGATGGTGTGAGACATGATTTATTAGTTGTTCAGCAAAGAGGTGCATTGCCATGAGTGCCACTTGCTGTACACACACAGAGGGTCTTGGATGGCTGTGTTTGATATTTGCCCCTTCCACTGCAGAGGAACAGAAACAGCCTAAGGCTGTGGAAGTATTTTCCATCTTCCCAACTAAAGGCATTTTGGAGGCACGTGAAGGGGAGGCGCCTACCAGAGAGATTCTGCAGATCAGCTTTGCTCCAAGGTACAGTTAACAGGACTGAAACTGTGCTATTGCCAGAGAGCTGGGGTTGTTCAGCCTGGAGAAGGCTCTGGGGAGCCTCAGAGCCCCTTCCAGTGCCTAAAGGGGCTCCAGGAGAGCTTGAAAAGGACAAAGGCCTGGAGTGCTGGGACAAGGGGGAATGGCTTCACACTGCCAGAGGGCAGGGTTACATTAGGAAGAGCTTCTGCATTATGAGGATAGTGAGACCCTGACACAGATTGCCCAGAGAAGCTGTGGCTGTCCCATCTCTGGAATTGTTTAAGGCCAGGCTGAATGAGGCATTGAGCAACACTGACCTAGTGGAAGGTTTCCCTGCCCAGGGCAGGAAAGCAAGGGCAGGGAAGCATCTTGGAGCAAGATGAGGTTTACTGTCTCTTCCAACCCAAAATATCCTATGATGACCCAAAGACTTTAATTTTTTTGTTCTGATTAGGGAGATGCAACTCCTTCAAAAAAAAAAACCTTTCCATTAGAACTTATTTTTGGAGGTTATCACATGGTGGCAGGAAATTCAAATAAGTCTATCCCAGTGATTTTAGTGAGCTCTGAAAACTGCTGACAGGGAAATTTCAAGCAAACTGTAGGTGAGTTATTGTCATAACTTCCATTTCCTTGGAACACAACCCAGTGATTTCCATCACTGGAGCTACTGATACTGCAGTGGGATGGAACCTTGAGCAGCTGCACTAAACTGTCCCTACTTAGAGGAGCGTGGTGAACCAGAAGCCTCCCCAGGCTCTTGATTGCCTAAGTTTTCTGGAATTCTGCTGAATATGCCTGAAGGACTTCCTTTTGTCTGACAAATCAGCTAATCAGCATGGCTGAAAATGCATGGAAATACCAGAAAGCAAAGATGTTGCAGTATAGCAGCCAGCTCATCTGTGGGGCTCCGTAGGAAGGATTCCCCTCACAGCAGAGTGTGGGATCAGTGTGGCATTAGGAGATAATTATATGCAAGGTGTGAGGTGATTTTAATAATTCACCTCCCCAAATAAGTGGTCTTTCTGCAGGGGAATTGTTTTATGAGAAGGAAAAACCAAAGACAGTCTGGAAGAACAGGCATCTGCCTCAGGCCCTTAGAACAGCTGGCACTTGGACATAGAGAAGTCCTTCACAGGAAGAGTGTCAGGAACACTGAGTGGCATTAGCCTGGGGCAAATTATTAGCTTGGTGCAAAACTAGAGTTGCTGTAACCTGTTTGATGTTAATTTACAATTTGGGCTCCACTGACTGCCCCTTGTTTGAGCAGAGTGACAGAAACTTTTCCCTTCAAACTTTGTCACAGGGAGGAGTTTCCACATCAAGGCAGTGCAGGTGCTTGCTCCCAGCAGAGCTTCATTTCATTTATTCACCTAGAACAGAATTTCACAAGTAGGATGGTATTCTGTTCTTTCAAACATGTATCCCTTGTCTTCAGGCACAGACCTGAACATTCTTTTCAAAGACCATGTACTGTACCCGTGGAACACAGCCCTGTGGATTTGGCACTAACATTAGTGACCTGTGCTCATGACTTGGAGCATTCTTAGGACACCATTCTCCCCTTTTCATCTGCTCTCCAAACACAGGACTGCTCGTAGCTGTAACTGAACTTACTGCTGTGCTTTTTTTAGGAGTAACTCTGACTATGAAGCTGTTGTGACCATTTCTGGAATGCTGCAAGAGAAGCCTTGCAAGCTGCACCTCAGAGGGCGAGGAGTGCAGCGTGGGAAGGTGCACTGAGCAGACAATGTGGGACAAATGTCAAGGTAACAGGCTGCATGCAGATGTGCCATCAGCTGAGCCTGTATTTTCATCTACTTCTGTTGTTTTAGTTGGGACTGGAGTTTTAGCACAATGAAAATTTAGGTTTTCAGGAAATTAGGGAAGATAGTCTCCTGGTACCTTAACCAGTCGTAATCATACTCTGTACTGTTACTTTTATTGCTGTGATAAGCCTTAGGCACAGAACAAGGTTTAAAATTGCAAAGCAGCTGTGGAAGTCAGGCCAAAGCCCTCTACAGAGCCCAGCATGCCTTGAATTACAGCTAAAGACTATTCATACCTTAAAGAAGCTTTTGTTTTGCCTCATTTATTTGTTTGACATTAAAATGGACACTGACACATAATAAAAGCAAGAACTGGTGGATAGGCCAGCATTCCCCAGGCTGTTTTCTCAGTGCCTTACATGAAAAGGAGAAGAGCCAACTTTCCCTGGTCTCCTTGGAAAATTACCAACCTGTGTGTTTCATCATGCTTGGGCCTTGAGAACATCTCCTTCAGTGACAGAGGGAGGAACCCTTCTTCCTTTTCATTTTTTCCCCCCACATGGTTCCCATTTACTCTCACTTCTCTTTAAATTATTTTAGTATTATTTTAGCTAAAGGTCGCTGGAATTCCCACTTCTGAGTCTGTTAAATTTTCCACTCCTTTTAAATAAAAGGCTTTTGTTAATGGCTCATTATCCACTCTAAATAATTCAATTTTTTGGCTCTAACACACAGCCTGTGTGATTGCTGGGTGAGACAGGCTACAGCATGGGATTGGGAAAATATCAAAGAGCTCTAACTCATCATGACCTTCAACTAAAAATCATCATAAAAAGGAAACAAATGTATTGCAAGAACCCAATTGTATTATTAAGTGCAAAAACAAAAGTCAGGACAGGAAAAATCAGTTTGTTACAAATTTAAAGCAGCAATGAGTACATTTCTTTTTCAAGCTGAGTTTCAGTTATCTTCCTGTTCAGACAAGAGAAGAAATAAGGGATGACAAAAGACAAGATGGAACATGTTTGTATTAGCACTGAAGGACTGAGCTGTCACTGATGCTCATGTAGTGCTTGCAGTAAATGTAATGCTGCAATTTGCTTTATGTTAGGTAAGTAAATACGATTAAGCAGAAGACTGTGCTTGGAGTCACACAAACTGATACTCAGACATGTAAAAGAAGGAATGGCCACATCCAAATCCTGGCTTCTAGCACTTCAACAGAACCTTTCCATTCAGGCATTTCCTGTGGAAATTATGTCCCAGTCCTTCCACTTTCCCCCACTGGAGGTTTCAGAGCAGCTCCACCAGCAGTGAGCGACAGCCCTTCCTCCAGTGTCTTTAAGACACAGACAACTTCTGACTGGGCTAGGACAGACACAGTTCTAAAGGCAAGAATGTCAAGTCTTTGCTTCAAAACAAGCTCTTTTAAACTCCTTACAAAATGGTGAAACCTTTTAAGGAAATGCTGGAAAAGTCTTCTCCTGTGGACTGGTGTCTGCATTTTGAGTGACTCTTTCTGCCAATTTGTCATACAAAAATACTGTCCCATGAACTATTTCCCTCTGGTAATATTCACAGAATAGAGATCAATTAAATTAAAAATATTAATTCATAATCACCACACAAGGGCCAGTAGTTGAATTTCAGCTGAGCTAATTTCTCATGTCAGGAAGCCATGCGCCAGTTTGGCTTTTCCTCACCTTCTTCACATAGTTGCACCATTAATTCTACTTCACAATTTCTGCTAAAATTTGTAGCTCTAGTAAGAAATCCCAGAAGCCACTTGATTTCAGTGGGAATCACTTGCTCTGCCTAGGGAAGGCAGAGAGTGAGCTGAGGTGTTCTGTCAGCACTGGAGCTCACTTCCCCGGGTACTCGAACACGGCCGCGGCGCCCATGCCAGTCCCAATGCACATGGACACAACTCCGTACGCTCTGAAATAAAGAACACGTGGAGTTAAGGAAAGAGAAAAAATACAGCTCAGGTTTACATCATCCAGGGGAAAAAATAGAGAACACAATAAATTTGAGCTGTCTACCGCTCTCCTGTGTCGCTAGGAGAGCCCCAGGGAATTCAGGTTCAAAGCCATGCATGGGATGGAGAAAGCTTAACTGCAAGGGGACAGTTACTGCATCCATGGGATGGAGAAAGCTCAACCACAAGGGGACAGCTACCGCATCCAAGGGATGGAGAAAGCTCAACCACAAGGGGACAGTCACCTCATCCAAGGGATAGAGAAAGCCTAACCCAAACTGGTTACCCCTGAGCTGTGGGAGCTGCACAGGCAGCAGGTGTGGGGCCAGGACTGATGGTCAGCACTCACCTCTTCCCTCTGCGCTTCAGTTCGTTGAGCAGAGTGACGACCTGCCGAGCACCAGTGCAGCCCAGGGGGTGTCCCAGGGCTATGGCTCCTCCCAGGGGGTTCACCTTCTCCATGGGAATGCCCAGCTTTTCAACACAGTACACAGCCTGGAAAGACACAGGGAATGAGTTCATGAAGATGCTCTGTGTTCCTTAGTTCTCAGCTCTCCTCCTAATCCAGGTCAGAGGCCTGACTCCACACAGACCATCGTTCTCAGGGGAGAGCACTGAAACTGCTGCAAGGCACAGGGAATTGAGCCAAAACTGTCCACTTCATCTCAAACTGAGCCCACACACATTCAGACACACAACCTGACAATAAATCATAGCCCTGGTGAAACAGATGTTGCAAGTTGGTGTGAGAGTACAATAGCCAATTCTTACTTAGTGGACTTTTTGTTTTCTATTAAGCTGAATAAGCAATGCCCTGCTCATTTTTATTTGAAGGAAAATAGCCTGCACATGTTATTAACATTTGGCTGAAGATGTAGTATGTGGAACAAGTTAAAAATCTTAACCTGGAGACCAAGCTGCAATACACTCAGTTGCCAAGCAATGCAGCAACACAAACATGATGCTCACTCACCTGGCTTGCAAAGGCTTCATTAATTTCATATATATCAATGTCATTCAGAGTCAGACCTATGGGCCAGAAAAGTCAGGAGTTAAAAGGAGATATTTTTGCCTCATGACTAAATCAAAGACAGTAATTTCCTGACAGCCTCCCTCCATGAATTCCAGTTCTACTCCATCTCAAAAAGAGGAATCTCAGCTCCATGTGAACTTGAACAAGTTTCTGTACAGCAGTGTCTAAAGACTGTAAAACATCACAGTTCATGGCACTGTGTCACTGAGTCTGCCAAGTTTCCTCAGATTAAGCGTGATTTCTCTGCAGAGGGATTAAGGATTGAAGGGTGTTTGGAGAGTGAAAGATAAAGCTACAGGTGGGCATGTGACTGTAGCCAGCCCAGGCTAAATCAGCTCATCAGATACCAAAGCTGTTTAACCCAATGAGTGTAGTAAAAAACCTAAGTAAGATGACAAAATTGTAAAGAGAAAAAAAACCATCAGAAACCAAACACAGCCCCACCCCCTACACACTGGTCAAAATGAAGAAGGGAAAACAGCATTTAGTGAACATTAAATCAAATGCCACGTGTCAACTGTTGTTGAACCTGTGCAGGAATTTACTCCCGAGCTTCTCAAAGATGAGTGAATGACAATGAATTCAGAAAAAAATGTTGCAACAATCTGAGGCAGGACCTCTTTGAAGGTTTCAGATTTAACTTCACTGCTCCTGCAGCCAGCAGCTGCACACGCTTGAATAACACAACCTTAAATCTCAGTGCAAGGAGTGTGATGTGCCTGTGCCCAGCAGTGCCTGGGTGCCAGGAGGTTCTCACCTGCCTTCTCCACAGCCACAGGGATGGCGTAGGCCGGCCCGATGCCCATCACATCGGGCGGGACCCCCACCACAGCAAAGGACCTGAGCACGCCCAGCACCGGCAGCCCCAGCTGCGCTGCCTTGGAGCGCTTTGCCAGGAGAACAGCAGCTGCTCCATCGCTCACCTGGCTGGCATTCCCTGTTGGAAGAGACCTATTAAGATGCTTTTTGTTCTAGTAAATGCAGGGAAACCAGAGGGACAGCACAAATGGAACAGCTGAGCTGACCTGCTGTAGTGCTCCCATCCTCTTTGAAGGCAGGTTTCAGCTTTGCCAAGCCTTCCAGTGTAGTGGAGGGCCTGATGCCTTCATCTTGCTGCACAGTGATTGTTTTTTTGTTGCCCTCGTCATCTGCAACAGTGGTCTTCACTGGAACAATCTCGGTTTTAAACAGTCCCATCTGCTGAGCTTTGGCTGCTCTGGTTAAAAAAAAGAGTATGAAAGATTAAAATATTTTGGAGTTGAACTGCAGGAGAACTAAAGTGAAGGAAACCAGTTAGACAGAGAATGAACTAAGGTGGGATTTGGTACATCGTCACTGAGTGGTGGTCAAGACAACAGGCAAATTCTTATTTCTGTTCATGGGAAGACAAATTTTTTTTACCTCCACATCAACATTATGGGCACTGTCCCCAAATCTGGGTCACAGGATCACTCATTCCAGAGCAAGATCCCCATTCTGATCCCATCAACACCTCTGTGCCTGGCTGACCACCACCAGCCCCCAAGATGGTGTTTTATTTTTTCAGGGGTAATTGTTCATCACAACTGTAAGAGAGTAAATAAACCTTGAAGTAGCTGCAGTCAACAACTGTCATGACCAGGCAGAATACAACTAACTAAACCTAAATTACCCCAAGCCATGTAGATTTGACCTTTCCTATCAACAAGATATTTGAAATGCCTTCAAAGCAGAGCTTGTTTAGATTTATCTTCCAGAGGTAAATCCTTCACAGAGAATACAAATTGGAGACTAAAAGCTTGTTTTACCCCTTCATCACTTTGAAATGAAATGAAAATATTCAATGCTCACAGGTAAGCTAGAATTGGAGCAAAGTGCTGTAGGACAGGTCAGTAACTCCACAGATATCCTGAGACCAAGGCCAGAAAGTCACCCCTCGCCTCATGTGAGCCTGAGGATCACATTCACATACCCTTTTGGTTATCAGTTCCATGGCAGTGAGAAAGGCTGGCATGCCAAGTTCCCTGAGCAGCAGGGCCGGAATTTAAAGGTTAACTACCCTGTGCAGTGGCTTCCTGTGTTAGATAAATAACTGGGCCAGGCTGATGCTTAAACAGAGCTCAGAAAGCAAGTTTAACCCTTTGATGGCAGAAACTGCCACTGCTCTGCCAGTGTAGCCCCACAGATTCCGGGGTCAGTTGACTTTGGCAGTGATTTAACCCAAGAGGAGTTATCAGATAGGACTGGGCTCACTCAGAGCCAAACACCTGCAGCAAGGACAAGCCACTCTTCTCACAAGCTCAGCAGTTCTCTCCAAACAGCCACACTCAACTCTTCCCTCCTGGGAAAGGCTCCTTCTGCTGCCACTCCCACGTGCAGGTTCCAGTGATCCTGAGCCAAAGCCACTATGGAAATACCTCACCACACACTCGTTCCAGAAACCTCCCTGAGGTGCTATCACACAAACACAGAATGGTTTGGGTTGGAAGGCACCTTGAAGATCATCCAGTTCCACCCCCACTGCCATGGCAGGGACCTTTGGATGCTGAAACAAGCAGGGCACTCACTGTTCAGGGTCTATGTGCCCAGTGATACTTGAGTAAGGTCAGCCACACAGTGCCAGTACAGCTCTGGACTCAGTTCCCTCATCACACACAACCCTGCACAGAAACTGAATTTTGACCCTCTCAAGCTTCTTTGCTTACTCTTAAGGACTGAAAGACAACATTTCACCAGAAGTAGAAGTGTGTTTTCTAGCTGTACTTGTTTCTTAACTAAAAGGTTAAAACCCCCATAAAGACTAACAAAAAAAAAAAGCATTTACTTTTGTTGGGAAGCCAAGGCAAAGGCATCTTGCTTCTTCCGGGAAACCCCAAACTTCTCTGCAACATTTTCTGAGGTTATTCTGGGGAAAAAAACATCACAGAGTTAATCCACGGATACATCTAATGGAGCTGCAGTTGGCTTCTACTAAGATCAGACCAGGTACAAGCAATGGCTTTAGTCTGAAAGCCTTCTCAACTCAGAACTGCTGGCAGAGGCTAATCCTGAATCAAATCTAGAACAAGAAAAAGGTTCAAATCTGTTCTCCTGGCTCAACAAGCCATTGATCTTAAGACAAGAAAATCTTTGACAGAGTTGGTGATTTCCCCTCATTTCACATCATTAATCTTCCACCACAACCAAGGATGCCAACACACACAGCTTCAAACTCACCACATTCAGGCTGATTTGTAACTATGGTCACTGAGGAGACAGAGCATCTACAAAACCCTTAAACTGTGGGAAAGGGAAAGACTTACCCCATAGGAATAAGGCAATCTCGAGCTTTGGGGTTATCCATCATGTTGGAACTGATATCACCAGGGTTATTTGCACTTCTGAGGGACATGGTTTCCACGCTAAACACAAGAAACATTTGAATAGCTCCATTAAGAGTGATCAAAACTCAGTATCCTGACAACATGCTTTCCTATTATCCCACAAAAACGCAGCTGCTAATTAGGAACTGGCTGAGGCAGAAGCTCTTTAATCACCAATTTAAGAATTATCATGAAATGAAAACAGATTGTGAGATTCAATTGGTTCTTGCTTCACTAAAACAGGATACCAATGTCAGCAGTTAATTTCTTGTGTTTCCACAGCTAGGAAGGAATTGCTACGATTCTGGCACATTCATCCTTAAACATGATGAGGTTCAAGGGCTGGAGTTCTCAGTGAGATTGTCAACAGACACAAAAATATCACTCAGATCTTAAGAACAGGTTGGCAGTAGAAAAGGAGAAGTATTGAGCAAACCATGGCAGAGGGATTTCAGTGAGTTGCACCATTTGTGTTTCGCAACACAAAGAATTTCAGACAGGGATCCCACAGGGTGCAATCTTTAACCCACAGATGAATTAACACATTGAAGATATTCCAATTTACTGCAGAAACACAAAGTCATCACTTAAGATTTGTGAGCTTTTGTAAGGTCAGTCTAGATTATGAAGCCTACAATGGGAAGAGGGTTTGAATTCTACTCTGCACCACACAAATGTCTTCATGAAGGATAAATAACAAAGAAACTACTCCTGGAAAATGAAAGGCAAGCAGAAAGTAAGGCAGCTTGTACTAAGTGCTGTCAGCAATTTAAATTGGCTCTAAGATGGGACACTCCATCATTGACTTCAGCTACATCTGCTCCTGAAGGAAGGCATAGGATGGAGTTTTAAGTAAGAGAAACCCCAGCTACTGTCTTTTATGTTTTCATCCAGGGTTTCTCCACTCTGTGGAAGAGTAAGACTTTGGATAAACCCAGCTCCCAAAAGCTGTTTGTAACTCATGGATTGTATGTGTCCATGGAGGTCCCTGCAGGGCAGAGGCCACACAGCTTCCCACAACAAAACCCAGTGTCTGGCACACCCAGGGGTGTAAATGCTTAGAGTCCCTTTAAGCACAACATCCTGGGGGACATTACTGTGTGCAGGAAGAATTAATGAAAGATTAGAGTCATCAAGCTATAAAAAAAGAGAAACCCAGTATTTTACCCTCAGGATTACTGAATAGGGTTTTTTTTTTCCACTTCTTCTGAAGTCAATGTGTATGTGGTCACTAGTATTTCCCCAAAACCAACCTAATGTTTACATAATCCTCCAAAAATAAACATTGCTGGTGAAGTTAGGAAGCACAAAATAGCTCATCTGTTCAGCACAGAACAGACCCTGTAAGTCTGCAGAACACTCATTAGCACACGTAGGATATTAATTTCTTCATCCAAGAGAGCTGCTAGTCTTTCAAGAGGCTAGTTAACTGGAGATTAGCTAAAAAGCTCATTATGGCAGGCTATTGCACAGAGTGTTACCTTCAGGAAGCCTAAGCAAGCACTATGAAAATACTTCCTTACCCACAGGCCAAGCCAATGTCATACGATCCATTTCGGATGCCACCTGTAACAGCAGTGCATAAATATTCTTACTGTCATCAGGAGCAAAAGCATTTCCAGCCCAGCTGCAGCTTCCAGACACCTGAGCACCCACTACAGCCAAATGTGCATTTCTTCACCCTCCTGCCTGCCACAGTGAGAGCCAGGCCAAGGAGCTGATGGGGCTGAGGACTAACATGGGGACACAGAGAACTGCAGGGACCCTTCTGGAAGCTGCCTGGTATGAAGGTGATGGTGGAACTTATCCCCAGAAAATCAAGTTACTTCTCTAGGGATAAACTCGGCCACTCAAGGATGTAAAAGTATTTCGCTAACACCACACTGAAAATTCCCTACAGCACAAGACATTATCACTGTTTTGCTGCTCAGAGAAGACTGGAGGACAGGAGGAATGAGCCCTTGTGGTGGGACAGGCGTTGACTCTGATGCCAGTGCCCACAACACCTACCAGCTATGTTGATAATGGCCTGTAGCCCAGAGGAGCACTGCCGGTTCACACTGGAGCACGGCACCGTCTCTGGAATACCACTGGAAAACAAGACAGCGTTGGCAAAGACTCAGTGATAAAAATCAACAACAACCCAGGGCTCTAAAGAGTGCATTAATCCACTTGATTAAACTTTAACCCTCAAGTTCTAGGCACCTTCCCTTTAGCCATTTCTTGATCTATTTGGTCCTGCACCAAGGGAAAGCAAAGTTCAAAGATAATCTCATCACTTCATTTACAGGTGACTCTAAGAGCTGTTTCCCCATGGATCTGTGTTCAGAAGATGCTCTGTAAGCAAGGCCCTCCCCTGGAGATCCTGAGCTCTGACCCAGGACAGAAAAAGCTCTGTAATATTCATAACTACAGCAGGCTGTGACTGCACCTCTCTAAAATGGTACCTGTGCAGTGATTGACAGAAGTAAACAATGGCCACAGAAACTGACTGAAATATTTGGAAACTGGGATCCAGCAAAAATATCTGGAATCTGGGATCCAGCTCAGTATGAGCCACTGACAGCACTGGGCAATGACAGAAAGATCTGAGCCCATCCATGGTTTTGGAACCAGACACAGCAGAGAGAGGTGCAGCCTCACAGGCAGAGCAGCTGGGAGCCCACAAAACATCATGTGCCTTTCAGAGGCCCAACACAGGCAGCACAAACAGAGTAAACAGCTTCACCTGCCTCCCTGTCTCTGCCATCAGCACTCTCTGAGAGCTCGATCAAAGTCCAGTTTGTAGGTAAAAGGTGATTTGCTGTAATTCCTGGGAGTTCATGAGCCTCACTGCAATCTCTGACCCTGCACTACTCCATGGCCCAAGGAGGAGAGGAAGAACCTCAGTCTTGCTTAGGGCTTACCTTAGAAACTGTGCAACTCTTGCAATCAAGGCGCCAGCTCCAGGCTGCAGCACATTCCCTGAGTGCAAAGACACAATTCCAGTCAATTGGCTGCATTCCCTCATGGCATTGAAGGGATGTTCCCATCACCACAGCTCGGTACTGCCCAGCACCAGATGAGAGCCCCACCATCAACAGGACAGGCATGAAAACCTAAATGCTACACAGCAACCCCTTCCAGCCCCATGAGACTTGTATCCCACTGATACAATCCTGTATCCCTCCAAGGGTCTCAGCTAGCTCAGCCCTTCTCAGGCCTAATAGGATTATATCAAGAAAGACAGGACAAGGATTCAAAAGAGGCTCTCTTACCCTTTTAGCTGCAAGTCCTTTATTCCAGGTTGATGTCCCGGGAGAGAGAGAGCTCCCGGGGGACAGGGGACCCTTTATCTTAGGGTCTCTGAGGGAGGGGCTAGCTGGCACACAGCCAATGGGGTCAGAAGGGGAAGGAAGGGTCAGACTACATGACAGGAGTTCCAGGGGTCCCTGAGGGAGAAGAAACCATTTCCCCAGGGGGATGTAACATCCCACAGGGCAGGAGGAGCCTGTCCCACACAGCTGTCCACACCAGGAGTTTCTCCAGGCAGAGGCTGTCACTCACCCACACAGATGTCTCCCAGGACCTCAGGACGGAGGTTGACATCCTGAAGGACAGCTGTCATCACGGCAGCCAGCAGCTCATCGGGTGTGGTGTCCTAAAAGCACAGGGGATCAGCACCACCAGTGAACACCACTAAGTGCCCTGTCACCAGTTCAGCCTCAGAGCACTTGAGAGGGATGGCCAGTGGTGCTAAGGCAGCTTTTTATTCTCCTTCTCAGCTCACAGTGGTTGTTGTTTTCCTACCACAGCACAATTACCTGCATGTTTTTACCCCAGCTTTCCTTCAGGCCCTGTAACACACACGTGCTGCTTTCTCACCTTCCTTGGATTTATAGGAACATGCGCTGCAGGGCCTTCAAAATCACACAGCTACAGAGATTTATGTGACAAGACCCAGCAAAGGGAGCCCCTCTATTTATTTTGTGAAACGAGCAGGGGTGACACCTTAGCTGGTGGGCAGCACCGCCAGCATGAGCAGACGTGTTAGGAAGGACGACAAGGAACGAGCACCCTTTGGAGTCAGCCTGGCACCGTGTTCTTCTCAGGACTCTGTGGATGCCACAGAAGCAGGTTCCAGAAGGGTGCCAGGGCAGGTGACAGCGGACTGTGACGGGTGCCCGGGCTGCCAGGACAGCTGGGGACCCCTGGGCACAATGCCCCACTCCTTTGGGGAATGCCACCCCCAGCATTAAACCCATCATAAAACGCCGGGATTTAAACTCTTCCAGAACACAGCAGCTCCGAGGCGGTGTCTGGGGGGGTCAAGCAGCGGGGGTCCAACACCCAGGCGTGCAACGAGGGGAGGCGAAGAAAGGGGAACTCCTTTCCTCCTGGGGACGCCAAGCCCCTGTGGGGACCCCGCCCCAGAGGGGACAGGCGGGCAGGATCCCCCGGCCCGTACCTTGAAGCCGCCGCGGCGGGCGCGGCCGATGGCGGTCCTGCGGCCGTGCACCACCACCACGTCGTCGGGGCTGCTGGCCCGCGGGGGGCCCCCGGCGCAGGGCACGGCCCTGGGGGCGGCCCCCGGGCCCGGCGCGGCCCCGGCCAAATGCCCCAGCACCAGCTGCGCCCGCCGCGCCGCCGCCGCCATCTTCTCACGGGAGCGCCTCCTCGTTTGCATGAGCCCGCCCCCTCATTTGCATACAGCGAGTGGGGCAACGCGCGGCTCATTTGCATCCCCCGCCCCCTAATTTGCATACACTGAGCGAGGCAGTGCGCGGCTTATTTGCATCCCCAGCCCCCTCATTTGCATGGCCCCGCCCCTCGAGCTGAGCCGCGCTCCGTCTCCGAAGCCAACCAACCAAGATGAACAAAAATTAAAAAGGAGTCAAAAAGAGGAAAAAAACAGGAGGGGAAAAGGGAAAAAGGGAAACAAGAGAAACAGGAGGGAAAAAGGAAAAAAGGAAAACAAGGGAAAAACGCAGGAATAAAAGGAGGAAGGAAGGAAAAAGGAAAAAACGGGGAAAAAGAAGAAAAAGGATGGAAAAAAGCAGGAGAAAAGGAAAAAAGAGAAAAAGAAGAAAAGGGGGGGAGAAAGGGGGGGAATGGGGGAAAAGAGAGGGAAATGGGTGGAAAGGGGAGGGAAAGGGGAGGGAAAAGGGGGAGAAAAGGGGGAGAAAAGGGGGAGAAAAGGGGGAGAAAAGGGGGAGAAAAGGGGGAGAAAAGGGGGAGAAAAGGGGGAGAAAAGGGGGAGAAAAGGGGGAGAAAAGGGGGAGAAAAGGGGGAGAAAAGGGGGAGAAAAAAAGGGGGAGAAAAGGGGGAGAAAAGGGGGAGAAAAGGGGGAGAAAAGGGGGGAAGGGAAGGGGAAAAGGGAGGGGAAAAGAGAGGGGAAAAGAGAGGGAATAAAGTGGGGGCATGAAAAGGGTAGAGCAAATGGGGCAATAGGAGGAGGAGTGGGAAAAGGAAGATGAAATAGAAATACAGAAAAAGACTCAAAATTTTAAAATAAATAAATGAGAATTGAGTTTAGAAGCACAAAAGCCTGTGCATTTGGAGTCCAAGGGGAGATGTCAGGAGAAAGGGACATGCAGAACTGTCAGCTCAGAGAGCTGCACAGATCCATCTGCTCCAGAAAAACCCAGGAACATCAAATCTTTGTCACTCCCTGTCCCCAGGATGGTCACACCAAGTGTCCCCCGTGCCCCCCACCCATGCTGGGAACTGCCCTGTTGGGAAGGGGCCGTACTGGTGAGCAGGGGACAGGCAATAGAAATGTAGGCTCATGGATTCATGAAGGTTAGAAAAAACCTCCCAAGATCATTGAATCCAGCCGTGTTCAGCACCAAACCACCTCCCCAAGCACCACATCCACACGCCTTCCGAACACTTCCAGGGATGGTGATTCCATCACTCTCCTGGACAGCCTGCTCCAATGTCCTGCCCCAGTCCACCCCCAAAGGAATTCATTTCTCCATGGACACGTGGCAAAGCCGCAGGGCCTGCTACAGGCAAAATAAAATAAAAACAAACCAAAGAAACAGAAAATGACTTTACATGGCAGAATTATTCCATTTGCTTTTCCTAGTTCCATTCTGTACATCACAACACTGCAAGGGTTTTACAAACCAGAAAGGCAAAGGCACCTGAGGAGTGTCTCACACTCACACACACACACAGACACATTCACACTCACCACATCCATCCACGGGAGGATTTAGGTGGTCTGAGGGCCCTGGGAGCATTTTGGGGCAGCCAGGAGCCCCCTTTGGCTCTCAAATCTTTGGAAAAAAGCAAAACACCCACCCACCCATCACTGAAGGGCTGAGGAAACCCAAACCAGATTTAATGAAAAAAGAGAAAACAGCTTAAAAATGGTTTTGATTTTTTTTTTTAGCTTTGGTGAACACACACTTTGTTACCCTCTTCTGCCAAATCTGTTCCCGGACAACGCTGATTATTTTTTCCCTTGTGTTTTTTTCCATCCATCCCATATTACTGACCAGACTGATGGATTTGGTCCTATTCACAGAATAAAATTCTTCATTCCCCTCAGCAAAGGGAGACTTTTCCCCCTCCCCATGGGGAGCTGCCCATCACCAGCATGGCTGACTGACACAACCCCCAGCATTGCCCCCCAGCTTCCCTGGAACCTTGCCTGGTAATAAACGGCCTCAGTAGCTTTCAGACAAATTTATAGGGAATTTTTTAGGTATTTCTTTTAATTTGCCCTAAGACAGTGTTTATTTTTAAAAAACTGAAATAATTCTCCAAATCATAAAACCTTTGAATGGTTTGAGTTGGAAGGGACCTTAGAGCTCATCGCATTCCAACCCCTTGCCATGGGGCAGGGACACTTTTTCACTAGACCAGGTTGCTCCAAGCCACATCCAACCCTGATGCTGAACATTTCCAGAAATGGGACATCCACAGCTACACTGGGCAACCTCCTAAATCTTGCTTCTCTGGTCAGAGCTGAGGACATGGACGTGCTCTCACCACCACAACCAGCGGTGCAGAGTCTTGATCTCTTCCACGTGGAAGAATTCAATGTTGTGTTCACACAAACAACCAATTTGTCACTTTCCTCTTAAGTCTAAGCAATGCTTTTCATTTTAATTGACAACCAGCATTAAAATGAACCTGTGTCTGAGGTGTCTAAAATAAACACTGGCCTGAGGATGGAACCTCCTGGTAACTGCTTTTTGAATCCTTTGCTGAGTCAGTGGAAACAGCTAATGCAGCAGGGAAGGGGGAGGTGGGATGGTGCAAATAATTTATCCCAAACCCTCCAGATCTGATTGATTAATTAATTAGCTAGTTTCCAGGGACTCTGTGCGTGCTTCCTGCCCAGGTTTTCCAGCGGGGTAGTGCTGGTCAGAGCCGGTAGCCCAGCTCTGCTTTTGACTGGCACATTTTCTCATACAACTTCAAACCTACTGCAGGAAGGAATCTGCTTCCAGCTGCCCTCAAGTGCTGCAGCTCCTCTTTCCCAGGCTGAGGCTCCATTGTCCTGTAGCTGCTCCCCTTGGGCAATACCATGGAAGTGATGCTCCCTTCCCTGTACTTGGGAATGTCCACAAGGGACAAAGGAGGAGATGCCCAGAGGAGGACACACCCACATTCACAAGCAACAGTCCTCTCTGCCTAATTTTAGGCACTCTCCTGGGTTTTACAGGGCTCTCCCTGCAGCTCCACTTCCAGAACACGATGGCATCCCTCCAGCCCCAGCGCAGCAGCACGGGCACGGCTCAGCAGAACTGTGGCTATGAGCAGAACTGTCCTTGCTGAGATTCCCTTCAGCTCCCCCTGAATCCTGGTGGCTCCCAGCAGGATGTGGCTGCTGCTCAGCCCTGCCCACCCCCACCACCCTTTAACCATCCCTCAGCCCGTGGCAGGGGTCCCGGGCATCCGTCCGCGGGTGTTCCCCGCAGAGACCTCCTGCACCCCGAGAGGACCCCCCTGTTCCCAGACTCACACACGCACACACACACGCGCCAAGGCAAAGTCAACACGGCTGCTGCATCCTCGCACCAGATCCGAGCCGAGCGTCACTCCTTGATTGTAACCGCGTAAGGCACAGGACAGTGTGAACCGCCGCCCCGCCGGCTGCTCCGCCGGGGTTGGTCCCCTCGAGAACGGGGACGCCCAGGTCCCCCCGACTCTGTGGTCTGAGGATCATCTCCTCCGGCTTGGCTGAAGCCCTGTCTGTCCCTCTGCGAAAGGTGGTGACGGCCACCGAGCATCCGATTCCCCCGGTGGTCCTGGGGATGCCGCCAGCCCCGCCGCCGTGCTGGGGGGACATTTCCCGCTTGCCACCCTTCCCCCAGGACAGCAGTTCCTTGCCGAGGGGGCGCGACCCCGGTACCGCTGGCGGCAGGGAGGTTACGTGGTCCAGCACCCGCACGGGCCGGGGAATCCCTCGCTCCGAATTCCCGGCGCCGACAGTCCCGAGCGCAGCTTGGAAATCCAACAGCGCGGCGGGGCCGAGGCAGCGGCGAGCGGGACGGGACGGCCGGGCCAGGCCCGAGCCCGCCGCCGGCGCTGCCCAGCCCCGCTGCCGGCGCTCAGGGCCCGCAGCTGACGAAGGGGTGCCTCAGCAGGTCCTCGGCCGTCGGCCTCCGCTTCTCCTCCACGAAGATCTGCTTGAGGAAGTTGCGGCAGGAGCTGGAGACGCCGTCGGGGAGCTGGGGGTTGGTCGGCTGCGTGGCGATCTTAAAAATCGCCGCCATGGCCTCGAACTCTGCCCAGGGCGGCTTCTCCGTTAGCATCTCCACCACGGTGCAGGCCACGCTCCTGCAGCAAGGCCAAGCACAGAGTGAGGGACTGCAGCTCCAGCCTAGGCAGCTCTGGGACTGCCCCTGCCTAAAGGGACTGTGCAGGGAGCAAACCTGCAGGAGATGGGCACGTACCCCTGGAATGTCTGCTCCCCTGAAGCCCCCTGCTCACACAGATCCTTGGCACTCAACCTTCCACTGCCACAGCAGGAGTGAATGCATCAGCCTGACCTTAAAGCTGGTGGCTTTTCTGCCCGCTTTAACTGGCAGGCACTAAGTTTTGTAAAAGCTCAGGGAGACACTAAGTTAACTGGCAGATACTAAGTCTCACAAAAGCTCACTGAAGCATCCCCTGAAGGGAAACCCATGCACAGCTTCAGACAGCACAGTTTCAGCAATAGCATGTAGCTCCCAGGGAAGCTGAGCCAGAATAAAAAATGTTTTCCTACATCCAACTTCATCTCTGAGGTTTACCTGAGAAGGAACTTGTGAGATGAGCAGGAAAGAGCCTGAGAGCTTTCCCTCAGCTTGCTCAAGAATCCTGGTCTCAGCAGAGATACTCTGCCACCTCTATGCATAATTGATCCTAAAAAATTAAATCTATCCTAAACCTATCCTATTGATCCTAAAAATTTTAAAAATTAAACCTCTGCCTCCCATCAGCCAGTGCAGGTAGTGCAGGTTACACAGACACCTGCTAAGGACTTTCTAGGCTTTCCCACCCAATAGCATTCACATGGAAGGATTATTTTATGTTGATCCTCTTTGCTTGGTGACCCAACAGAAAGCACCCTGGGAAGACATTGATGCTTCCTCCTCATATGACTGGGAAGATCAGTACTGCCATCCCAACTCCTCCAGGTTCCATCTGTCATCTTCCACAGATCAAAACATTCACAAGCAGCCAATGATTTTGGCTGTCTTCGTGCCTGAGCAAACATCCAGCAGCAGATTTGGGAAAGCCACTGAAGATCCCCTGAGCCTCTGAACTGGGCTTAGGAAACCCAAAATCTGGGCCACCAAAACTCAACAGGTCTTTTAGTGAGCTTTGTTATCAACCTGCTTTCCATAATTAAAAAGCAGTTATGGGGATGAGCTAGATGTGAGACTCACACAAGGCAAGAGCTTCCAAAAGCAAGCTGTGATTCTGAGTGCTCCTGTTTTGGGAACTTAGCTACAACATGTTTCCTCTGGATATCAGCACAGTTGATCCTAACATGTATCTCCTATTTTCCATCCTTTGCCCTGCTTCCTACTAGCTAGGCCTGTTGCTCCCATTCCCAAAAGGAGTGTTTAAGTAGCAGTGGTGGGGTTCTTACTGCGTTCCTTACCACACATCAGCTTTCCTTCCATAGCCCTCTCCACTGATAACCTCGGGGCTCATCCAGTACGGTGTTCCTGTGACAGATTTAATCCCAGTCCCAGACATGCAGATGGTCTGGATGCGTTTGCTGGCCCCAAAATCTCCAAGTTTCACATTTCCAGCAGAGTCTCTCAGAATATTGGCACCTGGGGTGAGAAGCAAAGACAAGATCTTCAAGAAATGAAGCAGCAAGTGAAGTGGCTACAGTGAGGAGAGCAGGAAGGGCACAGGCAGAGACAGGCAGGAGGGAGCCCAAAGGGCTGTGGTGGGGCTGGACTCAGCATTATTTCAAATCCTTCTTTCCTAAGGCAGCTGCTCTCCAAGAGGGTTGACTCTCACCAGCATCCCCTCATTCAGCAGGCTTCCCAAAAATGAGCAGTGCATGGGGACCAGCAGATTATCCTGCCCACCCACAGACAGCAGAAAGGAGCATCACACCTTTCCAAATGCCAGAGCCTCTCAGTTCCTGGCTGTTACAACAGATTTGCAGACGTGTAGGGGCAGTTAACAAAAATCCCTTGAGAGAGAAAACAGCACAAGATTTTGGTTTCTGCTGCTTGCTCAAGATTTTCACGGTTCAATCTGATGAAGGGCAGGGGCAAAAATACTTCAAAATAGCAGATCCCAGCTCTATGCTGTGCACAGGGATTTGTACTAGGGCAGGGGGAGACTGGGCTGAACAAACCCAAGAAATCAGAAGCCTCTCTACCATCCACTCACCTTTAATATCCCTGTGGACAATCATATTGCTGTGTAGGTAGAAGACTCCCTGCAGGATCTGCCTGGTGTACTTCCGTGTGACATTCTCGGTCAGAGCACCGTAAGCTTTTAGCTGGTCCTTTATTGAGCCCTGTCACAAAGAAACAGCACACACCAACCTTAAGGACCAGAGAAACCATCATGTCACAGCAACTTCTTAAACCTTCCTGGCCACTCTATCTTCCAGCTTAAAAAAAACCCCCAAATCTTGTTTGTAGAAACGGCAGAAATCCACTGAGTGCTGAACAGAGCAAAGACTTGTCCCAGATCCCTGGGGAGATGCAGGTGCCTGTCAGAGCTTCCTCCTGCCACCACCACAGACCTTCTTCCCCCTCTAGTGGCTGGAGGGGTGTCACCTACAGCTCACTGAGAAGGACCAAACTGATGAGGAATTCCAACTCAAGTGAGAAGATCAACTCGATTAATTTGATTCATAGAATCTTTAAGGTTGGAAAAAGCCTCTGAGACCATCCATTCCAATCATTACCCCAGCACTGCCATGGTCCACCATGAAACCATGTGGTTTTTTAGCATTTCCAACAATGGTGACTCCACCACTTCCCTGGGCAGCCTATTCTGATGCTTGACAACCCTTTCAGTGCAGAAATTATTCCTAATACCCAATCTAAATCTCTGCTGGTGCAACTTGAGACCATGTCCTCTTTTCCTATCACTTGTTACCTGAGAGAAAAGACCAACTCCCCACCTGTCTACAATCTCCTTTCAGGGAGTTGTAGAGAGCCAGTTCTTCAGGGTCAAGATACTGAATCAGTCTTTGAAAACCTCCTCCCAAACTTTGCACAGCAAGGAACCCCTACAGCTATGAGGGACAGCCAGCCCCACAAGGGACTGCTGCAACAAGACCACCAAGGGTAGATAATTTGCAAGTCCTTGAATTTCTGAGCCAGACATGCAGGCTCAAACTGGTATAAATACCAGTTTGATGGTATTGATCAAAGAGGAAAGGAAGCAGAGGTGCAGACATTTATCATCTGCAGCAGGTTGATCCCCTGTTTTAGCTGCATTTTTGGGCTACTTGGAAATGGGTGTGTCTCACTGTGCCAGAGCTGGGTCTTAGCAGGGATGAACCAGAGGCAGATTTGGGGTTCACACTCAGCTCTACCTCCAGCATTCAGGTTAGCTGGGAAGTGGGAGGGGAAACTCGTCCTGTTTCTGCCTGTCCTGCAGCTCTGGGGCTGACCCAGGATTGCCAGTCCTGTTCTGGGAACAGCAGCTGCCCTGCTCCAAGCCAGCCCATCAAACTGCATTAGCCTTTCCACATCCACCCATCTCTGCTCTTGCTCTGCCCAGCTACTGTTCTGGCTTCTGTTGAGGCTGGTGGTGATCCTGTGGATGGGCCTCTCCTTCTCCTTTCTCAGCATTGCTGAATCCACCCAAGATGCTCTGAATGACCTCTCAATGTAACCTGTGTGCAGGGTACAATCCCTCACCACAACCAAAATAGATTTCTCACCCTGCCCTCCCTCACCCTGATGAGGGGATATTAAACAAGAAGGGGAAACTGGTTCTTTGAGGCCTGTGGTCCTTTCTGTTATCCAAGCATAATTTAAAAAACAGTTTATGGGCAGGACAGAAACTACAGTCGGCCATTAACTGAGGGCTGTGTTAAGAATGGCAGCCTAAGGGTGCCCCCAAACTTGGCCCTGTGAAGATTTTGCCAAGCTGAATGTCCTAGACTGGAAGCTTGGCCAGACCCAGCTTTGCAGAGCTGCTGTTCTGCAAGGTTTGGGAACTCCCTCACTTCCACTGGCCTTGGAAACCAGAGCCCCGAGCTGCTTTTGTCAAAGGAGCTGTTGTTGCAGCAGCAAAGTCAATCTGTATTTGGTCAGAGCTCGACTTTATCATTTTAAAAAAACAAACACTGAATTTCCAGCCCTGCTGGACACTGCCCCAGCATCAAATGCTGGTTTCCTGGCTGCTAACAAACATCAGCACGCTGTGGAATAAGCAGCAAGGAGACTGCTGGAATTCCCAGGATTTACTGCTCTGGGTCCATGCCTTGTGGCAGGGCCTGGAGGCAAGATGCCCACAGGGACAGAGGGAGGACAGGGCTTGGAAGTCCACCTAATCACTCACATGCAAGATGCATTCAGAGCCTCTAGCCATTTACTTACCAAAATTATTTGCAACCAAATGACTTAATTGTCCCTTCTGACCTTATAAATCTCTGTATAAACAAGAGATTATTCTCCCACACTCTGGGGAACGAATCCAGCTGGACAGAAGGGACTTAGGAGAACACATCCTCCAGCAATGTAAATAGCATTATGCTGTTTTACACCATCAGTCTAATGGCTGATGTAATTCACAATCTCCCAAACACAAAGAGATGCTCAACTCTCCCATGTACATTCTCCAACCCCTGCTTAAACACCCTCAAAGCATTCTGATCTTTTTCCTCGTGGCTGTTTCACCCTATAGCAGCAAAGCCACAAACTGAAGCCACTCCTGCACAAGAGGATAATGCTACCCACAAAAAGCTCTGTCCTCAACAGAGGATCTAAGTGAATACCACTGGTTTTAATACACACGTGCTGAAAGCCACAAATAATTGGTGACAGCTGTGGCTGGGCAGTTGTACTATTAGCCTGTCCTGCAGGGATTTGCAGTAAATACTTAAGGATGGGCTCAGGCCACAGTGTTTGGAGCAAGATCTGGACCATGTCCCACATTCACCAAGCTCAGATTCCAGCCTGTGAACACACCCTGCTTCAGGATTGAAACCTAAAACCTGCCTGCAAGGCTTTTCACTTCACCCAGTGCTTGTTGAGGGGCTTCAGCACGACATCTGACTCACATCCTGAGCTCTCCCAAGCCTTAGGGATGCACCCACTGCTTTGGTTTGGTTCATCAGCTGAAAAGCAGCTCAGCTGGACAGATACAACTTTCACCAGAGTCCAGGAAACTCCAAATCTGCTTTCTGCCACTCAGGACGATCTCCAGCAGGAACCACACTTACCCCTGGCATGTATTCCACAAAGATAGAGAGTTTCTTCTCCTCAGGATCCCGCAGGCACCCGTAGTACTGCACGATCCTGTTGTGACGGAGAGTCTTCAACAGCTGAATCTCACATTCTAAAGCATTCACCTCCTGCAACAAACCAGACAGGCTTCCTGATCAAAGGGAATGGTGTCTTTGGGAACAAGATATAAACACTGCACCACGCTGAGCACAGTTTTTGTAGCAGCTGTGAAGCTGCCCACGAAGACAATGGCTTAGAAATAAGGACCACTGCCCTAAGGGAAAGGCAAGGAGAAAGTCAAGGCTTGGCTTTGAGACAGGTAGTTTTATTATTATTGTTATTATTATTATTATTGTTGTTGTTGTTGTTGTTGTTGTTGTTGTTGTTGTTGTTAGTGTTTAAGGAGTTTTTCTGGAAATATTTCAACGAAGTCACTGAGCAGAATGGAGAGAAGATGAAGGGAGCAAGAAGGACAAAACTAAGGAAAATTCAGATGAATCTCCAAGAGATGATACCTGACACAAAGCAGGCCAGGGTAACCAAGGAAATGGGAGGCAGAGAAGTCACCAGAGCGCTGTGACTGGTGCCACAAGCCATTCAGGACTACTCCAGAGAGGGAAAACAGCACCCTCCCTCCACACTCTGCCTTCTGGGGACATGGACACCTCTACCCCCAGCCCACAATTCCCCAAGGAGCTGCCCTGCCCTTGCACTCACTTTACTTGTCTCCTGGCTGTCAGGGTCGAAAGGCACCTGCTTCACTGACAGCTCCCGCCCAGTGTCAGCATCATAGCAGAGATAAACCTCCCCAAAAGCTCCTCTTCCCAGCAGCTTCCCCAGCCTCCAGTTCACAGGTGCCTGCAGGGCTGAAGGAGAGAGGAGAGGGTTGAGAGAAGAGCACAGCAGGGAGACTTCAGCATCAGGGTTCCCCTGACCCTACAGAGTACAGGGCAGTCAGCGAGCCACTCTCTCCCAGGGGCACCAGGACAAACCAGTTTTAACTACACTGGTGCTATTGGTGTGGGGGGGGGATGTCTCCCAGCCTGCATTAGCATAAAGCTGAAACAAATCCCAGAAAAGTCCTACTTCATTAAGAGTCTTTCCTCTAAAAAGTGTTTTCTTAGCCAACATTGGAATTTCCCTTCTGCTGTGGGAATGTTTAGCAGAATACAGGACGGCTGAGCAGCAACCTAGGCAGGGACCAGGAAGGAGTTTTATCTCACTGGCCATTTCTAGGATGTTATCCATCACTAAGCAGGCTCAAAATGCACCAGCTTCTCTATCATGAGCAGTCCTGCAATAGCAGAGAGCCTGCAAGCCCATCTTTGGGTGCTGGGTGACAGCAGTGTAAGACAAGGAACAGAAAATCTGGATGCACTTGCTCCCACTTCCCAAGCCTTCTGCTGTGTGACCACACTGACAGCCCAGCACACAAAAAATCATCTGCAACCCCACAGAGCTCTCAGCCAGAGCCAGGGTAAGACACAGGGTGTTGTACTAAACCTTCCCCATAAGACAGAGGCTGGTGCAATGTGCCTCGTGGTGGGGGTGCAATCAAAGTTTACCCACGGCTGGCTTAGCTGATGGCCACTAACTCAGCAGGTGACAACAGCTCGATTTTGTGCCAGCTCCCAGCTCTGCTGAGAGCTCAGGCACTCGGGGCTTTGGTTCACTCACAGTTCCTGGCTTTCGTAGGGGAGGTGCTGAAGGCCTGCAGACCCTTTTCACAATTGTTCCAACACTTGGGCCTGTACTCATCATACTGCAGGGTGCTGAGCTTGCTGTCCCCAGTAAAGCTCTTGGTTCTGCTGGAAGGGACGAGCTGGAACAGGTTCTCCTGTGGGAAGTAACTCCTGGGGAAAGTCCTCCGGCCTGCAGGGGAAAAGGGGTGAAATTACAGCCAGAACACACACACCAGCTTGGATCCACTGTCACCAGCTTCTCACAGCACTGCCCAGATCCTCACATCCTCAAATTAAACAAGGCAAGTGTAATGAAACTGAAGCAAAGCCCTGTGAAGATTTTAAATTCAATTTAAGAGCTGATAACAGCAGGCATTACATCTAACACAGATGTTTCCAGAGGGGTTTGCAACAGTTTAATTACATCAGGGGGTTTGTTGGTTGTTAATCACAATTAAACACTGAACAGGCAGAGATTTACATTGAAAATTATCCCTGCCATCCCCTAAGTCCACATACAAATGACCACACAGCAGGGCCAGACCTGCTTTCACAGGGGTGTCAGTGAGAGATGAAGTTCATTCTGGAAAGCTCCATATGCTCTCTCTGCACATCCTCAGTACATTTTTCCCAAGGGAATTTTTGCCTCCCACGACTTGCAGTCTCATATGGTGAAAGAACGAGCAGGAAAAAGGTGATGGAGCGAGCCCCAAAGCTCAGAGCTCACTGGCTTAAACCAGAGAAGCAAACAGATTCTGCTACACTGAAATTGCTTGGGGATTTCCTACAGCTCAGTGAGAAACCTGCTGTAAAGGTCACAACAAGCATCCTCAAAAACAAGCAAGTTAGGGGAACAGGAAGGTTGATACTTGCAGGGATGAGAAATACCAATCATCCCCATGGCTACATTAAACAGGAGGTGCAAGCAGAGGCTGTAGATGCTCAGCATTCCCCAAGAGCAGAGCCACAAGGTCTCACAGAGAACACCCTCCTGAAGACACAAGGGAATCCCAAAGCACATAAAGGATGGTTCTCCCTCTGTTAGAAACCTCTCCTTCCCAAGTCTCTCCAGTCCCAGGCCTGGTCACCTCCCTCCCTGAGCCTCCACTGCCTCCTTACCGTCACTGTAGTCCTTGCGGCTCTGGGAGAGATGGTACTGCCTCGGGAAGGTCCCACCCTTCCCAAACCTCTCACAGAAGGGGATGTCAAAATCTGGCAGCAGGAAAAAACACAAAAATTTTTCTGAGATCAGCTCAGTACCAAATGCCCAGAGTGTTTCTTATGGGAAACACTGAGTTAGAGGCAAGGAGGTGACAAGGTGTTCATTTACACAACCCTACGAACCCCAAGGCTCCCTGTCACAAACACAGTCCCTCCCACAGCCACAAACTCTTCAGTGGAAAATCAGGGTTAGACACACTGCCCTTGGTCCCCCTAAAGCAGAGGTTTAACTGCAGAATTTATGGACTCTGGTCCACATTGTTCATGTGCAAGGCAGGGCATTAACACAGACCATGCTGGGTTTCCAAGGCAGAGGACTCAAACATCTTAATTGCACTTGGAAAATGTGAAAAAATCAGCGTGGAAACAGAACTGCCAGGCAGGGTCAGGCCTAGACACATCCACTCCAAAACCTTTGCTCTGATATCAGCTATTTCCAGGGAAATGCAAAAAAATCCAGCACTTGAGTAACACCAGATAATATCTCCCCTCTTTCTTCTCAGATGTGACTCCTCCCCTCTGAAAGCCAATTTAAACCTCCAGAGCTCCAAACTTTTATATTTATTTGATTAAATACTAGAAAGATAGAATATACAGAAGGGATTAAAGACCATCAGAGTTTGGACACTGGATGATGAGAGGGATGGATGGCATGCAAGATAAGGACATATTTTTTTTTAATAAAAACCACAGCACAGGAAGCCATTGCTGGTAGCACCAAATAACTCGAGATTAAAATATCTGTCATTCCACCCCCTTCTTTCACCTGCTGTTTTTCCCTCCAATCCAATTCTAATGACACAGCTCCTTCTGATTGTTTGTTTGTCTTAGCCTGGGGCCAGCAGCCGCTCCTCAGAGGCCACTCCTGGCCTCTGCTGTACTTCGGTGTGATTGCCAAAAAGAGCACATAATGGCTGAAATATGGTCAGCAAGAGGAGCAACAAGGACAGGGCAAGAGGCTCTCAGTGAGCCACGTGTGAGCAACGGTGCCCAGAGGTGTCTCAAAGCAAAATGCCACGGGGGGAGCATTAAAACCTTCAGCAACGAGGGCTGACTGCAGCCTCATCTCTGCAGCTCAATCTAGAAATCCTGCCTCAGGCCAGCAATGAGTTATCCTGCCACAGGCTGGCTGCCATTTGCTCATTTTTAATAGTGCAAGTCATTACAATATTACAGAGTTTCCATTATTTAACCAGCTGGATGTTCAGAAGTGATTAAGCAGTAACCTATGATCTGTGCAAGCACCAGCACAGTTTCTCTCACAGCCTGTGCACTATTGCAGATTATTATTCATGCAAGTGGAAGAGGTGTAGCTCCCTAGAGAGCTGGGGTTTGCTATGTAGGAAGTCGAGATCCTGAAGGGGCAACTCCCACATGACAAAAGAGAGAAAAAAGCTGATCCCACAAGGCTGTTCCCAGCTTGCCAGCACCTTGCAGTGGTCTGCAAACACAACAAGAGCATGGACCCTTCAGCAGCATCTTCCAACACCTCTCTCTCAGCAGCTTTCCTTGCTTGCATCCATCCACCTCAGGGCCCCAGCTGCCCACTTTGGACTAATGTTGCTGTCAATTGATTCCCTAACCAGTCCCAAAGGTATTGCTGCTAAGTCAAGAAGGTTTAATGAAGACAAGAGCAGCCCTGCCTATGTTTGATGCTCCTTTTGATTTTAGAGAACATTCATGTTTGATCATTGCAGGGTCAATTCTGAAGGGTTACCTAAGCCATGGAATTGGTTTGCTTGATTGCTTTTAATTACTTTTCATGCAGTGCCATCTCTCTAATAGTCTTCATGCAGCCTCTTTACTATATGCTTTTCATACTTTTCAGCAAATACAAACCACCAAGAGTGCTTACCCATGCAATCAAGACCATCTTTGGGATGGCTCTTCCTTCCAGGAACAGGGGTTTGGGAAAAGGGAGGGCTGCAAAGAGATGGAAAAAAAAAAAAAAAGATTCATTTATTATATCAGAAAGGCTATGGAATTAATCAACTAGGGAAAGGACAGGATAAACCACAAGCTGCACTGATCACTGAGCTTCCATCCTCATCCTGCACAAGAATGATTGGTTTTTTGGCTGGATCACAGGGACAAATAGAAGGGATGCTGCAAACCCCACAGTCACCAGGCTGAAATAAAGCAGCCAAAGATCATCACCCCTTTGCATGAGGCAGCACAGAAGGAGAGCCACAGGCTTCTCAAGGTCAAGTGTTCACCCACACACCTCTGCTTTCCATGAACACTGCTCAGCTGCTGCAGTGTACACACCAGAGTCCTTCAGTCACACTCAGTTCATGCAGTTTTCCCTTCTGTCCAACATCCCCTCCCACCTTCCTCACACAGGGACACTGCACCACCACTGGAACCTGCAGCCTCCCTCGAGACCAGGAGGGAGAGGGTGGTATTGGTGCCTCAAGGTCTTTAAACTGCAGTGAGAGGATGAAAAAGCACCACGAGGGATTCCAGCAGTCCCAATTCCACCCCAGGCTCTTAAAGAGTGATCTGGGCATGTGGGTTTTCCACTCTCTCTTTTAACAGCCTGGGCACAGAGTAGAAATCAGCTTTGTAAAGTGCTCTGAAAGCTACTCATGTCAGTGCTGATCATTGCTGTTTCCTGCTGATCACGGCAAAGAGCTTGTGGTGCTGTTCCTAACCCTCAGCCTGGTGACTTTCTCTGTCCTCTTGGGCTGATGCCATCCCAAACAACTGTCTCTGCCACCTCTTTGCAGGAATAGTCCCACTTACTCCTCTTCCTTGGAATAATATATCCCTCCTCGTGCCTTTTCCAACTCCTTGACCCATGACTGAACACATCTGCCTGCTTTGCACACGAAATCAGCCCACGCCACCCTCTCACAAACAGAGAGCTGAAAGCCTAAAGTTCTTCTCTCAGTTCACAGCAGTGTTACAAACAGCCTCTGCTCCTTCTGCTGTTCCTCTTGGCAAAACCCGTGCAAAAGCAAAGCTGGGGCAGACAGGCTGGGAACACAAGGAATGCAGCTTCGATAGAGCCGTGACAATGAGCAAATACACCACAGGAAATTATTAAAAGCCACAAAAAGGAAATGGACCTCGATGCTGAGACAGATCCAAAGCGCACGGAGCTGCAAACCCAAAGCACGCCACACAATCAGCTCAACCCAGGCCCTGGAACGCAGCCCCGGGGCTGTATGGCAACAGCAACAGCGGGGAAAAATAGAAAATCTTTGATGCAGACGGAAAAAAAACCAGACTGCTTCCCAAAAGGACACTGTGTCTTATCCACAGTTCACCCTGCACAGCAGCAAACACACGGATTGTGTGCACGTGTGAGCCGGGGTCCAGCTCAATGGCACCGGCCGCTGAATCGCAGCCTGGGTTAGTACAGCGTGTCCCAGTTGCTTCCTGCTGAGTAGCTAAACTTAGTTACTGCTCATCTGGTGTCCTCAGCACCTTGACTGACACGTCTGTGGCTGCTGGCACTGCACAGGGGCTGCTGGGTTTGCCAGTGGTCAGCGGAGAGCAGACAGCATGCCCGGGGAGGAGGAGGCACGGAGAGGCTGAGGGAATATTGACCTGCTGACTGCAGAGGGCCAGAGGGGAAGGAGGTGCTGTGAGGGTGGTGCAGCACTGGAACAGGCTGCCCAGAGAAACTGTGGGTGCCCAACCCTGGAAGAGTTCAAGGCCAGGCCAAACGGAGCATTGAGCAACCTGGTCTAGTGGAAGGTGTTGTTGTTCATGGCAGGGGAGTGGAACTGGATGATCTTTAAGGTCCTTTCCAACCCACACCATTGTGTGATTCTGTGAGAATTTTCATCTCAAAAGACAAAAAAGAAAACCTAGGCTGTCTCTGTCCACCTCAGATTACTGCAATTCAAATCATACCATTGCACAGACATCTGTGCTAGGATCTGGTTTTCAGCGATAAAGACAAATTTGCTTTGCTCAGGTGCATCCTCATCCCAACAGAAACCCCGGGGGTTGCCACTGACCCTGCTCCTCTCCTGCTGTGCAGCAGAGGCTGCAGCTCAGCCTGTGAACACAGTGACACACACAACTCACCTGTCCACAGACCTGTCCAGCGACTGGCAGCTCCCAGACAGCGAGTCATCGGGGCTGATGAACGCTTCAAGCATCTGACAGAGACAGAAAAGGGGAAACAATAAAGCCATGCACCGTAGCTCTCCAAGCTCCAGAACTAGCAGACCTCTGCAGGATCACCCATTTCTGATGCCTTCTCTGCATTACTGTTCTTTCCAACTGCTATTTGATGAAGCAAAGATAATTAACTCCCTGATGCTCAAAGCCTGCGGAGAAGTCAGTGAGATTCAAAGTGCTCCAAGTATCTGTGAGAAATAATAATATCACTACTAAAGGAAAATATGTATCAGGACACAAATGATGTGCCCAAGGCCAAGTGGATAATGTGTACCACAGCCAGGACTGCAGCCCTGGACTCCAGATTTCCCAAGCTGCCCTGGCACACGAGCCCAGCCTTCCTCTCCACTGATAAGCACAGCATCATCAGGGTTTTGGCTGGAAGAACCAGCTTGGCTCTCACCAGCTCAGTGAGTCAAAAGCTGCATTTGTGTTGCTTCCTGGATGAGACATTGTACTGGCCAGGGTTATTTATAGCTGGTTAGTAACAATAGAGGGTTTGTGTGGAGTGGTAAACCCTGGAGCTGTGTGCACTTCCACATGGAGCAGAGCCTGCTCCGGGCCACGCTGCGCTGCCGGTGGTGCCACGGCAATGCCACAGCAGTGCCATGCTCCCTCCTGGCTGTGGACATCCACCAACCCCTGCTCCACAGCTCATTCCTGAGAAAGCTGAGCAACGAGGGTTAAACACCATGTGGAGCCACACTTTGCTCTTCCCACACTGCTCCTCCTTCCCCAGCAGCCTCTCTTTCCACAGGCTGTTCCTGTCAGCCCTCCTCGGCCGCTTGTCATGAACAGCTCGTGCTGTTCTGGCCAGGCAGTCCCAAATGCAAAGTGCAATTTTTCTCTGCTTCCTAGTTTTTAACCCCAAAGCCTCCTTCTAAATTCACTAGGCCAAAGAGGAGCAAGCACTCTGGCAGAACCCACTCCCCACCTCTGCCAGCCATGCCAGGTCTCTTCCAGCAGTTAAAGCTGAAACAGACTCATTTCTCAAAAGCATAAAATTGGGAATTGGAGCATGCTCCATACTCAGCCTCTGTTCATCTGCCAGGCTGGTCTCAAGACCACAGTTGCATCACTGGGTTGCACAGGGGCATTCCCAAAAAGGCAGCAAGCTCCAGCTTCTGAGTGGTTTTCCAGGAGGCACATATGGAAGCAGCAGTACAAGGACATTGTGAAGGCAAAGCCCATATAGGGAAAAGCACGGCTGCTCAATGAGAATAGACAAAAAAACCCCAAACCATTCCCCAAACCCCCTTTCCCTGCTTCTAATTTGCCAGCAAAGGGCTGCAGGCCACCCACGGTGTGATGCTGGGGAAAAGCAAGGAGAGCATCTGGGAATCTTCATCCAGAGCAGTTCAGGGCTCTGAATTAATGGAGCTCCATGAACAGCCAGTGGAGCTGGGCTGATTTACACCCAAGGGGGTCACGGGGACCCTCCCCCTGCACATACACACACTTTGTCTTAATCCTCCCCAACATGTTTTGGAGACATGTGAAAACAATAGAGAGCCAACTTTTGGCTGCAAGGAGCACACGATACATCTGCACTCTGACGCTGCCAAGACTCACCCGGAGTGACTTCTGATTTTATTAATGGCTGTATAATAAACTGTTGAAAACACAGCTTTGCCATGGAAACACCAGCACAGCCTGCATGCAAATGTGGAGCTAGTGGGTGCTTTTGAGTGTAGGAAATACACATCTCCCCATAGCAGCCTGATGGGTTTAGTGCCTTCCAGATGTCCCTCCTGCAAACTCTGGAGCTTGGTCCTGCGTTTCCAAGAGCTTTGTAAGAATGACATGTGCTCAGACAGCCCAGCTGACTTCACAGGATCTATACTGAGCTCTTCAGAGCTATAGATTGAGCAGAAATACAAATGGGAAGGGAGGTAAAAGCTGCTCCCACTGTGGTCCCTTGACACTGCAGTTTCCCTCACTGTGGGTACCAAATTAACTGGAGCATGAAGTACTGCTCAGCACTGAGGAACTTGCTGCTCTTTTACTACTGAGGGACTGGAATAGACAATCTCCTTATTAAGAGAGTTAAAAAAAATTTAAAAAATAAATGGGGAATGGAAAGAGACACAAAACCACAGAGGCTGTGGGCAGAGCCAAGAACTGTAACTGGAGCTCAGGCAGAAACACCCCACGGGAAGCAGCCAGAGCTGCTGACATCCCCAGGCTGTTGCAATCACAGGCAATCGTTTGCTTGGCACATTCCCTCATGGCCCTGGGATCTGGGAATGCCGTGGCCACGAGGGCCTGGCAGCTGGTGCACACGTGTGCCCACATCTGTGCTGCCCCAGAGCTACCTGGGGCACACTTGCCATCCCCACAGCAGCTGGCTCTCGGGGTTCCTGGACTTTCCCAGGCACATCAAGCCCAGGGGCACCCACTCCTAGAAGAAGCTGGCCTGAGCCCCAGGTACAGGCACTGCTGGGGCTGAACAGTGGGAACAGCTCTCACAGCGCAGCCTCCTGACACCCAGCTCAGTGTTGGGAAAGATGAAACAGGAAAGTCTTATAAATATGATTGCTCGGCAAAAGATTTTGAGGATATGAAACCTATAAACGAAGTAGAAATGAAAGCAAGTTTTGATGTATACAATTCCAAGCCAGTCAGTGAACAACTGGAAAAACAATGGTTTAGCCAGCTAAAGGTGAATTATTTCTTGATTGAACAATACCCTTGGCAAATTAAGGGATGCCAAGGTCGGAGGGACCCAGCCAATGTGACAGGGAAGCGAAAAAGGATCTAGAAAGCAGCTTTTAGGATTTAAAATGTAACACTGCATGGTAATGTAGTACTTCTAATAGGCTGTATGTAGATTCTATAGGATTTGTGTCTTACACTGGCTGGATGTTGTAAATCAGCATATTCAGCACAGAAAAAGATAAAATGTATTGCAACCAGAACTTAAGGGTCTCTCAAGCATGTTTTCAGTTGTACCTGGCAACTTTAAGCTGGCTCTTGTTACCCACGACCCAAGATTGCTGTGAATCCATCTATGCAGTAACCAGCAGTTTTATTACGAGCCCATCTCTGTGCAGCCCTCCCAGCCCAGCCTCATCCCAATGAACAGCAGTTTTATTGAGAGCCCATCCCTCTGCAGCCCTCCCAGCCCAGCCTGCCCCCAGCCCCAGCCCTGCTCACGTTCTGGTCCATGGTCTCGGGGATGAACTCGCCCTCGCTGTTGATGCTGGTGTAGGACCCCTGGCGGGCGATCTGCTGCTGCTCCTCGGGAACGCTGCCCGGCGGCGGCGAGCTCCGGCCCGTGTGCAGGGACCCTGCAGGGACACACACAGCTCAGGGAGGGGACCTGCCCGGCCAAACCCCTCCAGAAACGCTGCTCCTGTCAGCACAGAGCTGCTGGAGACCTGCTGGGTTGGAACTCATGGGGATGGGAATGGGGCTAGAGGTGTGATGCTGGTTATGGGCATCCCCCAAAGCTTTAGCAACAGGGAGAGTTTGCTACTGTGGGACCACTCTGCTGTGATACAATCAGTCAATCTCAAAGCAAACCACAATCCACAAATCCACCTCCCCTTCCCTCCCTGAAGCAGGTCACTGCCTTGTCCAGGCATCTGGGAAACAGCCCGGCTGTGCTCAGTGCAACATCCCTGAAGCAATTGTTATATGGAAAACAACTTGCACTCAAATATCCACTTCTCCCCCCTCTCCCTACATGAAAGTAAAGAGGAAGATAAACCAGCCCTCAAATCCCAAAACCCCAGGGCAGGAATGACCTATGGGATTAGTTTGTCCCATTTTTAGCCAAGGGAATTGTCTCCCCTGTCTATAACCCCAGAGCCTCTATCCTGAGCATCCTATGCACAGACAGCAAAGCTTCCACTGGCTCCCTCACAGGGCTCGTTCAGCAGGTGATTTCCATTTTACACCTGGGAGAGAACTCCACAGCTTCTTTATGAAGATGTTCCATTCCTCCTGTTTATTCCCCCAAATCCATGCTATCCTTGTGCCTTTCTCAGCTTTAGGGATTTGCTGCCCTTGCTTGGCCCAGCTGCAGAGTCTTGGCTCTGCCTGACTCCCTGCAGTCCCTCCCCTCCATCCCTGTGCTGTCATCACTCCATGGCAAGGAATTGCTGACAGGGATCCGTGCTGGAGCTTCAGCTGGTCAGCATCATGCAACGTGAGCTTGCAAACACCAGAACTTGTTTTCATGCAGACTTCTGAAAAGCACACATCCTCCAGGAGACAGAAAGCACATGGAGATGCATTTCCTCCCATATTGTACCTATTTTGTGGCACTCTCACCAGTTCTTGGGTTCATTACTACCATTTGCTAACGTGTCCAGGGCTGAGCACAAGAAAAAGGTACTGGGAAGGGGCCTAGCACATCATGGAAAGTCAACACTGATCCATCAACACAACACTTCTGCCTCTTCTGCTGCTACTCTGCACCACAGTTACTGTGCCAGATGGACGCTGGAATAAATTCCTCTGCATGATCAACACTATGAACCCGAGTTCCCACCTTTCACTTCAGCAGATACACATCAGGAGCTGTGAATGTTAACAGTGTCACACCACCATTAATAAAGATCACTAAATCAGGCCTTTTTTGCTGGATTTACATCAAACACACAGATTTGTCTGTCCCATGCTACATCTTCCTTCTGACTCTTTGCTTAGATTGTAAAAATAAAAGTCATATGGCTTTGAGTTACTTTTTTTTTTCTTCTTCTTCCTATTTTCTCCTTCACAGATTTCCTGCAGGATAAGAACACAGTGAAAAAACTCCAGCTGAAGTAATGCCAACATCAAGAGGAGAGAATTTCTCGAGTGCTGCAACACTCATAACGAACTGGCTTTCCACCAGCCCTCAAACAAAACCAGTTGGGAAGTACAGCATCCTCTCTTTGAAGATAAACAAATAAACTTTTCACTATTGAGCGGTTTGGGCACCCTGAACAAATCACTGCATCAGCAGCCCCTTGTTTGCTTAGCAGATGTCAATCTGGAATGCAGCACAAGGACATTTGGGTGGCTCTTGCCCCAAAAAGCTGCTGGAGGATTTAGTGAGGTGTAACTGCTGTACCTCAGCTCTGCTGAGCATTTCTGTTCCTACTGCAATGAGCAGTGGTCTGCTCACACACCTTTGGATCTCTTGCTCCAGTGACCCATTTGTTATCCAGAAACCCTTTCACTATGATTTTACAAAGATCTGTACATGCCCTGTTTGAACCAGAGAGTTAAACCAGATTTGTCACAAGCACAAAGACCTTGCATGATCTTGCATTAAGCCTTTGCCTGTAACAACTACCCACAGCCACAGATCAGCTGTGTTTGACCTTCCAGAGCCACATTTCCTGCCAAAAACTTTAAAAGGGGATGAGACACCAGCTATTTCCCAGCAGGTAAGGAAATTAAACAAAGTGCTTAGGCTTTTGCATGCTTGGAAAGTGCTGGAGTGAAGCCAGGCTGTTTGGGTAGAAGTGCTGCCCAAAGTAATTTTTAGTTTCACACCTCCAGGAGCACTGGTTGCTGCTGCTTTGCATCCATGCATACTCTTCCACTGGCAGAAACGTGGGGAGGGCTGGGAGCAGAGCTCTGGAGCTCAGGGTTGATTCCCCACTCCAGCCCTATCCTGCTCTGTTAACAATACCTCAGGCAATCCCAGTGCTGCTGGAGGAGAGGAAGAATGGAAAACAAGGGTCAGAGAAAGACAGCAACAGTGGTACTTTATGGCAGGCTTAATTCATAGTGGGGAAAACACAAGGCACATTGGATATGTTGGAAAATGCTGATTAATCCACCCTGAGGCAGAGGAAGAAACAGACAGAAAAGCCCAGATGTGCTTGTTTGACACATCTCAGATGCTCTTCACACTTGACCTACTACTCAACAAACAGCAGCAGCACCAGGCAGGGAGAGGAGGCCCCCAAGGGACTGTCCTGGGGTCTGTGGGATTACATGTCAGCTGCAGAGGGGATGGGACAGGCTGTGAGGAGACACTCCTGCACAGGCAGAGAGCTGGGCAGATCTCAGCAGCTCTGTTTGGGACTCCTGAACTCAGAGCTGGCAATGGTGAAGACCTGACCTCGGTTACCCTCTGCACAAGGTGCTCTGGGGAGGGACTCCTGCTCCATGTTCCACACACCAGAGTAAAGCCACAGCCTGGAGACGAGAGCACAGAGTGTCCCAGGGCCAGCACGGAGACTCTCAGTCCCTGCTGGCACCCGCTGGGGCCTTTCATGTTCCCTTCTGGCAGCTTTAGTCAAGAAGAGCCTTTCATGCAGTATGTGCAGGGCTCGTGGTGCTGCACGTCCAGCCAGCTCCCCTGTGCCAGGCTCGGCCTCCCTCCGCCCCCGCATTCCCTGGCTCCATCCTTCCCCTGCTCTTCCCAGAACTTCACCCATTCCACACCAGCACCAGGCAGGGAAGAGGGCTGTCTTTTTCTGTTCCCTGAGCAGGCAGGGCAGGCAGGGTTTGCTGGCAGCTGCCACCACCCCCAGCTGCAGCCACGGAGAGCCAAGCCCTGGGATGACATTCCCAAACCAGGGACACGATGTCAGGATGGGCAGAAACACCAGGCTCAGGACAGGGCTGCACAGCAGAAGGACAGAAACCTGCTGGAAATTTCTCTCTCTGCTCCTGTCAAGGGGAGCTGTGAGCAGATGGATCAAATCTACCTCAATTTCTTCTTTTCCAGTGGGATGCCCACAAGTCTCCCTCCTCTCCTTGCTGATCCTTCTGAGCATGGATTTCTACATTTTGATTTGAGGCAAATTTAGGGTACTTCTAAACTAATAAGCAAGACAGAAACTATTTTCTAGCTCTAAAGCAGCTGACACAATGCACACAGATAAACTTTCCTCCTCTTCTCAAAACAGAGCAGATGTCTGTCAGCCATCCTAACTCCTGCAGTACTCCTGGTTTGGTACATGAAGCCATGGCTCAGCAGTCTGGTTTTCCATTAAAAAATAAAATAAATAAAATAAAGTAAAATAAAGCTTCTGGTAAATGTTTCCACCGAAATGGTGATGCTGGAATGGTGCTGTTAAATAATTTTTGGATAATGTTCTGAAACATGCATTTCTTCAAAGTAAATAAAAACAATTTACTCAGTTATCTGAATATCCAGAACCCAGAAAGGTTTCTTTTCTCAGTCCAAGTTCCCTTGTGCTTTTGCTGGCCACCAGAAAACTGGAAGGGGATTTCCACTGAAAAAGTTTATGGGCAAAAAAAAAAAAAAAAAAAGAAAATATTGACTTTACATAAGGTTTTTCAGGGACACTGCATGAAGACATTTTCTCCCTAGCAGAAGCAAAAATAGCTAAATCTTCCCCAGAACATCTACCTCCCTTGCAATGTGCTTGTGCCAATTACACACAGTTTTATTATTTTCCGCTGCTGCTTACACGGCAGAGTCAGCAGAAAAACATGAGACATCTCAGAAACACGGAGAACATGACCCTGAACCACCTTTTATTATAAAGACACTTAAAATCTCCTTTTAAATGTGGTTTCAAGAGAAAAGCTGAACTGAGATTCTCGTTTGATAGCAACCACTTGGATGACAGCAGAAGGAAAAACACTGTGAAATGCCCTGTGACTGCAAGGGAAGAAGAGTTTCTCCTACAGAATTCACAGCCTCTTAGGATGTCTTTTGACTGTGCACCAAGTTCAGTGAAATCCCCACTCCAGGAAAACAAACCCCAGCATCATGTCTGTCTGTCTGTCTATTCCCTGACTCTGGATTTAATGCTCCATCTGAAATGCTGCTCTCACTTTCAGCTCTCTGGAGTTTCTGCCTGGCTGCTGGATCGCCCAGTCCTGACTCAGGAGCTCAAAAATGCATCCACTGAATTGTGAGCACGCTCTAAGCAGAGCTGCAGCAGCTTCCTACAGATCCCAGACAACCCAAAGCAAGGAGTGACCTTCTGTTGTCATGCAGAGGGCTTGTTGAAACCTCTTTGCAAGACTGATGGCTTACATAGAAAAAGAAACAGGTATGGCTGATGCTTGGGCTGGTTACTTTTGCCACCTGACCATGTAAAAGTGCCAAGCACTCGGAATTTGGCACATTAGCTCCTGTAAATCCCAACATCAGCACAGTCTGCACCCCACAGCTGCTGCTGCCCAGTGCTCCTCCTTCATTTCCTTGACTCAAGCAGCTCATTCTGTCCATTCCTCCACTCTGCTCTTTGAGTATTCCCTCAAAACCCATTTGCACCTCAGGCTCTCACCCTTGCAGAGCTGAAATCTCACCCTGTCTGCCTTGCCCTGGCTCAGGGCACTCCTAAGGCAGTAACACCTCACAGTCAGTGGTGCAGAGCTGGTCAGGAACCAGCAGCTCCAAAACAGAGAGGACAGGTCAAAGCACAACAGAAAAGTTGGTAGGAAAGTCTTAATTTGGCAAGAACCCATCTTCCCACTGGCACAGCTGCACATGGAACCAGTCCTGCCCATCATGCTCAGGCTCCCACAGTGACAGCTCCCAGTGCCACAGCTCTCTGCTCCTAACATGTACCAAAAAAATCCAGGGCAGCAGGGAAGTTTTGCTCAAGCATGGTTCCTGCTGAGACTCCGTGCTTTATGTGTGCATTTCATTCAGGGTCATCTAGTGACTCTGCCAAACTCTCAAATACCACGTGAGCTAGAAGAAAATCCGAAAAACAACAGAAAAAGACAAGCCTGGTACATCCAAAGACCAGGCTCAGAGAGAGCCCTTGCATATGTGCCACCCACCCCTGGCATCAGTGAGAGCTGGGCATGGCTGTACAAGGGGTATGTTGGACCTAACCTAGAAGAATATTTTCTATACATCTTGTCTGAGATGCAGCAAAGCACAGGATTTGTTATCAGCACAGGCTATGAAACAGAGAAGGGGTGAGTCCTTGGAGAAAAACACTCTTTTGTTGCACAGAGAAGAGTTTGGAAGTATTTACTGCCATATAAGTACAGAGGATCTTTAGAGGATGAAGTATTTCTCCATGTGTATTCCTGAAGCAGGGCCTCACTTTATTCAAGGCTGTCAGTTCTACAGCTGGCAAGTACTTGCATGAAAATAATAAAGATCTGTAGGAATTACCCTATAACCTGCACCCACAGAAAACATTTACTGTGTGCAATAATCATTCATCCTGCCTGCAGGCTGGAATATCAGAAATTATACTCCTGCTATACAGTTCCACATACTGCTTTACTTGTTCTGCACAAGGCACCCTGCTCTCTACAAAATCCTACAAGGATCTTCACACAAAAGCTCCTACACACAGCTGATCAACAGCATTTCAAAAAGCTCAGAGTATTTTAGAAAGCAAGGAAAGCACAAACTCAAGCCCAAAAAAACAAAGAGAAAACCACACAAGGCTACAAATAAACTCCAGTCCCTGCAGGGCTGCAAGAGGAGATCAGGTATTTGCCAGCCTGGTCTCAGGGGTTGCAGGTACCTGCTTCCAGCACCTCTGAAGGGAAGGGAATGTCACCACTGCAAAACACTGCACACACACCCCTGGGAAACCCCAGAGACAGCCACCACAGATGCCATTTCACCCACAAGAACAGACTGATGGCACACAGACACAAATCTGGTCCTTATGTGGTGAAGCTGGTCCCAGCCCAGGAGTTAAGGAGCCCGAGCCCACTCAGCTACATTATCCTGCCACCTCAGAAAGGGGAACAGATACTCACAGAACAGCACACAGCTAAAGGAATAACCAAAGATCCCAAACAGCCTTGGCTTTCTATAGATCATCACCTTTCACTTTGACAAAGCTCAGTGGAATCAAATTAACTGGACATTTTAATCACTGCATTTCCCACCCCCAAAGTACACCCCAGGTCCCTGCTTTTGAGCTCAAAGTGACTCTGCTCAGCACAACCTCTCCCAGGCTGCAGAGTGTCTCCTCCTCAGGCTGAGGACAAGCAGCAACTGCACTGAGTTACTGTGGGGGACATCAGGCTGGCCATGCAGACTGTAACACCCACAGGGTTGTGACAAAAAAAGAGGAAGGGGGTGGTGGCCAGGTTGAACAGCACAGGGCTCCCCACAGGAGCGCTGTGTTTCACTGACCTGTGGAATATTTGCGCGTCCTCTCGGAGTCTTTGTACAGGGACCCCATGATATCGCCCATGGACCTGGAGATCCTCATCTCATGCTGCTTGCTGTTGTTTGGCTGCAGGAGCTGGTGATCAGACAAAGGGAATGATCAGAACTGGCCAGAGCCCTGTGGACACACCATGTGAAACCCTGCATTTGGCTTCCCCTGACCCTATTACCCAAGAACTATTAAAAAAAAAAAAAGAAAAAAGAAAGAAGACATGCACGTAATCTAGAGTGATCCAAAAACCATTCACAAACAATCCACATCTGCTAATAAAACACTCTAGTAAGATTAAGCTCCCACAGATAATGGCTAATACAGTTATTTGACATAAAAGTCTGTTCCTGCACTCCATTATCTCCAGATAGGCACAGAGACTGATCACTGGACTGGAAAGACTTGCAATCCCAAAATTAGCACCTCTCCTTCGTGCTCCCTAGACTCCAGTGGCAGCCTAGGCACTAAGAGGTTCCTCTGTAACAGGGCAGAGGAACAGAGAGTGGAAGGTCAGGGAAGACAGGCAAGAGCAAAGAAATGCATTTCCAGCTGGTAACTTGGTAGTGGCCAGGTTTTACTAAGACCACACGCTACAGTGAACAGGGATTTTATGATAATTCCGTGTATGACCTCAGAATCGTGTGTTCTCACACACAGGAGCAGGGCCACACACTTCAGGAAGAGAAGGGCCTGCTCTCAAAGGCAGCCAGGAACCCACCTGGCTCCTCTGCTCTCAGCAGCACTGCTGAGTTCCCACAAACTGCCCCATTTCCACCCAGGGTGTAGGAAACCCCAACCAATGCCTCAGTTTCCCCTGGGGCTCTGCTCCCTGCACTTCCCAAACCTCTCAAAAAGAGTGGAGAAGCTCCAAGAGCTGTGAGCAGAATGGAGATAAGCACTGTGAGTTTCAAGACTCCCAGTCTCTCCAGTACTTCTAGGAAATAAAAAGAAGAAACAGAGTTGCAACATCTACAAATCCCCTGCTTCACAGCCTGTGCTCGGGGCAGCACGACATGTGCTTTGGCAAGACACTCTGTGCAAGCAAGGTCAAGCTAACAGGCTTAACTGCAAAACCACTGAGCTCAGGAAAAACTAATAAACAAATAAAGATGGAAAAAACCCAGACAGTTCTGCATGAGAGTGGAGGATTCTCCAGTCTGCTCTTCCCAGCCTTTAGCACGGCGGCAGCACGTGGAGGGGACAGCCCCACGCTGCCACCCAGCCTGGCAAGGGCCAGAGCATCATCCTGAACACAGAGGTGGGAAGGAATGGTGGCAGCATCTCTAGAAAGAAAGCACAGGGAGTTCTCTCAGGGTTTAACCTCGTTTGAGGGTCAGTCTGGTATTTAACCCTTCCCAGGATGCAGGAGCAGGCAGAGGGAGCTGAGCTCAGTCTCCGGGCTGCTGTCACAGGAAGGTTTCTGAGCAGCTGAGCCAGAGCAGGGCTGAGCCCTCTCAGAACCAGCCTGCCCTCTGCTCTGCACCGTCAGGAGACTTTTCCACTCCCCAGCACAACAACAAGGCATCTCACTCCGGACACAGAGGAGCAGGGAAGGTGGAGGGCTCACATTCGCTTTCTTTGGAGCGCTCACAAGGATCCGCAGGCTCTTCAGGGAAGGGCTCAGCTCCAGCTGTTCCATCGCTTCGTCCAAATCTTCCTGGGATTTCAGCGGGATCAGGAGCTGGAAGGGATTAAACAAACACCGGAGGATGGCAATGTCACACTTTTGGGTAAACAGAAGGAGCCAGATCCTTACAGGGAGCAGCTTGGGAATCGGGGGATGGATGAGGGAGGAGCCCAAGGAGGCGATGGAAAACGGAGCCCCCGTGCCCTCCAGCTTGCCGAGCTCTGGTGTTTTCTTCCAAGCCCTCATTTACCGAGGAACAGACGCAAAAAAATCACAACAAACAACATCTGCAAGGGGAAAGCTTAAAGGTCACACCAGCAATCGAGCTAGTGGGAAAAGGAGAGGGCTGGGATGAAACCTTGGGCTCGCTGCCTGCTACTCTGATTCTGCAGGCAGGACCTGCTGCCACCCAGCCCCAAAACAACCCCACACGTTCCTCCTGGGTTGATGGTCCTGCAGTGGTGCTCCAAGACACTAGTGAGTTGCACCCAAGGATTTACTCTGGCAGAAGCTTTGTACCCTTCCCTACTGCTGCAACCTGTGCTCCTGCACACTGACACAGCTCCCCAGTGTCTGGCCATCAGGTGAAACCAGGGAACATCCCACAAATAAAAGTTTTTTCCTCTTTTGATGTGAAAGGTGTGCATTGCTCTCCTTCCAAGAACCACTTCTTTCACTCCCAGCAGAACAAATTCAGCTTCTGCTCTTTGTAAGAACAGAGAACTGCACAGTGCCGTGTCTGTCAGGCAGCAAAAAGCCCTGATGTTTTCCTGGGAAATGGCAGGCTATTGCCCTCATACCTCCACGGGGAGTTTGACCCTCCCAACCTTGCTGTGTGGTGTACCATGTCCTGCAGACAGCCTGCAAAGCCTCCAACGCCCCACACAGCTGCACTTCAGAGGAGCTCTGTGGCCTTCTGCTGCCCTGGGCTAAGATTAAAAGCACAACTTCTTGCCCCTCATTCCAGGATATTCTGCCTAATCTCAGACCAAACAGGCCTCATCCTCTGCAGGTTGCCTCGGGCACTGAATCCGGCCAACACAGCACATGTTATTCCCATGCCTGTGCCAAAGTACACTGTAACTCCACTGACCAAAGGCACCGAGCAGCCACAGCTCCCAGCAGGCTCTCACTGGTCTTACTGGGAGCCAGAGCTTCCCAGAACTCCTGAAAAGTGGCTCAGCCCTCTGGGGGATCAGGGCTCCTGCCACCAGCCACAGCAAACCCACCTCAGAGCAGCTGCCACACAAGGTGACACTCACAAGCCAACTGGGACAACCTTTTTGATCCCAGGGTGTTGCCAAGGGTTTGGCTGTTGGCCTGTAGGCAAACACACCCAGACTGTGTGCTCGTGGCCCTATGGCCAAGGAGGCCAGTGATGTCCTGGGGTGCACTGGGAAAAGCATTGACAGCAGGTCAGCAAAGGGATCCTGCCCCTCTGCCCAGCCCTGTGAGGCACATCTGGAGTGCTGTGCCCAGCTCTGGATCAAGAGAGACAGGGAGCTCCTGGAGCAGGGCCAGCTCAGGTACAAGGAAAATAAAGGGATTGGAGCATCTCTTGTATGAAGAAAGGCTGAAGGAGCTGGAGCTGTTCAGGCTCAAGAGGAGATGCTGAGAGGAGACTTCATCCCTGTCTATAGGGAGGGCCCAGAGCAGGGACCAGGCTCTTCTCCTTGAGGGCCAGCAATGGCACCAGGGAATGGGCAGGAGCTGATGCCCAGGCAGTTCCCCCTGGACATGAGGAAGAATTTCTTGTGCAGTGGCCGAGCACTGAACAGATTGCCCAGAGAGGCCGTGGAGTCTCCTCCCTGGGGATATTCCAGAACCATCTGGACACAATCCTGTGCTTCTCTCTCTTTCTGACCCTACTTAAGAAGGGAGGTTGGACCAGATGGCCCACTGTGGTGCCTTCCAATCTGACCCATTTTGTGATCCTGTGATTTCCTCTCATCCTTCATTCATATTTGAATAAACAACCTGTACTCCTCACAGATATCAGATGAAGATGGTACTGAGTATGTCTCCTAAATGCAATGATCAGCCTGCTCCCTTAAGCAGTAGAGGTGGAGAGATTCCCTTGGGGCACTGCTTCACCCTCCTGAAGTTCACAAAGGCTCTGCCTTAAGCAGACAAAGCTCCTCCTCTACTCTCACCCACACAGAACTGAGAATGGTGGAGAGCTGCTCTCCCTTGTTTCACCACCAAGCAGAAATTGAATTCTAAGCTCAGCCCCACTGCTCATCCATCCCTTCACTGAGCTCCTTACAAGTGTTCAGAGCAATCCCCCAGCTGCTGCTCTGAACAGAATGTTCTGTAGGTCACTCCATCTCTCTCCAACATCACAACATGAACATGTTTGCATGCCTCCTTCAGAGGAGCCAAAAACATCAGGGAGAAATTGCCCTCTTGTAAAAGGGACTGGAGCCAGTATTTAGCTTGGCTTTACCTATTACCCACATCTGGCAAGAAAATTCTGCTCCATTTGGCTCCCAGACTGTGGCACATACAGATATCAGGAACAGGTATCTGCTGGCATCAAACTCAAAACAGACTCATGCAGAACCATGGAAATAACTGCCAGGGTGGATTTCCAGAAACTGGGTTTATTTGATCTACAGACTGAGCTGGGATTAACAGCAAAGTTTACCTACACAGAAGTTGCACAAATAGAGCTTATTAGATTTTTTCCTTGCTTTTAAATAGTACTCTCCCCTGGAGCCTGATGTTTTAGGGGGGGACTTGATGGTCTCTCCACTGCAGGCTGAGACAGTGAGGGCAAAGGCTGAGGTTTCACCAACTACAGCAGCACTGTCAGACCTCACTCCGTAAGACACCGCAGAAAGCCAAAGAATTGTAGGAAACAGGGTTGGGGAAAAATCTGAGAGGTCAATTAGTTCATCTTCCTGCCACTGCAGGACCAACTGGCATCAACAATTCTCGACAAATGTTTGTTAAATGTGCTTTTATCTCTTCCCTCCTCCCCATAATGGTGCCTCTACCATTTCCCCAGGCTTCACTTCTCCCTCAGCTCCCAGAATGATGCTGAGGGGCAGCCTTGGAGGAGACAACGGCAGGTCAGAAGAGAAGTGGTGCCACACGGAGGTTCAGTGAACTTCTGTCTAAGGTCACATCACAAGCTGGTGCCTGGCCAGGCCAGGCTTTGCTGTCCCACTCCTCAGAACGATGAGCCCAGCCTAGAACTAACACAGACAAGCCCCATGGGGGACACCCATGGCCAGGCCCTGCTCTTATCTACACCAGCCCCAGCCTGCTGATTCCGTGGTCCCACCAGGATGTGATTCATGTGTGCCCTGCTCCACCCATGGCATGCTCATCTCACTGATCCTGGCCTCAGGACAGCTCCTCCACCAGGACAGGGACTGCCACTCGGTGAGATTTTGCAGGGGGCTGCTGGCCTCACTGTAAATTTGATCTATGAGGTGCCCTGCAAGAGAGATGTGTGATGGCAGCAAAGAATTACTGCTCAGCTCCCCTGGAGCATAAAGACAGGGTGAAATATTTAACTGCAGTGAGTCTGTGGTCATGTTCCCTCTGAAACTTGCAGTCATGACACCCAAACCCTTGACCCAGGAGGCCAGATCACCACGGCTATTGTCCCCCAAGATCCCTCTTGTCTGTTTATAGTGTTTCCACAGCAACAACCCTAAATTACTACTAAATTACATCTTCTCAAAGCTGTGAGTTCTCATGAGGTGGAATTTTTATGTGTAGGAAAACAAAGCACTAGGGAAGTCATCCCCAGCCCTAAGAAATCAGGAGTACCCAAAGGCCTGCTCATGGCCCTGCTATGTGCTGTGCACATGCCCAGAAAGACACTCTCTAAAATGGGATAAAATGCATTATTTAAGCTTCTGTTTGCTGTTGTTGGAAAGAAATCATCTTCCAGTGGGAAGAAACCTGGAATGAAATGAGTCATTCCTGGAGAATTCAATGGCAGGCTTTTCCCAGGAGGGATGTCAAAGAATGCCCAAGATTAGAAACCTGACTGCATTCAAAGCCAAAACCCAGTGGACACTTTGGTATCAGGAGGCACCTATTGTAAAAGAATTGGAACTTTCTTTGTGGAGCAAATCTCTATTGAAACAGAAGGGAGAAAAATAATAAATGGAGGGAAAAAAAGAAGAAAGGATCCTTCAGGACCTCTCTCTCCATTCATACTTTAATCAAAGGCTGCAGGTCATCTGCAATTAGTACTTGACTCAGGGCAGATCCAAAAGGATCTGTGTTTAAAAGCTCACCTCTTTGCCATTTGGCCCTCTCCTCCTTCCCAAAACCAAACCCACCCCGAGAGTCCAGTGGCTCCAGGTGCCTCACAAGAAAACACTGAGCACACCAAAACAGATGCCAAGGATCTCCCCTTTCTGCTAACAGCCCTCAGTGAACCCTCCTTTCACACACAGGGCTCAGAGAGAAAGTGGCAAAAACACAGAGGCCTGTGTGCTGAATGATGGAGGAGAAAGATCTTCAAGCCTTGAAATGCAAGGATTGCAGAGGGAGGGTTTCTTGGCTGCTTTTATGTGGCCACAGGAGCTGCTGGAGGAACGTTCAGTGATGCACATTTCACTGCAGGCCCAGCCACAAGAATGTGCACGTCGTGCTGGGGGTTTGGGTGAGACAAAGTCAGTGCTAGATAAAAGAACACTGTGTGAGCAGCACTGTCCCTCCTGCTGTGCACTTCACGCTCCTGCAACTGCCCCCGAGCTGGGAAGGCTTCAAAACCCCCAGTGAGTGAGGAGAATCTTTTGTTCCAGGGAAAAGACAATGTTCCTGTGTAACAGGCTTGACTTGAAATAATTTTCACAAAGGAAAATCCTGCCTTGGAGTCTGAAAATCCATCTGAGATGTGTCCAGACAGCAGCTCTTGTGCACTCACTAGCTGGGAACCACAAAATAAGGTTATTTTTCTTCATATCCAAGTAAAACACCGAATCAGGGCCTTCAGAACAAACCAGTGCTCGATTCTGAAGTTGGCACCAGGCACCCCAAAGCTGCCCCTCAGCAGTAAGGAGAAGAGTACCTCATTGTTCACACAGACCAAGTCCATCGTCTGTCCAAAAGCATCCGTGACCTTCTGCACCACCTCCTTGAATTTGACTGGTCTTGGAAACTGGATAATCCTGTACACACAAAGAAATACAACAGTCTTGGTTTAGAGGAAGCATACTGGAATTTGGGATTTGACTGACAGTACAGACGAAAGGACTTGTATTCCATCACGAAGCATGAAGACTGCACCTTGCTTTTACACTCACAGAAATGCTGCTCCTCTGCTGTGTCCCAGAGGGGACATGACTACCCTGCAAGGATATTTACCAAAAATCTTTGTGCAGCTCTGCTGCTCCTCCCTCTAATGTGAGGTACAGGTGGAAAAAAAGGAAGTCCAGCAGCCCTCCACTGGAGAAAACCCAGATCAGGCAATGGTCAGGGATTTATCATCTCTATTTTCAGCAAGGGGGTCTGAACAGGGAGGAGGGCTGGAAGTGGGGATGATGCAGTTTGGCATCCTGTGACTCTCCTGTACCATCACACACAGCACCTCTACAGGTATTTACAGCACCTCTACAGTTATTACAATCCAACCCTAAAATAACACTACTTAAATTTTCTTTGGCTTTAACATGCACCTTGGACCATCAGCCTGTGTCCTGTCCTGTCACAGTCACCAAGCAGAGGTGATTCCATGAAAATGTCAAGCAGGGAAGGGCGGACAAACTTTAACTCCCAGCCCTATTTTTATGGGATCCATGCCCAAAATCTGGTTATCTTAAGTAAGTGTCATGGACTGCTAATCAAAGGACACACTTCTGTAGAGTTCCAGCTCCACTGTGGCTCAGCAGGGCTCAAGGATCAACAAGAGAAAAGGATCCAAGTGTGCACCCAATGTCCCTGGTAAAAGAGGCATTTAATGACTTCCAGCTTGGAACCATTTTGCCTGCGTGCAAATCCCAGGAGTTTCTTGTGGCAAATGGGATGCCAAGGCAGGACTCTTCCATATAAAAGTGCAGCTGACTTTTAGGGGAATGAATCCTGAGCTCAGCTGCAGCTGGCTGAAGTCAGCAGGACAGTGTTGGGTGGAAAAGGTAATCTGTCCCCTTATTCACGAAGAACTGGACTAGGCACCTACCTTTTCTCTCCTTCATATTCAAACTTGATCCTGACACTTCGCTGCTGAAAGGAAAAACAGAGAATGGTGAGGTCCCAAACTGCATCCTGGATTGACTCATAGATCCAGAGCTGACAGGAGTTCTCAGGGAGACTCTTCTAACTCTGTAATGCATCTGGTTTATTTAGGCCAAACTGCCTGGTGGACTCACAGCCTTTGGGGACACTCCACATTGCTGAGGAATGTGCTTGTCAAAAAGTAAGTTCTTCTGTAAGCCTCTATGACTGCTAGTTTAAATAAACTGCATTTAGAAGGTGTAAAATGGTCCTGACCTCACTTGGGAGCAAGGCACTGTTATCAGAGGCCAACATGTTAAGTGTCTGATGCCTGTCCACCTACAGCACTTCCCATGGTTTCACCCCAGTTCTTTTCTGCTGGAAACCCAAAAAACAAAGCTCAGAGGATGTTTACTAGAACACAGGAATATTTGGGGTGAAGAATTAAAAAGCAAAAGAGTCTCCATTCCCTAATGGAATTGGAGACAGTCTAGGATTTTAAAGCCAACAGTGCTAGGATGATTGAAGGGCAGGTTGCTATTTTGTTAGGACCTAAAAAGCACAAAGTGTATCAGGCTCAATGCACAGCAAATGCCCATCCTGAACTGACCCATTGCTCACCTCAAGAGAAACCACAAAATTTGCCCAAAGAAGAGCCAGTGGAATCACAGGCACACAGCTATGCAAGGACCAGTAAAAACCACTTCTCTCATCCTCTATTTGGGCATATTTAGCAGCAATCAAGACCACAAGGAGCCTTTTCATTCCTTCAGCTTCTCAGACCAAGTCTGAGCCAAGCATCCCTTAGATCAGTCCAGGCCTTTCCGGTGGTCTCCAACACAGATCAAAACCCTCTTTACATGCCAGACCAGGTCTAGTCACCCCACTTAACCAGCATGTTCCCCCCACAGTGCCCAGCAGCCCTCTCAAACAGCTCTCTTCCCATGCAGAGGGAAGTGCTGGCCACCTCCCTGCGAGGTGGAACCCCGGGGAGGGCTCGCTCCCGCGCCGCCGGCGTCTCACAGGGATAACTCCCAACTGGGAGGGTGACAGCCCTTCCTGAGCACAGCACTTATCTCTGGGCCTGGGCTGCCAGCATGTGAAGGCACACTTTCCATCCTCCCAGAGGCAAAGCAGAGCTGCAGTGGAACAGCTTTGTTTCTGACGAGGAAAACCAGCTGGACGGGCACCCTCCGGTTTGTTTTTAAGCTGACAGCTCCTCGAGTTCTGCAAACACCCACTGAAATTCAGGAACTCGAGGCTGGGGGCGATCCTGCTGAAAAGCTTCAACAGATTCAGGGTAAACAGGCTGGATCACCCGAAATGCATCCTTGTTATCTCTGCTGGTGGCATTTGCTGTGTTTCTGGAAGGGCTGGGAAGAACCAGCGCTGGGACAGTCCCCAAGTAGGGCACTCCACAGGCACTTATGTCACCTTGGCACCTAAAGCCAGTGCTCCAGACCCACAAAGCTTGGAGAGCCTCCAGGTTCATTTCCAGAACCAGGCCCAACTTGTAAAATATACCAGATTAATTCTAAACCAGTCCGAAATTCAAAAGGAGAAGAGATGACCATAACCAGCCTGTTGCTGAAGGGTCAAATCATTCTGTCAAGACAGGCAAATACAGGTGGGATTGCCACCCTGGATTATCTGTGCTGGAAAAGAAATTATATAGGCTCTTTTATGCCAATATTTATTTGCAGGCCTGGTTGGTTAATCCCTCCTGGGTGCTGGCAATAAATTGGCCAGTGTGGGCTCACTGACTGCAACACCATAAAACCCTTCTCTAAAGAAAGAAGAGATAAAAAAAAATCAGGGCAAGGAACTTTCAAGGTTTCTCCTTACAAAAGAGCAGGACGTGGAAGGGGAAGAGCTCACGCAGCTCTGGCCTCACTGTAGGAAACCTTTCAAAACACAGGTTTCACTTTCAGCACAGCCCTGAACACTGCACTGAGCTGGGATGTCACACACGCTGCCTGGTTGTGCTGAGCAGCACAGATTTCACAGACAAACAAGTTTTGAAAAACAGCTTGTGGCTGGAAAATGTCAGAACACTCGTCTAAAGCTCCAGAGAGAGAAGAAAATGAAAAAAAATGAGCCACGACCCTGCTGCATCCTCTTCTTCTACATCAACAACAAGGCTGATGTGCCATGGCCCGACGCCAGCAGAAGGACGCCAGCTGCCCCACACTGCTCTTGGTTGCTGCAAACACATTGGCTGCAACAGGGAAATGAAAACCCACTTCATTTCATAATTAGATAACATTTTTCTTTAATATAAAACACACTAACCTCTTGCCTCCCTCAAAGAAACCAAGACCTTTAGCTCGCAAGCATTTGGAAGAGGGATAAATTCATATTTATCAGTCTGAGAAGTTGATTACAGTTTAATTTTTCAGGCTTCCCTTGGCTTGCTCATGTTTTTGACCCACAGCTCAAGCTGAATTCATCATTGCTATCAGCAACAAATACTTTTTTCCTTTCTCAAAGAAATAAAAAAGGAGTGGGCAGTGCCCAAAGTACTAGGAAATCTCAGGGGATGCAGAGCACTTCCTAAATGCTGGAGCAGGCTGTGATTTTTTACACCCATGGAAGTCTGGTTTGCAGCAACCGGTTTAAGATTACACAGGGAGCCTGGGGCACTGCCAAGTGCTGGAGCAGAATCTCATGTCAGACTGCACCCAGCATCCCAAATGAACAACCAGGGGGAATGCAGGACCAGCACCTTCTCCATCAGGAACCCAACACAGAGTGCAAAGGTTGAGGTGGAGGAGGTGTGGGTGGTGGGGGCTGCTGGGTCCTACTCACTTTTACAATTTTGTGAGGAACACGACTCCCCCTTGCACAATCCAGGTTGTACTATTCACTGTCCCTGCCATCAGCTGTCACATGAGGTCAAGGGTAACTCTGTTCTCCTTCAGTCAAGAGGTCCTTAGTGGGTGTAGGAGAACAAGCTGAGACATTTAAAGGCTTGTGTTAAGTACAGTGCAGGAGAGGGGTAAGGACAGTCACAGGCATCAACCCTGAGCTCTGGCAGAGCATTTAAACAATATTTTCATCAGCACTGTGAGAGCTCAGGGAGCTAATGGAGCAAGCAAGGAAAACTGAGGCACAAAGGCAGGAGGGGTTTTGGCTAAGAGTATGAAGAGAAAGCCCAGCCTGGGGAGGAGGAGGCTCCATGGAGACCTTATTGCAACACTTGAATATATCAAAGGAGCTTTATAAGATGGAGAGAGACCTTTTGCCAGGTCCTGTAGTGACTGGATGAGGGCAACAGTTTTCAACAGCAAGAGGCTAAATTAAGATTGGAGACAAGGAAGAAATTTTCTATTACTGGGTTGATGAGACACTGGAACAGGTTGCCCAAAAGAGCTGTGGATGCCCCATCCCTGGAAGCGTTCAAGGCCGGGTTGGATTGAACAACCTGGTCTAGTGACAGATGTCCCTGCCACAGCAGACAGCCTGGCCTTCAAAAGCCTTCCCAGCCCAAACCATTCTGTGGTTGATTCTCTGAAGCAGAAGAGTGGCAGAGAGAAGCACAGAATGCAGGTGTCTGGCCTCCAGGGCTGTGTGCACCGAGCACTTTTCCCTCTCTGCGTGCGTTTCCGCGGGGCACGGAGGAGCCCATGGCCCCGCTGGCGCCTGCAGACCCTGCTGCGACACAAACAACACCAGCGACAGCCCTGACAGGAAATACCACAGCCATTCCCTTCGTTTCTACAATGATTTCTTCTCCAAAATACTCGTACCGGCATTTCCTCCAGCCCTGCAAACAAACGGCATTTCACTCGCTCTTGCCATATTCCTCCAAAAGGAAAAAGCAAAGCCACTGCTGCGGCCGCAAACCCATCACCACCTTTCCAGGCTTTCCTTGAGGTATTCTTGGCTCTTTCCTCTGATTTCACAGAGAAAAAGACCACAACTGCCAAGCTTCAGAGAGGGAATTCAGATGGGAATTTGGGGAGAAAAGGGGCAACTGCTTTTGCCTCTTGGCGGGAGACCATGTAACCCCAGCAGGCTTGGCCAAGCTCGGCCCTCCGAGCTGGAGCAACAGCCCTGTCTGCTGGTTTAGATTAAGGAAAACGTTGGAAAAAAATGGAAAAAGTGTTTCCAAACGAGGTGAATCATGATCTTATACAGAGATCCCTGAAGAGCTGACTGCTGTTTGTAATAAAAGCACACACAGAGAACAGGAAAACAAGCAGTTAGTCCTAAAATGGAAGCGACTCTGGAGGAGCAGAGGATGCTGAGCACCCTCTCAGCTGAGCAGCCAGGGGGTTGCTCAAATTGGGGTGCAGCTCCAAGCTGAGCATGTGGAAAAGGCTGTGTAATGGCAGAAGCAGGCAGGGAGCCAGCAGAGGAGCCAGCCCTGCACCTCCATGCCTGTCTGTGTCACTGAAACAACTAAAACTGCCACTCTGGAAAATCCCAGACTAGCACAAATTCGAAGATTCCCCCCATCATGCCATCTCCTCCTCCTGAACTAGGCTGCCATCAGAAACAGTGTTCTGTCCAGACCCCACTTCTGTGGCTTTCTTTAGACCTGCTCCTGTCAAATCTAACCAGAGGACAGCTTTGCCCATGCTGAGACATCACAAGGATGGGGCCTTTAGAGCACTTCTTCCACCCAAATCCACAGCTGCCTCACAAACCAACTGGGACAGAGCCTCTGACTTCAGCATTAACCCTTTTGTGGCCAAGAAAGGCAGAAAAAATCATCACAAGGGGCCTCCTGTTCCCCTGGGTGCTGCTCATTCCAGCCTTGCTCGTATCAACCCACAAGACCCCCGGCACTTACTCTGCCTCAGTTTCCCCCCCTGGGTAATAAGAGGAGCAAGTAAATACAGCCACTTTTGCACACCACAGGGCAATCAGAGGGATTGTTTTCACTTCTCTCATTTTCTACTCTCTGGATTAGGAAACAACGAGAAAACCCCACAGGCAGTTCGAGTCACTCCCTTTGTCCGAGGCCACAGAGCGGTGGGATTCCTCCTCAACTCCTGGCTCTGGCTAAGAGGAATCAGCAGCGCAGGGCCAGGCTGAGGGGACTCCTCCACTGCCCCAAGGTGCAGGTTGTTTGCATCAGCCCTGTGCCTGCCCCTGCCCCCAGCAGTTCCTCACACGCCAGACAGCTGGAGCACAGCCCCAGACCGCAACGGAGATGACTAATGCACGTCACTGGGAATCATCTGCACTGAACCCCCACGCACGACGGGCTCTTCAGCAATCAGACAGAAAGGAGTTTCTCTGGAAGTGCCCCCTTCTCATTTCAGGGGTGGAAAGCACAATATATCCCAGTCCTCCTGGATCTCTGCAGCTTTTTTTTCCCCCTGAAAGCAAGTTCAGTCCCTAAGTGGCTCAGAGGACAGTGGGAAGATGATGCCTAGAAGGTTCACTGTTACAGACATTGCTGTTTCAGACAGCAGCACAGATCACAGGCTTCAAAATGTTTATCTAAAACCACCCACCTGGTAGGGAACAGCTTTTTTCCAGCTGGATTTCTCCCTGGTATCACCCTCTTCGCACCCAAGTCAGCTCTGCAGCAGGCATGGGAAGGCCCCTTAAACCCTCGGGACTCCACTGCCTTTGCCACCTCCAGCCAAGGCTTTCCCAGCAATGCTCCCCCTTGGCCCCTTGCTTCTGCTCCCCAGGCAGGGAAATCCCTGCAGATCCCCTCACAGAGACTCCCATCTTCCCCCATCCACATCTTATCCTCCAAATGTAAACCACAGGTGATAAAGCCAAACTCCTAAACTCCTTTTTCAGGCTGCTCAAAGACCCACAGAGAGCCCTGCAAAACGAGCTGCATTTTACTGGAGTTACGAGCAAGCCTTGTCTTGCATCCAGCTTGCCAAAGAGAAGAGTCCAGAGGTAATTTACTAAATGAACGACTTTTAGGATGGTCTGACATTGGATTTACATGGAGAAACATTTCCTACAAATATTTAATTGCCGTGGGAGAACGTCCCATTGTGATCAGGATGGCAGAGGAACTGCTGGCTGCATTGGCCATGACAGAGGCCCACTGACAAGCAGCTTCATACTGCCAGTTGCCAAGTGCTATTTATAGAAGTGAATGGATGTGCACACAAATAGACACAAAATAAATGCTAATTTAATTGCTCTTTTCTCTCCCCATCCTTTTGTTCAGGATTTCCTAATTACTCGGGGTTTCCCTTCTTATTCCACTCATCTTTTTCCTTAATGAACTCAACGCAGATCTTCATTCTCCTGTTCCCTTCTTCCCCTCTTCAGAGACATTTCTATGAACAAACTCCCTTGTTCAGTCCAAGAGATAGCCTGAAAGGACTCCTTCCAGCCATGCCAGAAGATGCACAAGGAATAACAGAGGGATTAAAGGAGTAACAGAGGAACACTAGTGCAGAAGCTGCACTAAGAACAATGTCAGAATGATCCCTCTGTTCCCAAAGAACAGCTCTGCTTTAACTCACATGAGGAAGGAAAAGAGTGTCCATGCCTGTCCCTATAATTCCCACAAGGGAGAGAGGCAGGATAATGTAGTGGCTGCCACACCTGACCAGGACTCAGGAGATTCCAGCTCAGCCATCACATCTGCTGCCAGCTGCCTGGGCAATTCAAGGGAGGAAAATCACCCACACTGCTCTGTGCTGATTTCCAGCTTGTTCTGCCATGAGGCAGTGCACATCCAGAAACACAGCCTTTGCCCTAAACTCATTTGTGAGGGAAGAAAACTAGGGAAAGAAAGACTTTTATGAAATTTGACAAAGGATGTTCATTTCTAAAGATGAACTGAAGCAAAGCTATCGATATTTTGGGAAAGAAATATTTTGGAGCACACACCACCACAGGCTGTTTTCTTGTGTGGCCCAGGTCTACCAGGAATACAATCTGGCAGGACTCAAATTTCAACTTGTGTCAAGAGAGCACTAAGGAAGCCCTCCAGGAGACAGGAATGAGATAGCACTTGGGCTGTGTTTCTCTGTGTACCAAGAAACTGCTGCAAGCCACAGAGAACTGGCCAGTTAGCCAACACATTCTTGTTCTGAACTCTGTCTTTCAGTGGAAATTTGGAACACTGACTAAAGGATTCCCATGCCTCAGAGAAAACATTTTTCCACAGAAAAAGAAATATTATTTTATTAATCTACTAACTGAACTCCCAAACCCAAGTAGCTCAATGTGAGCACGTTGCTGCAGGGCCTCATGAGAGGCACCAACAATGAGATGACCAAGAGGACATTTTATCACCAAAATGCCCCCATGCCTCATTCCCCCTCCAAGAAAGGAAAATGTGCAGGCATCCTTCAGCCCAACCAGCCAGTCTGATCACAAGAAAAAATAAACAATAAAAAGGGAAAATCAAGTACCAAAGGAATAACAAATCACAGGCACGACAACAGCATTTCCAATGCAATCTCTCTCCCACATCAGTGCCCTAAAAAACAAGGGAAAAAAGCCCTAAAAGTGGCCCAAACAAGCTGATTAAACTGAGCTACAAACACGAACCAAGTCCCCACTAATTCCACCTCCTTTGGCCACTCCCCACCTCCCAAACTCGCCTCCCGCCACGAGCCAGACGTGTTCCAGCTAGTCCAATTTAGTGAGGCAACAACTCAACATCCTCCAACGCCCTTCATCTCCTGGGGCTTGCTGGTCTGAACCCTCAGCTCCGGATGTGTGGGGAGAGAGGGATCCTGACCATCCACATCTCCCCCTTCAGAGAGCTCTGAGCAACCCTGAGCAAGCAGCTACGGCTGCTCCACTTGTGGATAAAAAGAACTCTCATAAAGGGGGAAGTGTTTTTCCAAGCATCAGTGCTCTAGTAAAAAGGAAAGTTTGATTCCTGCTATAATAATATTGAGAACAATTGGCAGCCAACTATTCTAAATAGTTCTCTGATACTCTAAATGTTCTATATTTAGAGTATATATACACTCTATATTGATATTGTTCTCTAAATATTCTCTGTTACTCTGGTACCAGAGCATGGCATACCTCCATTGGTGATTTATAAAAGAAGATGCAGAGTGGATGGGCTGTGGGTGTGAATTTGATTGCAAGACGCCAACTTTATGCAGATAAGAATTCAATCACCAAAACTATCATTTTCCTTATTTTTGACCAATTATCTGGTTAACTGCTGCATCAGCAGCCCAGGTCTCAAAAAGGACAGCAGGGGTCTTCCCCCACTGCTCAAAACAAATGTTTTAAGAGGAGCTTGAGAAGCTCTGCTGCCCTGAAAGCAACTCGAGCTGGCTCCACACGACCCCCACCCACCACCGCGCACAAGAGGCTGCCCCAGCGGCCACCCAAAGCTGTGCTGGGTTTTCTGCCTCTCCTGCAGCTGCAGGGAGCCAGCCCTGAGCTCCTCTGGTCAGCTCTGTAAACATCTTGGACTCCTTTCAGCATGAGCTGAGCACAAACCCAGTGACTCAGCTTGGACAGCTGCTACCGCCAGGACATGCTTTGACACAAGACGTGCGCACGTGTTTTCGTCTGCATGCGGCCGGGGAGCCCGCGGGGATTTGGGAAGGGATCCTTCCTCTCTGCACCCTGACTCCTCTGTTTGCAGCACAAGTGACATTAAAAAATGCGTGACGACAGTAAATGACAATTTGTTTTCTTCCTTGCTGGGTGTCCAGCGCTTGCAGAGTTGACTGCAAGCTCATTGTAAACCGTAGCCCTAGAGGTGGAATCCCAAGTGGATTTGCTGCCATGCTTCTCCAGCAGCTTCCCAGTTGCCCTCATCTTTTTCTCCCTTTCTTTCCTTGCTATTTTGACAACCAAATTCTTTCCTCACAACTTTCATGTTCGCATATTTGCTCCACACACAAACATTCTATTAAATCCACTTCAGCTATTGTATCGGTGTCAGCAAATAATTTCTGACATTGCTCAAGGGACAATGTTTTTGCTCACCAAAACAACTCTGAATGTGCAACAGGGCCAAAGTGTTTGGGTTTAGGAGCATAAAGATAAACATCAGTAATTCATAATTAAACACTTTATATAAGAATGACATTATTCCTCCCCAAAGAGCCTGGGTGTCTACAGCTCAGAATTGGCAGTCTGTCTTTCAATTATCTGAAGTAAAATGTGCACATAATAAATATTGTATTTCATTAACGCTGTCAATAGAAAACAACTGACTTATCCAAGTCCTGAAGCTGCACAGTCTGAAAAAAGTTCTGCTACTTTCAGAGCTAAACGACAGTGAGAAGTGCCTTGAGGTAGGACTCGATATTTAAACCCAGTTTCAGGCTCAGTTGTTATATTTGTGAATAATTTGGGGCATTACTCTTCTCTGCTCCTCTGTGATGTAGAAAAGAATGTAACTTCCTTTCAGCTCCTCAAAAAAAGGTCATAAATTTCATAACTTGGTAAAATTATGATATTTCTGATGTGCTGAGCACTTGTTAACTTCAGTTCTAACATTTAAACCCTGCTCTGCCAGCATGGCAAGCACCACACCCACCTCTGTGGTCTGCTGGAGTTTGGGGTGGCCTGAAGAAGCAATGCCATACCTGTTTGTTGGAGTGGACACTGTTTTTATTCCTGTTGTTGTCCAGCAGCCCCCCACACTTGCCCAACGCTGCCAAATCCTTCATAATAGAGTTCAGAGCTTCTTCTTCATCTGCAAGAAAAGAAGAGACAACTGAAGCGTGGGAGACAACTCTGCTCTCGGATGTGCAGAGTGAAAATACAGCACTGCAAATATAAACTTTGAACACAAGTGGATCAAAAGACACAATGTCAAGCCTTCCTATTAAGAGAGGCATTCCAAGACCACACCACAGTCTCTCCCAGTCCAGTCTATCTTGAAAATACAAGTTCCTCCATCACTGGTGAGATAGAAAATGAGATCTTGTTGTCCTCATCTGAAAGGGCCTGCAAAAAAGCTGAAGGACTCTTGATAAGGGCATACAGTGATAGGACACAAGAAAATGCCACTAAATTGAAAGAGGGCAGGTTTAGATCAGAGATTAGGAAGAAATTTTCCTCTGTGAGGGTGGTGAGGCCTTGGCACGGCTGCCCAGAGAAGCTGTGGCTGCCCCACCCCAGACAAGGCCAGGTTGGATGTGGCTTGGAGTAACCTGGGCTAGTGAAAGGTGTCCCTGTCTTTCCTCCCTCTTCATTAAAGGTGTTCAAGAGCCACAACTGACTTTTTAAAACCAGAGGAAGTGAGAAACCAGGGGAGAGGGCAAGGTATCCATGAGAAAAGAGAAAAACTCAGCAATGCTGAGTAGAAGACACTGAGAACCCTCATGGGATTTCTGATTTCTGCAATAACAGGAGAACTTTGAGGGACACAGCAGATCTGCAACCCATCTCCTCCTTTTCAGCACTTTGGCAGCTGTGGTTGAGGCCTCTTAAAGCAGCTATGAAGTGTTAAATGCAAAGTACCAACCACAAGAACCATGAACCCTTCAAGACTTCAGGCAGGGCACACTCATCAGGAGGCTGTGAGAACCCACAGCACACTCCAAGCTTGAGATACAGTCAAATGCTGGGCACATGCAGGTATTACTGTAAAAAATACAAATACAGCTACAAATCCTGTCTAAAAATGAGTGTCTCCAGGGACAGAACCACCCCTACACCAGGCCAGCCTGCAGAGTCAACTCAAAGTCCACAAATATGTGAAAAATGACAAAAATCATATGAAATCAGACAGGACTGGACCCAAATACTGAGGATCTCTCCCCAGGAAGGTGCATGTCCTGGATCCTCCTGGTCAGATATAACATCTCCTCTTTCTCTGCTCCTCCTGCTGGGTTCTATGAGCACTGAAGCTATGAAAAAAACCCAGATATGTGAGAAAAAGACTTGTGATGCATGCTCTGCTCCCAAAGTATATTAATGAAATAAGGGGAAAAATTGGGGGAAAATGTTTAAAATCCAGTCTCACATTTCAGAGCTCATAAATGAGCTCCAATGCCTACATCAAACTCTTAGGAAAAAGCCTACATTTTCCTGTAGGCAAAGTGTGTATACATATTTAATATTTAAACATATATCTGTACATCAGTATTAAAAATATAATTGATTAAATAATAAAATTCATACCTAAGTACAATAACATGTAATCCCTTCTGCCTTCCACATTTCCCTATTTACTAAAAGCACAGGTATGTATTTTCCAGAGGGGTGGCAGGGAGCACAGCCTGAAATGCTACAGGAAAAAAAACTTAAGAAAAAGATAATTTTCAGTTCAAGTTCAGGGGAAAAAAAAAATCCAACAACAAAAAAGAAACAAATCAAGAATATCCCCAAAGTCTGGGTTTGGGGTGGGGTTTTTTTGTTGTTGTTGGTTTGTTTTCGTTTTTTTTAAGGACCTCTGTGACACCCATAGTTTTCCACACAGATTTTGTAGTAGGAAAATACCCAATGCAAAAAAAAAAAAGGAAACAAGTTTTTTTCATTTTTTTCTCCTTTTTTTTTTCTTTTGTGGAGGGGAAGGGATGAGCTAAAACAAACCCACAAAAACAAAACCCCCTTACGCCACCCTCCAGGAATTTTCCACCAAAGCTTTAATCTCTACAGTGCCCCTCACTCTTTTTTTTTTTTCCAGCAAATGACAACAAAAATTTCCTGAACTTCCTGACACAAAACACAATCTGTAATGTCATGGGCCAACAGGACCAGCAGGCAGAGACAGAGCCTGGTTTGGGAGCAAAACCACCCAAATTCTCCACCCCTGTCTCACCCCCAAACCTCTCTGGCCATGCCTGGCAACATCTCCCAGGAGAGGAATCTCTGGTTAACTCACCAGTGCCTTGGTTTATATCACATTGTCTTCCTCCTCCTCTGTTTACACATCAATCTTGCCAAAACTTTTGTAACAGACTTCTGAGTCCACCAAACACAGATTTAAAAAATCCTGGTGCTGCAAACCCAGCTCATAAGTCACATTTCTTAGGAAGTCAGGCTAAAAATCTCTGCCAGAAGTGACTTTTTGCATCTCTCCAAATATAGTAATGCAAGGAGAATCCACTCACTTTCAGTGTCTGCCTAAATTCAGCTGGTTTCCAGAAATACCCAACCATCAACTTAATAGGTCTAGAACAAGTGGTGTAAAACTGGGTTCCAGCTGTCCTGACTCAGGTACTGAAGAAAAAAAAAAAACAAAAGAAAGAAAAGCTGTTTCTTGTATTTGACTGTCAAATCAGCATTTTCCCTCCTTTATTTTCTAAAGAACCGATGCAAAAGAGCATTCTGAAAAGCATCTCGGGATTTTTAATTACAAAATATGAGTGCTGATTATCAAAAAACTAAAATCCACATCCATGACATCACTGCCACAAAATAAGAAAATTTCTTCCTATATAAGCAGCAAAGGGTTTTTTCTGTTGCAGGAGGGTGAAAGGTGACTTAAGCACAAGCAGAAATACAGCATTTCCTTAAAGTTATGTATTTCTATACACTTCAGCTTCAGTATTTCTATACACTTCAGTATCCTTCAGCTGCTTTTAGCAGTGTGTTTTTACTCTGAGGGAACTGTGATTTCAGGGAGGCAACAACCAGAGCCTCAACTGTTGAAAACAAACCCCCCACACCAGGCTCTGAAGCAACTCCTGAGCAGCAGCAGGGTTTGCATCAGCGCTTGCAAAAGCGCCACTTCCCCAGGACAGGCACTGATGCTTTCCAGACTGAACCTCCTGCCCATCCTCACTGCTGCTCCTGGGGTCTCCCAGCTGACTCCCAAGAAGGGTGGAGGACTTTGTTCCATGGAAATAGGCGGCCAGCTCAGTCCAAATTCAAACAAGTGCTGAAGCTAACGGGATAATTAAATCCAAATGCCACTCCCGAGCCTTTCCAGCAAAAGGGGCGTCACAGGCTGCTCTCCTTCCCTGTTTGGCTTGGTTTGAGTCGGGAGAGGGGGAAGGATGGAAGGCTCTCCCAGGGACAAAATGCCAGTTGTCAGGAATCCTGTGCCCGAGGGACAGGAAAAATCCTGTTCTCCTGATGCAGCCCTGGCAGGACCCAAATATTCTTCAGCATTAAGGCTGCACAGCAAACACCTCCCCAGGCTCTGCCACGGCTCAGAACAAAACAGCTGCGAGTTGCACAACACCAGTGAGGTATCCCTGGAGCTCGGATGGACTTGGGAGACTCCTGGAAATCCTTGTGCAACGTGAGCAGGTTCCTGCTCCCCAACAACCTCCTGGCCCAGCTCCACTCTGGCATCGCTTTGCACAAATTCACTTAAGGTACTGTGGGCTGACAGGATGAATTGTACAACAAATCCCACTTGATCTCCAACACAACATGTAAACAGGATTATTTCTACCATGGAAGATCAGGGCAGAGAAAAGCTGATTATAGAGACAGCAAAAATGAAACATAAAACTAAATTGTGTTTAGTAGTGTCCCTCTGGCCCCAATGCCTCTTCTTCCATCCTCGGCTTTCAGCTATTTCCCTTAGTAGGAAACTAATTTCTTTCTTCTGTACTTTCCACCAACACACCTAATTTTGGGCTTTTTAAATCAGCTTCCTGTGACAAAGCTTGTTTGATCACACTGCCAGCCCATCCAACTAAGGATCACTTCAACCAAAAAGAATAGATGTTTCAAAAGATATTAATTTCCCAGAGGTTTGGGGGTGGGGGGAAATATCCACAGCCACACAGAAGAGAGGAACTCACAGGAGCAGAAAGCCAAGAGCACTCCCAGAAAGCAATGACCAGTGGAGCTCCAGGAGACAGGGTTTATATTTTCATTAAAATACACTCATCAGTGCTGGCAGGATCCTGTATCAAAACCAGAATGCCTCCTTCTCTCATCAGGTTTTCAGTTCTGCAAGATGTTAAGACTTGCAAGTCCCAGGCACTAGCAGTGTGAATCTGGGGCATTTGGCTAGCTGGCAAAATGACCCAGGGAGTGAAACCAAAAAGGCAGCAGCAGATGACACCTCCCTGCCCTTCAGAGACACATTTCCAGCACTGCTCCTTGGCCTTGACTCCAGCCTGCATGAGGGAGAGAGGAACCTGGACTTTCAGTCTTAGGGCAGCAAGTTCATTGCTCAAAGAGAGAAAAAAAAAATTAAAAAGGGAGAAATAGCCTGAAGGTCAACACAGACCACCCAAAACAATTCAAGAGTCAGGAGAGAAAGCAGATGAAGAGGGGACAAAGGAATAATTTAGCTGCTTTCAGATGGTCTAGACACTGCTGTTATTGTTGGCTTCACTAATAGGTCATTGCTAAGAGGCAGCTCATGGTAGTTCCATGAAGCTGCTTCCATCAACATTGCAAAAAAAAAAAAAAGAAAAGAAAAAAGCCCAAAAAAAGCCAAAAGCCAAAAAAAAAAAAAAAAAAGCAGCAGCTGGATGAAGCCCACAGGAAAGCCTGCAGAAATAAAGCAGAGTCCTGTAAAACATGGTGAGTTCTGATTTGGGCCTCTCTCACACACACACACCAGGCAGAACCAGGGCTAGGAAGAGTGGGGGGAAAGGTCCTGGGCGTTGCAGGAGAGAAGAATATTGTCCTGTGAGTCATTCCTGAGCAGGGCTGGAGCAGGCAGCTCCAGGGCCAGCAAGCACTGGATCCAGAGAAAAACCACAGATGTGACCACTGGTGGTCACTGAAGATCCCACTGTGCTTTTCAGAGCTGTGATGCTGAGGGTGCATTCGCCTGTGTAAACTCCAGCAGCACCCTCCACCTCTCCAGAGGCTGATGCAGCCACTGGGGATGTCCCCAGGCAGAGGGAAGAGCTCTGTGAAAGCTGAGAGGGGATGAAGAGGGGATGGAGAGCCACACAGAAACACTGTCACCATCAGTAAAAGCCCTTTCAATGGGCAACACTTCAAATATATAGTGACAAAAGAACACAAATGGAATAAAACACAGGGAAAGTAAATATGGAGATACATGATGATTACTCTGACAATGCTGAATTTGGTCTGAAGAGACATCAGCCTTTCATTTTTGCTGGGTTTTTTTGTTTGTTTTGTTTTGGGTTTTTTTTTGTGGGGATTTTGTTCATTTTGGGGGTTGTTTTTGTTTTTGTTCTGAAAATACACAATTTATGGATTGACAGGTATACATTTACCACTTACCAAAGGGAACCTAACTGAAAGACAAAACTCACTCCCCTGGCATCACTCAGTTCCTGCAAAGGGCAGCCCCTGTGCTGGTGGAATTTCAGCCACACTATCAGAACAGGGAGATGAGTGGGGTTTATGTCTCGTTTGATGGACAGAATATCTGAGACAGACAAAAGCCTTGCTGAAGACCACACGAGTCTGCAGCCAGAGCTAAACACATTAAAGGAGCTTAAATCCAGAGAGGGCTTAACTTGATGTGGCCTTCCTGGCTGTATACAAAGGGCAAAGCAATTCATTCAGCAGCCTCCACATCCCAAGCCTGACCTGGAATCACACAAAGCAGCCTCTTCAGAAAGCCTTAGCTGGAAGAGCTCATGCACTTACTCCAGTAACCCCTCTTTGCAACAAATATCTCAATTCCAGTTTGAGAATACAGCTTGCTTTGTATTCTAGTCCTTAGATTTTGGTACCCCTGTATCTTAGAGACCCCTCTGTTAACAGACACTCCCCATCTTCTCCAGGTACTCACAGACTGTGATTTCATCTCCTTTTAACCCTTCTTCATTTAAATAAATGGAAATACACAGCTTCTGCCACTGGAGTGATACTTCATTCATTTCTGCAGCTCTTTCCAATGCCCTTCTTTTTTTTTTTTAAATCAAGAGGAAAGATCAAAGCAGCACATAACGTTCAGAAGGTGCCAAAGCACCTTTTCATGTCTGTTTGCTGTGTGAGCAGGGGGAAACAGCAGACTTGGCCCACATGTTCCAGTGGAAGTGCACATCTATCAGAGCAGCAGCTGCCCACTGCCTTCCCACAAGGGCAGTGCCAGGGAACAGGACAGCCCTCACCACGAGAGAGAATGTGCCAGAGAACTTGGCTTGTGAAGATAAATGCTGCCTTTCCTCCAAAAGCCAGAGGGGGAAAAGGTTGAAGAGAAAAAAAAGGTTGGAGAAAAAGGGGTTGGAGAAAAGAAAAGCCCTGACCTGGGGTTTCCTCAGTGCCTGCAAACACCATGAGCAGGCAGGCACAGCCACCACGACACGAAGGAACTGCACGAGGACATGGTGATGATCAAAGCAGGAAAAGGACAAGTTTATTCACAGAACTCAATTTTATACATTTCCAAAGGTGCCTGTGGATTGGAGGATGGAATCCCACCTCAAACCACATTGGTCAAGGCAACCATCAATCAACTTTCTCCTACCTAAAAATATGTAAACAATGAGGGACAGTTAGCAAGACAAAGCTATTGTTTATAGTAGAAAGTGTGAGAAAGTAAGAATTCTGACTCCAGTATGAAAGGCAAATCAGAAGGCTTGGAAAAGTCTTCAAAAACAGGGCGACACCACCAGCACTCAGGCCATGCACAAGACACAGGGGCCAAGGTACCAAGGCAGCACAGACCTGATGATCTTAAGGGTCTTCTCTAAACTCAGTGATTCTGACTCTTAACAGAAGGGATCAATCAAGTGAAGACCATCACTGACTGTCCCAGTCAATACTAGGGAGGAGCCCAGTGAGCAGTGGTTCAAAAGTCTGAATTGGACTGTGACAAAAGCACCCAAGCAAGCAAAGAAGGGGCCCAGACACCCTGACAGGCACTACAAATACAGTTGAGCAATTCCTTGGAAGGGCTGTCTGTGAATGATCTGTGGCAAGCAGAGTGCTGCCTGCACCCACCTAGTGAGATCCAGACAAACCTCCCCAGAAATCCAACCCACATGCAACAAAGCACTTTGCCACATGCTGGAGCCGTGTCCAGAGTCTGATAAAGAGAAAAATTATCCAATTCCCCTCCTCCAGAGCAGACTGCAGTGCAGCAGACACACCAGTGGAGCACGTTCCTTTTGCAAGTCAGCAGCAGCTGGATCCTGCTGCCCTTCTCCCTCCTGCAACCCCACCCAAGGGATGCCAAGGTCACCCCTGTGCAGGACTCAGGGGCAGGGCACAGCCCAGCAGGTCGAGCAGAGCAATTATACAGGAGGAAGTGAGGAAAGACCCTCCTAGTATGCTGGACTTCTTGGCAGGAGTTTGCTCACTGATGTCTTGAGCTCGGGACACACAAACCCACACAGGAAACCAGTGCTGTGATGGATTCTCCTAAGCACATTTCTTCTTTTCAGAGAATTATGATGCTAAAGGGTGCACACCAGGAGGAGATTATTAGCCCTCCACCTACCAAATCGATGCTCAGCTCTTGCTCTCCATAAATGACATCAGTTTGGATGTTTAACTTCACTTCTACAGCACAATCAGTAACTGCTTTATGAAAAGAAACAGAACCAAACCCATCAGAGGCTTTTGACAGCTACAGATGTCCATCACAGCAAGTGCCCAAGAGAACATGTGTGGATTTAGGGCTCAGTTACACTATCCCCTTTTCTTGGGGGCAAAGCTGAGTTCCTGCCTCCTCCTATTCCCCCTCCACCCCGTGCTACCCTCAGGTGATCCATACAGCTATTGGAAAAATTGCATCACTGAACTGGAGACTGTGCCTAGATCAAAACCAACCCTTCCTTTTACATCCCCTGCAAAATGGTAGAGACATCAGAGCTCAGGAATGGGCTTGGAGGGGAAGGCAAGGAGCTGTTTTTAAAAAGCCAAATCAGTTACTTTTAAAATGATAAAAGTCCCCAAAATACTCATCACACACACAAGTAAACATCCCCAGTGTAATACGGACATGTTAAGACTCCAATTAATTAATGAGAGCATTGAGAAAATAACAAAAGACACTAACCTGGCACATAAATGCATGGATTATGGCAGAACCCATTTGAGAGCCAGGGTGAGATCATGAAGAACTTCAACTGCCCTCTGAATTTCCCCAGGAAAAACCAAAAGCAAAGGCAAAGCTGCTGGGACTGCACCTCAGTTTAGGAGAGGTGAGAGCGATGCCCTTGAAACCTTGAGTGATCAGTGCCTTGCAAACACCAAACCCAAAGCATTTGGGACAGCAAGTTCTGTCACATGTAAAAGTTTCAGTGGCTGGGCCACAAATGGTACAAGAAATTTCTCCTGGTGAGCTGCGAAGCGCCGTGGCACGATGCCCTCCATGGCACAACGCTCCCTCGCCTCGGTGGCTTAACCAGGGACTTTTGTAATGGAAAAGGACTTGGGATCCAAAGGTGTTTGGCTCAGCTCAGCGGGGAGGGAAAGCAAGGTTAGGGCTGTGGTTCACCACAAGCCTCCACTCCCAAAATAGCCGTCCCTGACAGTGCCGTAAAATTCCACGGACCCGAGGCGCTGGCAGAGCTTTGCCAGGCTCTGCTCCCCTCCACAGCCCCATCCCTGGGCATTCTTCTCACCACAAGTCCCCCATACATCCCCACACGCTTGGAGGGTGGCAGAGCCCAGCTAAGAAGGCAGTGTTGCCCCAGTACAGCCCATCCTGACAGTCCTTCTCCTTCCTTCTCTCTGCTCCCCACCTCCAGCAGCTCAGGAGCTCAACCTGTGGAGGTGCAGGCACCTCACAGCCCTCACTGCTTCTGGGCTAATGGGGCAAATGTCTGGGTTGAAATTGGGCATTTGGTGGGGGGAGGATTTGCTGAAGAGGGCAGAGTTTGGGGAAACTGCTGCTTGCATCCAGGCAGTGACTGGGATGCTGGAACAGGAGACAGCACCTTTGAGCCCAGCCATAAACCTAACACTGCTCGTGGCAAACCCCTTGTTTCTCTGCTTTTGGGAATTAAAGCTAGTCTAGGAGAGCTGCAAGCAGGGGCTAGACCCTTAAAAAGCAAAACTAACCACATTTAAGAAAATTTTTGCATTCCTATAGCTCTGCTACTCCTCACCACTTCAAAGGTACCAGGTTTCTCATCCCACAAGAAACTTTCACAACTTTTTTTGCTAATTCTGCCCTTTGCTCCACAAACACTAATTTTCCTCTAATGGATTAACATAATTGAATTAAACTTGGGCCAATTATTCCAGCAGTTTCCCTGCTAAGCTTAAAATTTGCTCCTTCTGAAGAAGGGCTTATGTGCCTAAAAGGCAGCCTGGTTTTTTCCACCTCTATCATTTGGTCTAATAAAAGATAATACCTCTCCCCACAACCTGTACCTCTCTCTTGAGCACACTTGAAAGAAGAAAAATGTTTACCCAGCAAAGAAATGTAACTGGCAAGTTATTTCCCCTGACTGACTCCAATACCTTTGAAAGTTATTTGAGGGATCATAAAGAACTCGTTCTCCCTCCCAGCCCAGCGACTTCCAGCACTCAAAGCCTCAGCCCAGAGCCCATGAACTCCTAACCTGTTGCTGCAGCAATGGCTGCAACATCCCAGATGTGATGCAAGTCCAACCCCACATTCCCCAGGTGCCCAGAACACCCAAAATTTGAGCCCTGGGTACAAAAGGTGCAGTGCCATGAAAGGGAGGAGGAGACCATGGGCACCTTTTAACTCAGACACCTCTCAAAAATAATAAACCTCAGCTTGTACAAAGTCTGATGGGTCTTATAAAGTGCTGCAATTCAACATGAATTAACTTTTCCCTAATAGCTCTCCGCACACAAAAGAAAGTTAAGAGCAATAAGGAAGTGAAGAGTGAAAGCATTGCCTACTGTGGAATGAGGAAAACACAACATGGGAGGGCTGAGACATCCATGGGATGGATCTGTTCTGCCCCCACCAGCCCCAGCAGTTCTCTCTGTTTCAGCAGCCCCCAAAAAACCCAAGGAACTGGGCTGGATGGCCATGGCTGTTCAAACCAGCCTTCAGCAAGCTGCTGTGCCTGCTGCCAGCCCAGCCTGCAATCACACACTCTGTCAATACCATGAACAAGATCATTCACTCCCACACCTCAGCTGACCTTTCTGCTGAAGCAAAAGTCACTCTCGCTCCAGCAAGGTGCTAAAAACCTAAACCTTTGAGTTGTGTGGATGTACACTGAGCAGAACAGATCAGTCTTCCTGGAGTTTTTATCATCAGAAACATACATGCAGGCACACAGCATTTCATAACCACAATTAAGAATACTTAAATTATTTTCAAAACAAAAAGAAAAAAAGTTAAGCATCAAATAAGGTGGTGCTTTTTGTACCAACTTCTACGGGTTTTTTTAACATTACTTTTAGTGTAATGTCATGTTTAAACAGCAAGTTTTAATACTTATTGGGCAGAGTTTTTCCACTGTGTTGCACTGAAGATACAGACACCTTTAAAAGTGTCACAAGCACTCATTTGATCAAGCTACAAAGAGTCTTGGACTCGTGAGGAGAGGTTGCAGATGGAAATGGAGTGCAAGATGAATAAAAAGACTCAGTGCCAAGGACTTAGGCTGGTCCCAAGCTGCACATGCAGAGATCCTGCACCAGCCTCGGGACAGCCCGGCTGCACAGGGCTGGCCCCAGCACTGCAGGACACTGAGACGCCACAAGTCCCCACTTCCCGTCTTGTGGTGTCCATGCAAGGTCATGCAGCTTCCCTAGAACGTGTCTAGGAGTGAGCAGTCCTGTGCTGAACACTGAGACACTGAGCAGACTATAAATAGGATCCTGGAAAAAATAAAATTAAAAAAAAAACCAAGGTAGACCTGGAACAGGCTGTCAGAGATCACCTCATCTGACACATCTCCTCTGTGGTCTTTTCCAGAAGGAAATCAATGATGTGACTGAAAATTCCCTGCACTTCCCTTGAAAATGTTCCCTCATCTCAATGCATGGAGTCAACAAACATGTATAAAAGGCAGAGGGAGAGAAGTGAAACTAATAAACCCTCAAAATTCAGCCCCAACTCCTGTGCATCAGCAAAGCTATTGCAGCAATTCTTTAACTGACAGGCACCACTCAGTGACACTGGTGGGGACAGAGCACTCCAACCATCTCACCCTGACAGTGCAGCCACAGACCAGGCTCAGGATGATCCCAGCTGGACACATCCTGGCAGATCCAACCCACCCAGGTGAACTCCAAACCTGCACCAGACTCCTGGGGATTCAGCTCCCATCCCAAAAAACAGCCACAGTGACTCACCTCACTACAGAATTCCCACAATTAATGCTGTCCCAATGCACCCATATTACATTTGCAGCTGGCAGGATGAAGGCACCTTGAGCAGGTTTATCAACCACTCTCTGTACCAGAAATCACCAAACAGACAAATCTCCTGAGAACTGGGTTGGAGCCAGCAACTCCTTCCCTGCTCAGGGCAAGTCTGAGCTTTCCTTGGTAAAATAACCCACATTGCCTTGACAAAGCAGTGGCTTTTCCTTTCAAAGTGAAAATGTTTCTAAAAAATTTTGGGGTTAGTCACCAGGGATTTTAAACTGAAATTTGTCATTCTTTATATTGAAGAAGCAGATCTGGACTTTCTCTTCCCTTCCCTTTTTGTTTTTTTTTTTTTTTAACCTAGCTTTAATTTAGTTCTCTTCCCACAAGATCTCTCTTCTAGTTAACAGAGAAAGAGCAAAAACAACACATAAAGCCAGGATGGGGAAAATACCACTCTTCTCCTTTCTCCACAGCGGAGAATAAACACTTAAGGTGTGGCAGTGGCTTCATACTTTTCATTTTCCAAATTCAAACCACTAACAAACTCTGAATCACATTTCTGCAAGGCTTTTTATGAGGGTAGTCAGTGACAGGGCAATGGGGGATGGCTTCAAACTGACAGAGAGAAGATTTACATCAGATATTAGGAGGAAATTCTCCTCTGTGAGGGTGGGCAGGCCCTGCACAGGGTGCCCAGAGAAGCTGTGGCTGCCCCTGGATCCCTGGCAGTGCCCAAGGCCAGGTTGGACAGGGCTGGGAGCAACCTGGGATAGTGGAAGGTGTCTCATTCCAGAGGGTTGGAATGAGATGAAATTTTAGGTCCCTTCCAGCCCAAATCATTCTGTGATTGTGTGATTCTACACAAGAATCTTGTTTGCAAGAACAAACGCTAAAATTACTGGTATTCATACACATCTCTCTCTTTTTTTTCTTCTTTAAAGCATCATTTCAGCCATCCCAGAAAAGTTTTGGGTGAACTTGTGCAAATGCTGCAAATGTGAAGTGCTGAGCTTCACCAGGACTCCTCCAAGATCCCTTCTCCTTTCCTGGGTCACCAGGTCAGGAAGCCACTTCCAAGTGGTCCCAAGTCCTGACATAATGAATTTTCTTTACGAGAAAGTTCTTATCTATGGAGATAAGATTGAAATCATTATGTACCTCCAGAATTATAAATAATTCCCACTTAGTAATGTTCGCCTCAGCACCACGGGGCATCTGATACACAACTAATCCAGAAGAGGGAGAAAGTGGAAGTAATCCGGGTCACCAATTAGAAAAGCAATATATTCAACGTTTGTTTGAAACAGAAAATTCCTTGGGAGAAGATCTACAGGGAATGCAGATGCTCTGTTGAGAAATACAAGGCACACTTGGGAAGAGACTCCACCTAGAACATGACCCATCAGATCACACTCAGAATAAGAAGAAAATTTGTCTAAAAATGCTAAATATAAATTAGAAAGCAATGTAATAGAGCATCTCAGCAATGTCCCCCAGTCTGTTGCAATGCTTGGTAATCCCAACCAAAATAACAGGCTGCAGAAAATTAATTGCTCCAGGGGAATCCAGTTCTTACCCATCTTTCCATCTACATCAGGCCTCCATTCCAGCAGTCCCAGACTCTCGTGCCTTATCCTCCTCTCTCAAGCATCCACCCTGTAACAAACACACAGAGGTTACAGATTAATTTTGACATGAAACAGGGTCATGGGACCACTTTTGCCAAAGCCTCTCCCCACCACCACCTGGGAAGGAGGAAAGAGGAGAACCTTTAGTTGGGAATGGAGATCAGGAGTCTGCCTTGCTCTGCACACACCAAAGATAACACACCACAAACCTGGGACCTTAATGGTTTTAAAGTCTTGGAGTAAACAATTTGTACTTCTTTAGGAGCTGGACATTTTAATTACATGGTATTTTTAATGTGTTTTTATATGATTAATGTAACCATAAGGCAATCCCATCTTTAACACTTCACATTCCACAGCATCTCTGTGGGATAACACTCACTCAGGGAACAGACTGACAGCAGGACATGGAAAAGCAGCCCTGAATCAAAGCAGAAACCTAAATTTAGTCCTTCCAAATGGCAGCCAAGGTTCTCCAAGGCTGGAGCAGCTTCCCTGTGATGCATGGGAAACCAGCTGAGTGCAGGCAGCTCCAGCAGCAGTGACTGCCCCGTACATCCCTCATGGGAGGTGTGTCCCCAGGAGCCCTCCCAGAGTTTCTGCCTTCAATCTGCCCCCAACACCAGCACACAACTGGGCTCAGTGACTTGCAATCCTGGCATTGAGTCAAACTCCTGCACACAGTAAGGCTTTTTGGGGTTTTTTGGCCACCAAGAAACTAAAGCAGGCCTGAGCCTGCTGGAGCCTGTCCTGCTCACTAATGAGAAGCCTCATTTTAGACTGAACAAAGACAAAATCCACCTAAAAATGGGCACCTTTGAAAGGACACTGTGCTAGAAGACAACATCAAATTCCACTTTAGCTGCCTGATAAGCCCTCAGGTTTTTTGGTCATAAACCTGTGTGACAGCACAAGAAAAGGGAGAAACACCTCAAGAACCTGATCAGACTTGCACAGGAGTGAGACATTCCTGTCCTGCAGTCACTGCAGGCTGCCCTGAAGCCAATGAGAGCCACATGCTCCAGGACACTGACGTGAATCTTGGAGTGTTAAATATTGGTCAGAAATGGTAGGAAAAGGCACCTTGAAAACCTCCTGGCTTGGTCAAATCGATTCAAACACAGCAAAAAATCTGAAGAGAACCAGGAATGGTCCCAAGCATGGATTAAAATTATTTTCTGCGGCTCTGGTGCCTCAGTGCTGGAGAGCAGAGGGATATTTATCCAACCTATTTTGAGAGAGACCAGCAGGAAGGGGAGGTGATAAGAGAGCAGAGACACCCATGTGTCCCCAAGAGAGCTGCTCCTTCTGCTGCTGCAGCTTTCTCCAAGGACAGCACCCCTCAGCCTGAGAGCCCAGGGCCACCAGGGACTCTGCTCTGCCCACTTAAAAAACCAAGGAGGAGGCAAGGAAGTAACCAAACAGCTTGAATGGTTAAAAACCAATACCTTGAGAAGGAACTGGTCAGTCTGTGCAATGCTGAAATCAAGAGGGAGCAGAAAACTGACAAGAAAGAGAGGTAAAAATTCCATCTGATTATAACAAGAGCAGGAAACAGCCCAAACCTTCACTTTTGCTTTCAAAAGTGCTGTGACACTTCCAGGAATTAAGATGAGTTTGCACAGAGGGCCACAGTCTGGATTAACTGCAAATTCCTGGGACAGCCCAGGTTAACTCTCCTATCAGAGTAATAAATTTTTCTAATGTCCTTCTGGAGACCTTCCAGACCTTTCCAAACCATATCTAGTCACAAAAACAAGCACCTACAGGAACTGTGCAAATGAGCCCTGGAAAAAGCAGGTGACCTTCCCACCAGCAGAGCCCTCCCCTGTGCTGTTCTCCATCACCTCTGCCACAGCAAAGCCCTGAGACCCCACTGCCCAGCCCTGAGCAAACCAGCCCCTGCACACAGGAAATCTCCACGGAGACACAAGAGAAAGAAGGGGTTTCTGTTTCAGCAAATCTCTTCAGTCCTCAGGACAGGCAGCCTTCAAGCTGGACTGCAAATACTGGCGATTTCCGTGGCTTCCCAAAAATACATACCAGCAGCTTCCTGTTACAGAAGGACAAATTCCTGTTTCTAGTACAAATTCTGTCCTATTATTATTATGTCCCTCAAAAAAACAGGGAGGAGGAAAAAATAAGAGTTTAAAAAAAAAAAAAGGGTAAAACCTTTGCCTATAGATGCTGTTCCAAGCAGCTTCTCCTCCCTGATCAGTGCTGGCAGTTTGAGACACAAAACCAGTGAGCATCTGAAACTGGGCTCCCACAGAACTCTGTAAATCTATTTGTAATCTCCCCTGTAAGCACCTGCCAAGCAGTGAGAGCTCAGCAAGGTGTTGGCCCCAGGGATGCTGGGGCAATGCACTCCAGGCTTGTGCTGTGCATGCAAGAGACTCTGTCTGCTCAGGGAACTGCTGGAAGGTTCTTGACCTGCAGGAAAGCCCAGTACAGATGCTCTCATCTAGGGGAAAAGCAGTTTTGATTTGCCTGAGCTGAACTGTGCAAAGTGGCTCAACTTTGTTACAGCTCCATGAGAGCAGGGTATGAGTATCTAGGTGAGAGATGGATGCAAGGTTATTAATCCACTTGGAAAATTTATCCCTTTTCTTCCCATAGTCATGGTTGGGAAGGGATTAAGCAAGACTGAGCTCAAGGGAGACAACAGTTCAGCTATGACATGTCTGTGCATCCATGACTCCTGCCCCTGGGGATCCAAGTTACAGAGAGCAAAGCAGGGGAGGAGAGGATGGAGAAGTGTGGTTCTCTCCTGGCTGTAAGTGAAGACCAAAAGTTATCAGATTTACTGTGAGGAATTACACAGGGTGAAGGTTAGGAAAGCAGGAAGAGTGCAGTCCAGCACTGAGAGCTGGAGTCACCTGCAGTCTACACTGATATATGGGATTTACAGTATCACCTACCCCAAAAAGGGCTGTTCTTACCCCGCAGAGGCTCAGCACCCACCACAAAACATGGACTTCAAGTCAGCATGTCTTGCCACCACTGCAGCACAAGCAAGCAGCATCTCCCTCTGCAGTTTATCACCCCCAGGCTTCCAGGGAAAGCAGCACCCACTTACTCCTGCCCAAGCACCACTTGGCACTTTTGCTTGAAGGAGCAAGGACATACCACCAAAAAAAAAACCAAAAAAACAAAAAACCAAAAAAAAAAAAAAAAAACCAAAAAAAAAAATATATATATATGCCACAGTTGCCCCTGAAATAGGGCTCGGCTGGAAAGCTACTCAAACTAGCATTGCTAAAATTGGGACTTTCCTTGTTTTTTCAAGCAGCAGGGAACATGTTGGGCTCAGAGAGTTTAACAAGCAAGAGTCAAGCGGAAAAAATCTCTCCTTTTTAAGAGCTGACCACATTAACTTTCAGCAAGTTTCCGGGAGTCCTGCCAGAGCGCTGGAGTTTTGTATACTACGGAACTGTTAAAAATATTATTGTAAATGTTATTTTCAAAAAGCTTCAGAGGCCAGCGCTGGGGTAGTGTTAAAAACAACAGCAAAGCAAACGAGATTGTGTTAATGGTGAGAACACAAATGCATGTGTGCTGATAGCCCAGGCAGCCTGCAGGCTTGGCAAAGAGGGATTCAAAGGCAAAGGGAGAGCAGCTGGAATATTACAGGTTTTCTCTGATCATCCCAACCTCATCCTTACAGTTTTCTCTAGACACTACAAAACATTCAACCTGCTGTACTTAGAACTGCCCTGGAACTTGGAGCCATATTCTGGGACACACAAAAGAACAGCTAAATTTTGGTGCTGCTTCAGACACATAAGACCCTGCCCTCATGGCATTTTCCACCCAGGTTATAACAAAACATACACCATGCAAGGGAAATTAAAAAAAAATAGCAATTTAAGACTCTGCATCTTTGTAGATGTAGCACTTAGGGACATGGTATAGTCATGGCAGTTCTGGGTTAATGGTTGGACTCTGTGATGTTAAAAGCTCTTTTCCAGCCTAAATGATTCTGATTCCATGTTTATGAGCATGCAGCTGGGATGGACTTTCTGCAGATATGTGTGTAACCAGGCCAGGTCTGCAGGTGTATCTCCCCAGAGAGCTCAAGGGACAAGGTTCATGAGCCAAGAGGAGGAGAATAAAACCTCCCCTGACCAGGCTGCTTAGCTGGGAGTGACATGCACAGAGCAGCACAGCTCATGGAAGGAGCCAGCCGTGCCCTGGGAACTACAGCCCATGAAAACCAGCAAGCAATTCTCTATCAGTGCCCATCAGCTGAGGCTTCTTCTCCCCAGTTTTGGGCATGACACTCCAAAACTGCTTCAGAATCTTTCTCATAACACCTGTTGCTGGGAGAAGAGCTCTGTGCTTAAAAGCCATCGTGCTCAGTGGAGGATTCCTCCAGTCAGTGACCCAGCCAGGGCAGCTGCACTTGACAGCTGCTTCTGGAGAAAAATCTGAGCCATCCTGTTCGTTCTAGCATGATGTGTGCTGAGAATAAGAGGTTTAGAACCTGCCTCAGTCCTGCTGTTAATATCCATGACAGCCCTTTGAAGAAGCCATTGAGATCTTAAAACAAATCCTCTTCTCAGAAATTACTTTATAAATGAAATGTTCCAGACAGCGTGCGCCAGTGAGTTATCACAGAGTGGTTTGAGTAGGAAAGGATCTCAAAGATCTTCTAGTTCCAATCCCCTGCCATGGGCAGGGACACCCTTCCACTGTCCCAGGCTGCTCCAAGCCCTGTCCAACCTGGCCTTGGACACTTCCAGGGATCCAGGGGGAGCCACAGCTTCCCCAGGCACCCTGTGCCAGAGCCTCTCCATCCTCACAGGAAAGAATTTCTTCATAATATCCAATCTAAATCTCTTCTCCTTCAGTTTAAGACCATTCCCAGGCCTCTTGGGACCTTGTCCTATTACACTATGTCCATGTAAGAAGCCCCTCTTCAGCTCTCTTGTAGCCCCTTTAGGTACTGGTATTTTCCTCAGTCCCTCTTCTTGCTTTGCAGTAATACTCCTTTTTCTAAAGTCAGTGCCATAATCAGTAATGTACACTGGCATATGAAACAGCTTCATTTTTCCATACAGATATCAAGCTTCTGCAACAATAAAGCAAAGAAGCAAATCAAAAAGATTAGAAGGACTCTTCTATCAGCAGAGGTCAGACAACACAGCCCCATCAGGTCAGAGTTAATCTATTTTACATGTAACAGACAGAACAAGCAGAGCAAATATCCAGAGGACACACATGTTCCCCACCTGTTTGGGTTTTTATTTCTATCAGGGTCTGCACAGCACAGAACTCACAGTTTTTACAGAGGAACCACCTCCCCCAGCAGCTGGTGGAGATGAAGCAATTTGCAGACACCCTGATTACACCCCAAAGCTCACCTCAGTCCCAATGAGCCTAAATCCAAATTTTCAAATCAGACACTGAAGTGACCAAGTCTAAAAGATCCTCATCTCCTGCAAGCCTGAACATTCACCTCCCCAGATGAACCTGAGCCAGGATTATTTACACACAACAGCCCTGCCTGTGAGGATGAAGATCTGCAGCTAGGGGAGAGCACTGTCCTGCATCATTTTCCTTTTCACAGGGCAAAATCCTGTCCTCAGGTAGTTCTCTGTGCACTTATGAAACAGAGGGAAACCCTGATGCCAGTTACACCTACAGAAACCCTCTGATTCCAGTGAGCATTCCCCTCCAAGTGAACACAGCAAAGGGAAGGTATTTCTACATATAATATAAAAACCAATGCAGAAGAATGTTGTCATTTCTTCCTCCTGAAGGTTTTTACTGCCTTATTTTTGTCTTTCTCCTCAAATGACCAAAGGTTTTGTGGGAGGGAAATTAAATCAAAACTGTGTATCTGGAAAAGTCAAGCTTCATGCCTCTTTCTTCCATGTTTCTGGGAAAAACAGGAAGGAGAAAGAGCAGAAACCAAAAAGGAGGAATAAACAGTAAAACCTTCAGGTGAAATAAGCCATCAGAAAAGTGTTTGCCTCAGAAAAAAAATCTTTCCAGAGAAAAACAATTGGGAGAAAATCATCTGATACCAGAAACAAAGAGTCTCCATGAATGAAGCTTTACACCAGAGCTGCAAAGCCCACGTTGTGCCAAGGAGAACCTGGGCTGGGAGGTGGAATCTACACCAGACTGCCCAGTTCACCACGAGGATAACAACAGGCAGAAACCAACCCTGCCTCTGTAGCTTCAACGTCTAAGAGCATCAAATGCATAACCAACCTTAATGGCTGATCCAACATGCTCCAGCAGGGATTTTAACACTAAGGGACCAAGCTCTGGCCTGGGAAGGAGGGAGATCCATCCCATGCCTTGGCATGGCATCGTGGCAGGGTCAGGGCTTTGAGCCACTGTGCCAACTTCCACTCTCACCCCACCTCGTCTCTGACACACTTTCTCTCCCCACTGCCATATCCCCTGAGAGCACAGAGGGTGACACCCCTGAGCATGCCAGGAGCCATCCCACCAGCCCCTGTAAGGCAGCCTGTACCCCCAGCCTGCCAGGATCGATAGTCCCTGGCAGCCATCCCCCTGCACAGCTTCCTCTTTAACGAGCCACAGCCTCACCCCCGCAGCCTGCCTGGCTTCTATTGATCCAGCCAGACTTTCTCATCGACTGCCAAGCCCAGGGCTCAGCACTAATTGACCACCCTCTGCTCTCTCAGCAGCCTCCTGGATGATTTGCTCCCCCTCTGTGGGCAAGCAGCACAACCTCCCCAGCACATGGGGAGAGCAGGGCTCCACAGCCACCGCAGAGTCTGACAGGTCCTTTCCTTGCTCGTGCCACTTCTGCCACGCAAGTCTGGATTGAGATTTGTCCAGTGGGAGAAGGCAGAGCTCAGCAAGTGCTCAGTGGCAAGCAAAGATGAAAAGCCAGCTGTGGTTTTGGGCAGAAGGACCAGGGTTCTGCACAGCCCCAGGAGTGTGCACCCTCCACGTGCTGCTGGCTCGTGCCTGCTGTCAGCAGGGTGGTGATGGGGTTATGAAACAAGAATGGGGTTACAAAACAAGAATGTGGGGCAGCCTGCACAGAGGCTTTGTTCTCCTCGTCCTCTGGACTCGCAGCATCACATGAACTCAAGTGCACTTGCCTTCATGGTAAAAAATGAGCCAGCAACAGTGCAGGACCCAGACTGAGCACCCAGCCACGCGCTCACAGAGCCCTGCAGCCCGCACAGCGCACCCATGACCCAAAACTCAGAGCACTCAGGGCCTCCCAGGTCTGCCCTGCCTCTGCTGCCAGCCCTTCCCACCCAGTTTGCACAAAGCTGTGGTTCTGCAGAGCCTGAGCACAGCCTGTTGCTTGCTGCAGTGCACACAAGGCAGCTGCTTTTCCAGAAGAGTTGCCCAAGCTGTGCCATCACCCAAGAGCGACGTGCTCTGCCAGTGCAAGGCAGCAGCTTCCTGCTGCTGTGCTCACTCTATTCCCCAAGCCCAGCAGAGGGAAGAAAAGATGATGACACCGAGGAAAAGGAACATCTTGCCTCTAAACCCAGCTCAGGGCATTGCAGAACTTGAGACCGAGAGCATGACAGCTCACCAAGACCAAGAGCAGTCTGCAGGGGAGGCAGTGGGATGAGTAATTTCCTCTCCTACGATGTCCAGCCTGGTATGGAGCAATGGAAAGTCACTGTGGGCATTTCGTCCAGCTCAGAGAAAGTCTGACCTGGAGACTTTCAGAAAAGCCCATCACCCTTGAGAGACCATGGAGCAGCTTTGCACCCTCAAGACAGCTGTACAACACCTCTGAACTGGCAGAGCAGCTGCTCAGCTGCTCCGAAATCAGGTCACTTATTAGGCACAGTGGGGAAGCAGTCAACTACTTTTAGAAGAAAGCTCTGGAGAAATACAGTTCAGCTCAATATTGATTCCCACGGCTCCGTTACAGACAGACAGAATTAATTTCCAGGATGGAAAGAAACATACGCCTGCATATCAAAACAAAATACAGGAGCCTTTCCAGTCCTCCGGCTGCATTTCAATGGAAACCAGAAGGCTGTCATGATAGAAAGATTTAGTTTTCTAATTAATCCTCCCTGCTGAGAGTTTAATGCCGCTAATTGACGAGGAGAGGTGGTGTCCAGACAGGGCTCGCAATTCCTTTTTACATCTTTAGGCCAAGTTCTCTCTAAATTAAATAATAATAAGGCAGATTTGCTCCCTGCATGCATTGTGCCCTGCTCCAGCTCCCTCCTCCCTGGAAGATGTCTGGTGGAGGGAAGGGAGGCGAAGCCCATGTCAGAGACCTTTACAAGTGTTGGAAGTTTTCCCAGAAAACGTCATCTGTGATAATGTCACTTCCACAGGACAAGCCAAGAGAAAGACCAGTGGTGCCAGGGACACTGCCTGTACCATGAAACACCCTCCATGGATCTGGGAGAGCTTCTCCCCATGCAACAGAGCAATTGCTTGGCCAAGAGGTGTCCCCTAACACTTCCAAAAGCCACACAGAATGTACCATGGTGTCAGGAAATGGATCATCAGACCCTGCAGAAGAGCCTCTGGGGCCCAACCAAGTGCCACCACCAGCAAAAAGATGTCACTGGTGCAGAGGAAGGTTGGCTGCTCACCTGCACCACAGAATGGTTCTCACCCTTAACCCGAAATATTGATCTCACACTGGTGTTGACCAGGAGACACCTCTGGAGACAGCAAAGTGAGTCTAAGTGCAAAACCCAACACGGTCTCAGTAGGAAAAGGCGGTTCATCACATGCCTGGATAGGAAATTCCTGCTCCCATTCCCTAGGAGAGCACATGCTCTAGTTCTTCCCTGATCTAGCTAAGGACAGAATTTGTCCCCTTACCCTCAACCCTTGGCGATTTCAACCCGAGTGCTCTGAGCTACAACTGGGGAACGCGAAATAAAAACCAACCCACGTGCACCGTGCTGTGGTTACTAAGCAGTAACAAACCAAGCAGTGCTGATGGTCCCCAGGCTCTGGCCTGAGGCTGCAGCACTGCTGTGTTTGTCATGGCAATAGCATTTCCACCTGCACCTCTCTGACATCTCCTCTGGGAGCCTTCGCACACCGCTGCAGCTCAGGGCCAGCAGAGCCCAGGCCAGCTGTGCAGAGCTCCAGCTGGCTGACCTCTCCTTTCCAAGAGGCTTCTATTTTTCCCCTCCCCTATTATTATTAGTTTTCAAGCCACCTACTCCATCATACATATAGAGTAAAATTAGCTTATTCCTAGAATGCTATAAAAAGACAAGCTCATGCCTGCACAAACTGACAGCAAGTTGAGGGGAAGGCTCCAAACACCCCAAGAATGTCAAGCTGAGAGCTTTTGGCCCTTTTACTACAAAACCCTGTTGCTGCAAGCAACCTGTGCACGTGCAGGTGGAGTCATGTGCATGCAGAGTCACCTGCACAGGCTGCCTGCTGCTGCTCCACAGCGCCCTGGGCAAACCATTCCTGTCTGCCCAGCAGCCTATTAATAAATACACACCAGGGAGAAAAGCTGCTCGCCAGCAGGGAGGTGGACGAGATGATCTAACAGGACCTTTTCCATCTCTTAACTTTTCTGCTTAGTCACAGGATAAATATCTCCCATGTCGCAGAGGAACACGCTGGCTCTGCTCGCCTGCTTGTGGTGGGAGAGCTGCCCTCTGAGGACATCTTGTTTTCCAGATGTTCACAGAGGCACAGAACAGCTCCCAAGGGCTGGAGATCTTTGGGGTCTCCAGAGGACTGGAGATCTTTGGGGTCTCCAGAGGACTGGAGATCTTTGGGGTCTCCAGAGGGCTGGAGATCTCGGGGGTCTCCAGAGGGCTGGAGATCTCGGGGGTCTCCAGAGGGCTGGAGATCTCGGGGGTCTCCAGAGGGCTGGAGGTCTCGGGGGTCTCCAGAGGGCTGGAGGTCTCGGGGGTCTCCAGAGGGCTGGAGATCTTGGGGGTCTCCAAAGGGCCTGGAGATCTTGGGGGTCTCCAAAGGGCCTGGAGATCTTGGGGGTCTCCAAAGGGCCTGGAGATCTTGGGGGTCTCCAAAGGGCCTGGAGATCTTGGGGGTCTCCAAAGGGCCTGGAGATCTTGGGGGTCTCCAGAGGGCTGGAGGTCTCGGGGGTCTCCAAAGGGCCTGGACATCTTGGGGGTCTCCAAAGGGCCTGGACATCTTGGGGGTCTCCAAAGGGCCTGGACATCTTGGGGGTCTCCAAAGGGCCTGGAGATCTTGGGGGTCTCCAGAGGGCTGGAGGTCTCGGGGGTCTCCAAAGGGCTGGAGGTCTCGGGGGTCTCCAGAGGGCTGGAGACCTTCAGCTCTCCCAGTCCAACCCCACTGCTGAAGAGGCTCACCCAGAGCAGGTTGCACAGGATCAGGTCCAGGCAGGTTTTGAACACCTCCAGAGACAGCTAACAGGGCTTACCCAAGGAGAGTTAAGCAACAGAGGACTTGCATTAGCCTGGTTTTCAGCTTCAGTGAGCTCTGAGGCACCCAAGCAAGTGCCCTAATTCCTGTCCCACAGCCATGAGCAGCATAGGAACCTCATTTTTGTACTGTCAGAGTACTTGTGCTTCTCTGAGCTCTCAAGCCTGCTCCTGTCCAAGACGGAAAGGCACTTCATTTACTTTTGCAAAAGGCAGGTTGGCAAGAGCACAGACAGCAAACATCCAAGCCTTCTGTGAGGGACTTTCAGAAAAAAGATAAAAAACCCCAACCACCCCAGAAAGGGAAATGCAAAGAACCAAAGGGATTGGAGAGAAGAGGCTCCAGTGCAGCTTAGGTTTACATGACAATTCCCATTGATTCATGCCACAACAGCAGCAAGGCTTTCTCTTGGTTTTAAAATGCATAAAGAGTGCAAGGCTTCCACAAGAGACCATCCCCACACAACCCAGAGAGCACCTGAGAGCCTCAAGGCCACAGATCTGCAAATTTCACCACGCAAGGAGAAAAATATTTCACCCTATAAATCATAAAAAAGACCCCACACCATAAAAAAAAAAAAAACCACCAAAAGCCACACAGCCTAAACATTTCTTGTAACAAGAATGACACCAAGGGATGGGGCAGCATCTCTGGAAAGGAAGCTGGGATTAGAAGGTTTTATTTCATTTTATGCTGAACAATGGGATAACCCTGAGCATTGCAAATTCTCACAGGATTGTGTTTTTCATAAGAACCTTGTTCCTGGAGTCACATGATTACATCAGAATCCTCACTTCCCCCTTTTCTTTTTGTTAAAAAGAACTATTTGCAGATGTCAAAAGTTGAAGAAAGTGTAAGTCATGTCTGAAATGCTCAAACAAGAAGGAATAGAAAGATCTACTTTAAAAGAAATAAATCTGCATTTTTTGGAGGAAAGAATGTGATCCAGGATTCCTTTTTTTGCACCATGCAGAAACTTTTTCCTACTATGCACTGGAAACCTTAGATTGGACAGGGAATGACTTAATTTGGGGGAGAGGTGGGTTCCTTCAACATCTCCATTTGTAAGTTACAGATGGAAAAATACAGCTTTCATAGGAACACCTGTCTAGAAACTAAGCAGCCCCTTTGGGGTACCCTGATTCTGGCTTTCCTAGTCAAAAGAACATTATGCACTGGGGGACAATATCAAGGCACAGCAGTTAAAAAAAAATAAAATACTAATACAGTAGAACATCTTTCTAAATTTTGTTTTCACTTCTTTTATCCAGCACTGAGCAGGGTAAAGCCATGGAATTCAGCTATGCCAGCTCATCTGCTGGCCTTCCCTGCTCACCAAAACCACCAGATTCACAGCTACTGGTAGATCTTGTCCAGCAGAAATTTACCTTATGGTAAAAATTAGTTTATAAATAAGGACTTGACCTTCTGACAAAGCCTGTGTTGGATCTCACAGAGCTCATCCTGTGCTGTTCCTGAGCCTGGGGCAGTGTCACCATGGCACTACAGACACCTGGGCTGCAGCTGCCCACTGCTTCAGAAAAATAAACTTTGGCCACATGTTCAAACACTCACAAAGCACCACAAAGAGCAGAAGACCTCAGGTCAAATTTATTTCCTATTTTTCCATGGAACAAAACAATTAAGACCTAGAAGACTTGGATCTGTGGCATGCTAGGCTATGCACTGAATACATTTTATCCATGGAAAAAGGGGGTAAAGACTACACTTCTGGTTAAATCAGTGGTCTTTACCCATTCTTATTGGAATTCTCACTGAGCCAGGTATTTTTAGCTCAAATACACTCTGAGGGTGCCCAGCACCTCACAAAAATGGCTTAAAATAATTAGCAAGACAGCATGATCAAATGTGTCTTGAAAAAGCAAAAATGGTTTTAATTAAAGAAGAAAATAATACAGAACAAAAGAACAAAGCTGTGCACAGCGTAGGGAGGGATTCCACACACCTGCTACAATACCCTGAAAATGCGGTGAGAAGCCTCATGCTCTTCCTTAAATATTGAAGGATTTAGGTGGGTTTTTTGGCAAATAGCCCAACAGAAAAGAACTAAATTTCTGAGAAACAGCTAAAGAGACCTATCAGTGCTTTTGTCTTGGCCTTGAGCCAATTACTACCAGGACAGCTTAGAAACTTCTAGTGTTTTTCCCTTGAAAGTCCTAAGGTGAAACTGGAACCCTTTTCCTTACGTAGAAAACATCCACCTGGTGCAGTGCAACACATTTTGTCCAAACTAACTACAAAAAATGCAGAGAAATTCAGAGGTGGAGGAGAAGGGTCGGAGCACTGCGGTGCTCACAGCAGCTGCTGGCACAGGCAGCAGCCCCGAGCCAAGCCCTGGGAATGGCATCCCTCACCCTCCCTGGAGCTCTGTGCCATTCCTCGAGCTCCAAGGGTTTGCTTTTCGTCAGCTTTTCATAAAGACAGCAGCAGGCAGCTCCTCCTGCTCATGGGGCAGAGAAGGAAACCTCGAGGCAGAGAAGGAAACCTCGGGGCACAGAAGGAAACCTCACCACTGGCTGGCACAGCCTCTGTGTTTCTGCATTATCTCATCCAAGATGAGGAGGAAGTGAACACAAACCTGTTCAGTCACGTTATTCCCGCTCAGCCCTGGCCCAGGGCCGGGCCATGGAGCTGCTGTTGTGTCCCTGCTGCTCCCAGCACAGACCTGCAGCTCCTCAGCAGCCCTGGGGCAGCTCCAGCCCCATCCCTCAGCACCAGGACAGCCCTGGCTGCAGAGTGAACCCCAGCCAGGCACCAGCACTGCCCATGCCCAGTGTTAGAGGCTGGTCCACAGCTTCCAAACCCCTGAGCTCGGCCACTGTGGCTGCACAGTGTGGAACACACCAAACCCTCGCTCCCCCAGCCCTGAGAGGGATGTGCACACCAAACCCACCGTGCCACTGATCTCCCCATCCAAACCATCACCTTCTGCCCACCCAGGATTTCCCCTCCCTTCTCTCTGGCTGCTCTCAGGTGCCTGCAGAGGTGGGGAAGGATTCCACAGAGGCTGCTGCAAGCTGGCTGCAGAGGTGCCACTACACCTGGGGACCTCCTGCCCTCTGAAGCTGTCACAGGGCTCTGATGCTCTTCTGGTTAATGCTTATCTGGCTGCACTTGGTTCTCAAGGATGTCTGTGCTGCTGCCTTTGGAATGCACAGGAAAAGAACCCAAAGTGAATCCAGGGTCTACAAATAAATAATAAATAAATAAATAAATAAATACTTTAAAAATAATAGATTAACCAGACACTAAAACACCTCTTGCTAAGACTCTGCTCTGCTACATCATCAAAGTCCCCTACTTGAGCAAACGTGGTCTAAAAAAAAAAAAAAGATGAAATTACAGTTTTGTTTGCAGAATTTCCTCTGTGTCTCCTTCTCCTTCCCTAGAAAGATTTGCTCTGAGAGGAAAATACCACTTGTAATGTTTCTATCTTTGCATATTTAAGAGGAGAAACACAGCACATGGCTCTGTAATATTATTAGCACCTTTCCCCTTTTTACACCAAACCACGACTAAATGAAACAGGCTACAAAAACTAAACAGACACGGAAGTTACAGGCCCTTTTTTTTCATCCCCTTTTTAAAACGAAGTAAATACTTTCTGAGCTGAGCTCTAAAAACCAGATCACACGTACAAAGAAACGAGTTTGGAAATCCCCCTCCCTCCACCCCCACTGCTATTTGCTAAGGAAACCAGATGCCCAAAGCCAGCCAAAAAATGATCTCAGCCATTCTTAAGAGAGCCTACAGTGCATTTTCATGAGTCATGGAAAGCAACAACTCGTTGCTTTGGTAATGCTAGGTAAGCAACTGGTCACCCATCCCCAACCAGACTTCCAGCACTAAGTCAAAGAGCAGCCCGTGTCTTGACAGATTACGTCAGAGACAGCCCCAAAATAGAGCTTTGCAGCAAGGTACCTCCCACAGGAGGTTCTGTGGGAAATGCCACCAATTGTGCCCCATGAAAGCATTTAGCTTTTTTTAATTTAGCATTTAGCACAGGCTGCAGCTGCCAGGATCCCCCGTGGTGCTGAGCCAGGGGTGTTATCAGAGATGCCTGCTGCAGGCAGCAAGGGGAGAGGGAAGCAGCAGACAGGCAGGGATTGGCAGGAATCCTCTCTGGGTTGGAGACATTCCTGCAGGGGCACCACTCCAAGCCCCTGGTGACACTCCTGCACATGAAGGGGGTGGTGTCCTGTGAGGCAGCCTAGAGCCCTTCAACCACACCTGTCCAAGGTTTTGGAAATCCAGTCCAAGACAGGTTATGGGGTAAGATCCCCATGCAGCAAGGGGAGGTCCTGTTCAACACATCCCATGTCCTTCCACAAACATTCCCCACTTTCATCACCTCCTGGTGACTCCCTGAGCAACCACACAAGCCCTGCTGCCTGGGAAGCTCCCACAGGGGTGAGACACCAAACTGCACCTCTCTGGCAACACCTGAAAGGCAAATCAACTTCCCAAGGGAGGAGGAACCAGGTACAGGGAGCCTTGCTCCATCTCATCCATGCTCAGTGTGCCACACTGGCACAGCCCCACTGGGCTCCTGAAAGGAAAGCTCTCCAGCACAGGATTTCCTGGACATAAAATAAGACTAGAACCAGCTCACTCCCATCCAGAGATGAAGGCAGTTGCAATCTTCAGCACCTTTTGTGCTGGGTCCAAAAGCCAATTGTGAAAACACATCCTCAGCCCTTACAGCCCACCAGGCTCACACCAGGTTTCATTCACACCTGTAATGCTGGAGGTGAAGTTGCTGAAATATTGGAATGATTAAACAAACGTTTTTCTCTCTTTTTCTTGTGTCACCAGCCAGGTGCGTTCTGCACATCTTTAACATTTCAAATTCTTGGGAAGAGCACTGTGGAGAGTCTCAGTAAGCACCCCCAATCCAAACAAAAATAGGCAAGAACAGGCACGGTTCCTCAAATCCTTCATTTCAGACATGTCCCAAGAGGAGCAAGCAGACCTCAGCTTCCACCAGTGAAGCAGCTCCAGCCAGCCAAGCCACCAAGAGCCATCCTGGCAGGAAACTGAGGGCAGGAGTGGGGCAGAGCCCCACTCTGTGCTGTGTGGTTCCACATGCAGGGAGCCCTGATGTCCCCTCCCAGCCCCAACACCCAGCAGGCTGCAGCAGATGCCAGCAGGGCTTCCCTTGGCTGCCACTGCCACAGGAGGAGCAGCTCCTGGGGCTTAACAGGAGTCAAGTGCACAATTTCCCAGTGCAAAGCCAAGAAATCAACCTGACAGGACCTGTCCCATCATGAACTCTACCAAGGCACTTCAGCCATGGCCACCATTCAGAAGGAACAAGGAGAGAGCACTAAAATGATGCCTATCCCAAACTTTTTCCCTCTGGCACAGCACAGCTCAGGAGCAGCTCAAATGCATCCTGCAACAACATCCAGAGCTGGACCTTGACCCTTCCAGTCAAAAATCAATGATGCAATAAGCTAAGCACAGCTCAACAGTCTGTTTATCTCTTTTCCTTGCTACCAGCACCATCCAATGAGAAATAAGTGGAATATCTTGCATATTTCTCTAATGACTCTTGCTATTCTGTTAGCACCAGCACTGAGGGACTAAGAGCAAGGAGCAACAAACCAGTGGTTTATTAACCAGTAGGTGCTGAGGTTTCCCAGAGGCCACTCCCCAAGAGGAAACCAGCAGAAGGATTCCAGTAGAGGGACCAGTGCTGTAGTTTTGTGCTGCAAGGCAAACAGAAGGCACTGAGGCTGCAGTATGAACACTTTCCATCAGCAAGGAAAGTTCTCCAGGAGCTTGGCCCAGCCTGGTATCTTAATTGAAGGAATCTTCATCAAACAAGCCCTGCTCCACACTACACCAATGCACAGATCAGTCTCAACAAAAGGAGGCCCAAATCTTTGATTTCTGATGTTGAGATACTGGTTATTCATCACTTACACACTCCCAAACTCTCTGCCCCACAGACCCAGCCCACACACCCCCTCCAGCCCCAAATTCTCACAGCAAAGTGACCTGAGGGTTATCACCCCTCTGTAGATAACACTATCATCAGCCCCATCTGCATCACCCAGCTATAGATAACAGTGTTACCAGCAATGACACTGCAAGAGAGGGACAGATCCCCCCAGGGGCACTCCCCAGGTAGTGACAGAGAGGAAGAGGAGCAGGCTGAAAGGAAGAGAGTATTTAAGAGAGTTTCTCTGCATGCACTCTCACCTGCTCTGCTGTTCACCTCCACCACCCATGATAACAGGCCTCACCCTCACACCTTCTCCCCAGGGCATTTAACCCAAACAACCCTCCCTTATCAAATCACTGCCCCATGCAGGAGATGCCCCAACCCTTAAATTTGTATTTGGGCAAGATATGACTGTTATTAAGAGCTGGTGAGAGCCAGATGTGCCCATCCCCCTGTGCCCACCATCCTTCTGCAGGATCTTTATGGCCTGGGACAGAGCATCCCTGCTGCCACCTTGAGAGTAAAAGGTGCAGACAGCCCACTGTGAAGAAATTAAAGATCTGCTATATTCGTCTGGCCTCTTATTTACCATGGATGGTTCTGCATTATTTGCAGTTCACAACTAGACTGTGATGATATGAGCTCTGCTCAGTAAAAAGCCCCAAAAACAAGAGGCTGCAGCACAGAAATACTGAGCAATCCGAGTAATCCACCATCCTCATCACAACAGACTTCCCTGCACATCCATGGAATGGAATAGTTCAATCCAAAGGGATCTACAGTGACCATCCAGCCCAGCTGCCTGACTGCTGCAGGACAAGGACAACCTCAGCAAGGACAGACCTCAGCAGATGTGCCAAAGCAGCAGCACCTTCCTCTGGCCCTCTGCACCAGTTCAACGCAGGGTTCACTCTTACACACAAGATCTGTGCTCAGGACAGTCATGTGCAAAGTTTGCAATATTTCCTTGGGGATTTGAGAGCACTGAAAGCCACTGTGCACATGGACAAGACAAACATAACCATGCCAAGACACATGCACCCTTCAGCACTGATGAATTTAAGGCGTTCCTACCTCCATCACAAAGACTTCTTATCTCACAAATTATTTTCCCAAAGCAACTGTACAAAGTCTTTCTCTCCACCTGAATCACCCTGCTATCAATCAGATGACTTTTTGTCACTTTAGCACGGCAAGTCCTGGCCACACAAGTATTGCAGAGCACCTCTAATCCACCCACCCAGGGCTATTTTTTTCAAGCAATTTGGTGTTTAATCACCACCTGAACACTTGACCCATCCTCCCAGCCCCCAGGACCTGGCCTGAAGACATACTGTTTACACAGCAGCCCACACAGCTTCCAGGACCTGGCCCAAGCTGCTGGGCACAGCACGCTCTGCCAGCCGGACTTTGTCCCGGGCAGCTTCTGAGCCAAACCCTGGCTCAGCTCCACCCTGGTTCACTGCTCTTACAGCTCCTTCTCCCTGGGCTGCACGCAATCATTTCCCAGAGTGGAGAGAATAAAATCAGAGGAGCTCTCGCAGAAGTGACAATTGGTTCTGCATAAAATGGTGGCCAGCCTGGGGTTTAACTCAAGAGAGCAGAAACAACCACAGAGCCTCATTGAATTCTGAGCCACTTTGTATTAGGATCTTCCAGCATAGAAAAAAGGTGCTTGGGGAATGCATTTGGGAGCTGAACCCCCTCTTCTAGAGGGTACAGGTATACCCTTCTCCTTTGACCTCTAAAAGCCTCAGGTCAAACCCTCTGGGTTCTCTTCACAGACACTCCAAGTGCCCTGGGAACAGAGGCTGGCACCTGGGACCAGACACAGCAGTAAGATGCAATGGTGCATCCCCACCCCTGGTCACAGAGACAGGGATGGAGTGTTGGCATTGATGCTCATTCCTCACACAGGGCAGCAGCTGGCAGTGGGTTCAAACTGACCAACACCATCAGTTTATTATCCTGCTGTAAAAGTTCCATACCTTTCCCCTGACTGACACAGTGCTCAAATGACTGACACCAAAAAGGGTGGCAGGAGTCAGTCCAACAGCAAAACTTTCATCCCTTTTCTCTGTGAACTTTCCATGGTCAGCTCCACACAACACTGACTCCTTCTCCCAGTCTCTCTCTTCCTTCTTCTACACACAACTGATGCCAACTCAAGCTACACCCCAGTGGGCCAGCTAACCCACTCCTTTATAACACCCATCCTTACTGGACATAGCTGTGACCTGTTAAGGGCAAGGCTGTTGCCACTCTTTGGTAATTAGCACAGTAATTAGCACCCAAAAGGGTGAGTTTGCCTTCAGCACTATCTCTGTTCTCTTACAATCCATTCTCCCACAATGTAGAGCTGCAGGGGTCCCCATCAGGGGCCATGCTGATGCTGCTTCTTCCACCATCCTGGTCTCAGCCTGGCCCCAAGCCCTGGGGCTCCAGGGGAAGCTCCTGGAGCAACATTCCCAGTGCCAAAACAAAGCAGGGAGCCAGGCACCCCCTGCCTGCAGCCCCTCTGCAGTGTTCTCCCTGTGCTCCTCATACCTGTGCAACAGCTCTGCTGCAGGGAACAGCTCCCCAGGGCTCTGAGGAGCAAGGCATTGATTGTTAAAGGGGATCTTAGCTTTTCATTTCTTGTGTCATTAAAGATGAACTGAGACTGACTGGATCGTAGAATCACTAAGGTTGGAAAAGACCTCTGACATCGAGTCCAATCATTAACTCAGCACTGCCAAGTCCACCACTAAACCCTGTCCCCAGGTGCCACCTCTACACTGTTTTTGAACATTTCCAGGGATGGTGATTCCACCACTTCCCTGGGCAGCCTGTGCCAAGGCCTGACCACCCTTTTGATTTGGGCACCAGCAGCATTTTAGCAACTAGCAAGAAGATTACTCGGCCAGACCAGATCAGAACTGCAGGGACAGACAGAAAACAAACAAAAATGCCCACATATCCACACTCCTGTGTGCTCACCCTGCACCTTCACAGACAGAAAACCCCTCATCCTGCCTGTCTGATGCTCACCACAGCACTGACCACATAAGATGAAGGCTCATGCCAGGCAGGATATGGGGCCAGCCTGTGGAGACAGTGTGGTTCAGGCACCACTGAGATGACAACCACCACCTGTGCATCTCACACTGCACTCAGCAAAGGCAGAAGAGGTGCTAGAAAGAAATACTGAACTGCCCTGGGAGAAAGGGGACGTGCTCCTTGGAGGGACTCACCAAAAACACTTGGTCACCCATTTCCCCTTGTGGAGCTTAAGTAGCTAAATAAATAAAGCTTGGGGATTGAGGGTGAACCTGCCAGGTTCAGTATTGGTGAATATAGCTATATATATAGCTATAGCTTTTTCTGCCTGTCTGGGGAAATAATAGAAAATAAAAAAGTTCAAATCCATATTCCACTTCTTACGGCTCCACACTGCATTTTCCACCTCCCCAGTGCACAGCTGACATTCTGCACATTTCTGTGCACACTGTGCTTGGCCTGTGCCCTGTGCAAAGAGGGGAGAGGAAGGGACTGAGCCCAGCAGCCTCCTGCTACCGTCAGGCACCAGCGAGCACCAGCCCTGCCTCCCACAGCTCCTCGCTGTGGGAGCCAGGCTGGAAGGGCTCGGCCACCTCCTGTGAAGGGCTGGCACAAAGGATGCATGTCCCTGGCCTGTGCTGCATCTCAGCACTCCAGAGATCTACAGAGAGATGAAATTGTGCTTCCTTAGATGAACTGTAGTTGAATCTGTCTTTTTTTTTTATTCTTTCCGTTTTCTTTCAGATGATTCCCTCAGTCTGGAGAGCCAAGGCACACTCCGAGCAATCGCTCCCTCCTTTCTTCTACGTGTAGACAGGCTTGTGCACTCCAGAGCCAGCCTGCCTTCCCCGAGCAGTCTAATAAAAGATATCCCTTCTAACAGCAAACCCTGACTCACTTCCCTCCAGCCTCCACCAGCAGGTCTCCGACAGCAGGGCCAGATCCACCAGAGCAGAAGCTGCTGCCAGCCTTGCGCTCGTTCCCACGTCCGTCTGGGAGAGCGGGGCTGGAAGCACTGGAAGCTGGAATCACTTTCCGTGCTGCTCCATCCCACGGCTCTGCCAGGGAGCCAGACACGCCGTGGGAGCCACGCCGGCGTCGTCCCAACGGGAAAACTCACGGAGCATCGGGTCCAAGCTGAAATCACCCAGCAGCAGCAGGCAGCAGGAACGTTCCGGACGGGACGGAGCCGCTCCTCTGGCCGCCACGGCCGCTGGCTCTTCGTGCCGGAGTCGCCTCGTCTGGGTGAAAATCCAGACCACATCTCTCTGCGTGAGCACACTTCCCTCACAGGCTCAGACAGCCTCCAGAAAAATAAATGCATTGCCCATCAGCACACGTTGACAGGGCAGAGCTGTGGGTTTCTGGTGGAGATTAAGGACCCGTGGAAAAAATTGCGGCACCAAAAGCCGTTCACACGAGGAAGGTATAAAAGGTCCTTTACATCCACATCCCACCAGGCTGGCAGCCCATCCAGCCTCACGTCCTGCCTCAACAGAGGAGCCTTTACAAGCTGCAAAACATTCCCAGGGCAAAGGCTGTGCCCAGCTGTGGAGGTCTGCTCTGATCTGCAGGAGCCCTGGGAAACCTTGAATACCCATTTATAATTAATGTCAAATTAGGGGTTCTGGAAATTGGACCATCTGACACAGACATCGAGACATGGGTAGAGCAAAGCCCCAAATGCAACTGACCTCATGGACACCTGAGGAACTGCTTCCAAGAGCTGCAGTCCATGCACACATCCTGCACAGGAGCTACATCAAACTGCACACACCACACTGGAAATAAATCCAGGTGTCACAGAAAGAAATCCTCCCCCAACCATTCACTCTCACCAAAGAAGTGAAGTAGCTTGATCCTGGAAATCCCTTGGGATCACTTCAGCCCTGCACAAATCCCAGCCTCCAGATCCCAAGTGAGCCCCGTGGTTTTGGTTCATGCACCAGCAACACATGCAAGACCCTTCCCCGAACCAGGAGCAGCTCCACTCCCAAAAACTCTGGATTACAAGACAGGAATTGAAGAGGAGGATAAAAGCAGCAGCCGAGGGAGAAGCCTCTCTCCGAGCTGCGTCAGGGCCAGCAAGAGCTGTGCTTGGCCACCGTGCACGACCTGCCCGGCTGCTCCACGGCTCCCACCTCTGCCCCGCTCCGGCAGAGGTTTGGTGCGGGCAGCACAAATCCCTCCTGAGCATCATCCCGCCTGGCGGCGCAGCCCCCACGGCAGCCGCTCGCTCCGTCCAGGTGGGAATCCGGCTTTCCCAGCCCCGCCGGGCACTCGCACCACGCGGGGAAGGGCTTCGGGTCCGCGGAGCCTTCCTCCCCTCCTCATCCCATCCTCCCCTCCTCATCGCATCCTCCCCGCTCCGCACAGGCGGCGCAGGGAGAGCTCTGCAGGACACTGAGGGATGGCCAAGCACCCCCGCACCTCCCTGGATGTTTTCCAGGGACCCAAGTGACCACATCCAGAAACAGCTCGCTGCAGACGCTAAAGCATCCCCACACGGGGACTGGAGTCTAATCCCCGCTGTCAGCAGCTGCAGCTGGGACAGGCACCCAGGCGACAGCGTGGGGAGAAAAGCGAGCCGAGAGCACCAGCGCAAGGCAGGGCTGTGCGGGGAGCCCCGGGGAAGGTCAGTCCTTCAGTCCGCACCCACGGCCACGGCAACCCGCGCCCTCCTCCTGGGGAGCGCACCTGGGGACCCCCGATTCCCCCGGGCACAGCCGCAGGGACGAGCTCCGCTGCAAGACTCGAAAGGAAGGAAGAAAAAGCCGCGGAAGCCAGACCCGGCTCCAAAACTCCCGGTCACCGCTGCAGACAGTAAAATAATCAAAAAGAACGAAACTATTCACAGAGGCAAGGACTCAGCGCCCGCGGAAAGAGGGGGCTGAGGACGGACTTACCGGGGTCACCGATGGAGGGACATGCGCGGCCGCCCGGGGCTGCTGTCAGCACCGCGGATCCGGCACCCAGCGCGGCTCCGAACGGCTCAGCCCGGCTCAGCCCGGCTCAGCCCAGCACAGCCCGGCTCGGCCCCGCTCGGCTGCGGCTCGGCCGGGGCGGCGCACAAAAGCGGGAGGAAGCGGTGACGCGCGGAGCCGCCGCGGCCAATGGGACGGGCACGGGCCCGGGGGCGGACCGGCCCCGCCGGCCACCGAGCGAGCCGGGCCACGGCGGGCCGGGCCTGCCCCGCCTCCGGGGGGCGACACCGGGGCGGCTCCGAGCCCAGGGGCAGCTCCAAACCCCGGGGCAGCTCCGAAACCCGGCGTGGTTCCGAGCCCAGGTCCAGCTCCGAAACCCTGCGGCAGCTCCAAGCCCCGGGGCAGCTCAGAGCCCAGGGGCAGCTCCGAAACCTGGCGTGGTTCCGAGCCCAGGGGCAGCTGCAAACCCCGGGGTGGCTCCGAAACCCGGTGTGGTTCCGAGCCCAGGTCCAGTTCCAAACCCCGGGGCAGCTCCGAAACCCGGCGTGGTTCCGAGCCCCGAGGCAGCTCTGAGCCCCGGGGCGGTTCCGAACCCTGCGGCGGCTCCGGACCTCGGGTTGGTTCCGAGCCGTGGTGCCGTCCCGGCCCCCGGGCGGGTTCGCATCCCGGGTGAGGCCCCGTCCCGCAGCCCCGCTCGGTCCCGGTGGTGCTGCCCTGGCCCTGCAGGTGGGATTAGCCCCGGTGAGCTCTGAGCCACGGGACAGCCCCGGCGCGGTTCCGACCCCCGGGGAAGCTCCGAATCCCGGGGCAGCTCCGAATCCCGGGGCAGCTCCGAATCCCGGGGCAGCTCCGAATCCCGGGGCAGCTCCGATCCCGGGGCAGCTCCGACCCCCGGGCTGACCCTCACCCCGGCTGATGCCCCATCCCTCACCCCGCTCGGTCCAGGTGTGGTTTCCCGTGCTCCCGCAGGTTATATCAGTGAGACACCGGGTGGGATCCCTGCCTGTGATTTCAAGATGGATGGAGTGTGAGCTCTGCTCTTCAGCTGAGGTTCTCCTCCCTTCTGGAAAAACGGGACTGGATGCCAGCTGTCCTACCTAGGGCTGACACAAAAAGTCAGGAGATGGTGAGAAACAGGGGTGAAACCCCTTGATTCTGGGATGGGGCTTCCTCAGCTGGAGTGCTGGTGAGGATGGTGGTGTCTGCTGCAGCAGGGTAGCCTTCTGCAGGGCCCAGCTTTCTCCACATGGCTGGGATGGGAAGGAATTGCTCTGATAACTTGGTTTGGGTTTGCCTCTTTGGGGCAATGAAAGTAAAATGGAGCCATAGTTAAGATCAAAGAGTTTTAGACTGTTCCTGAGTCACAGCTTGCTCTCCAGAACAGCTCAGGGCTCCTTGGGCAGCTCCCTGGGAAGGCAGAGAAGCCTCTGGGCTGTTCTGATCTACACCCACTCTCCCAAATCTCTGTTGTGTGTCCAAGTTCCTTTGGGCTCAACTCTCTGTATGGAAGGAGCCAACAATGGCATAGAAGCAAAATTACCCCAAAAAGAGCCAACGAGAGGCTGAAAACCAGATGGAAGGGGGAGCTGAGTTATGTACCAGATATCCCTCAGACTGGTGGGAAAGAGAGAAAATTCATGCAGACAATGGAAAAAGTAAGTAAGAATATTTCTGTGATTATTTCCTTGTTTCTCCATTTAGTAAATGTGTTGTGGAGAGGAAGAGGAACAAAGTCAATTCGAGATTTTGGTGGGGGAGAAAAAAAAATGGGCTGGATCCTAAAACCAGCCCCATTCCCCTCAAGTTTTTAAGGAGTTACTGCTGCAAGAAAGTTTGAGCCATTGCCTATAAAGGCAATAGAAACCCCAACCAGGGACCCCTCCTGAGAGATTCAGATCTCACATCCTCGTATACAATCGCGTGACCTATTAATAAAATCCATAGAAACCGATTCTGTATATACCAAATAACTGCAGATGGCTCCAGCCCAAACCCTCCGGGTTCCCTCACTCCATAAATGATTTTACTGTGGCCAGTCGTGATCTTGATGTAATTGAATAGATTTCACTCTTTTCTCTCCCTCCCTCCCCCTCCCCAGAATATTTGTGCAGCTTACAGAGACACATCCAGGGGGACTGAGCTGTTGCTGGAAGGAACCTTTGACTCCAGCTTGCCTCATCCATTCGGGAAGCGGCGTGAGTGGAGACTAAGCCACCTGGCTTTGGGAAGGAGGGTGCTTTTCTCTGCACCTCCCCTCCAGCTCTTCACGGCTTTTAATAAAATTCTGGCAACTTGGCACATTTGAAAAGTTGGCTGCTGCCCATCAGGGGTGTATGTCATGAATTCCTGTGCTGCAGATGCCTTTTTGAAATAAATCACATGTGTTTACCTTGGGAACCAGGCACGGGACCCCAGGACTTGAGGTTCAAGTATTACAAGGCACTAAAGCGACAAGCAGCTCCTTTAAAACCACCTGCTTTTAATGGGAATTGATTCTGCACACACCAATTACTGCTGAAAGCCGGAATTCTTCCAAACATCTCTTCTTTCCTGGACGTGTGGGTGGCCCAGGAATCCTGCTAGGGGGATTTCAGTTCTAGGGTGTCCCTGGACAATATGAGGATCCTCATGTGTGTCAAGGCTGTTTCCACTGATGTCAGCAGCTCTCTGCTGAGGACCTGCCCCTGGATTCTGCCGGCTCCAGTCGCTCTTGGAAACACTTCCAAAGCCTGGTGCAAGGATGGGCAGAGGTGTGTGGCTCTGTGCAGCTTTCAGGTGTTCTACAGGTGCCAGTTTCTGGAGAGGAGTGAACACCTGCTGGAGAGGGCACGGTGGAGAGTGGTGCAAACCCAGGTGCTGCAGGCAGTGGCTGTGGTGGCTCTGAACAGTGACATTAAACAGGCCTGGGCTGTTCTGTGTCCCTGAGGACAACAGGAGTGGCACACCTTGTACCCACAGAGCCAAACTCTCCCTTCTTTTCCAAAACACGGTCCAAACTGCCACTAGGACACTTTCTTTGGTGCATGCTGTCCCAGCCAGAGAGATGAAAGCTACATAAAACCTAGAGATGGATGCTCTGATTCTTAGCTGACTGCTGCAAATACTGGGTGGATATGAAGGCCTATTTCATCCTGATAGCATCTTCAGTGAAAAGATGGCACAAGTGGGTAATAGTGAGCTATAAGAAAAGCTGATGGTTCAGCCACAGACCAAGAACTTTGCAAATCACAGCCCCAGGCTTGTTCTATTTATGCTTCTCCTTTAATGACGTAAGCATTAGTATTTGCTGTGGGGAGAAAAATGGGAAGATATTTGGCTTTTTCCTAACTGCTACTATTTTGGGCTGTGTTAGGGTTCCTGCAGGAAGTGAACACAGGTCCCAGAGCACTGACCCAATTCTTCTGTGATTAAGTATGCTCCATCTAACCTGAAATTCTCCCATGCCTTCTGTTTGATATAATATCCTTTCTTGCTTCCTGCCCTGACCAGCAGCATAAAGCTGCTGTCTGCCAGGCCTTCTCTCCCATCAAGGCTGAGAATGGTGGGTGAAATCATTCCTATACTTAGTTTCCAAACTGTACAGGAGTGATGCTGTCTTGGGGTAAAGAAAAGGAACCAATTACTTACTCAGAGATTGTGAGCTGCTCCTCAGCTGAAGGCTGGAGCTGGGGATGGGCCTGGAAGAGATGTCAGCACATAAATCCAAGCCTGCGATGCTGAAACCTCTGCATGGCAGCGCCTGGGCTTGGCAGATCTGCATCAGCTGCAGCCCCTCCTCACTGAAAATTAATTGCAGGTCTGCTGTTTGCTGCAGAAAAGCAGATGGAAATGGAGACTTAGAGCTCTCCTGTATCCCTCTTACTGTTAGGACCCATAGAAAAGCCACATTTCTTTCACTTAAATATTTCCCCCGTGTTCTGAGCGAACTGGGAACTGCCTGATAGACAAACCTGGCACAAACCACACGTGTCAGCATTCCTAAGGGGTTTGTGCTCCACCTCAGAAATGCCCACAGGTATGCAGAGCTTTTCTGGGCACAAACATTTGGGGATGGCATTTCATCTCTACCTCTGCTCCTGTTTTACTATCACAATGTCGTGGAGTGGTTGAGAAGGGTGAGAGTCGGGTTCAGGTCTCAGTTGCTGTGGGGCCACACACTCCCCAGCCACCCTTCTCTGCACCTCCTGTTGCATGAAATGCTCCCTGGATGATGTGACCACCTCCTCTGCAGGGCAGAGGCCAAAATCTGCTGTACAAAAGCCCTCACAACCAGGCAAGAGCAAGAAGTGATCTCTGTATGGGTTTTGAAACCTTTCCTCTTCCATGGCAGGAAATGTTTCTCAGATAAAGCCTCCTGTGCACACAACAAATTAACCTCGTGGTTTGTAGTGTGGGTTTGGCTTTTGGGATGAGGAGGAAATCATGGGCTCCTTCCCAGACTCCATGTGTGGGATATTCCTAGGATCCACTCCAGCACAAAAGGTAGGTGGCAGCAGCAGGCACCGTGTTTTAAAAGGAAAGGGCGAGTCCTGCACTGAAAGACAAAATGCTCAGAGCATTTTGGAGGAGAGAAATCAGGGCATGAAAACCAAGAGCAGGCAGCCACTCTCCAAGCACTGCCATCAAACACTTGGGAATACTGCAACACCCCTTCTGGAGGGGTTGGGAAGTTTCTCCATGAGGGGGTCAGAGCACAGAGAGCTCCCCCAGCCCTCTCTGACCAGCATCTGTGTCCATCCACCTGGCTGGACACAGCTGCCTGCAGAGACATTTCAGACCTTACAAAGCAAAGGCTGAAGGCTACGTGTGTCACGCAGAGGAAGCTGCTTGCAGCAGCCAGCAGTGTCAATCAACCAAAAAGAACAGGTTTAAACTCAGATTTGTTTGAAGCTGGGTGTGACTTACACTGAGATTGAGTTGTGTGGGTGATTTTTTTTTCATGGTAGTCATAACATGCACTTCCACAGCTGAACGTAAATTTCCCCACTGCCTCTGTTCCATGACTCACCTTCTCTGCCCAAACAGAGGGAAAAACATCTCCAAAAAGGACAGAGTGAAAGTGAAGAGGGTCTGATTTCTGGTTTTTAAGGAAACATCGTTGGAGGGCATTTTTCTGTGAAGCTTTTTCACACGTGCGTTGTGCTTGGAACTTCTGTCAACCAAACCAAACTGTATTTGCAAGGTGACTCTGTCACACTGGTGAAAAGTGTCAAGCTGGAAGCCCTGGAGAATAACCCTGCTTATCTACAAACAGGCTCAGTTTAAACTTTCTCAGATAAGGTCAGAACTATTCCAGAATATTTATGGGTTCATCTGGCACCTGAATATTGTGGAAAATCGCACAAGAAATATTGTCCTTGTGGCATTTGCAGCTGAGACTGCAAGAAAGCCAAAAATCGCAATGGACATCCTGTGTTTCCATCTCAACTCCTCAAAACTCCAGAGAAAACCTTGAGACTTTCCCTGGAAAAAAACCAAGAATCTCCACTGGCTTTTCTTGAGTAGAGTGTAAGGGACAAGAGAAGGACTGAAAGAGCGTGGCTCAGACATGGATACAGGCATGTGTCTCCAGACTGCCCTGCTATTTGTCTCCACTGATTATAGGATTTTCTTCCTTGGGAATATGACCTTATTTCTCCAATCTGTCTCTTGATTTGAAAGATAACCAATCTATAGGGGTGTAGTCAAAGCCACCCATTGTAATCACTGGATTTTGGCTGCCTTTTTTGCATTATTCACTGTACTCTTGCCAGGAGCTTTTCAGGAATATTTGCACTCCTACAATGGAAAGGGGATCATGTATGAGCAGCCACCGAGCCCAAATTTCTTTGTATTTCTTCCCATTTACCCACATGGAGCTGGATTTTAGGTGACAGAAATCAAAGGAAGCATTGAGTGATTTACTGTGAGTGGGATCTCTCCCGTTTGCCACAGAGTTATCTGCACGCACCAAGTGGAAACCTCCAGTTTTTCCCTTACATCTGTCACGAGGGGGAAGAAATCACTGAAACAATCAAAACCTGGCTGTTTACACATGTTTTGTTTTATAAATGGACTTGTATAGAAAGTTGCAGCGCTGCAGCACAGACAGCTCGCATAAATCTCTTATCACAAAAGCCATATGTCCTCATTTCCTCATCGGCGGTGAAACACAAGCCGTGGTGCTCCGATAATTAGGAAGCTGGAGGTAAAGGCCTCAGCATGCAGCAGGAGGAAAGTGGATGTGGGTGAAGGTTGCAGAACACAAAGCTGAGCAGTTTGGGTTCCAGCCGTGCCGCTCGTCCTCGCGGCTTTCCGTCGCGCGCATGTCGCTCGCGTGTTTGCAAACCAGTTCCTCCACAGAGGGGATATACTGGGAGCACTGGGAGGGCCTAGGGGTGCCTGATCTTCCCCACTTGGTTTGCTCTGAGATGGCAGCCTGATTGCTGGACAGAAAATCCTTCCCTTGAAGAGGACTCCTGGTCAGAGCTCAAAAGGCAGCAAACTGACCCAGTCCCATTTCAGGACTTCTGATGGGATCTCCAGACAGGTAGAGGGAGAGAAAAGCACTCACTGATGGGCCTGGAAAAATCCTTCTCCTCGGATGGACAGATGGCACAGTGGGGGATTCCCTGTTCCTTGCATGGGAAGGGTCCCAGAGAACCACTCAGACATTTTTTGGCTTCTCCCATACCAAAAACTCAAGATGACTGCACCTGTGGCCCTTGTTGGCACTGCTAAACCAAGCCAGAGTCACTCTTTAACTTTTAAGTTCACTCACAAATTTCCATAAAGCCACTCTGACATGGATAAAAATTAACTGAGAGTGTACAATTAGCACAGCTGCTGTTATGGCATGTCTAGGTCCTTCCAAACCTTTTTTTTTTTTCCCCCCTCAAAAAAGAGACATTTCCTAAATTTCAGATCAGCCAGCAATGGTGGAATGCCCTTTTGCCCAGCTTGGTGTGCTTTGTGTAAGGTTATTTATTTAATCCATCTGAAACTACATGAGAAAGGAGAGAAATATTCCGGCGGCGAGATAAGATGATTATCTTCCTGGCAAACAATAGGAACGTGGTCAAAATTAAAAATAATTTGATTGCAAATAGGAAACCTAGTAAAGCAGCAGGACTAGAGGAAACATGACTAATTTTTTTTTTAGCTTGTCTGAACTCACAGAGCAGAGGTTTGCGAGAGCCATAACTTTGAAATATAGATCTGTAGAAAGCCCATGGGGGGAGGATGGCAACAGTCCAAGTGCAATAGTACAATAGAGGCAAGTTCATGCAGCTGGTAGATCCAACCTAAATGGCTAAATAGCAACAGACTAAAGCTATTTTAGGTGTAGTTTGGTGGGGACAGTAAATATGAACTGGGGAGGAGTGGAGAAAGTGAAGGCTTTTTTTTCCAAGTCTTTTTTTATTTGTTTGTTCCCATTCCTTTGCCATTCTTCTTGGCCAAACCATGATGCCACTGTCACCTCCAGGATCAGCACTAAGCTCTCCATGCTGAGCCTGCAGGGCAGTGTTTCACATCCCTGGTCAATGTTGGTTCTTCCCATCTCCAGCAAAGAGCTTCACTTTCTGCAGGACAAGGAGAAGATGTCTGCAAGACCCTGATCCTTTTGGGGTTTGTGTCCAAGAGAAAAATCCTGTAGATGTGACCTTAAAATGGCATTTCCTTCTAATAATGATCACCCTGCAAAAGTGTTTATGTGATTCCCAGAAATATTGTCTACTGAACCACCCTCTAAACAAAACTAAATATGAACCCTCTGTCCAGTGGGGGTGGGAAGAAGAAAAAGGTGTGTAGGACAGCTGCTCCTCAGCACCCATGGCAGGACTCTTTCTCTGTCCCTGACAGTGCCCATGTCTGCTGTAGACATCCCACTGAGCTGCAGTTCTCGTCCTTGTGTCACAGCCTGTGTGTCTGAAATTGCTTGGTGACTATTGATTTTTAACCCAGTGGACAGGAACATCTGGATGTTTTTAAATACCTAAGATGATTTGACTGTAACCCTCTCTATATATTATTTTCTAGAATTTTCTTTGCTTTTAATAGCACTATTAGAGCTGGGTGTCTGATATGAAGGCAGTCACCACTCAAACTGCCCTGTGCAAGAGGGGAGTGATGTTACATCCATTTTTCAGCAGAAGAAATTCTGCTGCAGGCAGAGGGTTGAAATGATCCCTTCCAAGAACACAGGGAGAAGCATGGAGCAGAACACAACACAGACAGCATGTTCCCAGGTCTAGTTGTGACCACAAAACCACAGCTGCTTTTTTTTTTTTCTCTTTTTCACTTTAAAAGCCTCTTGAACAGAGATTTTTCTCCTTTTTTGTCAGCTGAGGGTTGAAGTAAATCCTTGGTTAGCTCTGTTGAATTCCATCAGCCAAGGATGTGAGTACACTCCACTGATATTAAGCTCTTTCAGTTGCAGTGGTGCATGTTTGATCCTTTGCCTGGGTAGGTATTTTTTCCTAGTATTTTGAGGGTATAATAAAAGCCAGGTGAGAGTGTGTTGCAAACCTGTGTGCCAGCCATAAGCAGCAGCTGACACTGGAGACTAAACGGTATTTAAGCCACTTGGCAAAGCTTACACAGGTCCAGTGATTGTAGGTGGATGAGAGCTTGCAGAGGGTCATTAGGTTCCTGATGGAGGAAACACCGCTGAAAGGCAGAAGAGGAAATGACAGATTTAATGAATAGTGGTCACAAGCTGAACTACAAAGAGTAATTAGTCTCTATGTTTTCCTACAAGGACGATCAGAGCAAAACCAAGGCCAGACAGTCCCTGCACTGTCCCTAATGGCAAGACCCCTCCAAACCAGAATGACAAATGGCATCAGGGAAAAGCCTCTGACCTTGGAAAGAGTGGCTGCATTTCTGCAGGCACAGAACTGAACCCTTGGAGTGGGGCTGTGTCCTCCTGCTTCCACCAGGGAAGAGAGTGCCAAGCCTTTTGCAGTCAAAACATCAAAGCATTGTCTCTAGAAGGAAACTGGCATTAAAAGCAGGTTGACACTGTTACTAATGGTTCCAAAAGCTGAAAGATAGATCCAGATGTGCATGAAAAGAGAGAGGTGTTTGGTGGATTTATCATGCTGCTCAAACTGTGCTTGTCATAGTCAAAGAGCCATTAGAGCACACGCTTGGATGCAACAGGAGTGGTAACACAATCTCTGCTCTGTCCCTGAGCAGAGCTGCACTCTGTGTTGATCCTAGAGTTTTGATGCTTTTATGAAAACAGCTAATGATGACATGAATCAAGATTCTGTGAAGGGCTCGGAGGGAGAATCAGTAAAACATCAAATAATGATGTCAAACTTTTCATGCACGACAAGCTAAATGCAGAAGCATCGTTCTCGCAGAGACTCAAAAGGAGCAACAGTTGGGATTTGCTTCCAAAAATGACAAAGGAAAATTTTCAGGCCAATTTGTGCTTTTGACAGGTGAAACACCATCTGAATTAAGATGGTGGGTACACATCGTGAATGAAATTGGGCACAGGTGCTTGTGAACCTGGGAGGGGAGGGGAGGAGAGGAGAGGAGAGGAGAGGAAAAGAGAGGAAATGAGAAATGTCACAAAACTGGCTGTATTTCTAAGATGTTTCTGTATTTGTTCAGCAAATGCCATAAAAGCTGACTTTATTGCAGGGGTGATGGAGTACAAAACTCTGACTCCGTAATCCAGGATAGGAATGACTGGCAGTTCTGACTGTCACACTCAACACCAGGAATAAACAAGAGACCATAAATGGCTTTAATGAGTGAAAAAGGACACCCAGAGGAGCCAGGGAAAAGGACTGCTGTATGGTTATTGACTTGGAAGTTGGGGTCTGTCCATGGCCTGGCATCCTGGGGGGTTTTCCCTGAGAAACAAAGAGCTCACATATTGCTGTTCCCATTGACAGCCAATTCTTTTATTACCAGTCCCCTGTGTAACTTTATTGAAGCTCACAGACTTCCTCCCAAGTCCCATGAATTGCCTAACTTCAGGACTCCAGGAAAGGAGCTGGTTCTTGGAGGATGCTTAGAAGAACAAAACTGACAGTGGACAGCTTGTTCCTTCCATATTGGCATAGAGATTGCTGGTATGGCAAGCAGGCAATCCTCCCCTGCTTCCCAAAGGGAGAATGGAAAGCTGGAACACCATCCTGGAGTAAAGAGACAGGTGTCAGTGGGGAAAAAAAGAAAGCCTTTGTTCTCATTGACTGTGTTCATCTGAATGGAAAATCCAGGCAAGGAGACTGGCAGGCCTGCAGTTCACAATGCCAGGTCTCCTAATTTTAGAACAAAGTACTCCTGCCCACGCTGCCTTTCCTAAACACCCCTGTTACACTTATTTTCAGAGGATGATTTCATAAGGTCTCACAGAAACAGGGACTAGGCAGATGTACTTGCAGGATGTGAAGAGAAGAAACTGTGTAAGTAAAAAAACCTTTCCTTTTTCTCAGGGTAGAATCCAGAGTTGATGTGATCAGCACTGTTTTAGACAGCACTGGCTCGAGTGTGCAACAGGATTTGTACTCTCCTACAAGAGTGCAAAAGAAATAAAACCAGTTTCCAGCCTTGTGACAGAAAGGGTATGGTATCGGGTATAAATCTGAGTTCTGGGCCTGAGCAAACTGCCCATCCCTTATGGATATCTGTTTTTCCTGCCCACTCTTGCTGCCTGGATCACCACATCCAACAGCCATGTGAGTGCAGAGCCCATTGTGCTGCTCTTGCTGCCAGTGTTGGATACCTCACACCTTTTCTATCAACACAAATCGAAAGCTGCCACAGACTCGCTGCTGAGCCCACTTTTCTTTCCTCACTCTCACACCAGGGTTTTGACTCTTCTTGTGGTGTTACGTTGCAGAGGTGTGTGTTTGGAGGAGACCAGCCTTGCATGCTGATGGGAACGCCCCCTTTGCAGGGAGCAGGGCACCCCTTGTGCACAGCTCTCAGGGTTATTGATTCCCTGAGATTCTCCTTGGGGTAATAAGGGTTCCCCCAAGGTTGCTGTTCCCTGGGAGTTTCCTCGGGGTTGATGTTCCCAGAGGTAATAAGGTTTTCAGTCTTCTCTTCGCTCTGGGTGTTTCACACCGAAGCCAGAGACGACAAGTTGAGTCCAGCAGTTCGTGTTATCAAGGCTGTTTATTCTTAATTATCTCTCAGTTCTTGTCCAGCTTTGCAAGGCGTCCCCAGCAGAGCAGGACATGCGGGGGACTGGGCGGATCAGAGAGCCCCGTACCTTATGTACAGTACCCCTGACCCAACCACTGTCTGAGACGTATTTTTTATTTACAAAATTTTACCAATACCTACTACCTATGCTAACATGTCAGTTCTACTCTAAGCCAATCTCTAAAACCCAACTCAGCACAAGATGGGGGACGAGAGCAAGAACAAGGAGCACAGGGGCCACTCCCCAATTCCTCCATCTTGTCTCTTCAGCCCCATCTACTAAGAATCCTAATTTCTATATTTATATTCTATAATAAACCAGCTACTACTTATTTAAAATTCTTAGGGTTTGTGATTCTTCCTGCATGTGAGTGTTCACTCCCATGGACAGGAATCAGAGTCAGTGTCCTCCTGGGATCTGTGTGGGTCTAACTGACCCCCCTGTACAGATCCCAGACCCCCCTGTCCAGTCTCCAAACCCTCCAGGGAGGCCAGAGGGATATCCTGGACTCCAACACACAGCCTTTGGACAGAGCAGGGCACCCTTTGTGCACAGCCTTTGGACAGAGCAGGGCACCCCTGTGCACAGCCATTGGACGGAGCAGGGCACCCCTGTGCACAGCCATTGGACGGAGCAGGGCACCCCTGTGCACAGCCTTTGGACAGAGCAGGGCACCCCTGTGCACAGCCATTGGACGGAGCAGGGCACCCCTGTGCACAGCCATTGGACGGAGCAGGGCACCCCTGTGCACAGCCTTTGGACGGGGCTCCCGGCGTTGCAGCGCACGTGGGCGGCTGTCCCGCAGCTCTGAGTAAGCTGCAAGAGGATGTCAGCACTGCCAGACTTGGCCCAGCTTCATGTCAGCCAAGACACTGTGGGGGAAGCCTGGCTGCAAACAAAAGCAAAGCCAATTGCACTGTTTGTCCTCATCTGAATGAAGGCAAAGGCAAACAGGGAAGATTTGTAAACTGGTTTTTTTTTTTTTCATTATTTCTAATATGATAAAGAGACATGTTGTCTTCTAAGCATTGCAAGCGGACAGCAGTGTTTTCCTTGGGCATGAGCCAAGGTTTTGGCTCCTCTTTTCTTTTACCAAACATGAGCCCTCTGGGATGAGTCACTGGTTCTCAATGGGCTGCAGCTGCTGAGCCAGGAAAAGGAGCCCTTGGTGCACAGAGCAGGGATCAGGAGATGATGTGTCATGTGGGTTACACAGGGAACCACATCGCTTCCCACAGCCAGCCCAGGCCTGGAGGACATGGACACGAAGCCAGGAGTCCTCAGGACCCACTGGGGTTTGGGCACCACGTTTAATCTCTGGTCAGCTGCTCAGAGTCCGTGTGGCTTCACCAAAAACTCCACTTTAGCAATTCAGGAACTTGAATGAGCTGTAGCAATGCATTGCTGTAAACCTGGATCCTGAATCATCACCAGCTCCTTGCTTCAACGTGTTAACCCCTTCTCCATTCCCTCCCATCCCAGGGCAATCCGTGGAGTTACACAAGGGCTGGAGGACACATCAACCAAGCATTTCACAGAACCATAGAATCGCTGAAGTTGGGCAAGACTTCCAGTCCAACCATTAACCCAGCTCTGCCACATCCACCACTAAGCTGTGTCCCTAAGGATGGTGACTCCGCTGCTTCCTTGGGCAGGCAGTTCCTGTGCTTGGTTTCCTCCTTTGCGAGTAGCTAAATGAAAAAAAAAGGATCCTGAGTGACAATTCAGTGAGTAAGGGATGTGTGACCACCGGTACCCAATGGCAGCTGATGGGAGCCATAGGACGAGGCAAAGCCTTTTCACTTCAGCCACTTCTGCCAGCGCTGAGAACCGAGTACATTAATTATTACTAATCCACAGCTCGCCTTTTGTCGGCCAGCAGGTGACAAGCTCTCTGCACGGCTGGTTCCTGTGCTAGTGGCCATCCCATCGCAGCCTCGGCATTCAAGGATAATGAACGCTGTCGGAGCAGGGCGAGGCTCGGTGTCACCTCTGCAGAGGGTGGCTGTCACCGCGGCTGAGCCTCAGCACCGCGCGGAGCGGGGCGCTCCCCTGGCGCTGATGTGGGAAAGATAAAGAGATAAAAAAGATAAAGAGAAAAAACAAATCAACAAACAAACAGCAACCAAAAAAAGCGCAATAAGACCGGGCGGGGCAGGGCTCTGGTGAGACTCAGGGGGACCCCACACCGATGGAAGCCACCTCGCTGCGGCCACGCTGCCCTGAGGGATGCGGGGCGGACCCGCCCGTCCCACGGGATGCGCCGGGGCGGACTCGGGGATCCGGAGGCAGCACGGCTCCTCCCCGGCGGGGCGGGATGAGGGGCCGGGCACGGGGGACAGAGCCGGGCCGGGTGGCAGAGGCCAAGCCGCGGGGCCATGTCGGCGACAGCGGGCACGGCCATCTGCCTGCTGCGCTGCGACCTGCGCGCCCACGATAACCAGGTAGGGGGGGTGTGCGGGAGCAGCCCTGGTGCCAGGCGGGATGGGCAGGGATTCCCCTGCATCCCGCAGCGCTCAGGGCCCGCTCCCCGCCTCCAGGTGCTCCAGTGGGCTCAGCACAACGCGGAGTTCGTGGTTCCCCTGTACTGCTTCGACCCGCGGCACTACCGCGGCACCCACTGCTACGGCTGGCCCAAGACGGGCCCCCACAGGCTCCGCTTTTTGCTGGAAAGTGTCAAGGACCTGAGGGAAACGCTCCAGAAAAAAGGAAGGTAGTGGAGAAAGCGCCGTGCAAATAGCACGATTGTGTTTTTCTGCTCTTTTTCAACACGTACCTGTGCTGGGACTCGGATCGTGTGGGTGCTCTGGGCTCTGATGGTGCCTGATTTCAGAGAGTCTCGGCCCTTGTGTTAGCTGCACTAGGGTCCCGTGTGTAGCCCCTGCTGTGGTCACCTGCAGAGGGGACAAAGCCCTCCAGGCTCTGTGCCACTCGGGGTTTGCTTGCTCAGGTACCTCGGATGAGGGTCAGCCCTGAGTGCTTTGCCCCAGAGTGCTGACAGTGGGAAACAGGAAAGCAGAATTTTGAGATGTGGGCAGCTACATTAGCCACTGTGGCCTGAGCCTTCCTTGTCCTTGGGACTTGGCTTGACATAGACCAGTGTGGATCCTGGCTTCTGAGACTGGAGAGTGACATTTCCTTGTGCCCTGTCCCACTAAGCCCAGTCTCTAGACTCAGATATCCTTGTTTATGATGCCCTTAGAACCACAAGTAGGGTAGACCAGGGCCTGAAGAATCCATTACCAGATAATATCTGGCTTTGCAGAGCTAAAGATCATGGAATCATAGATTAGTTTGGGTTGGAAGGGAACTTTAGAGGCCATCTAGTCCAACCCCCTGCAGTGAGCAAGGGACATCTTCAACCAGATCAGGCTCAGAGCCCTGTTCAGTCTGACCTTGAATATTTCCATGGATGGGACAACCTCTCTGAGAAACTTGGACAAGGTGAATCAGCCAGCCCTTGAATCCCTCTGGTGTGTGAGGATGAACAGATTCACTTTTAGGTAACAGCTTGGCTTTCTGCCCAGTCATCCTTTCCAAGGCATCCAGAGTGGCAGAAATGTGTTTGACACTAACTAAGCCCCAGAGGCTTAAAAACTCTGTTCAGGGACTCCTAAAAAATGCAGGCTGGTCAAATCCTGTCTGTCTGCCTCCACACACTGCCTGTGCTCCATGGAAAACTAGGACACGAGTGCCTGCCTGGGCTGATGGCCTCTTGTACACATAAATAACAACAACATCAAACCTATTTCAGGCCAGTATTTTGTATTTTAGTACCCTGGTTGTGAGGAAGGGGAAGCCGGAAGATGTGGTCCACGATCTGATTACTCAGCTGGGCTCTGTCACTGCTGTGGTTTTCCATGAAGAGGTAAGGGAAATACTCGAGTGACACAGATAGAAGATAAAATTATGCAGTGAAGGTTTCTTCCATGACCCAGTGGTGATGCAGATCCTGTGTGTTCAGAGCCTTTCTTGGCTGTGGTGTTGTTAACCTTGGGGGCACTGGGGACTTCCTGGGATGGGGACTTCCTGAGTGGGAGTCCTCGATGGGGCAAAGTGATGAAGGTAATGTGGAGGGCAAGACCAGGGAGCAGCATGTGGGAGCTGCATTTCTGCAGCCCTGGCCTTGTTGTTTTGTTCTCTAGGCCACGCAGGAGGAGCTGGATGTGGAGAAGGGGCTGTGCCAGGTGTGTAGGCAGCACGGGGTGAAGATTCAGACGTTTTGGGGCTCCACGCTGTACCATCGGGATGATCTTCCCTTCAGGCCTATTGACAGGTGGGCTGCTCTGGGCAATTCCCCCTCTCACTCAGGAGGGCTCCCAGTCCTCTGGTGCCACAGAGAAATCCATCTGTTTGTGCTTTTATGGGACAGTGCTGTCATGTCAGGCACACAAAGGGGAACAGCACATTCAGCCCTCTGCACTGGTATATTTATGCTTCTGTATGTATAAAGCCAAGGAGTGTGTTTGACCGTTCATTAAGGGACTGGAAAAGACCTCTAAAACCATTAAATCAAACCATTAACTAAGCCAAGCCCATCAATAAACCGTGTCCTTCAATGCATCTGCACATCTTTTAAATCCTCCAGGACAGTGACTCCGCCACTTCCCTGGACAGCTTGTTCCAGCCTGACCACCCTTTCTGTGAAGAAACCTTTCCTAATATCCAATCTAAACTTCACCTGAAGCAACTTCATAGAACCATTAAATGGTTTGGAAGGGACCTAAGAGATGATTTACTTCCAAATCCCCCCCTTGGTGTGTGTACTCTTCACTGCTCCCTCAGCAGTCACTCAAAGTACAGTTGGTGGAGTTGAGTGATTCATGGTATTCTGCAGAAAATGTATTTAATAAGGCAGAAAAGTCAGACCATGACAATGCCTGTTTTTCTCCTTTGACTGAAAAGGCACCAGGAGGATGTAGATCTTTACACTGAGATCAGCTGTGTTAATCAGAAGTTAGGTGAAGCTAACCAAGGCACACCTTAAATTAAAAAGGCACAATTTGCATCAGAAGCAGAAACTGGGCAAGGACTGAGCTGCTGGTGGCTCTTATCCCCCGGGGCATCTGCCCCTATTGTGCCTGGCAGTGTTCAAACAGGCATCACAAAGCCGGCAGGACAGCCTGGAATGCTAATCCTGCTGCTGAGGAGGGGGTGTGGGGTGTGTGGAGGGCAGGGGCTGGGATGTGACTGCTCCTGTCCCTGCAGGTTACCTGATGTCTACACCCACTTCCGAAAAGCGCTGGAATCCGGGGCCAGGGTGCGGCCAACCCTGAGGATGGCAGATCAGCTAAAACCCCTGGCTCCAGGGCTGGAGGAAGGGAGCATCCCCAGCATGGAGGATTTCGGACAGAAAGGTGAGAAAACTTAATTTGGAAGTTGCTCTAATGAAATCCTGCTTAGATTCTGCTCTTAAAAATATCCTACATAGATCTCTTGAAAAATGTGGTTTACAAAGTAAATTGTTTCCTGCTGCTCCAGATTCCCAGATGTTCAGCCAGGGTGAAGTAGGTACCTGCAGTGGCTGCACTGAGCTCTAATTGTTAATACAAACCAAACATCTTCCAGTGCATATTATATTCTGTCACAGAAAAAATGTCCTTTTGTAAAAATGCAGAGGCAACTAGTGCTTGGGAGATACATGAAATATACTCCCCAAGGATGATTGGATTGTCATGGCCCTTTCAGTCTGGGAGGTGCTGTAGAGGCATCTGTCTTCAGTTGCAAGGTTAGGCAGATATTTGTCTTCAAATTAAAAGAGAGTAGAATAAGATGAGATGTGGAGAAGAAATTCTTCCCTGTGAGGGTGGTAGGCCCTAGCACAGACTGCCCAGAGAAGCTGTGGATGTGCCATCCCTGGAAGTGTTCAAGGCCAGGCTGGATGGGGTTTGGAACAACCTGGGATAGTGGAAGGTGTCCCTGCCATGGCAGGTGTTGGAGTGAGATGATCTAAGGTCCCTTCCAGCCCAAACCATTCTGTGATTCTATGATACATCTCTTACTGAGACCCAAAACACAGAGAGAGTTGTTGCTCTTCAAACTGTAACTAAGCCTCAGTTCACTCACACTGAAAATGAAATGAAATTCCCCGTGTGGAGGAGCTGCCCTGCAGCTGGGTAGGAAACATCCTCTTAGTGATTTTTAATATGTTTGATATGACCCTTATTTTAAAGGAAGACCACAAATCCTTTATGCCCCCACAGCAGACATGCCCACTGCTGAGCATCCCTAGATTTTAAGCTCCCTGCCCTGCAGATGCATTCCCAGGAGGTAACAAGGTGTTGGTGTTTTCTGTGGCAGATCCTGAGACTGATCCACGAACAGCCTTCCCCTGCAGTGGAGGAGAGACCCAGGCTTTAATGAGGCTGCAATATTATTTTTGGGACACGGTAACTCTTACATTTCCTTGCCTACATCCTCCCCCTTGTACACATGGCTGTGCAAGTGGGCGAGGCTGCAATTTCACTTCCTAATAATATTTCCTTAGCTCCCCTATAAAACTTTACAAAGGAGGGAATTAGCATTATTTCAGTTCTTCAGAGAGACAAACTACACCAAAAAGAATTCATCTGGGACTGGGGATTGTAAGCCAAATGCTTAGGAACTTAGTTTACTGGCCATCTCTCTAAAGTATTTTTTTCCATTAACTTCTGGGACTGGGGACAAAATTTTTTAGCTGCTTTACCTTGATTTGCCTCTTCTATGCTCATGTCCCACATCATCAGCAATTAGTTCCTCTGTTTTGGAGGAGTGAAAAGTGGCCTGAAAGGCTGGATTGCAACTGGGGTGAGGAACAACCGACCCAAGTTCTGCCTGCAGTTATAAATAGTTGGAGGTTTCTGTAGTCTGGTTTAAAATCTTGCAGCCAATAGTGACAGCTACTATTTGTTTCCTTGCTTTGGTGGAGTGAGGCTCCTGCTGACTGTTTTGTCAGACAGTTTTTGAACTTCTTTCTGGTCTAGTTTGAGGAACTGTGTTGAATTTGCCTTGTGTGAATCCAAAGGTACGTGTGCTGATTTCCAACAGCATCAGACCCCAAGCAGCTTCCTGGATAAAGGAGGGAGCACCTCTGCAGCTGAGATGGGTTAAAAGTGTGGTGTTCCCAGTGCCTCACTGGAACAGCCCCCAGGGTTTTCAGCTGTGTTTCCCAAGTTCCTGCATTCCTTTGCTTTTGGGGAGCACTGTCCTGGTTTAACCCCATGAGGCAGCTCAGCCTTACAGCAGCTGCTCCCTCCATTCCTGCCAGTGAGATGGAGGAGGGATTCAGAGGGATTAAAGTGAGAAAAGTCACCTGTTGAGTTAAAGACCATTTAATAGGGAAAGCAAAAGCTGTGTGCACAGGCGAAGCAAGGTGAGGATTCATTTAATACTTCCCACCAGTGGGCAGGTGGGTTCAGTTCAGCAATCCCCAGGAAAGCAGGGCTCCATCACAGTTAGTTAGGAAGAGAAATGGCATGACTCCAAACATCCTGACTTCCAGCTTTATATGCTGAGCATGACATCATTTGAGTCAGCTGGGGTCGGCTGTCCCAGCTGTGTCCTCTTCCAAATCCTTGTGCACCCCCAACCTACTCAGGGTGGGGTGGTGAGAGAAGCAGAAAAGGCCTTGAGGCTGTGTGAGCTCTGCTCAGCAGCAAGGAAAACATTGGTGTGCTCTCTGCACTGTTTTGAGCACAAATCCAAAACAACCCCAGAGCAGCTACGATGAAGAAAATTAACTCCATCCCAACCAAAATGAGTAAAAGTGTGCATAGCTTCTGCTCCTGGTCCAGTAGAGCTGGAAAACCTGTTCCTTCTTTTTTGGTAATGCAAATATTGACTTCCCCAGTGAGCTACAACAGCCCTCTGGCAATTGTAACCTGTGCAGTTAAGGGGACCAAGGGGAGATTGTTCTTCCCTGTGTGCTCTGCATTGCCCATGGAGTGCTCAGGACATGAAAGATCTGCATCCTGCTGTAAATGTGTGGGGCACAGAAACAAAAACAGTCAGGGTTCCTGCAGCTGAGTGTTGGGTGCTGTCACACTGGTTCCATAACCCCCAAACAAGCAGCCACAGGGCTGCCAGTTGCCCTGGTGCTTCTCAGTGGGTTTTTGATCCAGAATCAGATGGGAATGGGCAGGGAGTAGCCCAGTCACAGTGCTTGTAGAAAGAAACGTGCATGGGCTGAAGCAGGCAGCACAGCTTGTGACAAACACCCCAGAGCTGTAAGGAAAACTGCTGGCCTGATTCCTGCCTGTGTGCTGGAGGCAGGAGTTGGGCAGCTCTGCAATCCTTGCAGGCAGCCGTGAGAGGGAGCCCAGCCCTGCCAGATCACTCTGGCTCCAGAAGGAAAGAACATTGAGCAGCTTGCTTGCAAAGTCTTGAAACCCTTTGTTCTTTTGCTCTCACAGAACCTGGTTGCTTCTTACAAGGAGACGCGGAATGGGCTGGTGGGAATGGATTACTCAACCAAATTCGCACCATGGTAAAGGTTTTTGTTGAGACTGCAAAATCCTTTTCTGCTTCCACCCCAAACTGATGTTACCTGTCTGCTGAGTGCTGCTGGGCATGGGTAGGGATCTAGGTGTGGTTCCTTTGGCCCTTTTTGTTGTGGTAGAGCAGCTCTGAGGCTGCAATTCCCTGGAAGTGCTGCAGTGAGGCAGAACTGTGCTGGGAGCACCAGTGTGGACAGGCAGCAGGAGGGATTCACCATTTGCCTTTGGCTTTGTGTGGGAAGGGAAAGGCAGGGAGGCAGCACAGCTTCAGTGTGTTGGTAGGGCTGTAGCAGAGCTCAGCCCTGGTTTCCTGAATACTCTGGGGCAAGTCACCCCACCTCACTGCCATTCTCTTTCTGTGGGGTGAAGAGATACTTCTGATTATTCTTGCTGGAAAGGATCTTTTGTTCAGGTAAATATCATGATTTTGAATTAGGGGCTTTAGACCCTGGTGCTGGAAGAGGCAGAGTTAATTCCAGACTGGAACTGCAGCAGCAGAACCCAGTTTGGCCAAAGCTGAGAGCATCTGAATTCTCCCAACAGAATTGCAATGAGAATCAAATTTCTGAGGCTGTTACAGGTCAGGATTTCTTGTTTCCAAGGAGCTTTGTGCTTTGATGGTTGCAGTGGATGGCTCCATCTGGTGGCACTTCAGGGTCCCAGGACTGCTGGCTCTGTGCAAATTTGCTATTTGTGGCCTCCACTTGACTTTTTCCAAGCTGGCCATTTGCTCAGAGCAAACAGTTCTGATCTGCCTGCCCCAAAATGTTCCTCTGTCATGTAATCAAAATCAGAGCAGTTCAGGTTGCAGCCAGTCATTCCCATCTCATACTGGACATTAGAGCTGGTCAGCAATTAAGGAAAAACTCTTCAAAGCCTTTTCCTGTTTTCACAATTCATTAGAACATCCAGTGTTTCCACAAGCTGTAATGGAAATAGCAGTAAAGTGCATTTCTAGGAAAAGCAAGGTAAAAGTTGTTCATTATCACCCTCTATGATGGGGTTGGAGGCTGCAAGTTCTTTCCTGTCTTGCAGCAGCACTGATTTGGAACAAATGGAAGGAGCCCAGTGGGGTGAAATGCCAGAGCAGGGTTTGATTCCCTAGTTTTCCTGGCAGGGCTCAGATTTTCAGCAGCCTCTTGCCTTCTGTGGTTGCTCAAATGAGCCACTGAGGTTCTGCAGGAAAAGAAGCCCTGGGCATAGGATAAGGAGGTTTGTGGTAAAAAGACGGGTAGGACATGTGATGCTGAGGTTGACATTTGAGATTCTTTTCTGGGTTTGTCATTGGGTTTGTTAAATCATTTAGGCAAAACTTGTCAAACTTGAGTAAAATGATTTATCTCCATAGCTTGGAGACTCCTGTAACAGTCATAGCCCCGAAAGGGGAGGATTTTGATTCTTGGAAGAGAGTTCTCTCTCTTGAAGAGTTGCAGAGAAGTTACAACTTGACTAAAGCCATTTAGGAAGTCAGGGTCAGAACTGCAAACCAAACAAAAGTTTTAGACAACAACTCCAGACACAAACCTGCCCCTCTGCTCCCCCTGAGCTGACATCAAGCTGTCAGTCCTACGTGGCACTCAGGACATCATTCCTCTGCTTTCAGGCTGGCTCTGGGCTGCATCTCACCTCGATACATCTATGAGCAGATCCAGAAGTATGAGAGAGAGAGAACAGCAAATCAGAGCACATACTGGTATGTCTTTGCACCATCAGCATGGCTTATTTTCTCTGAAAAGGAGCCTGGCATTTCATGCACAGGAGAGTGATTTGTTAACTCTCTTCATAATTAATGTTTGTTTTTCCTGTGCCTGCTGGCTGGTTCCTCTGGGTTGCACTGTAGTTCTCTTTCAGTACAGATTTATTACTCAGTCTTTGACACCCAGGGGCTTTAGGCACTTTGTAAGTAAAGATTATGAATGCCAGTTGTCATTATTATTGCTGGGAAACCGTGGTTCATGATTTTTGAGAACAATCTCAGCAAATCAGCACCATCCATCTCCGTGTTGTTGTTATGGGCTAAATGAGAAGGAAGAATAATTTACAAATAAAAGCCAAAGGGTTTCTCAGACCGAGGATATGAGCCCAAAAGTCTCAGTGACTGTGTGACCCGTGCAAATCTCGTGGTGTTTGAAGGTCCCATGGCCACAAGTGCAGCAAGTGACCCCATGTTTGCGGAGCTGCCTGGCTGTGACCAGAGCAGAGGGGAAGAGGGCACTGGGAGCTGGGTTTAATGCATCCCACCTTGTCACCCATGCTCTTCTTCACCTCTCAGTTTATCCATGCCTGGGCTGACCTTGAACCTGTTCAGATCTGCCCAGACCCTGTGAATCAGGGGGAGAGGTTCATGTTAGAGCCTGGCTTAACACTAGGCCTGGGTGGGAAAAATCCCAAACAACAGCGTCTGTGCAAACTCTAGAACTAAATATTCATTTTGGTTTGTTACATTTGCAACATGTCAAACACTACAGTGGTTGGGGAAGGACAGGCAGAACACAGCCAACCATTCTAGCCAAAATGCTCAGTTTCATTAAAATTCAAATGACAGATAAAATACCAGCACCCATGAAGTGTATGTTTGGGGTTTTTTGGGTTTTTTTTTTACTTCAAAGACAATTAAAAGAGGAAAGATTTCAAGAAATGAACATACTCCTGTTTTCCATCCAACAGTCAGCCAGCCTGCTGGCAGCTGGCATGCCATGGTGATTTTAGCATTTTAAAGTGTTCAGTAATTATAAAAATGAAACTGTCAAGCTCCCAAAAAGTCAGTTCTACAGTGAATTACAGGTTATGGTGGCTGCACGAGAGACTCATTGAACCTCAGTGTTAAGACACTACTTTTTAGAATTTGGACAGTGTCCTATTCAGGCTGACATTAGGAGGAATTTCTTCATTGAAGGGGTGATTAGGCATGGGAATGGGTTTGCCAGGGAGGTGGTGGAGTCACTGTCCCTGAAAGTATTTAAGGGAAGACTGAACTCAGTGCCATGGTCTGGTTGACACAGTAGTGTTTGGTCATAGATGGGCCTGGATGATCTCAGAGGTCTTTTCCAACCTAACTGATTCCCTAATTCTGTGATTGTATTCCTTAACCAGATTATCCAGAAGGTTCTTGTCAGCCTAAAAATCAGCTGAGCAGAGTGCTTCCCATTGGCATAGAGTTGAAGCAGGTCTCTGGGGCTGATCATCATTTTATAAGAAGCTCTTTATATAAAAGTTTTTTATATAAAACTATCCTTTATTCTGCGGGCCTAGCACCTGATCTAATGGGCTGGAGCACTCTAAACCAGCTTTGAAAGGTGTCTCAGAGTCCCTTGCAAGGGTTATTGCTTAAATCAGTGCAAAGCTCTCAGGAATGTTCTCATTCCTGTGGAAGTGTGAAGCTGAATCAGGCCCTCGCCCTGCTCTGTGGAGAATTACATCCCAGTAGGGACGGAGGAGGAGCATGTTTCCTGAAACTCTGCTCCTGCATGTGAGCTAAGGAAGGCTTCCCAGGTGATTCATGCAGAGTTTGCTTTCCCTGTAAGCCTGGTAAGGCTTGAGGAGAGAACTGGAGTCACGGGGAAGGTCCCTGAAATTGCTCGTTGTGAAAAAACCTCACGGTGTCAATGATGGGTTGTATGGAAGCAAAATCCCCCTTCAGCCATCCCGTCTGACCCACAGTGAAATACTGAGGTGGCTCTGTGTTTCAGGGTCCTGTTTGAGCTGCTGTGGAGGGATTACTTTCGCTTTGTGGCCCTGAAGTATGGCAGAAGGATCTTCTCATTGAGAGGTGTGTATGGATAACCACGTTTAGGGGGCAGTGCTACTCCTTACAACAGGGAAAGGAAGGGAAGAGGCTGTTGGCTTTAAATTGTACAAATGTTCTTCTCATGGTGCTTGTGTCACCACCCTGAGGTGCTGCTGGGAACTCTCTGTTAGCACAGAAGTGTCTCAGCACCACGGTGCTGGACACTGATCTCCCAATCTGACTGGATATGGGAGTATTATTGACACGTTTGTGGGAAAGAGCAGCACAAGGAGAGGGAAGATGCTGTTCCCAGAGACATTCCAGCTTCCAGCAGAATCCAGGCTTAAGGCTTGCCCAAGTTCTCCAGAAGACCTGGGACAGAGCAGGAACTGTCCCAGCAGGCTGAATCCCAACAAATTGGATATTGCACTACATATCAGGAATCAGAATGAGACTCAGCTCCAGCCCCAGTGACAGGAGTGTGCATGTGAAATGGGGGCCTGAACACTCAGGGCAACAACAAATACCCAGTCCGTGTGTCAGGAGACCCTGCAGACAGTGCCTGTGCTGGGTGAGCTGCCCTGCAGGGGATGCAGCATTGCCTTAGAGGCTCCAGAGCAGCCTGCCGGGCATCCAGCTGTGGCTGCAGAGGGATGTGCCTCTCTCAGGGCCTGTGTCACATCTGCCAGGCCTGTGTGGCTGTTCTGATGGCATTGGATGCCAGTGGTGCCCTCATCTTGAATGTTTGAGCTAGAGCTGAGTTGTCCCTGCTGCCTCTGCTCCACTGCACAAAAGGCTGTAATTGCCACTGGATCCTGCAAATGTGAAATCATCCCCCTCATCTGTTCCTGTCCCATTTGCAGGGGCAAAGTGTTACCTGGGGCTTCTGCCATGTAATTCTGGGTGTAGTACCTGCTGCAGAAAGAGATTTCACATAAACATTGTCCTGGAGTAAAGCTGAAAAAAGAAAATACCAGCGTGGACCAGAGCACATCTCTGTCCACTTGTGAGGTCTGAGTCATATTTAATTAAAAAAGGGGAAAAAAAGCAAACATCAGCAAAACAAATAAACAACATCCATTAAGGCTTGAGCACTCTCTGTGTGCAAAAGACACCCCTTTGCAACACTTGAGGGGAGGAATGGATCATCTGTAAACCTGTGCAGAAGGTTTGTTTGTAATGGCACTGAGAGGCACCCTCATGCCTCCTGTCAACCAAGCGTCCCTGGCTGTGCTGTGGTGTAACTGGCTGTGTCAGTATTTCTTCATCAGCAGGTCATTCTTTTCCTCCACAGGGCTTCAAAGTAAAGAGATGGAAAAAGGACCTGCAGCTCTTTGACTGCTGGAAAGGTCAGCAGCAGCCGCGGGTTTGGCTGGGTGTGTTCTGCTCCCCACGTGTCTGCTGGGCTCACAGTGCCCTAACACCGCCTCAGGTCTCTGCAGGGGCGCTGCCAGCACGGTCAGGGCTGGCATTTAAACTGGCATCCCCAGGGTGGGAATGTGTGTGGCTTCCCTTCCCAGACTGAGCTCCATGCAGGAGCAGCCCACAGGGCTGCCCTGCTCTGTCAGGTGCACTGCAGGTGGATTTTCCTGCCCAGGAGGGAGTGTTTGTGACCTCTTGTGTTTAGTCACACAGAGGCTGACCAGCCCTGCTTATCAATCTTAGATTGTTATGCCTGCTGTGTTTGGTTCTGTTTGCTTTTGGTTACAAGGTTGCAACAGATTTGGATTAAATCACATCTCTTGTAGTCCCACAGCCTTTTCTTTAGCTGTTATAACTTTGTTGTTGTAACATGAATAGCAAGCTTATTTCAAAACTTGGAGGGACTAACAGATTAAAGTATTAGAATCAGTGCAATACACACCTCTGGGTCTTTTTTCGTGTTAATGCCACGTGTACCCATTTGCACACAGCATAAAATAAATCATCCAGGCACAGTAAATCTTTCCCTTAACAACAGACAAACTCTACTTTGCAGGTACTAACCCTGTCCAGTACATCCCCCTGTTAGTCACCTGTCAAGAATCTTTCTGTTCTTGGCCCATCTCACTATTGTCTGCATATTTATTTTACTCTGCAAAATTCCCTTCAACCCACCTGATTGTTTTTCCAGTCTGAGATTTTTCTGTAATTTTTTTCCTTCTTCTTGCCAAAACTCTTCCCCAGCTTAATTTTCAATATGATATCCAATTTAATTTCCAGTGGATCTTAGTGGCTGCCTTCCAGCTAGCCACATTGAAATCTCTCCCTGCTGCTGAGCACTGGCACTGTCTTGGAAATGGCTGTGAATACATGACCACAGGCTGGTTGGAGTGCCCAAAAGCATCCTGATATCCCAGTGCTGTGTTTTATCTCTGCAGAGGGCAGAACTGGGGTTCCCTTTGTGGATGCCAACATGAGGGAGCTGCGTGCCACGGGCTTCATGTCGAACAGAGGGCGGCAGAACGTCGCCAGCTTCCTCACCAAGGACCTGGGGCTGGACTGGAGGATGGGGGCAGAGTGGTTTGAATACCTGCTGGTAAGACTGGGCCCTTTGTGTACCTGGAGCTGAATGAAGGCAGGAGGACAGCCCTGGTTTATAAGAAAGGGTACAGGTGACGATCAATAATTTTCAGGCTGACACAAGACCATGTAGGTACTTTTTTCAGGGTGTGAATGTCCCAAAGCTCACATAAGTAAAAGGAATTTTGCCCCAGTGGAGGTGCCATCAACAAAGATGAAGCTAGGAAGTTTGCAGCAAGTGTTGATCCTCTGTGTAGGGTTTTGGCCAGAGATCTGTCGCACATGAGAAAACTTTCAAACTTGAATTATGCTAACAACGCTCTGATTTGCTCACCCCAGCGGCTGGGGAGGAGGGCAGCCCAGAAACAGAACATAAAAACAAGTGTGTGCTGGCACAGTGTCTATGCATTGATGGCTGTGGACTGGGAAGCCATCTAGTCAAGCACAGGCAAGTAGGGACAATAGCTGGATCAGCTTCCACGGAGCTCCACCCTGGCTGGAGGCATTCTTCTTCATTCTGGGCTGTTACAGCCCTCCCTGCCAATGGAGCACCAATTCCTCTCTCATATATCCTTCAGCAGCTGTGTGAGCTCAGTTAAATAGCTGGGTCACTCTTCTGACCTCAGTCCCCATGGATTCTCATGGTACTAACTGAAAAAGGCCAAATATTCTCATCAGCCTCACATTAAAGGTCTTATCTGTGGAATACAGGAGGCTACTGGCAATCAGAAGACTTTCCAGACTCAGAGTGCTGGATGGGCAGAGAAAGCCCAGTTGCCTTGCCGATATCTGCAATTAAAAGAGGCTTTTTTTGTGGATGTAATTTTTTTTAACTTCTTTGGAGCTGGGCTCTGATGTGGCTTTGGCTGCAGGAGGAAAATCTGGGTGCTCTCCCATGCCAATGCTGTGAGCAGCAGTGGCCTTGGGCAACAACAGGGTGCAGGACTCAGGATCCTCCAGAAATGAGTTTTGGGAGCTCCATGAAGTGAGGCTTTCCCAGATGAGAGCCTTCCACAAGTGTGTCCTATTGCACAAGTGAGGAAGACCTGGAAGGTCTCACACTAGAAAGATGCTGCCTGTATTATCTACATTTCTTTTTTGACATGAATCCCAGCCTTACTGGAAGCAGAATTCAGCACGCTGCACTGGCCCTTTCACCTTGGGAAGCCCCAGGTGCCCCAGCTGTGTTTCTGTAACCTGGTGGCATCCCCAGAGCAGCACACAGGAGACATCAGCTTGGTGGGGAGGACATGGCTATAGAAGGGTAGAGGCCAGTACAGAACTGAAACTGGTCTCACTTGCCTCGAAAAAAAGGAAAGCAATGCCTATTTCATCTCCAGTACTGCCAGCAAAGGCTCCCTGAGTGTTTGTGTGTGCCATCCATATCAGACAGGCAGGGAAACTGAGGCACAAGCTCTCTGCAACCCACTGGAGCCAGGGGAAAGGCCAGAGAGCACTGGTGTCCTGAACTGAGAATATTTCAGCTCTGACTGCATTGATTTCATTCACAGGGTCAGGCCCCAAGGAAAGGCAGAGAAACAAACAGGAGAGAATGCCAGGAAGGGGCAAGGCTGAGGGGGAAATGAGGCTGCCTCCTCCAGGCCCCCTTGGATTTGCCCTCACCTCCCACACACGCTTTCCTGCATGTTGGTCACACAATCAGGCCTCCAGTGGCACCTTTCCTCCCTCCTTATCTCACCAGCTGGAGGAAGTGAGCGGGGAAGGGGAAGCCTGGTGCCCAGGGAGCAGAGCTGGCTGCTCACCCTGACCCCAGCACTCACTGGCTCTGCAGAGAAAGGGCAGCTCGACAGAGCACACTCCCTGAGCCCTCTGCCATCCTGGAGCATTGAGATCCTCACACCAAGGACTGGCTGAGATCCTGGAAACATCTCTTTGTGGACTGGTTGCTGCTGTGGCTGCAGTCAAGGGAGAAGAGCACTGAAGCAGCTCTTTCTGCCACAGCTGCTGCTTTTGCAGCACAGACACCCCTAGGAATGCTCAGAGATGCCAAACCCTCCTTGCTATCACTTCCACTCTGCTCCTGAGCAGGGTTTGAATTGTCCTACAACCATAAAACTTCTGATGTTGGATTTAAGCTACCCTGCCCAGCTGGAGTGCACTCTGATGGGGTCACATTCTGCTCTCATTTCTGCTTGTTCCAAAAGCCCTGCTCCATGTTATATAAGCATCCTTGAGAGCTTTTTATTTGTTTAGAGAAGGAATAACTTGACAATGGGAAAAACTGCAGTGTTTGTGTCATTTGCATGTTCATGTAAACTGTATGGTTTGTCTGCACAGTCTGAGTTAGACTTCTCTCCAAACTGCCTAGTAGGATCTGCAGAGATGATTTTGCCACTGTGTAGTGTCTGGCTAACTGGTCAGAAAGAATTTCCTCTCATATTTGAATACTTTATTTTGGAATGTGAGCATTGAAATGTTAGGGCTACTTGTGAAGTCTGCCAGATGATGGCAGAGAAGGATTTGCCTTTAAAAAGAAAGAAACTGAGAAAGAGACTTTGGTCTTTTATCTGTTTCACTGACCTAAGTATTGTGAATTGGAGGAGCCTGGGAAGCTGTTCCCAGCTGTAAAAAGCAGCCTTGCAGGTCCTTTTCTGAGCCAGATGCCTGTACTAACATAGGGGAGCTCTGACCACCCCAGTCTGGCTGGAGTGAATCCCAGGAAAATTCAAAGAATTTTCCCCTGAGCTAAGGGATGGACGAGAAGATTGACCAAGGGCCAGCCCAGCTCTTCTGACTGTTTTCTCCCTGTGTCTTCAAGGTGGATTACGATGTTTGTAGCAATTACGGCAACTGGTTGTACAGCGCTGGCATTGGCAACGACCCACGGGACAACAGGAAGTTTAACATGATCAAACAAGGCCTGGATTACGATGGGAATGTGAGTCTTGCTTGGCTGTTTCACAGGGATGAATGCAGTGAAGGACATGTGGTGTTTTCAGGGGGCAGAGGAGATCAGTGTGGGACAAAACCAGTTCTTGTGTCTCCTGGCCAACAGTGGGGCAGGTTCCCCCTTGTGTACAGGACAATGCAACTTTAACAACCTGCAGCTGTCCCCAGGGAGGCTGGAAGTCCCCACACCCTCCCTGGTCAGTGTGTTAAGTGTTTTGTCACCACTTCTTCCAAGTCACAGCCACATCCCATCAGTACCTCACACAGATGCTTCCCTGAGCACAGAGCAGCTTCTTGGAGAACTCAGGAGTTACCTCAGAGACAGAACCATTCCTTGAGAGGTGCTGAAGAGTAGATTGAACCTGTGACATCTCTGCCTATCCTCTCTTAAATGATGGGAGCAGATAAATTGCCCTTTCCATGTGCTTAGCCAGTATTCACATATTGGATTACCTGTTTCCACACTATTCCTTAGCTGCACATCAGGCTGTGCTGTTGCCTTTTGGCACTGTAGCTGGCAGGATTTAACAAGAAATCAGAAATTAGTCCTAGTAGAGGACACAGCAGTAGAGTTAAACAGGAGAGATTCAGGAGCACAAGAGTGTGCAGCTGAGCTAGTCATCCAATTCTCCTTCAGTCAAGGGACAATTCTTGGGGGTGACTTCATTTCAAGATGTCCTAAACAGGACAGGTGAACAGTGCTGAAAATGCACCTCTGCCTCCCCTCTCTGCCTGCAGTATGAGCATGGGAGAAGAGCTCCAGCATCCGGGTCTCTCTTCAGGCACTAACTCTGGGTGGAGGATTTAGCAAGAGGGGCTAAGGCTTGTCAGAGGTAACTGAGGCTGTACAACACCAGCTTCTCTGCCTGGAGATCTGATTCCTCTCTTTCCCATTGAGAAAGAGCCTCGCTGGGGAGCACAGATTGTCACTGAATGGATCCTGTCACTGGTTCTCTCTGCAGGGGGATTATGTCCGGCTGTGGGTGCCAGAACTGCAGGGCATCAAGGGAGCAGACATCCACACCCCCTGGGCACTGAGCAGTGCTGCTCTCTCCCAGGCAGGAGTAACTCTAGGTGAGACCTACCCTCAGCCAGTGGTGACAGCCCCAGAGTGGAGCCGACACATCCACCAGAGGCCTGTGAGTACTGGGAAGGCTGGGATGGGGCGGGAGGGCTCCAGGGGCTGCTCTGCGTCTGAGTTCTGCTCTTCTTTCTCAGGTGTAAAGGGAAAAGAAGTTGTTTTAGTGCAAGCTCACATTACAGCACAGCAGGGACTGTGCAGCCAGGAGGATTTAGCTCTCTGTCCTACCCACTGTGGTGAAGGATGTAAATTTGTGCTGCTTCTCTGTCACTTGTGTAGTCAGCAGGGCTTAGCCACAGCGTGTCCTGAGCATCCTTCCATGCCCTGGCAGCCCTGCCAGAGGGGTGGGTTTCTCCAAGGCCTCCTGATACAGGTAGACAAAAGAGAAACAGCCCAGTGTCCTTTTTGTTCAGGAGGTGGAAGTAAAAACAACCAACTTCCTGCTTGAGTGTGTCCAAACTGGAGTCAGCAAGACCTGTAAATATGAGCACTGCTCCTTGCACTTTGCTTTTTGGGTGCATCTCCCCTTTGGAATGGTGGCAGAATGAGAGGCTAATCCTGCAGCATGTCAAGGCTTTTATCTGCTGCCTGGGATGCTGTTCTTGGAGGAGATGGGTATGGAAGGAAATGGATGTAACCAAGAGTTGTGTATTGTAAGAATGTTCAGCATCTTGCCTTTCCCCCATGCATCTTCCCTCCCTCCTCCTGAGTGAGGATACTTTATGGAGGCTCAAATTTAGGCATGGTACCAAGTCAGTGAAGAATGAAGCATGCCCCCATTTCAGGTTTTAATCCCAAGGTGCAGTACCAAATTTTTAGGCCAGATTCCTTTGCCATGAAGGGAAGGTTTTGTGGAAGCAAAGCCTTCTGCTTCATCCATGCTGTTGGATTAGTAACCTGGATTAGTAACCTCCTGGGATGAAAGAAAGGACTCTGCAGGAGCACCTTAGTGAGATACTTTGAGAAAGTGATGAAACTTGAAGCCAAAAAGCTTCTCCATCAGGCAAAAATTCAATTTTGAGCAACTTTTCCAGCTCACCTTACCAGAAATCCTAGTTTCCTAAATCCCAGCCTAGAGCAGTGGTTTTCTGCCTTTTTGGGTGAACTTGGGAGGCAGAAGTTCCATGTGCACGTTCTCCTGGATGTCAGCACTGTTTTGTGACCAAATCCACTCTGCAGCATCAGTAAATATCTCGCTGTTCTTGTCATTTGCCACAGGGAGGAAGTCCCTATCCCAGGGGCAGGAGGGCACCAGCGCAGCACAAGGACAGAGGGATAGATTTTTACTTCTCTCGCAAGAAAGATGCCTGCTGAAGGCTGAAGGAGTGCTCAGCAGGAGGTTTTACTGCTGAGGGTGCCTGGAGAATGGATAATCACCTCCAACAAGCCCAAGATACAGGTTTGGCATGGTAAAATAACACAGGATCTGCCTGTCTGGTGTTCCCAGGAACACTCCTGGATGTGGGTGTTTGGAGGTTGTGTATTAGCACCTCTCCTTACAGTCTGGAGCCAGTGGTTTATGTGGCAGGTGTTCAGTCAGAACTGAAACTTCTTATGCTCATTTTTCATGTTTTAAAGTTTTAAACCCACCAATCACTGTGCAATTAAAAGTTTTGCTACTGGAATATTTTATCTTCCTCATTTCCACACAGCTCCATAGATAGAGACTGCAGAGGATGTTCTTTTACTCTGTCTCCTGCAGTACTTTGGGGAAGCACTGTGTTCCTCCTGAAAACTTCCTTGCAGTACACTATTGGTTTTGGTACAAAAAAAGCTTCCTGGAAGCTGAAAAATGTTCAGTTCATAGCCAAAAATTGTGTTTTGTACTCGGCATCAAAAACAGTTTGAAATGGATCCCTAGCCATTTTTAGGATTTTATTTTTATGCAGAGTGTGGTACTTGCAGGAAGAGTTTGGGAATTTGGAGATGGCCATATTTGTACTGTCATGGAGCCTTGTCATCTGAGGGGAGCCTAGATCTGAACACTTTGACCACCAAAGATAGGATGTAGTTCTGGATTTATTGCTACTAGAGATCCACTGGGCCTGTTCTGTAAAGAATAACTGTAATATTGTGAAATCTCTGAACACTGCGTTGATGGGTTCAGGTCTGGGTGAGAAATAAACAGACATTGAACACAAGAGCAAGTTGTCATGCTAATAGCAGAAAAACCGAGAGATTTTGAATATAAGCCCTGTCAGAGCCACATTAAGAATTCTGCTACTTGTTGTATTAGGAGCCTGGGCAGGAATGTGGCCATCAGGGGGTGATTTGGAGGGGAATAGAGTGAAACAGCTTCAGTGACAGCTCTGTTCTCCCTGGCGTAAGTATCTCCTGACACACAGCACAGATCCCTGTCCAGGCCTCTCCAGAGGGAAGGGCACTGCGTTTGGACAAAGCCCAGCAGGAGAATCACAGAATAAATTAGGTTGGAAAAGCCCTCTGAGATGGAGTCCAACCTGTGACCCAGCATCACCGTGTCACTGAGTGCCACATCCAGAGTTTCCTTAAACAGCTCCAGGGATGGCGATTCCACCACCTCTCTGGGGAAGCCCATTGCAATGTAATCATCCTTTCTGTGAAAAAAATACTTCCTGATGTCCAACCTAAACTTACCCAGCACAGTCTAAGATTCTGTCATCTTGCCCTGTCATTTATTGCCTGGGAGAAGAGGCCAACCCACACCTGTCTACAACCTCCTGGCAGGAGGGAGTTTTCGAGAGTGATAATATCCCCCGGGCATCCTTTTCTCCAGATTGAACAGCCCCCAGCTCCTTCGGCCTCTCAGAATCACAGAATCACAGAATAATGAGGTTGGAAGAGACCTCTAAGATCATCAAGTCCAACCTATGCCTTAACACCTCAACTAGACTATAGCACTAAGTGCCATGTCCAGTCTTTTTTTAAACACATCCAGAGATGGTGACTCCACCACCTCCCTGGGAAGACAATTCCAGTGCTTTATTACTCTTTCAGTGATTTTTTTTTCCTAATATCTAACCTGTACCTTCCCTGACGTAGCTTGAGACTGTGTCCCCTTGTTCTGTCAGTTGCTGCCCGGTGGAAGACACCGACCCCCACCTGTCTGCAACCTCCCTTCAGGAAGGTGTAGAGAGCAATAAGGTCACCTCTAAGCCTCCTCCAGGCTAAACAACCCCAGCTCCTTCAAGCGTTCCTCACCAGCTTTGTTGCCCTCCTCTGGACCCGCTCAGCCCTTGCTGCCCTGAGCCCAGACCCGGACACAGCGCTGGCGGTGCCGGCACAGGGCAGGGAAGCAGCACCGTGCTCCTGCCGCCCTCACGGTTCCGCTGCAAACGCGCCCGGCCCCTCAGGGAGGGCGGGCGGGCGAGCCGAGCGAGCCCCGCGGAGGCGGCGGAGAGGCGGGGCGAGCCGGGAAGCGAAAGTGCCGGGAAGGGGAAGTTGGGAGCGCGGCACGGCCATGGCCACGGCCCCGTCGGACCCGGTTCCCGGCTCCAGCCCCAGCGCCGTCCCGCTGGACATGCACGCCCTGCCCATGGTCGCGCTCAACTACGGCGTCCGCCGCCGCCTCGGGCTCTACCTCAACCCGCGGGCGGCCGCGGCCGCGGACTGGACGGCGCTGGCGGAGGCGCTGGGATGCAGCTTCCTGGAGATCCGCAGGCTGGAGAGGCTGCCCGACCCCACGGCCACGCTGCTGGAGGAATGGCCGGGACGCTGCCCCGGCGGGGCCACCGTGGGGCGGCTCCTCGATGTGCTGCGCCGCTTGGGTCGCGACGATGTGCTGACGGACCTGGCGGAGAGCGTGGGTGAGAGGCTGGGAACGGGGAGAGCCGGGGGAGCCCGGGGGATCCCGGATAGCCCGGGGGATCCCGGATAGCCCGGGGAATCCCGGATGGCCCCGGGAATCCCGGATAGTCCCGGGAATCCCGGATAGTCCCGGGAATCCCGGAGCCTGCCCTCGGTGCTGCTTCCTTGATGCCTGCGGAGGGAGGGAGGGGATGCTGCTCGTGTTGCTCTTTCTGTTCATATTGCTCTTAGCTGTTCTCGTCGCTCTTTGCTGCTCTGTCCCTGGAGGTGAGGTTAAGCCCTTTCCAGATGACGGAGTGACATCCTCGGTGTTGTCGGGAGGGCCACAAGGATGCTCCGAAGGCTGGAGCACCTGTGCTATGGAGACAGGCAGAGAGAGCTGGGGATGTTCAGCCTGGAGAGGAGAGGAGAGGGCTCCGGGGAGACCTTAAAGCCCCTTCCAGAGCCTAGAGGGGGCTTATAAAAAGGGAGAGAGGGCAAGGGTAGTGATAAGGGAGAATGGTTTCAGACTAAAAGAGAGATTTAGATTAGATATTAGAAGATTAGATATTAGATTAGCTATTGGGAAGAAAATCTTCCCTGTGAAGGTGGTGCGGCCCTGGCACAGGGTGCCCAGAGAAGCTGTGGCTGCTCCTGGATCCCTGGAAGTGTCCAAAGCCAGGTTGGATGGGGTTTTCAGCACCCTGGGATAGTGGAAGGTGTCCCTGCCCATGGCAGGGGTTTGGAATGAGGTGACCTGTAAGGTCCCTTCCAACCCAAACCATTCTGTGGTTCACAGAAGTTTCACCTGGCTCCCAGGAGAGACGTGTACTGTGTTTCTGCTAACCATGAGCCCTGTAAAGTAACCTGGAGCCCTGTCTTACCCAAACCTTCAATTAAAAAGTTTCTGTGTGTCAAAAGATGCTCTTAGCCAGGTTAGCCAGGAGACAGATTGCACTGACACTGGACAGTGTGAAAATTATAATGTATGGGTATAATGTGATAGGAAGATGTTTGTTGGGAGAGATGAGGGATATGTAGAACTGGATAATGTCAGGGCAAAAAATTCCATGCAAACTGAAAAAAATTGAGACAGGTCAGTGAGAAGAATGAAGGTCTTTGTGCTGTCGTGATAACTTTTTCTTTTTGGGCTCTTTGTATTCTTTGTGGTCAGAGAAATTCAGAGGGAACCCAGCTGTCATGAGAAGGGGAATTTTTTTGCCAAAGGATTTCCAAAGCCAGAGAATTCCCTGAAGGCCTGTGTTGTATAATAGAGCTTACTGAGTTAGCAATGAGGAAGCAATAAATCTCACTTCCTGTTACTCATGGAGATAAAGGAAGATGTAGAAATCCATCTCTGTACAGAGCCTGACCAAGAAGCGATGGAGGACTTCCCTTTGGTCCTGTGGTTCTTCCTACTTAAGATCACAGTCTGAAGAGCAGGTTTGGGGAAAGACAAAAGCATCAGTGTGCTTTCTGATCTGCTTATCAGACATTCCTAACAAACCTAGGGGAGCTTCCAGCTGTGCAAAAGATCTGGGGCTTCACAGAAACATTGGGATCACCCAGGCTGGTTCTGGCCCTGAGCTCAGGACCTGTCTGTCCCACTGGGAGGGAGTTTGGTGGATGGGCTTTGTCAAAGCTGGAATAGACTCCAGCAGAAGGAACGGGAAGAACCTGGGCTGCAGGAAAATCACAAGTTTTACCCAGAGTTGGGTCATGCTGATAAGAGGAGACAGGTAAATTCCTGGGAGAGGGGCCCACTAAGGGCTGTTCAACAAAAATACTGTATGTGGCTCAGGAAATTCCTTAACTGTGAATAGTCCAAAAGACAGATTATAAAAATATATTATAGATTATACCTAAAATATAGATTTATGGAAATGCACACACACACACATATATATTTTAGGGAAATATCTCTGTAAGCTTATTTTATTTTTATGTTCCCCCCTAGACACCTGGTTTTGTGCAGTGCTTGAGACAGGATGAGGCTTGGGCCAGTGGAACTTCAGCTTGATCAGTGGGACTGTTCCTCTTTCATGAATTTTGGCTGAGGACTGCACTGAGGGCCTGTGACCTGTTGCTGGTGCTGAGAGCTCTTGCAGAAGTGAGAGAGGAAAGGAAAGGAAAGGAAAGGAAAGGAAAGGAAAGGAAAGGAAAGGAAAGGAAAGGAAAGGAAAGGAAAGGAAAGGAAAGGAAAGGAAAGGAAAGGAAAGGAAAGGAAAGGAAAGGAAAGGAAAGGAAAGGAAAGGAAAGGAAAGGAAAGGAAAGGAAAGGAAAGGAAAGGAAAGGAAAGGAAAGGAAAGGAAAGGAAAGGAAAGGAAAGGAAAGGGCTTCATGTACTCTTGTGCATGGTATTTCCTGATGTCAGGGGCACCTATGTGTACCACTGGAACTTCTTCAGTGGGATCTAGCTCAGGATCAGAGAACATCAGTGTTGATGCCCCAGCAGCTCTGCCCTAACTGTGATCTTTCTCAGCAGTTAATTTCGCTGTAGAGTCATCTTCAGGGATGTGAAGCTTTTTGCTTTGATACATTTGTGCTCTTTCCTTCTGAAACTCAATTATTTTTGTTTCTTCCCAGACCTGTTACAAAAGTGCTGCTTTCCTGCCTGACAGTTGCTGGGTTTGTTTTCTCTGTGTTCTCATCATGCTACTGATTTTGTTCTTTACATTTCATGTTTCTCTTCTTTTTTTTTCCAATTCCTCAGGAATTTGTTTGACTGCCAGAGGAATATAAAACCTAGTTAGGTGTTTAGTGGAAGAGGACAGCTTGAAGGAGTTTCTTGCTACTTGGTTGTGTTGTTTAGCATCCTTTATCTTTATAGTCCCAAAGTCACCCCTGATCCTTGTTCACTCTCATGAACCTGTACAATCAGGTGCTGTTTCCAGCTGGGGACTGATCCATCCCAAATCAGAGGCAAGGAGAGAAGACTTGGAGCAAATACACTGAAAATGAACATTTCTCTCTTGAGCACTATGCAATGGTGTTAAATAATAGCCTCTTCTTGCCTATTCAGCAGTATTTTGGATTGTGAACCTGGCTCCCAAGGCAATTAAGACATACTTAAGGTGATGGCTATGTGCCAGTCCTTCCTCTGAGACTGCTGAACCCATTGGCAACTTCAAAGTGCCTTCAATCATGATTGCAAAGATACTGACTTAGCTGACACACCTTACACAACAGGCAGCTGGCAGAGAGGTGGGACCTGAGCAGGGTTCTCTTGAGGAAAGTTGTGAAATCTGAACCTTCTGGCTGGTAAGGAATGTGGTTTATTCTTCCCTCTGCAGGACTGGGGATGCTGAGGGGAGGAGAAAGGCAGATTTGGAATGTCTCAGCCTCAGGAAAAGCTTTAATCAGATCTGAGCCTTATTAGACTGGAGATAATCCAGTAACAAGATGCAAAGCTGAGATAGAAGCAGGGGATGGGGGCTCAAGCTGGGGCTGCTACAGACCTGCTTGTGTCAGGCTGTGTTACAGGAGGACTCACTGGGCTCCCACCAGCATCCTGCACTTCCAAGGGATCCTTTACTCTGCTGTTGCACCAGTCAGCTGTGTCATCTGATCAGTACTGATTAACACTTGTTGGTTTTTTTTCTTTTTTTAATCTTAAGTAAAGGCAAAGTCTCTAGGGAGTTTCATCTTTTTTTTAATTCCCGTTTTCAAATCTCCTTTTACTTTCAATTCTTCTGTAATTGCAGAGTAGCAGAGGCTGCAGAGTTTCTTATTGCTTCTCCAAAGGCTTCGTATTTAGATTTATGATTTATTTTTAAACCAAGTCTGTTTATAATAGATCTGTGCCCATCACTGACCTGATTGAGAAGTTCACAGCTGTGTCTGTGACAGGTCTTTGCCCTTCAGTTATCTCAAGGTGGCATTCATGTCTACTCTGCTTGGAATAAATGGATCTCTGTTGCTGTTGCACAACACAAAAGCTGCTTCAGGGGCTCCTTAAAATTTTACATGGTCCTGCTGTATGTGGTGAGTGTGGATAGTCACTGTCACCTGCAGTTGTCCTGGCTGGCAAAGGCTGGGGGTGTGAATCAGCTCTTGTGTGTCTGCAGAGAACTGAGGCTGGAAAAGACCTACAGGATCATGAACCCAGCACTGCCAAGGCCACCTCTAAACCCTGTCCCCAAGTGCCACATCTACACATCTTTGAAATCCCTCCAGGGATGCTGACTCCACCATTGCCCTGGGCAGCCTGTTCCAGTGCCTGACCACTCTTTCAGTGGAGAATTGTTCCCTAATATCCAATCTAAACCTCCCCTGGTGCAACTTGAGGCCATTTTGTCTTGTCTTCTGGCTTTTTACATGGACAGAAAGACTGACACCGTGAAAACCTCCCCAACTATTTTGTGATTTCAAATACTCCAAAATGCAGAACAAGGAGAGCAGATAGCAGTGTTGGGCTGCTCTGTACCTTATTCCTGGTATTAAAGGTGTACTCGGATACAGTAGAGCTATGGGGAGAAGGAAGAATAAAACAAGCAAAAGAAAGTACTTCTTAAAATATCAAGAGTGATTTTCAGGAATTAATTGCTAGAGGAGGTGGTGGAGGCAGCATCAAGACATTCAGAAAGAGGTGAGAGAAATTCTGCATACTGAAAAAAACAGACAGGGGGTTCCCTCTAGCATCCCTGATCCATGAAATAGCTATTCCTGTTTTAATGAACTCCAGCACTGTAAACCCATGTCACAGGAGCCTCTGGTTGTGTGTTTTTGCAGAGGAGGACTGTAAGAAGTACTTGCAGAGGAAGCAGGAAGAGGCCAACCAGCCTCTCCAGGTGCCAGCAGTGGACAGCAGCGTGCCAAAGACATCGGAACTGATGGGCATCACCATCAGGGATGATCCATATGGTAAGAGCCCGTGCTTCCACTGCTGCCTGATACTTGTGTTGGCATCGCCTTCCCCATGGGAAGTGCAAAAAACCTGTTTGCTTTCATAATTCCCACAACTTTTCATACCCCAGGCCAGAATGCTTTCTTCATTTTTCCTGTTTCTTAGAGCAGAGAGGGAAAGCAACCCTGGGAAACACTTCACCCAGGAACAGGCTGGCACAGAGCCACTGGACACACACAGGAGGAGACTTCATGGAAATACATCCCTTAGCCCAGCCTGGCACAGAGCAGCAGCTGCTGAAAGCTCAAGGGGTTGGAGCCCAGAGGAAGGGTGTCAGAGGTGTTTTCCCTGCCCTGTCTTTGGCAGGTGGAACCAGCTTGAATGAAAAGGAAGTGGGTTTGAAGTAGGACTGGGTGTGCAGTGGGTGGAGAGAGGAAATGCGTTCTGTGTGTGTGCGTTGCTGTGCGTGCAGCCCTGCATGTGCAGCCAGGTGTGTGCTGGCCAGTCTGACTTTGGGTGGCCACCTTTGCTGTGTGTGTGGCCATCACTAACCATCCCCAAATGTCCACAGACCAATATTCTGGTGTTTGTACACAGCAGCTTTGCCTGATGTGACCCCCAAGTTAGCGCTGTGCCCCTGCAGCAGTACCCTCAGTTTGACTGACCTGGCAGACATTCCCCTTCTGCTTCACTGGATGCTTCTTGGGCTGAATCTGCCTGCTGGGTTGATACTTTCCTCAGCAGCTTTTAGAGCCTGACCTATTTTTTTCACTGTGGTAGGCTTTAACTGGCATAAAAAATTGAATATATCTGTAGTGACATTGATATGGAAAAAAAAATAACACAGTTGGAAACTATTTAGCAGTATTAAGGCACTTAATTATGAGAAACATTGCCCTTTAAAACCAGCACTTTAATATTTGGATAACTGCTAAATAAACAAGAGCTGCCAGCCATTAATGTAATTGGAAAACAGGCCCATTAGGCTATGACTTCAGGTATCCAGGTTTGACATCTCAGCCATAAAAATGACAGCTTCCAAATTTCAAGGCTCCATCGACAGCAAATGGCAGGACATTGCTGAATGTTGTTTTGGTTGGGAAGTTTGAATCTCTGTGACCTGGACTAGGGAAAAAGGATCCAGAGCCACAAGGATATTATAGATGTGAAACTCAGTGAACTCCCAGTGTCAGAGCTCTGAGTTGCATCCCCTGGGGTACTCTGCTCCCTCCAGCTCCACGCAGACTCCCTGTGGCTGGATGTTATTGCCTCCACAGGTTTTGCCTGCCTGCACCTCAGCTCCTTTCCCCTGCCAGGCAGTGTGGGTGTGTGTGAACAGCCTGGCCACTGAAAACAGCCAGGGCACTGATGTGTGTTACCTCCTGCCAGCCCTGTTAAGGACAGGAGTCTGGGCTGAAGGGCAGCTTATCTAATAAAATGCTAAATTACCTTTGCAGGTTTGCCCAGGGCTTTTCTGTCAGACTCCTGATTCTGAGTTAAAGTCTGTGGGAGCTCTTGAAAGTTCACTACAGGAGTGAACTTCATTTATAGTAGAAGATGACAGCTACATTTTTAATGGTTTCAGGGAGTGGAACAGAGATATTTGATGCCTTCATCTGCTACTGTCAGAAAGACCTCCAGTTTGTCCAGGAGATGATCAGGGAGCTGGAGCAAACAGAGTTCAAGCTGAAGCTCTGTGTATTTGATCGGGATGTCTTGCCAGGAGCCTGTGTGTGGTCCATCAGCGGAGAACTTATAGAGAGGAGGTGAGTGAACCGTGGCTGTTGGGGCCAGCTGTGAGTGTAGTGGAACATCACATTCATTTTACTGTGATGTCTGCAGCGTGGTGCCAGGGAAACAGCAAAAATCCACAAGAATGTCTTAATGGGGTTTGTTTCATGCCCTTGGCTCAAGAAGGACGACTCAGGCATTCCCCAATGTGTCGCTTCATTGTGTTCATGAGGGAGGGGCCACTGTGGTGATGCTACTTATGTTCAATCACTTTTCTTTGACTTGTGTGTCATATATAGACACAGGATCACAGAAAGGTTGCACAGCTAGTCTGGACTTCACTATTTCTTCATTTTTTGGTATATGAGTGTGTATCTGTAATCTGGTTGTTCTGTGTAACATCACTATGTGTCTGTCAGTCATTCCTGCTCTGCAGTTAATCCCTGCTGGAACACAGCCAGGTCCTTCTCCACTGGAGAAATTCAGAGCAGTACATGCTTCTGTTTGAGGGAATGAAACCCACCTCATTTGACATTTTATTTGTTTTCTCCCCTGCTTAATCTCCAGGTGTCGGAGGATGGTGGTTGTCGTTTCAGATGACTACCTGGAAAGCGATGAATGTGATTTCCAGACCAAATTTGCTCTTAGTCTTTCCCCAGGTAAGATCACACAAATATCCCATGTACAGATGCACATTATCATTTTTATTACAGTGACATCTAAACCTTCAGCTGAGGTCAGTGGGCACTGTACCACTGGAACTAACAGGGGCTTCATGATTTGGTTGTGCAGGCAGGGTCTTGGCTCAGTCCCTTCCCTGCTCTTGACCTTCCTCACGTGGCTGCGAGCGAGGAGCTGCCTGTGCTGCACTGCTCCAGCTGTCAGTGGGATAAGGCTGCCTGCTCCAGAAATGTCAGAGCTGCATGTCAGGTTTGTGAAGGGCTTCCACATCCATACAGGAAAATTTGCTGCTAAAGAGACAAGTAGTAGAATAAATCCAGGATGTGAGTAAAGCTGGGAATTAGGTGACAGGTAATGAACATGCAGATTTCAAGGGCAGGCTGGGTGGGGCTCTGAGTAACCTGGTCTAGAAGGTGTCCCTGCCCATAGTAGAGGGGTTGGAATTGGATGATTTTCAAGGCCTCTTCCAACCTAACCCATTCCATTTTATTGAGCCTTGTGGATAGGTAAACAAAATATGGAATGAATGCTCAACTTAGGTTGGGAAATTTTTTACGTATTTTGTTCTGAATTCAAAAGCCACCAATTTACCTTTGCCAGGTCTGTTGTGATTGCTCTTCTCTAGCCACTAATTGTTCTACAGTTGTCTGTGTTGCTGGGGAGGAAGTGCAGCCTAATAGTATGGAGAATATGTAGAATTGGGAAGAGTATCTAGATATAAAATCTCTTTTCTACATGAGGCATCTGACACGATATTATAAAGGACATGCCAGAGATTGGACTGGAAGCTGGTGGCAGAGACAGAATTTACTTCATCTTCCTTGACACACATTTCTTGTTATCAGTTAATCCATTGAACAGTCCCAGGACTTTGTATCAGCCACCAGTCATCCAGATTTGTAAAAAAGTCCTTTTAGTTCTTCACTAGTTTTTTGTGGGCATCACATCTTCCATTAGAACAGGAAAAGAAGTTCCATTTGTATGGAATGACCTGAGCTCTGCAGTGAGAACATGGGTGGAAGTACAGGCTTAGAGAAGTCACAGCATCACCTGTTTGTGTGGGGTGTTGGTAAAGCACAGAAGGGTTTGGTGGCACTCTCTGGGAGCTCCACAGGTTACTCCAGCATCTGGTGTAGTTATGAAATCCTGGTTTTTTGCCTCATCCTGGTCTCAGTGTCATCACTTGTGCAGTGCAGGTGGTGGCAGGTGTCCCTTTGGAGAGCTACACGGTGAGAAACTGCTTTGTGGAAGAGCTGCTCCTTCAAGCAGCAGCAGTCACAGGGAGCGTATTCTCATCTCATGGTGTCTCAAAACCAGCAGGGAGGGCATTCTCATCTCATGGTGTCTCAAAACCAGCAGGGAGGGTATTCTCATCTCATGGTGTCTCAAAACCAGCAGGGAGGGTATTCTCATCTCGTGGTGTCTCAAAACCAGCAGTCCGCAGCAGTCTGTGTTAGCAGGGGGATTCACTGGGGAACATCTGCAGCCTGAGTAAATCAGGACTCAGAGATTGCTCTCCAGAGTGAGAGCTTGTTGCAGTATAATCAGATGATGCCAAATCAGGAGCAAACCTGGATCTTGTGTGTGTGTGCTGTGGTGGGGAGGGAATGGATGGGGCTCTCTGTGGCTCTGTGTCACCCTCTGCCTGTGTGTCCTCTCTCTAGGTGCTCGTCACAAACGGCTGATTCCCGTCAAGTACAAGTCCATGAAGAATGAATTTCCAAGTATCCTACGGTTCATTACGATTTGTGACTACACCAATCCTTGCACCAAAAAATGGTTCTGGATGAGACTGGCAAAATCCCTCATGCTGCCCTGATGCAAAGTCCTGAGAGCTGGGTGCTCTTGTAACCTGTCCTGGCTGTGCCTGCAGACCAGGGGTGTCCTTGACACAGGGTCTTCCACCACTTCAGGACCTGGATCCTTGCTTGGAGCCTGTGACTGGGAACAAAGAACTCTCTCCAGCACTTTCTCACAACTCTGAGGGGAAATAAAGCAACTGTTTGGGTGTTCTGGGTTAGGCCAGTGAGCAGCAGCAGCATCCAGCATTTGTGGAGTAAGCACTTCCAGTAAAAATACTGAAAATACACATTTAAAGAGTGTCTGATACAGGAATACTCTGTTGTAAGAACTAGCAAGACCTCAGAGCCTCAAACTACAGATTTTGTCAACGTTTTAAAAGCTACAGTAACATCGAGGCTTGTGGGAATTTTACCATATTGAACAGGTCTGTTTCTGTTCAGTGACCTTATACTAGCATTTAATATTCCCAGATATTACTAAATTTTTACTTCTCCTTCAGGAGGAATTCAGTCTTAAAATACTGAATTAAAATAAAATACATCTTTTTAGTGACAGTCCTTACTACACAAAGCAGGGGCTACTACTGCTCATTGACTTGACCAAGGTCTGACTTCAGTGGTTTCAGATCTCGAATTCTTTCACCTTTAAAAGCCTTCCAAAACACAGCAGCTTTTGGGATGCCTCAAAGGCACAGGGCTAAACACTGAATAAGGAGTGTGTTAAATTGACATTTGGGCTGTTTAAAATACGGCAGTGAATGTTACATTAATAGGAAAGAGCCTAATTTAATTAACTGCCACAATAATGACTGTATTTCTGTGACTAAGGCTTGGAGCAATGTTGAGACTGCACTGCTTGTTAGCCTTGGCCTTGAATCCTGCCTGTGACTAGTGGGTCTCATCAGTTCTCCAGGGTGGAGGTCAGAAGTTCTACCCAAAGGGGTGTTTAAAGTGATCCATTGGTGTATTAAACAGATTGACAGTAAATATTGACTTTTTATATTGAGGAAGAGAGGAATCTTGCTTAGTGCAGTTGCTTGAACTCTGCCCCTTTGTTCATTACTTCAGCCACTGACTCATGTTGATTTTACAGCTTAATGTTTTACTAGTTTACATTTTTAAGGTTGCATCTGCATGTGATTTAGTTTTTTCAATTTTAGCTTTGTTTTAAAGCATTACCAGGGCTGAGACAGAAATGTGCTCCTGCCCCCTCCCTCACGCTCCCTGTCAGCGAATGATCCCTGACCAGGGATGCTGCCAAATCCTGCCCAGGTGCTGCTGCAGCACCTCCTGGCTGACAGCACCTGAGCATGGTGAAGCTCATTCACGCACATCATGTTGGCAGCAGGGGCCATTTTTGGACAGACCCAGGAGCTGGGTGTTTCTTCTACCAAAGTAACTGCTGCCATCGTGCCAAGGTGACATTTGCACCTTCCTGTCTTGCTAGAACAAGTGAGAAGTCTGTGGGCAAAGGAAAGTTCAGTTGATGAGGGGTTTCTGAATAGTTGTCCTATTGCCCTGGGGCCTCTCCTGCAGAAGCGGAGACAGTTGCTTGCCTCGGGCTTTCTGCATAATCGTTAAATGTTAATTATGGAAGAACTTCAGAAGGCTGCTGGATCCCCAGGCGCTCCGGGGGCGCAGTGAATTCTCATACTCGGGAGAGTCTATAAACATCAATTCTGGGTCATTACTCGCAGGACCGAACCGGATTCCTCCTGCCTGGAGAGCTGGAAGGGCTCTGGTGGCTCCTGAGGGGAGCTGAGGCAGAGGAGCCCATGCTATGGACGCTAGAGGGAGGCCATGGCCCGCACTGGCACCTGCAAGGGAACGCGGGCGGGATGGGGACACATGGCAGGGCACTGACCCCTGGCTGGCATGGAAAAAACACAACTGGGTTCTCCTCCTCTTCCCCTTGCTCCCCTTCTGAGCAAGGTGTACCAAAACCAGCGAGAATTTTGGCATCTCGAACCTCGTGCGAGGTCTTCAGAGTCCTGATGGTTTGGGACTTGGCGTGTTGCATATGAGGGGAAAATAACAGCAAGGAAAAATGATGATGTTTGTAATAGATGATTTGGTGATGGCCCAACAGGGAAAGTGCTGATTCTGGGAGGGAAAGCAAACAGAGGAGCTGAATTTCTAAATTTTCTGTGTTCCAATAGATAAATGTCATATTCCAGTCGGTGGTGAAAGATGTTGGGATCTTGTTACCACCCTGCTTGTGGTGCTCTGGCCCTTCTCTCTGCTTGGCTTGGATGCTGGGAAGGTCTTACTGTTATGGGGCTTTTGCTTTATTACAAGTTACGATTTATCCTATAGGCTAAAATAATTATTTTGGGGTAAAGTGAGGTAACAGCCCTAAAACATAAAATATGCTTTAAATATGTATCCTCTTCTATGTAAACCCCGAAGTTTATGCACTTCTGACCCTTTCATATCTGCCTTGTCACAGTAACTTGAAGTGTGACATTGTGAATTATGCAAAATGTAGTTGTTGTGAACTGTTTGCCCATTTCAGTGGCATTTGGGGTTCTTCTCCCCTCTTTCATGCTCAGTGGAAGGTCAAAAATTTTGAACACCTTTAAAAAAGGGTTTTATAAGATTATGATATTACAGAATTATTTTGTCTCTGTCCCTCACTGAAATTGTCTTAGTTGAATCTGTTAGTGCCAAATCATTTATTTTTCTATACAGACGTATATATTTATAATAATTTTGCATCCTGATACAAAGGGGGAAAGCATCTGTCTTTATAGGCATTCTGAAAATAGACAGAATTTCTGGTTTTCTCCTCAAAAATCCAAACTTTTGCTACTTATGAAAACATTTTAAAATAAAGAATGAAAACCCAGCAGGCTGAATCTGCTTTGTGGGCATCGAAGAACAAAACTGTGTCTCAAAATGAAGTGTAAATGAGGAATGATAGGGGATAGTTCTTTATTTTCTTTTCATGTTTTGGCTAAGTAACTTCATCAGAGGCTTTGGTTGGCTGTGCCTGGGAGAGAGATAAATAGAGTTATGTCATGCCAGGAAGAAAATTTATCAAGGAATTGTACTTCACACATGTTCCTGTCCAGGTCTCTGGGGGTTTTTTTGTGCTCTGTGTTGCCATCCTGGATATCTTCAGCCCTGGTGCCCATCAGGCTGGAGGGGACAGAGCCAGGGCTCCCTTGGGATGCTGCTCCTGTTCCACACCCTTTCTGGAGGCCCCAGCAGGGATTATGACAGTGCAGCAATCCGGGGGATTCTGCCAGCTTTATTTCCTTTGGCTTGCAGTCAGTCCAAGCTGGGGAAATAACTTAGAAACCCAGCAGCTGTTGGGCCAAGGCCCTGCCACAGGAAAAGACGAAGGATCACTGAATCATGGAAGCGTTGGTTGGAAGGAATTCCTGGAGGTCAAGGCCAAGCTGCTCTTCCCCACGGGAGGGGCCATACCCTAAGCCACTTGCAGGGCCACGTTCCCTCTAGAGCATAGGAAGTCGTGTCTCTGCTATGGCTACTATGAACATATGGACAGCAGTATGGAAACCATCCCAGGGTAGATTATTCTAGATGAAAACTGCTGGCAAGAGCAGCCTGCCAGGAGAGTCCCACTCCCTGGAAGTGCTGGAATCCCATCACTCCTAGTGCAGCTTTACTCCCCTGTTCTGTGGTTTGGAGGAGTTAATGATTCTTGCCCGTATTTGAGCCTGAGTTCTGATTCAGGTGGGAATGAGGGGTCCAGCAGCAGCAGCTCTTTTCCAGCTGTCATTCCTCTTGTGCTGAAGAAACATTCCCAGTTCTCTGTTTTACTATGGTGCAAGAATGTTGGTGCCATTTCCTCATTTACTGGAGGACAGCGTTTACCTGGTGAAACTGCTGCACAGTGTTCTCAGCTTCAGAAAGAGAGGGTGAGAGGTCAAGTATTGACCTCGATGGATCAAATTCCATCCTTCATTTTCACCAATGTGACAAGAGTTGTGTTACCATGAGGGAGGCAATGCTTGGTCCACAGGGCACATTTACAGGAATAAAATTAGCATAGGGAAGAAAGTGTAATTATGCATAAAAAATAGCTGGAAAAATGTTGCTTGAGCATCCTGGAAACAGATTTTAATAAGGCAATAAAAAACAAACCCCACAAGGTTCACACTGCTGGGAAACATGCTCATAGAGCTTATTAAAGAGCACCTCTGTCAGACCATTTGGGGCTTTACAACATGTGCTGTGTACAAATATTTTGCTAAAGGTAATTTTCTCTAGGTGTTACAACCATTTTCGTATCCCCACTAGGACTCTGAGATGACTTTGAACCCAACTCAACCTCTTGATCAGCACTATCAAGCCCAGCCCTGGAAAAACTTGTTTATTTTGCAACAAAATCTGCAGTCAGGGGATTTAATAGTGTTGTATTCACTCTGGGACTGCTGCGCTGCAAAAGTTTAATTAATAGAAGCTGTGTTTAAGTCTTAAGCAGTTCCAAAGTCTGATTTACAAACAATGCATTTTCTGTTCTGCAGCAGAACCCAGCTTAGCAGAGCCTTTTCCTCATCCTATTCCCACTGATAAAGCTGCTCATGCCATGGCAGAGGTTGGGGCTGCCCTTGCCCACCAGACAGCCTTGATCCCTCTATCTCAGCTGGATACATGCTTTCCTCAAAGGCAGGGGATGCATCCCTGCAGCTCAGAGCATGAAGGCTGTATCAGTTGCACATGGAGTTTCTCCTGCCTCTCAGCCAGTGAAGGGGTTTTGATTCTCATTTCCCCAATTCTGAGTCTTCCTTAGGGTGGGTTTTGATGTGGCTGGACTGGAAGGACAGAATGAATGTACCTGCATTGTCCATGAAACACTTAACTATGGCTCTCTACAAAAGGTAGAGAGCTTGGAACTTTTTCCTCCTCCTGTTTCCACCCCCTTTCCCGCTGCCTTGGAGAGCAGGACAATGTGCAGTGTGTCCGGCTGAGCCCAAGGACAACACAGCTGGTCCATCCTGTGCTTCCAAGGCTCCCCTTCCCAGCAAACACGGAGAACCCCCAGTGAGGAGGCAGGTGGCAGATGGCTGGGAGCACAGAGGCACTGGGAGGAACACGCCAGTGTTTCCTCAACACTCAAGCATCCAAACCCTCCCCAGACCAGACACATTTTGCACAGCCCTCAGTCCTTCTGTGCATTCCTGCAGGGAAAGAGCAAAGCAGCGTGTCTGGCTGGGTGCCAGCCCCAGGGAAAGATGCACTGGGTCCTGCTGGCTCCTAAGGAGAGTGGCTGCTTATTCACCTGTGCCAGGAGAGAGGGAGGGCTCTGCAGAGGAGGCAGGGGGTGACATGAGGCAGGACCATGAGGAGAACCCTTGCTCCAAGGCCAGTGAGAACATGGAGGCTCAATGCTACCAATCTTCAGTGGTTTCTTAATGAAATCAAAGTCATGAGGTGATAAAATAGGTCTTTATCCACTGCTTAGGATGCTAGTCAGGAACTCACGGGGAATATGTTCAGGCAAATGTGGGGTTACCACGAAATGAACTTTCACAAAGTTTTTGCAGCATTTTTCTGGCTCTGATCTTCAGCTGTGTCCGCCTTCTGTCTGTGTCAGCAGAATGAGATGTATGAGCTGCAAGACCTGAGGTGTTTAACTGTTCATGTGCCATTTCTGAGGCTGTTGCTTCAGCAATAAATACCACTAAGGAGCAGAAAAACTGGGAAAGCAAACCTGGAGTTCCACATGCTCTTCCCTGTCCCACTGGAGCCATGGAAGACCCTGCAGTCAGCTTTACAGCAACATTTTCAAAAGTATTCAGGAATCTGGGGGACAGATTTAAAACTAGTGAATTATGGAAGATTTAGTGTTTGATTTTTAGTAGCACTTGACAGAGACCCCTCCAGTGAAATACACTGGGAAATGAGATTTCAAGTGCTTTGAGCTGAGGAATAGATTGGACATTGGTCTTAAAATATCACAGTCTCAGTATCTCTAAAACCTTGCCCAGGTATGTAAAGGCCATAGTTTTTAAATGTCAGTAAAGGGCTTTTGAGATCTTTAGAAAGGCAAAGAAGAGAAGCATCACCTTTTTTACTTTAAATCTATTTAGTGTTAAAATGAATATTCCCTGCTTTTCCTAGCAGTTATTTTCTAGACTCCTTGGTGTCTTCACCTCTCCCAGCACTGCACCTGGCATCTGCTCAGCTGTGTTGTGTTTTTGAGCATGGGGAGTGGAAGCTTTTCAGGTTCCCTCTCAGAATCCCGCCTCATCAGCATGCTGCTCTTGGCAGACGGGCTTGTCTTCAGTTCCAAGACATGCATATTGATCAGTCATTTCCTTTTGTTACCTTGCATCCTGCCATCGATTTTAATTCTTCCCTACTGAAGAGGAAGCATTCAGTACACATAGAATTACCAATGACAAAATTTTTGCTTTCCACACCTTTTGCCAGGTGCTGCCTGCGCTCAGCTCTCCAGAGCTGTGATCTCTCTCCCTCTCAGCAAGCAGCAATCTGCACAAATCATGCAGCAGTCAATTTGTGTCTATTAAATCAATTCCTGATTCTCTGTGACAGCTTTCCCTGTCGCAGGATTTCACACTTCAGCAGTTTGTTTCTGAGGTGCCATGTGGGGTTTTTTCTTTTTCAAAGGGGTGGTGGTGATAATCTATTTTGTTTGCAGATACCTTACTCGTGTCTTCCCAGATCCTCTTTCCTGCTGCTGTCCTTAAGGGACTTGTATTACTTCAAATGACTCCTAGTGAGTCTCCTCTTGTGGCTCTTCTCTAGCTCCTCATCAGCCCACAGGGCTGTTCCTGGGCTCTTCCCTGCAGCTTCCTGCTGCTGAAGTGGAATAGCTTCTCCAAGACAAAGCTGCATCTTGGTCCTGTACCTCCCACCCCTGTGGTGCAAAATACCAAAGCTGGGGACTGCTGTGATTCATTAATTCATCTTCTTCTTTCCAAGATACCTTCTTAGATTGTTCCCATCTTTTAAAAACATTCCTGCATTCTCAGAGGGCTTTCATTACAAATATTTCCTGGAGGCCCTGTGTGGAAGGACCTTGGTCCCCTCCCGCTGCCTCTCTGATTCTAGGTTTTCCTTTAGATACACAAAAAGGATCCTATTTTTAGCAGCTAGCAGTCAATGGCACAGGAATTCATGAGTAGGGAGGAAAGGATGTGAACAATCCAAATATATTTTTTTCCAAATGAGATCTCTTTACATTCCTATCACCACAGTAATAAGCCATGAGTCACTGTTACACTGAACTATTAGGCCATTATTGTAAACTCATGTCATTAGAATCTGCTAATGTGAACCATAAACCTTGCTTTGCTGAGTTCGAGAAGATATTGGCCATTTATAAGGGTAAGAACAGTATTCCCTCACAAACTTTATTCCCAGATGGCAAGAAGTGAATGAAATCTTATTCAATCCTATCTTTCCTAGGGTTTCTTCTCTTGTTGCCTTTTAAGAGAACTACTCTTACTTCACTGTAACATTACAAAAGAAGTTTTATTTGATTTCTTCAAACTTTGCCAGCTGTAAATTGGGTCCAAGCACTCCCAGCTGAGAGAATATCCACGCTGTACCATGTGGTAGCAGCAGTGTCACCTCCAAAAGCTGCTTTCTGTGCTCAGTCCTGCCATGGCCAACCCTCCCTGCCACTTCTGTTGCAGCAGAGAAGTCCCAAGTGTCCCTAGGTACTTCAATCTCCTTCCAAGGGTCTCTCAGGGGTTATGTCCAGACTGAGATTTTTTTCTAGAAGAGTTTTGTTGAATAATAAAACTTCAAAATGGTCTTAAATACACACACAAAGATTTACATCATAGAACCAACAGTCCTTGGCCACCCTTCAGCAGCTGCAGAAGAGTCAGGCCAAGTGTACCCACTTGTCCATCAGAGTCTGGCTGCTTCCACCAGGCTTATTTTGCAATTACAAGAACCAGGGAAAAAGCTCTGAAAGCCATTCTCATCCCTGTCCTGGTCAGCTGCTTAGAAAATGCTTTATGATGGAGATTTACCCTTCACAGAAGAGGCTGGTGGGAAAACCTTTCTGTCCTCGGAAGCTGGGACATTCCCAGGGTGAAAAGAGGTACAGGCATGTGAAGTGTCTTTCACTGGCTTCTGTAAAGACAAAGAGGTATGAAGAAAGCATTATTGTAAACCAGAGCAGAGCAAGGGCATGTTATTAAATGGTGGTTCAGGTATGTGCTAATCAAGATCTTGTTATAATTATTTCTCAAGCCCGGCATTGAATTTATATTAGATTGGAAGGAGGCAGCAAAGCTTTAATTTGTTACAGAGAGGGTTAAATGGCTTTCAATTTATGTACTAAAAAAATCATAAACTTAGAAGAAAAGAGTAAGAAGAAAAAAAAACTTCTCTTGGTCATAAACTCTTTGCTTGTTTCCTGGAGCTTAAAATCTGGGGAATATTTTCAGTGAAGGAAGTTAGAGAGCAGCACAGAGTTTCTGTTGAGAGGCAGGGTGCTGGGATGAGAAGTGTGTTTGCAGAGTGAAAACAGGTTTCAGTAAACACCCTGTGAGAACCAGAATTCACCTGTTAAAACCGGGCCTTCAGCTACTTGACTTCAAAGTGACCTCAGAGCTGAATTTAAAATGGCTCAGTGATGGGGTGGAGATACAGGGTAGCACACGGGATCACTTAGGAAAACCTGCTGGTGTGGTTTAGACTGGAATTTAGCTTGTGGTTTGAAAACAACTATTATTAAAAGCTTGCTCCAGTTGGAGGGTTTGAAATCACTGCTCCTTCCTGCACTGCAGGGTCCTCACCTCATTTCTCCAAAGCAAAGCTGCCAGAAGAAACCCCTGGAGATGGAGTGCAGCGCCTGCCTTTGTTTGTTGGAAACTGCCTTGTACTTAGTTAAGTAATCAGCTGCAGTCTGATAGAGTAAGGTCCCTTCAATAAACCTGGAAGTGTTTCCATGAAGAGAGAACAGCAGGCAAATTCTGCAGCGGAACAAGGTCAGGCATTCTGCTCTAGGACATGGGCTTGCCCAGCTCCCAGGGCAATAATAAAACAGGCATTGTTGGGCTTCCCTCAGCCCAGGCCTGTACCAGGCAGCTCCACAGGCACATTCACTGCCATTGTTTGCACCAGCCCTGGGAGCCATTGCACTTACAGAGGTTTATGGTGTCTTAAAGAGCCTTAAACCATAAGCATGGCAACAAATGCCACGCTGAGCTGGGACAGCAAATGTCTCTGTGTGGCTGTGCTGAAAGAGTAGCTTTGGCTTAAACTCTAATAAGAAGAAAATTATATATCTGAGAGGCTACATGACGAGAAAGATGGAATCTGCATGGCCTCAGTACACAAACTGGAGCTTAAATTAGTTTTCTGTGACCCAAGAGTAAATAAAGTTAGTTTGTGTTCACAATTGTGATGATCACAGAATTTTATGATCACAGAATCATAAAACAGTTCGGGTTTGAACGGACATTTAAAGGTCATCCAGCCCAACCTCCCTGCAATGAGCAGGGACATCTTCCACAAGAACAGGCTGCTCAGAGCCCCATCCAACCTGACCTTGAATATTTGCAGGAATGGGGCATTACCACCTATGTGGGCAACCTGTGCCAGTACCTCACCACCCTTATGATAGAAAACTTCTTTCTGATATCTCATCTAAACTGACAGTCCTTCAGTTTAAAGCCATTCCCCCTTGTCCTATTGCAACAGCCCCTGCTTAAAAGTTTGTTCCCATTTTTCTTACAGCAGAGGCACTCCAGCATCTTTGTGGCCTCCTTTGGATTCTCTCCAACAGCTCCACATCCTTCCTGTGCTGGGACCCTGGAGCTGGATGCAGCTCTGCAGGTGGGGTCTCACCAGACCAGAGCAGAGACCCAGAATCACCTCTCTTGACCTGCTGACAAAACCCTTCAAGGACCTTTCCAGGTCCTAAAGGTAGCAATGTCTGCGTGCTGAGCATCAAAAACCAACCCAGGCATTGAACATCATTTTTACAATATTACATGGATGGAAAAACCAAGCTAAGAGCTGGACAGTGCCAGTAAGTTTCACTGAAACAATAAGTAATTGGCCCAGAAAGGCAGGAAACCATGTGCCTTTCGAGAAGGGGAGCATTTCTGTGTGAGAGCATGCGTGCTGTGCTTGGTGTGCCAAGGCTTTGGCAGTGGAACACCAGCCCCAGGATATCAGTGAAATGCAGAAGCCAGGAGAAAACCTCCATTCTGCTGCAGAATCAATGGAGGACAAGGGCTCTGCCTGCCCTCATCCGTGGTGTTTTACTGGAAGTCAAAAAATTCAGGAAATCCAGCTCTGGATTTTTTCTTCTTCCTTAGGGATTTTTTTTTTTCCTCAAGCTTCAGCCTTCCCACCTGAAAGACATCCAAAGTTTTTCCACTTCTCAATCTCCCCTAAAGCCCAGTCCAGAGCGGAGGTGGATACATCAGGAAGCTGCTTTTCCACTTCAGATTTCCACGAAAATTTCTTGTTATTACAAAAGAGCACTTGATTCAGCAGCACCACTTCACAGCTCTTTTATAAATAGAGGCATTGCCTCTGCCCTGAGGAGCTCACAGCCTACATGAGACAGGGAAAATACAGCAAATCCAAAAAAAGAGGATGAACAGAAGTGATGAAAGAGGAGAAGGTGCTGCTCGGAGGTCTGAAGCTGGCTAAGGAATAAAAGCTTTGTGGAATCCAGCTCCACGTTTTCATCCTTCAGCAGAGGTTGGAACAACCCACTAAATGAATGAGTGCAACAGCAACCCCTGACTTTTGAGAGACTCAAAATGCTGAGTTCATTAAAAAAAAAAAAATGCAAAATTTATGAGACCTGGAGTCTATGAGTGAATGAGAGATCTGGGTTTAAAAATATGGAAATGCATTTTTCATGGCAGAGCTTGAAAACGAAAATGTAGCACTCATCTCTCTATGCTCACGTGGCCACTAGTGGTCTTGCCAGTGAACATTTTAAATTTTAATTTTGATCAAAGCCTGTGGTTATTCTTAAAGAACAAGGCGCATTGTGGACCTAATCCTACTCCAGTGGTCTAAAGCAGTAAGAGTTTTAGCGTTGCCTTCAGGGAGAGGATTTTCAGCCCAGAATAAGAGAATCCAAAAGATGGTTCTGAATTTAAAAGCATGTGATAAAATTAAGTGTATAAGTCTCTTTTTGTTGTTTGTGCCTGGCTCAGATCCATTTTTAATGTGCTGTTAGCTATCAGAAATACGACACTGGCTACCCCGGTGCCTGCTCTGGGGTAAAACCTGTTTTTAATTGCTATATAAACTGCTTTTATAACATGGTTAAAAGATCACAGAGACGGTTCCGAGCAGTAATTAAGGCATATTTAGCAAATATTAAAAATGGCTCAGCAGGGGAATGTTTAACACAGACAAGCAGGAAAACAAACAGCTTTTCATAGGGAGGTTCTGCCTTATGACAGAGTTGTGGAGTGCGTGCACAGCAGTGAGCGAGATGGGGCTGTGGGGCTTTTTGTAGAACACAAAAAAGAGTAGAAGGAAGGAGCTGGTGTCCTGCATTAGAGCATGAGTGAAAGCACTGTGGTCAGACCATGCCTTTGGCACTGGCCCTCCACAAAGCTTGGTTCACCAGAGGCATCTCAGGAATTCGTCCTAATAAACTAAAAATACGTGTAAGTGATGTTCTTTGACCCACAGAAGGGCCTGACATCAAGCCACAAGAAGAACAGTGACCAGCAAAGAAGGATGAAACCTGATCCTGGGATTCCAAGTCGGTTCTCCTCATGGTTACAGTCTTGCATTGTAATAGTGAGACGCTATTTTCTCTCTTTTCATGTTGGGGAAAAAAATAATCCTCAAACTACATGCAATTTAAATGTATATATATTAGAGAGAGACATCAGCCTTTGTGAGTGCATGGTGCCACTCAGCCTTGTATTCCTCACTCTTTTAAATTTCAGTTTGTTTTCCTCAATGACCACCAGATGTACTCCTGAATCCATCCAGATAAAAAAGCTCCGGGTGCGGAGCCTCAGCCTTAGGATGAGCGTGCAGGACATCTCCATGAGGGTGTTGGACATATCCACGAACGCTGGAACTGCAGCGTGGAGCAGAGAATTGCCCATCCTCGGGGGCTGCGAGAATACCAGGCCTCCTGATCCCTCACACCCACACACTATTTTTAAACACGGAATGTGCATCCCTGGAGCGCCAGGGCCGGGCCCCGCTCCCGCCCGCAGGCTCTGAGCGCCCTCACGGCAGGACCGGGGCCCGGCCCCGCGGGCACAGGGACCCGGGAAGCGCCAGCACATGATTGACAGCCCCTCGACCAATAGGAGCAGCGGATCCGGCAGCGGGCAGCCAATCGTTGCCCTTACTGCCCTTAAACCGGCACCCGCTCCCGCCTTGTGCCTGAAGGCGGGGATGATATTCGCCGCCGCCATCTTGTGTGTGGCATCCCCGCCCTTTCCTTAGGGGCTCCTCCTCCGTCCTTCGCTTTGGAATCTTCCGTTACCGGCCCGTTCCCTGAGGCCGGTGGTGATAACCGAGCAAACCGTGGCGTGGTGACCTTCTGGCGGCGGGCTAGGTGTCTCCACGCCACGCTCAAGATGGCGGCAGGCGGCGCCCCGCCGCGGCGGGCGGGGCGCACGCGGGTGACGTTGGGCGCTCCGGGCATGGGCAGGTGCAGGAGGTGGCGGCGGCCGGAGTTGGGCCGGCGGTAGCGGCGGGAGAGGAGGAGGCGGAGGAGGAGGGGGCTCGGGCTCGGCCGGGGTTCGGGGACAGCCGGGACACCGCAGCGCCTCCTCTCCGCTCCCTCGCCCCTCGGGGACGCTCCCCCTCGCGGCGCGGAGGGCGGCGAGCGCAGCGCGGCCATGGCCGAGGAGCCCAGCGCGCTGCCCTGGTCCATCAACAAGGATGACTACGAGCTGCAGGAGGTCATCGGTGAGCAGCCATCGGGGTTTGGGGGGGCGCAGGGTGCCCCTCGGATGTGGGGGTGTGAGTACGCTGAGGGAAGGGGGGGTCCGACCCCCCTCAGCCGAGAGCGATCCTGTCACACAGCCCGCAAAGGAGTGGGACTGTGTGGCTTCCCTCTCCCTCAGCCATGTGAGGTGTGAGAGGGTCCGTTCCCCCACACTGAGCTGTGTGAAGGTCTGGGGGACCCCTTAGCTGAGGGGGGTCTGTCCCCCCACCCTGAGGGATGTGAGGGTCTGGGGTGCCGGTGAGCTGGGAGGGGTCCCTTCGCACACAGCCCGTCACGGAGTGGGGCTGTGTGACCACCACCCCCCCAGCCACGTATGTAGGAAGGATGTGAGAGGATCTGTCCTCCCGCCTTGCGGGGGACTCTGAGGGTCTGTGGGACCCCTCTGCTGAGGCTGCTGCCTTTCCTCATCTGTGTGCGGGGCCCACGGAAGATGATGTGGGTCTCCCCCATCCCAGGAGAGAGGATTGTGGTGGTGGCGGGGACGCCCCCTTGGCAGGGGGCTCTGCCCGCTCCTCTGGGCAGGGTCCGTGTCTCTTTTCGCGGTGAGTGGGACAGGTCCGCTTTGGGAGGGCTTTCCTTCCCACCACGGTGTGGTCTGGGATGTTCGGGGTGTGAGGTGGTCAGCGGGAGTGAGCTCCAGAGCTTGCGGGGGCTCTCTCTAGGGCACCCCCGCTCATTTTGGGGTGATCACACCTCCCAGCGGTTCCGGAGCCCCGCGCTGCTTTGGTCCCTGCCCACAGGGTTTGGTGCAGCCGTCGAACGAGCCTCTTTCACCGTGAGATTTTGCTGCTGCCGTGCGTTTTCATTCATTGTCCTCAGCTCGAGGCCCCAGCCCTTGCTCTCTCCATTAAATGATTTTTTTCTTCCTTCTTCACTCTAGCTTGGCGTTAAACTGCCCAGTTACCAAAGGCCTCCCGCTGTACTAATTTATTTGCTGTCTCGATCATTTTGTTGGGGTGTGTTTGAGGGATATATTGCTCTAGGGTGAGTGTGTGACACATCAGAGGTGGTGCCACAGGTGACTCTAAGGTCAGTTCCTCCCGTCTCACCCTCTGGAGGCTCGGAATGAAGCAGGAGAGTGGCAGGGCAGGCTCCCGGCCAAAGGGTTTTAGGAAGGAGGTTAATTCTTTGAGTAATCTTTGTGGAGTGCTTTTATTTGAAGTTTCTGGATGACGTAGCACTGTCATGCCCAGGCTTTCCATCTCTGCCTCATGGGGAGGCTTGTTTTCTGTCGAGGGTGGGAGAGTTTGTGAAAATGCTGTTTTAAGAGATTAAATTCTTAGCATTGTTTAAAAGTAGGAAGGAACTAAAGCTGTGGAGTGGGGGAAATCCTTCTGGAAATCCCTGTTGCTCTGTTGGATCATGCTTTGTCCTCTCCTCTGCTCAGAGGGAGCAGCAGTGCTTTAGGAAGGAGACAACTCCCTGTAAAGACAGGGAAGATGTAATCCTGCAGAACAACCCTTTAAATCTCTGGAAAATGTGCCCCGGGGAGGAGGATGTTCAGCCTCCCTGAGGAACAGGAGGTCCAGGTGTGGGGAGCAAGGGGGAGAACATGCCACCCGTTTCCTGGGGAAAGAGAACTGAATTTCTCTGTGTAGGAAATACTTCCTTTGCTTTTGAGAGCCTGCAAAGGCGTGCTTTGTGGGCACATAGCAAGGATTAGGACCCGAGTAATCAAGGATAGGAGCGAATGCCTCTGTAGCTGGGGAGCGGGGTGAGATGGGAACAAAAGGGAATGTAAATACACTTCAGCTCTTGGGAGAACTTGCTGCTGCAGACACAATCCCACAGCCTCAGAGTACTGGGAGGAGCACAGAGATGTGTTGTCTCATGTTAACTGACAGAACCTGCGGAGAAATCTGGAGAAAGTGTTCGATTTCTTCTGTATCTTTTCCCTGCCGCTCTGCAAACTTTGTTTCTGGATGTCGGCTGCTCACTGAAAGGTTGTGTTGGCATTTTGGCATGTGATGGAGTGTACACTGAGATGTGTATATTGCAAACATATGGTTTCTCTTTTTAACTTTCCTGTCCCCTGCCCCCCCTTTACTCGCTTCAAACACTGCTGTGTCTGCCAGCGGCCTGGATGGAGATGTGACGCAAGTTTCCTAGCACGTATATGATTTGTGGGACAAAATGTCACTGTGTTAACTGAGCTGGACTGCCTTGCCTCCTGCTTCATGTCTCCTGTAAACCTCAAGGGGTTTTTGGTTGGGTTTTTTGTTTTTTTTTTTTTTGAGCTGTCTTTATAACTGATGAGCTATAAAGGTTCTTTAGCACAAAACAAAGAGACATTCTGATGTGGAAAGAGATGAACCTTGTGCCGGTGCTTTTAAAGGATTTACCTTGTTTCCTGATAAAAAAACCACTACTCTTATAATTTAGAGTAAATTTTGGGATTACCAGCTCAGCTGTTTTTTCTGATGGAAATCCATTTGTAGTCCAGTTCTTTAATTTGTACTGGTTTTGCCTGAAAGTAGCCATATGTGGCTTTTATTGGATGTGGATTGTTCCATACTACTCAAGTGCAGGAATACAAAAAGCAAGTTTCCTACCTGAAATGAGAACCTCTACTGTAAAACTGCCCCCCTGATTCTGGTTAATACCATCTATAAATAAAAAAGGATTACTCAGCACTGGGGATGACTCATGCCATTATAGAGGTGTGGATTAATATCCATGTTGATTATGCTTGGTTAATGTTAATAACTGCTGAGTAGCCTCCTTAGGCTTAAATAACTTCTGGTACACTGAATCAGGGAACTTTGATCAGATGAGAACCTGATTTCATTTTTAAAAAAGGATAAAATGCAGGTGGGGTAGAGGAAGTGATTTAAGAAGCATTTCAATGAAATGTACCCCCAGAATAACGAGAGTTCTGCAGGTGAATAGGGCCTTTGGAGATGCTGCAATTTTTATCTAAAAAGCAGAATATAGTCTGTGCTGTGGTTGTGAAGGTGGTTGGTCTTCTGAGCGTGCATTGCATATAAATTACTGCAGTCTTCTTTTTGAAGCCTGAAAAAAATTCGACCTCATGCTGCTTGTGCTGATCAGATACTCACACATGCGAGTTCCCCTGGATCTCACAATTCCTCTTGGAAATGCTGGTAGCGGGAGTGAAGTTGGTTGGAACTGGGTCATTCTCGTTTTGCTACTTTTTTGGAAAGATGAGAGCTGTGCTGACTGTGGCTGTTTGATTTAGGAGCATCCCCTTTGCTGCAAACAGCCCGTGCCAGAAGCAGGAGATAAATTAGTGGTGGGAGTGCTCCCAGGCTCTGTTCCTGTGCCCTCTCTCCCCTGACAGATTCCTTCGCAGCCATCAGGACAGTGCAGGCTGCATGAACAGATGTGCTGGGAGTTTCTTATCCCATCAGAAATCAAGCCTAAATTGAAAATTGAAGTCACCATTTAAGGAATGATTAGGTTTTTTTAATGACTGTGGTTTCAAGTAGCTTTGGAGTTGGGCTTTGCCTGTGAACACGTTGGTCTTTTGGGGCTGAATATTTAGATTTTTATCTGTGTTCATCCCAGCCCTGTATGGGAGAACTTTTTTTGTGGGTAGAGAGGAACTTTTTGGAATTATTTGGACGTATCTGCTCTCCCAAATTTTATCAAGATGTTCATGGTCATCTGTCAGGTGCTTGTGTAGGAGTCTCACGTGTTGAGAAATCATGACCACTGAAAAAGAGCAGCCTGGAGGTTCTGACCAGGGTCTTTGGATGTAAAAACCAGGCTGGAATGGGAGGCTCTTGTCCAATGATAACTTTCGGGGTTGGGGTTTTTTTTGGAGTGTGGTGTTCAGTGCTAGCTGTGGTGCCTGTGTGCTGGCTGCAGCCAGTTTCACATGCCTGATATTTAAAACCCATTCAAGAAAAATGTTACACTGTACAAAATATAACTGCCTGAGTTCTAAATGGAGTGTTTAGGATTCAGTCTTGGTGCCATATGTTTTGTTTTAGCATTTCCTCATGGATTCCCACTCCTCCCCCCCAGCTTTGCTGAGCAAAATTGATTCCTACACTATATTCCCAGTATTCAGGCTGGTTATTCATTTGAAAACTGTGTGTTCATTTTTTCCACATAAAGTTGGTGGAAAGCCTTAGTTGTTTTATATTATGTTAAAACTTACATTAAATTAACTTTGGGCAAATGTAGATAAGTTAAAAAAATGAGTGTTCATTCATAGTACTTGGTCTGCTTGGGAATTGAAGTGGGAGGTGCTCAGTACCAGTTTCTCTGCTGCCTGTTTCTGGACAAGTATCTCTTGTGTGATCCTGAGTGCAACAGAATAGCCAAGCTACTCCTGCAGCCAGGCTCCCTGTCCTCTGGATACTTGACACATCTGATTTCTTTCAGACCTTTGGTACCATTGCCCTGCTAGAATTAGAGCTAAACTGAGTCGCTTTTCACCTCTGGGGAAGCAAAGCCAAAGGTGTTTGGTTGTGCATGTGCCTTTTTTTAGCGCTTCTGTTGTCTGTGCCCTGATAGGAAGGAGGATAAAATGCACAAGGCAGCAAGATGAGGACTCACAAAGCCAAGCAGTGATGAAGGAGACTGGAAGGGAGAAGGGAAAAATACGTGGTTGTTAGCCTTGCCTGCTGGTTGGAGGGGAGAGCAGAGACAGATCCTGCTGCTTTCAGCCATTCCAGGGTATTAAGGAAGAAAAAGCAACATTCAGGGTGTTTCTTGTGGAAGCGTTCACACTTTCCTGGGCTTGGTTTCTTTGTAGCAGTTGCTTCCAGTACTGTTAGGTACCTGGACCGATTAATGTTTAACACTCCCGTTTCTCAAGAATCCATTTAAATAGCTTCAGTTTAATGCAAATATTTTGGCTGGTGCTGGGGAGTGTGGCTGTGCTGTGCTCCTGAGCACACCTGAGGGCTGTACAGGCTGCCTGACAAATGCATGCCTGGGAGGCTTCTTGCTTCTGCAGCTGATGAAATCTTGAAGAGAATCCACTCTTCCCCAGAACGTTTGTCTATTTAAACTTGGCAGCATCTCTTTTCTTTCTGAGTGTTAGCAGCTTGCCCACTAAGCCAGAGTCTAAAGATGTAATCTTTTAATAAAAGATGGAGCTCTTTAAAATGACGGTAATAACAATTATTGCTAATTGTATTAGTGCATTGCAACAAACTGTGTCTTGGTCAGGTTTTCTTGGAAGATTCCCCCCAAAATGGGCAATATCCATCGTAAATCTCTGCAGCAATAAATTTAGCTGTGGACATGCTAATGGAGTGCTTGTAAACTTGGTGTTATTAAACTTTCTTAATAGGGAGAGACACACTTGAGGGCTTTGTGGGTGTAGAAGAATAGCTGTTGGAGCAGTGGAATTTGGCATTGCAAAATCTTTGAAATTTCAGGATGCTGGGGCTTTCCAGACAAGTTCAGCCTATTATCCTGCGTTCCGTTTAAAATCAAACAACTGAGATGCAGATATGAAGGACTTGGCTCTCAAAGCTGCTGCAGTTTCCTGTGACTTCACCTAAGGGAGTTGAGCCTTGACATTTCTAAAAGACATGTGAAACTCCGTCTCTCTTCCTGGCAGCCATATGGGAAAGTCTTGGAGACAGGGTTAGGTCTCTGGCTGACAGGCAGTCCAGGCTCTTAATCACACTCTTGGTGTGTGAGAAAAGATGGGGTACCTGTGGTAGGCAAAATAATGCATGTACTAATAAAGGGAGCCAGACTGAGAATAAAATCCAACTTGCCTGGCTTGAGTAAGACAAGATCACTTTAGCAAATCTGTAACTACAGCTGAGTGGCAGCAGGGTTACAGGCACCTGACCGGGTCCATGGGACTGAGTGAGAATTTCTCATGTCCCTTGTGTGCATGAACACAAACAAAGGGACTGACCTTCGTGTGGGGTTCTGTCAGCCCTAAGTTTGATCCCTTAACTTGTCTGAGCAAGTTGTTTGCCTTGAAACACTGCTCATGAGTGGGGTTTTCATGTTAATCATCATGCATAGCCTGCATATTCCTTGGGTTTAACCATATTAGGTGCTCCTGTCACACTGTACAAGCAGGTGGGGATTTGTGGTGATACAAGTGCACAAACGAAAAATCCAGTACTTCTTTTCACAACTGCTCAACAGCTACAACAACCAGCAAAGTTTTTTTTCCAAGTCGTTTTTCTCACCCCTCCCCGAGGTTCTTAAAAGTTGTTGTTTCCTGGTGTGCACCACTGCACACAGAATTTTTGCTTAACGTGAATTTTCTTGTTATTGAGAGAAATTCCACCCTGGAAAAAAATTTTGGTTGATACATAACTAGAATCTAATGTGCCTTGCCAGGATTTCTGAGACCTCTTTGATTCTATACTGTGGTAAGTCTGCAGGGGATGATTGTCTTCCACTCTTAAAGGCTTCACAGATCCCATCCATGAACGAAGTACAGAGTAAATTCAGAGCACTGATTCACTTTCTCACCAAATCACCATATTAGGCAAATCTTCCTTTCACCTCCCATCTCTTCGAGTTTTATACAGCTTGTACTGCATGCTTGTGTAACGACACCTTCAAAGTCTGATAACTCAGTCAAATTAAAATGCATTTGGGAGGGAATACAGAAAAGCTTTTCTGAATGAGGTTTTAATTTTTTGCCAGATTTCAATTTTCTGCTCCAACTGCCTTATCCTGAGAGTTTGGGGCGGGGGAGAGAAAAAATTCTTGTTTTCTTTCATTTCACTATTCCGTGCTAGACTGACTTTATAGCATTCTCCCCAATGGATATTTCCTTTGGGCAGGAAATGAGCCTATGTAAATTCATTCTGCAAAGAAAAGGTACAAGCAGCTGTTAAGGAATTGTGTGAATTGAAATACTTCAGTGATCATCTCTTACTGTAGTAAATTCTCCTTGAGTTTTGCCAAGGTTTTACTGTTTTATAGTCATGAATGGTAATTTAAGGACAAACTTTACTCTTATTGCTAGCACCTTGCTATTAATAAAGCTGTGTGGGAGGATGCTGTTCCCATTTCATCCATCCACAGAGTTGAATTAAGTTAAAACTGCAGAATGAAAATTTGACCTTGAGTACCCACCTCACTTCTAGTGAGATCTGAGCGGGTGGTTTGTCCAGTGGTATCCTCTGCTGCCTTGTTGTGTGGAAGAATTGAAGTTGGTTTTTGTCTTAGAGCAGAGCTAATTGACAAATTTTACAGCTCATTAGAGGGGAGGGTGTTGTCCGGTAGGAAAATGTCTAAAAAAACTATTTGTGAGTGTGGAATTGTGTTGAGGTACTTGTGGCAGGATGTGAGATTATTGCATCTTGGGGCAGTTCAACACATGTTTTGTAAAACTGATGGTTTACTAAATACTGGATGAAAGCTCCATAGTTACTGTAGGACAGGTTGTGCATTTTTGAGTTTGATTCTCTCTGAGTTAGGCCCTTGTTCATTTTCAGTCTTCAGGGAATTTTAAGTCGATTTCCTTAAATTCTGGGGTTCATTCCAGCTGTTCTGAAAAGCAGGCCTTGAGAACAGTGCAGAGGGTATTGGAAAATGATGGTGTTTGGAAAGTGCAAACTTTGGAGAGAGCACATTAATGGCTGTGGGATGAGAGCACTGAAAGAATATTTTTCTTAACCAAATGATCGGCTCAGCTGTGCTCTGAGCTGATACCCATTGAGGTAAGTGGAGCAGCTGAAACTGCAGTTGGGAATTTCAGGCTGTCTCCAGCTTCAGGCAGGCAACACAATATTAGGTTATCTTGAAAATTCATCAATTAAATATAATGCTTCTTGTTGTGGAGTGAACACCTTTCCTGCAAAATCCACGGAGATGGATTTCATGATGTCAATTTTCAGAACAAAACCAGGGCTCCTGTCACTTATTTTGCCGAGACACAGAGCTAAGTGAGGACTCCCAGGGTCGTGGAGTTCAGTCCCCTGCTCTGGTTGATGCCAAATTGTATAATCCCTATACCGAATTAATGAATGCTTGTGCTGGAAATGGCACATGGGGGAATTACAGACACACGTTCTATTAAACACTGAAACCTCCCCGTGACCCTGTCATTGCTGGATCAAACAGCTGCTGAATGGATTCCCCAGGACAGTGGGAGTAACAAGGCCTTGTCTTTCATAGCCCGTGGCTGAGGCTTGGTGCTTTTCTTACACTTGCTTTATGTTCAGGCTGTATCTGCAAGGACAATTCCCCGTGAAGGTGCAGGAAAGCTGAACCTTGGCATTTATGCTGTCTCTAAACCTTAAAGGTGTTGGTACAAATATCTCCAGTTTGTGATTCGTCAAGATCTACCAGTGGAAAGGGAGTTCTTCGGAAACTTGATGTGTTATGCGTTTACTTCCTAGGCCACTTCTTTGTGAAGCTTTCTGTCTCTCACCGTGTGGGCTAGTCATAAAATCGTAGAGTCAGGGGATCATTAAGACTGGAAAAGACCTTTAATATCATCAAGTCCAGTTGATTACCCTGCACCACTGTGTTCACCACGAACCCCTGTCCTCAAGTGCCCGCATCCAGTGTTATTGAACACTTCCAGGCATGCTGATTCCACAGCCTGTTCCAGTGCCTGACTGCCCTTCCAGTGAAGGTGGTTTTCCTGATATCTGATAAAAACCTCTTGTGGTGCACCTTGAGGCCATTTACTCTCATGCTGTCACTTGTTACATGGGAGAAGAGACTGACTCCCACCTTGCTACAGCCTCCTTGCAGGAGCTGTGGAGGGCAAAAAGGTCCCCCCAGGAGCAGCAAGCAAATTGAAAGGTGAAGCCATAAGTTCCATCCTTTCAGTAAAGTAAAAATAGTCACTGAGGATGCCAATTGCTGTCTAATAAATAGCTTGGTATTAGCAGCTAATAAATACCTTGGTATTGACTTGCAGCAAACTGTGCTTCACTGGAAAAAGCATCTTGAGCATGAACAGTTTTCCTGTTGAACGACTCACCAATGCAAATCTTACTTGAGCAGCTGAGAGGCCTGATGAACTGGCAACCTCAGCTCAGTTATTTGTCCAGGTCCTAAGGCTCAGGATGATTCTCGTTACTCTTGGTTAAAAAATGTAATTTTTTAACTAGTGGGCTAATCTTGTGCGCTGAGCAGACTAATAGATGCAGAAAATATTTACTAGATCAAGATATTTGCTGAAAAGAAAGGATAATAGCCTTTAAGAGAGGATATATCTGATACTTAAAAGCTTATTTACCTAAAATAACCACGGTACTATCAAACATCTGCACTGTAAGCAGACAGATTGTTCTGTTAAGTGGAAACCTGGCCAAATAAAATATCCTCTACGCTGACAATTACATTTGAGACAGAGTTCAGAGATAAAGACTGGGAGGGAAGAAAGGAGAACACTAGCTTGGCTACTATACCAGTGCTGTGTTTTGAGCCTTGGTAATACCTGATGACAGCCAGCATGATATTTACATTGCTGCATATACCGTAAAGGCAACTGACAGTGATTAAAAGGGAAGGATGAACCTTCTCCAGTGAAGTTGCTGTGTTTGGAAATGGGATGTTTGAGCCTGCTTTCCATCGTGTAGAGTTAACACTGCATAGCTGCAGTGCCCTTTAAATTAGCCAGAGATGTTGGCACAAAATCAAATAAATATAATTGGTTTCAAACTAAAAATCTAATTTAGGCATGCTAATAGCATCTTAAGTAAATGTGGCAGGTCACGCAGGACTTGTGTAACTGGCCCTTGGAGCTTACTGTAGTTACTGCCATGGGGAAAATGGTCTCAGAGGTGTTCCCCAAATCACCTGGGTACCTTGGACAGCTGGAGGGTGTTTTATTAAAGGCACGATGGAATGGCTGCTAGTCTGGACTGATCTGGGATATCATGAGGGCTGCAGCAGGTTAGGCATACAGCCAAGGGCAGCACCCTCTGCCACCCTCTATTCCATGCTTTGGTGTTTGCAGTGGAAGTTTTGGAGGAATATCAGATGGGCTGATTCTCCTCCCTGGTAATCGTTTTCTCTGCTGATACCTTCTGTGGCCAGTGGCTTTTCCCCTGGTCTTTTTTTTCCCTTGCTCTGGTGTGGAGTCTGATGCTGGAGGCCGCAGCTTTTTGTCAAAGGGAGGCAGTGAAAATCTTGCCTTGGCTGCATGGGCTGGTGACTGCAGATGAAATCAAACAGCAAAGTGACCCGGTGACAACTTTGTCACATATCTTGCTGACATGCTTTGCATGGCCAACGCTATTCCTCGCCCTCTGTTCCAGTCCTGGCCTGTTTTCTATTGACAGGCTGACCATTTTCTCTCCAAGCCTGTCACTTCTGGGCTTAGGCTGTGAGGATTCTCAATCTGAGTGTTTGCCAAAGGTGGAAAACAGATGACATTTTTCTGTGTTCAGGCCTAAGACATATTGAAAGATTTTTGAGAGAACAATGCGGTGTGGGGTGGGGTGAAAATTTCCATAGGACTTCCCTTCCTTTCTGCAGAAATCTTGGCTGAGTCGTTCAGATTGCAGTAGCTAACATCTCTCCAGTTCAGAAATCAATGACTTTTATTTATTTATAGTTTAGAGTTCAGTGGGGCCATGGGGAGATGTACCTAGCTTGGGGTGTTGCCCATCAGTTGCTGATGGCTCTGAAAATAATACTGGACTCCTTACAAGTGGTTGGATTTGCGTTTACATCCCTCCCTCTGAGTCTGAGATGGGAATTAAAGACTTGGGCAATAAATCTGCAGCATCAAGTGTTTGTGTATTGATGGATCACTGGAGGGGAAGCATGTTTAAACAAGTGCTGGCAGCACTGTGTGATCTTTGCTGGCTTGTCCTTCTCCACTGTACATGGGGCACTAGAAATCTTGAGAAATACATTGTCTTACATGGGCAGAAACCTCTGGACATGATGTGTGGCTTTCAGTGGTACTCTCAACTGTGAGAGCTCTTGTCAAGATGGTGAATAACTCACTGTCAGCAAGTTTACATGCTGTTCAAATGTTTTGACTCTATTTCTAATTGGACAGCAGACTTTCAGAATATACTTCTTGTTTTCTGAAATTCTTTGAGCATGCTTGATTAAAGCTGGAATATCAGTTGTGTGTTGGATGCAGGTGCTGACATAAATTGAGTAAAGACTCTCTGGCTTTGAGAAAGACACATAATGCTATCTTAATAACAGAAATCCCTTGTATTGTGAATACTGTTTGAAATCCTTGGCCTCACAACTTGCACAGAATCTCAGACTACTTGAGCTCTGGCTGTACTGGAATAAATGATCAGAGAGCATTGCAAAGCGATACACCTGCAAGTTAAATGAAACAAACAGGAATTCATGAGTGAAAACTGCTTTTTCCTATTCCTCCTTCCAATTCTTCGGTAAAAGGTCTGGACTTTTTTTCTAGTCATCAGATGTGCTGGTGTGAAAAAGGAAGTCACTTGTATTTAAGTTTAATTCTCTGCCTGGCCCTGTTACTCCCCGTCCTTGCCCTTTCTCAGGGTGTTGTCCAGCACATGCCCTGTGTCTCACTGTACCCAGAGCCACCTTTGGCCTGAACCCAGCTGAAAGTTCCCAGCACTGGGCTGTGCTCAAGGTGAGCCTGAACTGGGAATGAACCTGCAGCATGCAGTGATGTGAGTTAGGTTGGACTGAAGGGCAGGCTGACATTTTGACACTGACCTCATGAAAATGCCAAGTTTTAAAATGATTTCTTGAAACTGGGGTTGAGCTGTTGTTCCTAAAGCCTTTTCATCTGAAATCGAGGGTAGCCACTGTGCTGTAAACGTGAGAGTTCAGCTGTTACGCTGCCTGCAGGACTGTTACAAGCACACAGTGCAGGTGTCTTCATATGTAGTGGGTACTTATGCTGTGATATATATTATGTGGGGATTGCTGGTTTTCTTCCACCCCCTGTACAGGCTTTAAATTTGGCTCCTTTACAACTTCCTAGTTAAATCTGCTTTTGCTTTCTGCCTTTGCTTATGCTTCCCTGCCCTGTATTAGCAAGTGTTTCCCTCCCTCTTCTTTACACAGTATCTTTCTCTCTGCTGTTGATCAAACACTGCATGAGTCCAGTGGAGAGAAGGTGCACCAAGTTAAACCTGGCCTCTTACTGCCTCTGCCAGGGTTTTAAATATGTTTTGTGCTGTGGATGTGTCACCCTTCAGCTTGTTAAGAAATGTAAAGCCCTGGTTCTTCTCTCAGCAGGCAATACTGTTCACTGAAAATGTGTATGGGGAATGGATTGTGGAGAGGTGTCTGGGAGTGAGCGTGGCTGTGTTGGTGCAGCTCTGGGAGCTTCCTGGGAGTAGGTGCATGTCTGCACTCCCACCTTGCCACGGGAGGGGAGCTGTGCTCACTCCTGTGCTTTTGTAACTTTTTTTGTGTCTTGGCCATTGATTACTGCTCTGCTGCTGCTTCAGTTTACCACAGGCCTCTGGAGCAGGCACAGAGCAAACCCAGCTGAATTCTCCCGTGCTGGTTTTGCTGCTGCTCCCAGTGTCTCTAATAGCAGTACTCAGAGCCAGCTTGCTGTTTGAGCTCCTCTGAGCAGTGCTAGCAGCACCCAAATGATCTTCCTGCTAATTTGGGGCTGTAACTCCACTTCTAGAGCTGCTAACACTCTTCCTGCAGTCTCATGCTGAGTAGATGATACTTTGCTGTGAAAGCTTTTTCCTCTCCATAGGTAAGCAGACTTTTTGCTCCCTCTGTGGCAATACCTAGGCGTATGTCCGAGTCCTGTTCTGAATTCCCTTTGGTTTTATTAATGTTATTTGTAGCTGTAATTGTAGATTGTGTCTTCCATTTTGTAGTAAGAGTGTGACATGTAGTGGGGAGATGGCTTGAAAAACATATTCAAAGACCATTAACATTGCATTACTTCACTCTTCCTGAATCGTGGGGCTTGTGCCAACAAGGCTTTGACATCCAGTGGACTCCTGTTACCAAGTCCTGCTTGGGGAAAGGAGTATTCCCACCCCATGCTGAGTTGGCTGGAAATTCGAGAGTAGGCTTTTTTTTTTTTTTTTTTTTTTTTTTTTTTTTTTTTTTTTTTGCTAGCTAGTTTTTAGCAGCAGTCCATTCTTTGCAAGAAGATTCTTCTCACCAGAAGCCTCAAATGAGGAGCAGAAAATAGAGGCATCACTTTGCCTTCACAGGAAATGGACCAAACAATGCAAGATTGGTCTGAATTTGCAATCTGGTTTAATTTCTGGTTTAATTAGATCTGTATTTGCCCTGTGTTCTGTAAGAACGCTTAAGAAGTTCTATTCCCAATCTTGTAGCTTTTTGTTTTATAGCTGTATTGTCCCTGGAATGAGTAACCAGAGCAGGGCTCCCACTGCTCTTTGGCACGAGGCTGTCAATGAGTCGAAGCATCCAGAGATGGAGTGAGCCTGCAGAGACACAAATACCAAGCCTGGATTGTAAAGCATGAAAGATCTCCTGGGCTTTGGGGTACCTGGAACCTGGAAGTCATTGCCTGCTCCAGAGCAGCCTTGCAGGGAAGTGTTTGTGTGCATTGTTCATAAGAGGAAAACCCGGGGGCACAATTATAAACAGAGCTTGCGTCACGAGCGGCTTTCTGGCACCGCACTCCAGATAGTGAGGATGGATTCCAGATCTCGCTTAAAAATAGAGAGGTCGTGTGTGTGCAGGGAGGGCTGCAAGCACTGGGCAGGGCTGTGTGGAGGTGTTTGGCTGAGCATTGCCCCATGCTGAAGGGGACTTGGGATTGGGACTTATGGGGCAGGTGAGGAGAGCTGGATTTTCCCAGCCTTAGAAGAGTTGTTGCTGTGCTCCGCTGTCTAATGGGAAGTTCTGGAGGAGATGAAGCTGAATTGTACAGAGGTGCATGGTGGAAGGCCAAGGTTAGGAGCAAAACTGGGGGATATGATTAGTTAGCAAGGGGAAAAAAAGTTTGCCATGTGGGTGGCCAAACACAGAACCAGCCAAAAAGGTTGTAGAAATATCTCTTGTTAAGGAAAATCCAAACTAGGCTGAATTTGGTGCTGAAGAACCTGATTTAAGTTGGGATTTGATCCTGCTTTCAGCAGGAGGGAGTCCAAACCTAAATGGTTTGTAATGTTCATTTGACCTTGGGAAAGAATATTTCCTCTACAGAGGGGATTTGATACTGCTGTAGAATAAGGACCGATGCTCCAAGACTGTTATGGAACACGTCCCCTGTTGATTGTAACAGCTTTGTGAGCAACTGAGTTACAGTGAGGAGAAACTTCCTCATCTTCTGAGGGTGCCTGAAGTAAATTTAAAGCTGGGGCAGCACTGTTTTGTGAGTCCTCCTTCCATGTAACTGCTTCAAATTGCTATTGCACGTGGTAGGAGAATGCTATCCTGGAGCCAGGATTTGATGCTTGTCTTGTGACTGTTTGGCATGACTGTTCTATTGCTTAAGCAGATCTCTTGCCAAGAGGATCTCTGGCTTCCAATTGCATTTGCCTGGGAAGAGGCATCAGTGCAGTTCATCCCAGTCTTACTGGGAGAGCTGCAATGTCCTTATGTGGCTGCAGAGATTCAGCTAAATTGGAGACAAAGTGTGTAGGAACATCCTCTGGTCAGTCCCCTCTCTTTCCACTCCTCCAATTAGCCTTGAAATAATTGGTTTCCCTTAACTTCAGCTGAGATCTCAGAGGGTTTGTCTTTATTTTCAAAAACGGAAGCTTCATGTAAATCGTGGGACTGCAGAAGAGATGGGATCCAGCCTCCTTTGAGAGCTGATGCTGGGCTTTCCTGGGGAGTTGGTCTCAACTTAAGGAGTTCAGGCTGGAGCTGTAGGTGCTGAAGGTACAGGGACCATGGATCCAGGGATCCGGAGGAGATAACCTGGAAAATCAGGCTTCAATAACTGAGTGCTCGGGGACTCTTTTATTTGGGTTATTTTAATCCTTTTAGAGGTTGGTTTTACTTCAGAAAGAGCCATTTAATCATAGAAACATGAAAGAACCCGGGGTTAGAAAGGGTATGTTTTCCTCTTAAGGCGGTGTTTTCTAAAGTAGGTTGTGACCCTCTTATGCAGGAATTTTTGCAGCTGCTATCCTAAGGGTTGGAACTATATCTGAGAGCCTACAGAGGCAAAAGCAGGGGGTGTTAAGCAGATCCTAATACCCATTTGTGGTCTCTTTCTTCCCCATCATCCTTCAACAAAATGATCTCCTGCTTTTCAGGAATAAAGCAGCGAGCATTTGGCTGTGCCCGGTTTCCATTGTTTTGCTAAGCTGTAATGTTTGAAGAGATTAACCAGGGAGCAAATTTTCTCCGAAAGCTGATCTTGAGAGAGGCAGCCACAGCACTGACCTTGATCAGAGCGTCTTGAGGTGGGAGTGAACATTAACCCTGTGCTGCCCACGTCGTGGGGACTGCTCTGATCACAGCAGATCTGTGACTGCTGGCAGAGTTGGTTTGTCCATCTTGTGCTACCCTGGCACAGACTGCCCGTGGGGTTTTTCCTCATTGAAAGTTGCTCCTGGCAGCCCAGGAAATCTCTTCCCGCTGTTGCCCATATATTTGTTACCTGCTCCTAAATTTTACGAAACTTCCTCAATGAGCTTTTTCTTTCTCTCTCTGTTGGTGTCATCTCTCCCTATGCTTGTTTTCGCTTGGCAGTGTGTTCAGATTGTCTCTGCAGCTTCTCTCCTTTCTTTCTCTTGCCACCCTGGCATTTAATAAACAAACCGTGTGGCTGCAAAGCCTCTAGTGCCCACGTTGCCACGTTTTCTGAACTCTCCAAAGAAGCATGGGAACCCGTCTTTGTTTGGTCCCAGAGGCACGGCACGCTGCTGCTGCCACCAAAGAGCAGCTTGCTTGTGGCACATCGTGCTGCAGCTTGGCTTAATCCTCGCTTGATACGCTTTTGAGATTTCATTGTTTCTCTATAATTAGTGCTACAGAGGAGCTGAAAGAAATGACGAATTAGCAGGAGAGGGGGGAGTGGGGAGAGCAGGTGGTGATCGAACTAAAGAGAGCTGCCAGAAAAGTAGGAGCAGCAGGGAATTAAATGGGAGGAGTCTCAAATTCAGATGATTCCCTGCCATGTGCCCAGGAGGATTTAGTTTGGGATTTCATTACTGTTCAAATAATGCCATACACTCATAACAGATCGGGTCCCTCTAGGCTGGGGCATTGTCCAGCACTTAGTGAAAAGCAGTTTTTGCCCTGAAGTCCTAGTGAGCATTGATCCTGCTGACTTGAGGATTGGAAAGGAGCTGTAGTGTGAGTGGTCCTGCTTTTAATTAGGCTGCATCTATTGTTTCTGGGAGTAACATCCTAAAAGAATAAAACACAAAGCTATTCTTTGTGTGCCGATTTCTTTAAAGCCCTGGACTTCATCTTGTGAAGGATTTTGTTCACAGTAATGATGTTGCATCTGGATTGTAAGAAGCACCTCTGCCAGTTGTGCTTATACAAGCTGGGTTTAACTGGCACAGACATCCTGGGATGTCATGCTGTGGGGGGGAAGCAGGAGTATGCTGACACTTCTGGGTGTCTGAGATACCCAGAAAGAGTCTTTGAACACAGATACCTGTGCTGATGAGGATAGGTAGCTTTAGAGGTAAAAATACACACTGAGAAACCAGCTGGGGAGTGAAAAGGATTGTGTGACGAGACAGTCCTCTGAGGTGCACAGTCATATATTCTCCCAGTATCTGGCTTGTGTTTTCAGCCTCTATTACTATGCACCAAGACATCCAGAGAGATAAATCATAATACTGGTGCTTTGAATGTGTCAGCAGCAACATTTCTTCTGGGATCTAACTCTTTCCGAAGAACTGATGAAGTTCTGACTTCCAAAAGGCCATTGCTGTAGGGAGACCAGCAGTGTAGGAAGTGCAATCTCACTTCTGCCTTTTGTCACCACTTCTGTGTGTGCTGTTCTCTTTGTCTTAAGCCTTTATGTTTTTACTTTTTTTTTTCCCTATCAAAGAAGCATCAGAAACAAAACAAGAGATGCAGGTAGTGGGTGGGGAGGAGTAGGTGAGTGCCACCCAGGATTCCCAGTGAGTGGGAGTTCATCTGTGCTGGGACTGCAGCTTTCATGCTGGATTCCTGCACCTGCTGGGCAGTGGCTACAGGGAGTGTGTGTAGAGGTTTGCTTTTGGGATGTTTGTCCTGTGCTTAATGTCGTGTATTTCAGCTCTGCTCCTGGCTGTCCAACCAAACTCTACTGTCAAAACCTCCTCCCCTTCCTCTTTCTGAGCACTTTCTGTTAAATATCTGCAGACACTTCTCCATCCTCTGTCACTTGCCCAAGAACCTGTTTACAACACTCAAATTTTGTTTTCAAAGCCGCTTGTAAATATTCTTACTGTTATTGCTGTCCTTTTCCTAATAACTTTGTTCTGCCTTGTGCTATGAATAGTTTGAAAAACAAGATGTGTGCAAGTAATAAATGGCCTCAGTTTTAAACTTCTTAAAAACACATTTGCTTTGGGAAGTAATAAAGCTTTAGCAACCTTAGCATTTTGTGTTCTGCACACTTCTGCCATTAAAATGTAAACTCCTGAGTACAGGGAGTCCTGGCAAAGCTGATGCTGATGTCCAGGGTGCACTGGCCATGCCATATAAAGTGAAATCAAAGTCCTGTAGCTCCACTGTAGCAGGTGCTGGTTGAAGATTAGAGGAGCAGAGTCCCACAGTTCAGGGCTTTTCACTTTATTTCAGTGTGACTCGGAATGGAGCAGTTTTCCTCAGTCTTTCAGGGCTGGGTTTCAAGCTCTTTCCCTCACCTGGAACTTTACTTCCATTGGTGCAGCTTGGTGTGAGAAGACTCTTGATGGTGATTGTAGGGAGCTTCAGTAGCCTTTGTTTGAAAATGAAAGTTTTTGCCCCCAGTTTATGTGAATGTACTAGAAAAAAATAACAAAGCTTGCAAAAATGTGTTTTACCTGAATTGCAGAATCTGGAAGTAGTTTTTATAGTGTTAAAAATAGGAGAATCTGCTAAAATAGGTGTGTTACACCAAAATGCAAAATAGTTGTTTTCATTTCTCTTTATTTTTACTAGCATTTTTTAGTATTTGCAATAGGAACCTTAAAGCTATTTTCCACATATCTTACCCCATTTTTTATTAACATGGATTTATTCCTTTCCAGTGAAGTGTGTAAATGTGGGGGAACCATCATCAAAGTAGAAAGTAAAACAACGTGTCCTATTGATGAGGTGAATGTTGCAACAGCTTCTGGAGGCCAAAAAGAATGAACTTAACATCAAATAGATTTTAAGTCTCACTATTGCAAACTCCCTTTCATGTCAAAGGATAGGATTTTGCTGAGTACTTTAAATTCAGAACTCCCTACTTGTAGCAGTTTGAAGGACTGTGTGTTAAAATGGGGTATTTTTTCCCTATTGGAATTAAAACGTTCTAGGGATGCGGTTTTCAACCCAAAAAATGACACAGTGTGAGAGCTGAAGCTGAATATGCTTGAATGAAACCCACCTCGTGTCTTTGCATAAAATGAGGAGAGATGAGAACAGCAATTAGTGCATAAAAATATTTGAAAAATCTCATTAGTGTTGGTAGCAAAGAGTGGCTTGTTTTGACACTTTGGGTGAACACATCAGGTTGAAAAGTATGTGTGGCCTCAGTGACATATCTTTCAAAAGTACCTGAGTAGAATCATTCTTTTATAAGGAAGCTGGAGTCTGGAGAGGGCTTTTGGTCTGCAGAGCTGTAATGATCCTTGGAAGGGATCATAAAGATCCACTTGTTTTCCTGCAGTTTGCCCAGCACTTGGATGTGGTGCCTGAGCCAACCCACGGAGCTGCATGGGGGAGTGCCTAGAGCACTTTCACTGGGTTTTTACCTGGCTCTGCTGTCTTTATTCTCTGGCATTCAGCGTTTTGTTGCCTGCCTCCCTCTGTTCCTGCTGGGGTCTGTAAGGTGTTGGTAACTCTCTCTTTTCCCCCAGGGAGTGGAGCGACGGCGGTGGTCCAGGCAGCCTTCTGCGCCCCCAAGAAGGAGAAGGTGGCAATCAAACGGATCAACCTTGAGAAGTGTCAGACAAGCATGGATGAACTCCTGGTAAGCAATCAGAATTGTCCAGGGAGTTGTGTTTCAGTTGTTTCTGAAATATCTCTTTGCTAAGTGCTCTTAAACCTTTCTTGAGGTAGGGTGAAGGGGAGGGAACTCGGCTGACTTCATTAAAGGCAGCTCAGTTGTCCTGGTTTTGGGACGTGGTACTTAAAATGTTAAAATGATCAACTGTTGCTAAACTTCAGACTGTTTAGAGCTCAGCACTTTGTATAATCCCTTTGTTTTGAACTGAGTTAATGTGCAAGTGTGAAGCTCTGCTGTACCCACAAGAGCTCTGAGGTTTGAGGGGGATCCAGAGGCACATTCTTTCAGAACATTTAAAATTTAAGGGAATGGCTTTGCTTTTTCCTTTCCTGCAGTTCTTTACATTTTTTCCCTTCACCTGTAAGGAGAAAAACTGAATGAATTAGCCGTTGCTCCTAATCGCCTTCTAGTACTGATGCCAGCTAAAGAGATCACTGACATATCGCAAGCTGCCATATGGAAACCCCCGTGATTCTGAGTTCAGGGCAGGAGACAGAGGCCTTTGGAGCTGTAGCACTGTCATTCTCTGCTGCTCTGTGCCTCTTTTCTAAGGTTGTCTCTGTGAAAAACAGATTCTTGCAGTAGCTGTGGTAACTGAGATTTCCCTTTTCTCATGTGGCTCCTGTGTTGATGGGCTTAGTTTTCTTCTCTCTGTGTGTGTGAGCTGGTGCCTCCTCAGTGCAGTGGTTATCTCACTCACCTCACATCTGGAAGGTCCCTGAATTGAAGCCAGGCAGACACAGACATTCCTAGGAACACTGAGATGTCCCACTAGAATGAGAAAGCTCTCTGGGGCAGAACTTTCCACAGTAAATATTGGCATTATGAAGATGAGGTCTGGTACCATCTTTTCTTCTGAAGCACCTCTCTTGGATTTTTATAATCCTGCCTTTTCTTTCTGTCCCCTTGAATCTCAACAGCTTCTGCAGTTTACCTCAGGCACTTGTTTTGGTGCTTGCAATTAGAAGGTAGAACGGAAACGGAATTTGGGAGTCCTGCTACACTTGTACAATCTTCAGAAATCACCTGAACCACAGTTCCAGTTTCCATCTAGAGTCTAATGGTATTTTTGTCATTATGGGTATCTGCAAATCTGCCCAGTTTAAGAGGAAAGGCTCCAATCAGTCTGTCAGTGCTCCTGTGGGGGGTTGCGTGTAGGACTCAAGACTGCCTGTGTACAAATCCTCTTACAACTCATGCTAGTGTAGGAGTTCAAGGTCTCTTCTCACAGTTTCTTTCTGTCCTTGTACCAACCCTTGGTATCCTTTTCAAGCCTTTTGTGTGGCTTGCCCATACTGCCCTGCCTCGTTGGTGTTCCTGAGTGCATTATCAGGATGTAGTAACTGAGACTGTGATTCTTTGAGTGATTGCCAATTCTGGCTAAAAACGTTAGGTTCAGAAAGAGGCACTGCAGAGACTTGATGTGTAATTTTAGATAAGTACTTCTAATTGCACATTTTAAGTCTTTGGCTGACCTGTTCCTCACAATGATTTTTCCTGTTATGGATGTGCCTGCAATGTATTGCTGTTGTCAGCTCTCCAGAGCCTCCAGTTTTATGACTGGAGCTGTTGTAGGTCCTTCTCTGGGCTTAAGAATGCATCTGTAAGTATTCCTGAATTTGAAAGTCATATAGATGGGTAGAAAATGATCTGAGCTGTAGCAGCTTCCAGGGGCAGGGGTTGCTGAGGTAGATGTGTTGTGTGAAAAAGTGTTTTCCCTGGCTTTGTTCTGAGTTTGTCAGTCTGTTGGATCACCAGTGCTGTTTCTCAGTGCAAGAGCCAAAAGAATGGAAGTTCCTGATTTCCCAGCTCTGTGTGCTCTTACCTTTACTTCTGTTTATCTTGTTTCCATATCTGCTTCTGTCCCAAAGTAAACATTCTCAAGTTTTACACTCTTGTAGTCTCCCTTCATGGCAATTTTCCCAATTAGTTTAATTAACTTTTCTGAGCAACTACTTTGTATTGCAGGATTGTGCCTTCCCCACAGAAAAACCCAAAAAACAAAACAAAAGGGTAACTGTGGATGGTTGCAAGTTACAGTTGTTTTAAGAAGCAAATGCAAAGACAAATATGATGAGTTCACACTGGGGTATGTTATACCCCCACCTTGCTTTCTCCTCTCCCCCAGTGCAGTTAAAATCACAAACTGGGGCTTTCAAGAGCTCCATTGTCCTTCTGTTGCTCTGAAGGCATTTGGGCACAGCAGTCAGCTTATGGTGAACTCTGCTTTCCTGCCTGGGCTCAGGAGAGTGCTCTTGGGTTACAGCCCTGCCCTCTCATTCAGCAGTGTAATAGCAAAGGGAAGATTGTGCTTAAATTGTTTTATAATTATTTTTCTGCAGTGCCTCAGACCATAGACTTCTCTGCTGAAGCAAACTTCCTTCTTCCCAGAGGCTGCATGGCCAAGAGAGTAGAGCAGTCTCACATTGCTTGGGAGAGGGTAGGAGACCAGCAAACAGTGCTGCCATCCTTAAAAAGATGATTTGATTCTTGTAATGTCCGTGCTGCTTGGTGGTTTGCACTTGTAGTTCTTGGGATTCAGGAGAAGAGGAAAGTTAATTTGGAGTGGGAAATGCAGAGTAAGGGGCTCTATCACCAGCTGGATGGATGAGTGGCCTATCCTTTAAGCCTAGCAGGTGTCCTAGAGGCCAGGAAATCTGGGACCACGTCCTTGCTTTGGAGATGCTGTGCTTAAAGTGCTATGACTTGGCTCATTAAAGATATTGATCTTGATCCTTTTATCTCAATATACATTTGAGCTGTGTGGGTGGTCAGGAATAAACTGCACATTTTGCATATACTGTATGACATTCTAGGTTAATGCACTGGATTTATTTATTGCTGCTGTGGGGTATGGAAAATGCAGGAAAGGCCAGTTTTGTTGAATCATGAGCAAGCCAAGTCAAGGGCATTCAGCTCTTCAGCTGAAGTGCTAATTGCTGTAAAGAATGTAGACAGCAGGAGCAATGCTGTGCAGGGATGGGCCTCTTTCTAATCCACCTGCTGAATTAGGTGATGTTTGTCAGGAATTTATTTCCATGCTTCATTTTTATCTTTTTCCCTGTACATTTTTGAATGCTCACAGATCTTCACTAGAATGCCTGTGGGATTCAGCTGACAGAGAAATACAATGTGGCTTAAAATGATTCTTTCTCAGGGGTGTGACAGGAGTGGAGTGTAAGGAGAGGTGGTCAAATACATTTGTTGTCCACAAATGATTTTGGACTTCTTGATTTATTACTGGAGTTCCACTTCTTATTTGTCTTGCAACCCACGGTAGTTAACTACTACACTGGTGTGGGTTTGCAAACAGTCTGCTTGCTCATGAGTTGTATTTCACAGCTGCACACCATTCAGAGCTGTGTTTTGCTCTGACTCTTTGCCATTGTGGGATGCTGGTTGCTTTGCTGCTGTTGCCAATCCTTGAAACAGTGGTGTAACATCTGCCTCAAAATAACCATGCCTGCAGCCTTTTTTCTTGTATAAGTGTTTTCTTGTTTTCTAGAATTACTGTTCTAAAAGGCCTTAAATCCCCCCTCTGTCCTACAAACTCTACTTCATTTTCATGCAATTAAAGCTGAGTTTTCTTTCATCCAGATGGAGACTTTTTTTCTCCATGAGTAGCAGATGACGTGGGTTGTCAGCTTAGCAGTTAGCAGGAATGTTGAACAGCAGAGAGGGAAACATAAGCTATGGGATATTTCACATTGGGCTTTCCCAGCTAGGGGGAAAGGCTGCCTGTTTATTCCCTAAGATGATTCAACAGAAGACAGGCTCAGCAAAGAGCATGGGAGATGTGGTGCTGCTGTTCCTAGAATGATTCCAAATTCTTCCTGCTCCAGAGACTGATTGCCCCGGGCCTGGCAGGTTGCACACAAGCAGTGAAGGTGCTGCTCTCTCACTGCTATGGCCAGAGGGCAGTTCAGGAGCTGAGGGAACAAACTGAACTGCAGTTAAACAGAAATGTCCTTTAGAATTTCATGGAAATAACCCAGGGAGCTTGCTGCCAATACCATGGAGATCAAACATTGCGTGAGATTAAATGAATCAACCTATAGTTGAGAAGGTTAAATTAGATAGGATTTAAAAAAAGGATTATGATCTCCCCTGGTTTAAAGCATAAGCCAACTGTTAACTGCGCAGGCTTAGTCAGAAGTTTACCCTATAGGCAGATAATTGTGTAAGTGCTTTTTATAGGGTTTTTACACCTTCTTTTGAAGACTTGGACAGAGTACTGAACTGCCTTTGATCTGATGGACCACTTCCTACAAGTGCATTAACCAGGCTATAAGGTTGTTGGGAACAAAGCAGCAGATTGCTGTGGAAGTAGTACAGATGTTTCATCCACGCCTGTCATCTGATGGGAATTGCCAATATAATTCCATTTCCAGCCATGAGGACCTTCACGCTTGCTCCTGGGAAAAGAAGTCCCCAAGTATCAGTGCCAGGGAGTCTGATAAATGATATGTGGTTTCTGCATGGTTATTTGATCTGCTGTGTTATATGTTCCTTGCATGTTGGGATTGCCATTTAAGACTTAAACCTGTGCTGGGTACAGCTTGGTTGTATTATTCATCAAAGCAGCAACAACAGAAGTCTTAATTACTGGACTGGTTTAGGTTTTAGTTTGGTTTTGTTTTGGGTTTTTTCTGTGCAAAGTTCACTATGAACATCAGAATTAATGGTGTGTGAAATCCTGGACATCGAATGTTTCCCTTCACTTGGACTGGATGAGCATGAGGTGGTGCATGTAAAGAACTTTGGATTTTGCAGCTGTCTGTGGGCACTGATCACACTGAAAGCACTGCTGAGCTGTAAGCACTGGGCATTGATCTGAGCAGCTGAAGGGTCAGTGAGAGGGTAGTGGGGGATGTGGGTAAAGCTGGTTTGCTTGTACCTGTAAGAGGAGGCAGTCACTCACCCCTTTGCTTTTTAGCTGAAACCAGTAAAAATGGCATGTAGGAATTACTGCACCACAACAGTTCAGAAACACCTGCTTCCTTCAGTGTGTTTTCACTAATGCTGAAGAGTTTGAAAGAGGAATGAGCAGTGAATGAGGCTGAAGAGTAGCCATGAACATGGGCAACTGCTGAATGACTTGCCATGGGACTGTTTTGTTCCCATCACTGAAGATTACTTAATGGATGAGCAGTGTTTATCCCTTTCAGAATTGTTTCTTTTCCACTGTTGTTCTAGGGCTAATCTAACCCCTCTTTACTCATGCCACTTTAGCTCCTGTAGCCACTTGAGGCAAGGAGTTGAACTGGATAATCCAAGGAGTGGGAGTTGGATCAGAATCTCTGATTTTGTGCATTTCCCCTACCTTTGTAAAAAATATCTCTTGAGTTAATTTTGGTAGGAGAACATGTTTGGGTTTATTTTTTATTTTTAGTTATGTTGCCACCTCAAAAGGCAAATGAATCACTATTGTCAGTTTTACAACCTTTTAGCTAAACCATTACAGTTTCACTTGGAGCAGAATGTGAATGGTTATGGCTGCCTGTAGGAGTGGAGCTCTAAATCCTGCTTTAAAATGATGAAGAGCAGCTTTAATGCCTTATCTCTGAGCTGAAATCTCATGGTATAAGATCTTTGCCAGCCATAGTTAAAGCACTGGTGTATTCAAGGGGTGATCACATCTGACCTGCTTTGATTTCTGCCCCAGCCATGCTTTCCCTCCCCACTTCTCTTATGGTTGTGATTCCCTTCAATCAAGGTAGCCACAGCTCTCTGGACTCCTCTGAAGCTGCAGGAAGCCACATGAAAGCACTCTGCTGCTGTGCTCTATCTCTCAAGTTCATGTCAACATGTAGGAAGTAAAACTAAATAAAGCACAATCTTTATCTTGGTATTTGAGAGCAAGTGCCTCTGAAGCAAGCCTCAGGGGCAGATAAACACAGAGTAAAAGGTGGTGATGTGAAAAGAAAATACCATTAAGAAACTTGAGCTGGTAGCTAAAACACAGCCTTACCTCCTCCTATTAATTCAAATTTCAATTGTTTGTCAGTGGGCAAATAAACCCTCATCCCAAACAGCTGATCTCCAGAAATATGTCTGACTTACAGGAGACTAATATGTTGCTTATGATTCTAGATTAGACTTCACTGCAGTTTTATTACTGTTTTGCAAGCCTTGAAATGTTTCTTTTGTTGCCTGTAGAAGCACTGAGAACATTTGTCAGAACCCTTAATGGAAGCCAAGGAGGCATTTAGACCTAATCCCAGTCTATTTGCTTTTGGTATTTGACAATACAGATATTTTTAATATCTCACCCAGGGTGAGCATGTAACCATTTCCAAACCATTGCCTGTGTCTAGACATGTTTTTGTCGGGAATTCATTCTCCATAGCTGAGCAGAGAGCAGAGCAATTATGGGAATTGGCAGGGAGGCTGCCTCCCCTCACTGAAGCTGTGCAGTGTGAGGGAAGAGCTGCTTACCACCCACTGCCTCTGTGGGTGCCTTGGGGGTCTCTATCAAGTGACCCATGGCTGTTGGCAGAGAGGTAATAAAGCAACCTTTCCACCTTAAACCTTGTATAGAGCAGCCCAAATAAATTATTACAGAGGTGTGGAAATCACTGAGGGTTTTGTTAGCAGTCTTCCAAGATAGTTTTGATGCTGGGGAAAAGATGGGAAGCACAGTTGTAACTCTGTGATCTGGGGACAGTAGTCTTATTAGAGAGGCAGGGAGAGGAAATCTTTACCTGCTGTGACTTTGTTGTGTTTGAAGAGCAGCAAACTCTCCCAAAAGCTTTGGGAATAGTATTAAAGCTGAGTTTGCTACACACAAAATGGCTCTTGCTGCATTTTATCCCTTCCTACTCTAAGTGTGCTTTTGAGCAGAGCTGCCCAGTGCTCCTTGAGTGGGATTCCTGCTTTAGCTGCAGCCCTTCAGCCCCTGCATTTGTACTGCTGGAGCAGACTGGATGTGTGACAGAATGGGCTTGGTTTCAGTAGGGCCAGGAAGCATTTTAACCACACAGCCCCTGTGATTTGCCACTATCACTTAAAACAATTGTATGGGCTGAGCTTTCAGGATATTGGTACCCTCTCTGGGGGAGAACAGGAACCAAACTTTGATGTAGCCAGTGTGAGATTAGCCTAGAAACTGCTGAAAATAAAGTGGGGGGTTGTGGTGGGAGGGAAAGTCTGTCTGGCTGCTGCTCCTTCTGATTTGTAATAATGTAAAAACACTGAAAGTCTTGGGCTGTGATGCAATTAATTATTCAAAGCTGTGCTACACTGTGTGAGAAATGGATTAATCTGTCTGTATTATACATCCACTGGCTGACAGAAGTGTTTAATTGCACAGATCAGGTTGTGATTATTTATTTTCACTCTTTATACTTTGGTGCACATGACTTGAGCTATTTTTTTTTAGCTGTGTTTCCCAGCCCAGGGAGCAGATTGTGCTAGTGAATGAGAGAGGAAGTTCTTTGAAAATAATAATAAAATGGTAACTAAGTGTCACCAAATGCTTGAAAAAATCTGTAGTACAGGGCTGCTTAAATGGCAAAAATCTGATCTAGGTGTAGGATCTTAAATAAACTTGGTCCAGACTTGATCTCATTGCCTCCTGTACTCCGGTAGCATACACAAATGTATATTAAATATGCAGTGTTTGTGTATATTTCTCATATTACTCTTTTGGTCTCCCAGGGAACTGCTTCAAAATATTTTGAGCAGTCTGAGAAAATACAAAGCCATCTCCTCTAGATACTTTCTGAGAGTGGTGGATTTGGGGCAGCTCTGGCTGATGGGATTGATTACCAGTCCTGCTTGCTGCTTTCCACCTTGGTTTCTTCTGGTGCCATTTGATCTTGTGAAGCATATTTTAATTTTCAGAGAGAGAACTACAGAGAACCACAGAAAACTCCAAAGTTGCTGATTTATTTCCTTGGTGAAAAATGACTTGACACAAGTGAAAGTTTGCAAGGAAGGGAGCTGGAGCTGTCAGAGTAATCAAAATATATTGTTTTAGGCTGTATTATTTTCACAGAGTGTTTTTTAGTCAGAGTATGCTACACAGAGATGAATAGCTTATTCCCCACTCTTCAAATATCCTTTCCTGTTTAGAAGGATTCTTCTTTAATCTGCTTGTTAAGTTTCCTGGAAAGTTGGTGCCTCTCCTGGGGAAGCAGCGAGAGGAACCAATTGCTTTGGATTCCTCAAATGCACCTAGTCCCTGAAAAGCAGTGCTAAGTGGATAAATCAACATGAGCTGTTCCTTTGGAGCTGTGACTGCCAGCTCAGGCCTTGCCAAGGGGAAGCAGTGGCTTTACTCTGAACTCGGTCACAAGCAGAGCCCTGGACAGCAGCAGGAGGAAAATGTGCTGCGTTTGTGGGGTGTCCTGGGCACGAGTGAATTCTTCTCAGAGCTCTTTCTTGTACTTCAGGACCAGGGAAGTCTTGTGCTTTGGGGGAGGGAAGGATCAGGGCGTGAAGGGCCCTTGCTCTCCTCCTTCCTTGTGTGCTGTGAAGGAATGCTGTAGTTGAGAGCAGAAGTTCAGGCTGTGAGGGGATGAGTGTCTGGGTTGGGTACAATTTGTCACATTGGGGGACTTGGCTGAAGCCTCAAGGCTCAGCTGGGTGCAGTCAGTGCAGGGTGCCAGGCTTGGCTCAGTGGATGGCTTTTGTCTATGGACAGCCAAGAAACTGCAAGTCTTTCTGTCCAAACTGGTGATTAGTGCTTGCATAATGAAATCAATGTTTTTTCTGTGGTGTTGTTGCCTCCATAACCTGGAAAACCTCAACCCTGAACCCATAACCAGCACTAAGCAGAGTCAAAACTCAAAACAATTTAATATCTCAACATATTTCATATTGCCTTTGACTAGTAGTGGCTACTGACTTTGTAATGTCAAAGTGGTCCCTCTCTTCTTCCAGTGTGACAAAGGATACAGCTGTCCTTTGTGTCTTCAACCTAATTGAGCTAAGCCATCTGCTTTCCTGCTGGCAAGAAACATTAGGAATAAGAGGCCTTTTTCCCCCAGAGGCCACTATTTCCCTTTCTCATCCAAATGATAGTCTTCAACAGATTAAGCATCTGTTGCATAGTGTTTTACTGAAAGGAGATGACAGCATGAACTTCCTAGGTCACAAACCAAAGTGAGTTTTGGGAATGTTCTGTTGTAGCTGAGTGCAGGTATTTTGATTGCCACCACTTTGATGGCCTTACCACAGGTTTTTTGGTTAACTTTTTCTTCCTCTAGACACACAGGAAGAACCCTAAAATACCTTTTGGCTCTAGTGTGATGCAGCCTGAGTGTTCAGAGTATTTCTGGTTTTTCTGCCTTTACCTCCTAGATATCCTTTTTCTTTGTACGCTCTTTGTGTCTTAAGGAGTGCCTGAGGAGTAATTGTTACTCTGTCCAACTGCTAATGTTTTTTTTTTCTCTACAGAAAGAAATTCAAGCCATGAGTCAGTGTCATCACCCCAACATTGTATCTTACTACACATCGTTTGTGGTGAAAGATGAGCTTTGGCTGGTGATGAAGTTACTTAGTGGAGGTGAGTGGTCCAATTTCTTTACCCTAAAGGCACCATAAAAAACTGTGCTCCCTCCTTCCTCTCTCCCTTCTTTACTTCTTAAGATTTCCACCTGTGAATTAAGACATTTCATAGAATTGTAGAGTTGTTTATGTTGGAAAAAACCTCTAGGATCAGAAAGTCCAACCATTACCGCAGCACTGCCAAGTTCAGCACTAAAACCCTGTCCCCAAGTGTCACATCCACACATCTTTTAAACACCTGCAGGGGTTGGTGACTCCACCACCTTCCCAGAGAGCCTGTTCCAATGCTAGAGAACCCTTTCCTTGAAGAAATGCTTCCTATGATCCAATCCAAACCTCCCCTGGTGCAACTCAAGGCAGCTTCCTCCTGTCCTACTGCTTGTTCCCTTGAAGCAAAGCCTGAACCCCCCTGGCTGTCCCCTCCTGTCAGGAGCTGTGCAGAGCCACCAGGTCCCCCCTGAGCCTTCTTTTCTCCAGGCTGAGCCCCTTTCCAGCTCCTTCAGCTGCTCCTGGTGCTCCAGAGCCTTCCCAGCTCTGTTCCCTTCTCCAGACTCACTCCAGCCCCTCGATGTCTTTCTTGTCCTGAGGGGCCCAGAAGTGCCTGCAGGATCTGAGGTGTGGCCTGAGCGGGGCTGAGTGCAGGGGACAGTCCCTGCCCTGGTCCTGCTGCCACCGCTGCTGGCCCAGGCCAGGTGCCATTGGCCTTCTTGCCCATCTGGCCACACTCAGCCACTGTCACCAGCACCCCCAGGTCCCTTCCCACCAAGCATCTTTCCAACCATTCTGTTTGAATAGCAATAATTGATTGCAACCCATTCAGCTCAGAAGCAGCTTCTTGTGTTATGTCCATCAGTACATAACTGTACTAACTGGCTTTTTAAAATCACTCCCTAGTTAACACAGAGCCAAGGAAATTTCCCTTTTCTGGATTTATTCTCTCAAACACTGGAGAAACAGCTTTTTTTGAGAGAGTTTAAAAATTTTATATCAGTAATGTTTTATTTGAAGTCATGATATTCTCCAGGATCCCTGTTTAGGTTACAGTTGAGACAAGAAATGGAATCAAGTTGTGGATGATAACACAAAGGGCTGTTGCTAAGTCCTGAGCTTGTCTTTAGGAAGACTTCATTTTCCTGGCACTGCAGTGAAAAGGAATTGAAAACTGGGAAAAAAAAATCCCTATTTTCTTGCTTTAAAAAAACCTCAACCTGGCTTCTCTGTTCTTGGCTTAATTTTGTGGACTGTAAAATGCCAGAAGATGGTGTGGAAAAATCTGGCTAAACCTGTTTGTATTTTACACAAGAGCTCAACAATGACCGTAAAACATGTCTCTTTGAAGATGTTCTTTAGATAATTTTAGCAGTTCTCTTGGGGGAAATCAAATTCCATGCCAACCTTAAGTCTGTCCTAAAGGGTTTTTAATGTCCCACATGCTCATGTGTCATTAAGCAATACCCTCTGTTTTCTTAGACATGTAACAGGTCTGTAAAGATGTGTTGACTATTTGTGTGTGGAAAAGAATCCCCTGCCAGCTTAGAGCAAGCAGTGTTGCTGTGTGTATAAAAAGTGTATCTATGGGAAAGTTTCCACAACACGAGGAAATGGCATTTCAGGGGTGCTGGAGAGGCAGCAGCAATGGGTTTGGCCTTTGCCAGGAGAGTGCACAACCTCTCTGAAGAAAATGCTCAGCTGCCTCCGTCACTTTGCAGCACTTTTGTGTCAGAGTCAAGTCACAATGAGGCTCATCCTTGAACCTCCACATGTTGTCTCTGTTTGTTCTCAATTTTGTGTGGATGTGGGGGCTTTTTTGGGGTTTTTTTTTTGGGTTTTTTTGGGTTTTTTTTGTGTGTGTGTGTGTGTGTGAAGTTGGGGAAACGTCAGACCATCATCATCAAGGCACCACAGATGTAAAAGACTACACTGGGAAATTTCTGGAAAAATAATTATTGCTTCAGAAGCAGACTCTTGCTGGTGGGGATGATGGCCTGCTTCTCATTTAATATTCCCTTTGAATGGGCTTTTATGTTCTTCAGGCTGATAACTGACCCTTGGGCAGCTCTGGCATTTAGTGGGGTACTTGCAGTAAAGCAGTGCTAGGAAATGTCCCTGCTTATTCTGTTACATATGTTGAAGAGTAGGGTCATACAGTAGAAGACAGACCAGTAAGAGTGTAATTCTTGCCTCTCCCCAACATTTCTGTGAGTCACTGTTAAGTTTTCTCACTTAAAAGGAATCATTTGAAGGCTGGAGGAATTGCTAAAGTAAATAGAAAGACTTTGACAATGACCTGTCACTTTATAAGCAGGAGGATACCTTGTGAGGTATTTTTCAGCTCTTTTCTTTTATATACTTTCTACTTCATACTTTTTTATATCTGTGCTTCAGGAATTTCATATTAGATCTCATCAGCAAATTCTACAGTACAATCTTAAGGATGGGGGAGGAAACTTGTGATTGGAGCTTTCTGACTGAAGAGCTTTTTCATTCACTTTTAATGAGACTATTTTCAGTTGGTCTTAGGCTGAGTGATTTATGTAACAAGAGACACTTCTAAAACTGCCTCTCATTCCTTTGAGCTTAGTTCTTATCAGTAATAAAGTGGCTCGTTTTGTGGTCATCTGTCATCCAGTGGGGAAAATAATGACCTGGGTTTCTCAACAGGAAAAAACTTTGAGCTGGTTTTTAAACCAGAAAACAAAAGCAAAGAAAAAACCCCAAAACAAAACCAAAACCAAACAAACAAACAAAAACCCTCCACCAAAACAGACCCAAAATGGAGTGCAGCCTACTGCTTTCTTTTTGTTTAGCTGTTCAAAAAGATTTGTACATCCCAATAAGTACATAAGAAATAGGTTCTGATGTCCATTCTGTATCTTGATCATGGCTTTGGTACTTGAGAATTTATTCTGGGTAAAGTTCAGAATTTTATTGCCTCTTTTCTGTCAGTGTATGCTGGTGTGTGATTTCAGGCTGGAACTAGTTTTAATTTCAGCCTACAAACACTGACTTCAGTAATTTGATAAACAGCCCACAAGACAGCCCAATCTGTAATGCAAGCCTTTCTTGTTGTTGTAAGCACAATTTAATTTATTTTCTGGCTTCAGTCTTTCGTTAAAATCCTAGCCTGGTCATACATGCAAGTGTTTTAGAAATGTCTCTAAGGGAAAATACCCTAAATCCATGAATTGCTGTTGTCTAACAGTGCCTTGCTCCTCCAGAGGACAACCAAAGGATGCCCTAAACGATACCTTAATTACCTGACTGACATTATCACTGAACCAGAACTATTTGTCTGCACAAGCACTCTGTTGATGGGAGATGTCTCTATTTGAAAGCTGTCAGCAGCCAGGAGGTAGCAGGGGGAGCTGCTGATGGCAGAAACGTGAGTGTGACAGATGCAGCTGGAAGAGACAAGGGGCGCTGCTGTGTCCAGTCCCTGACAGCCTCTTTCAGTCTGCTGATGTGTCTGTGTCAGCTTTGTGAAGTGTCTGCTGTTTCTGTTCCCTTCAGGAGAAACTGCAGACCCTTTTCTCTAGTGATGGAAGTTCTGTAGGGTTCCAAGCTCACTGTGAACTCGACACCCCAGCCTTTGAGTCCAGAGTTACTCCAAACTAAAATCCAATGGCTATTTCTAGACAGCTGCTGACCTGCTCTTTGCCTCCCCGGCATTCTCCTGTCATGAATTTTACTCATGCCTTTTTAAAGCCTGCTAAAGCCCAACTCTCAAACTCCTATGGCTTTATAGTAGGAAGAGGAGCAGCTGTGCTTTTGTTCTTGTGCTTTTACATAGTGACCTGCTTGCTCTTCTAAATTCTCCCTGCTTTTAACAAGCTCTCATTTCACAGGTGACCCATGGCTGTAGAGAACTGTAAAACAGTTGCTCCTATGAAACAGCCAGCTCTGGTGACTTGCTGCATCACACAACAATTTTTCCTGTCCTAGCCTGCAGCAGATGAAACCTCCAAAATATTTTTAAACTGTGCAAATCCTTTAAATACTGAAACATTTCCAGATAGGGCTCTTGGATATTCTGCCCTCTTGAAGGCTCCTGATGAAATCTGCTAAGGAGATTGCTGTATTGAAATAGTTAAACCTTTTATTTTCTGAAAGTTTTTAAGATTAGCTAATCAACTTCTTGCTTCAACCTTTGATCTGAAGTTCAGAATGCCAGACCAAAAAAAAGGCAGGCAAGTCTTAGTTCTCTACCAGGGAGTTAGGACATCTTGTTCTGCTGTGTTAATCTCTGATCTGGCCCCTCCTAATTCCAACAGAGAGTTAGGATCAAAGCATAAACCACAGGTCCTTAAAAATCTTCATGTTTATGTTGAATTATTTTCTTAGGAGAGAGATATGCTATTTTTAATTCATGTGGAGAGGTTTTGATTTTATTTGTAGAAACACAACTTAATTTCAAACAATTAAGGAGGGGATAAGTCACAAGTAGGGGATGGCAGGGACAGTACATGTTTGCAGAATGCAAAATGTGTAGATACATTGCCACTCCTAAGTGTAATATGAAAAGCATGAAAAATCAGTTTGTCTTCAGATTTTCTCCTATAAATGTCTTGATCACTACAGGAATAGGCTGTTTTGTTCCCTTTATTGTATTATCTTGTTTTCTGCCTTAATCTTTCCATATTTCTTCTGCATCCATGCACATGCCCTGGAGGGAAGGAGGCAAGAAGTGGATGTTTCCTTAGCTTTCCCTCTGTGGAGGTTTAACCAGGATTAATGTCTTTTCCTTTGTTTTGTATAACTTGTTTCCTTTACTTTGCTACTCTCCAGCTGTATCTGTGTTCCTCAGTCCCTGGAGTACTGAATCCAAGCAGTTCTTCCTTTTTATGCATTTTCTTCATCTGCTTGCCACAGACTGACAAGGTGCAGATTTAATTCTTGGCTCTAATGACAGCCAGGCTCACCGAAACCACTGGCTAATGCTGAGATGTCTTGAAAGAAGCAGCAGTGAATCTGCCAACTCCCCCTTCTCAAAGGTTCAACCTGTTCAGCATCAGTATTTGTCAGGGTTGGGGCAGGTTTTGGTTCTCACAAAGTTGTCTGGTGATTCCCCAGCACTGTTTTCAGGCCTATTTGTGCCAGACCTCTAAATGGCTAATCAATGCAGGCACTGTTACCTGCTTTTTTTTTCTTTTTAGGTTGGAATCTAGAGAATTAAATTTTCCCATTCTGCTTCCCAGACAAAGTTAAATGAGGAGTTTTTTTTGCATTTAACTTTAAGTGTATCTTGGTTCTGTCACTTAAGTTATAACATGCAAGATATGGTTCCTATAGCAACCAGCTCTGCTGTACATTTTTTCTTCCTCTGGGGGCATGTAAAATTCCAGCTGGAACACTCCTGCATTTATCTCTAATCTTGTTCCAAACAGGCTTTCCTTTCTGCTCAGGTATTCATGCCCTTCTCTGCTTCAGCCCCAATGTGCTGAAGCACTAAGCAGTGTCACTGATGCCTGGATGTTTTCTTCCTCTGCTGAGGAGAAACGTCAGAAACAGCTTCCTAAATGCCCTTCCACAGGCTTGCTGCTGTAGGTGAGGTCAAGGAGTCATGCTCTGGGTTTGGAACAGGAAGCCTCAGCGTTTGTGGTGGTTTGCTGTTGAATCAGTGGAACAATTAGGACTTCTTGCCCCGAGGGTGTGATTACACAGAAGTTTTCTTCAGCAGCAAAGCTGGTTTAAGGAGTTCCAGGCTGTTTGGTCTCCACCCTGCCTGGAAAACTGGATTTCCAGTTACTGCAGTGATCCCATGTTATAGTATGGCTTCTTAAGCGTGTGCAGGGACACAACAGTGAGGTGGTGAACTGTGGAACTTTAACCTTATTTTACTGCCATAGGTAACCTGTATCTTTGGAGTAGTACATAATTCATGGTGTTGAAAGAATCAGTTTTACTGGGTATGTGTGGGGGGTGCAAGTCAGGGCTGCTTTTGCTGGCATCCAAGACTGTTCACTGCAAGTGGTGCCTGCCTGATGTCCATATCCAAAACCTGAATATCCTTCTCTTACAAGCAGTTTCAGGCTGGGCTCTCTCAGCTGAGGGTAAGTCTGGGTGCAGATTCCTTCTGACTTGTGCTGTCCTTAGGAGCTACTGCATTAGCAGCTTTTGGAGCAGACTGGAAAGCTTTTGAGTTTTAGCAAAAAACCACTTCCCTCTCAACTGCAGTACATTTTGCACTCAGAGCTTGCTCTTTGCTAAGTAGGTGCACTTCCATGACCACTGGTGTCATGAGACACTTGGATGATGAATGACAAGTCATGCTAAATGCTTTATCAGATTGCACAGTATCACGTAGACTTCCTGTTGATGTGCTGCACAGTGTGTATTTGATGGGTAGGAATTTGTTTTAGCTGCATTTTTTCCATATCAATCACTAAATGTTGTCTCCTTTCCTTTGTCTTCTGTTGGGCTTTGAGATCAGTTGCTCATCACCAGCTTTCTTTAAACATCCTAGTTAATGTCAGCGTTATTTATATTTATGGTTTGACTCCAGTTCTGACCCTTTTCTCTGTGTCTTGTTTTGTCTTTCCTTGGTGTGTAGCCCTTCTGGGCTTGGAAGAGCTTTCCAGTCAGCCTCAGCCAAACTTAATTTCTTTTTTTTTTTTCCTTTCTTTGACTTAGAGTTCACCTTCCTGTACTGTGTGAGTCCATACTTGCTACTTGTGAATTTTTAATGAGAAAAATCATGAGGGAATTTGTTGTAATCAAGTGTAATACCATGTATAATACACACCAGAGTGCTTCATAGCATTCTCTAAAATAGAGGTTTTATTTTAGAGAGGAGTCAAAGATATTTTTTTCTTTTCTGGAGACATTGTAGTGGATTTGTTTTCTCCTTGAAAATCTTGTAACTGTTAATACAGAGCAGGGTGCCTTATTTCCAGTGTAAACCTCATCCTCTTGCCATTAGGTTCTGTCTTACAGTGCAATTGAGCAGTTTGCACATGGAGCACAAATCCATAGTGCAACTGCATTGAAGCAGAGATCCAGCTGTATTTGGATGTGCTCCCTCTTTCCCAGTTAATCCTAAACTGGTTTGAAGCTGGCTCAGAAGCTGGCAGTCTCTGCAGTCATGCTGCTGTTTCTCAGCAGCGTGGTCAGTGTGTTAAGCACATCCTCTGGTGTGGTTTAGGCCCTGGTTCCAGTTCAGCTGAATTAGTTTCTGTTAATTTTAGCAGTTTTTGTGCTGCTGGATTTGGAGCAGGCCACTGCAAAACAGTCATATTTCCCTTTAGATCCTGATTCCCTGATCTGTTGGTGCAGTGCAATGGAGTTGGTGTGGGAATTTGTATCCTGAGGCAGTGGAGGCCTCGCCTAGTGAGTGTGTCACACACGTAACTGAGACCCTGGCACCAACTTGGCATTGAATTTATCAGCCTAATGCTGCAATCCAATCCCGGCCTTCCAGCAGGAGGTGTTTTCCTTGATAGTGAATTCCCATGACTTCTCCTTTCAAAGTAGCTCCTACCTTGGCTTTGGGCTTCTCTTTGGGGATTTAGTTATTCTGTTGTTCCATGCCAGGCTTCCTGAGCCAGAATGCTGAAACATTGCATGGAGCAGTGCTGGGAAATGCAGCTTGGCTTTGTTCTTTGTATTCCCTGGTGCTGTGCTTAATGAAGTTGCAGTTGTGAGTCAGAACTGGCTCCCAAACTTAATGATTTGTGAGTTGGAAAAATCACAGCTTCGTGTTGCTGTGGTGCCAGTGGCCAAACCCTGAGCAGACAAGGGGAGGTGATCCTAAGAACACTTTCTCCAGCAGAAAGGTGGCTCTTGGGTTGATTTTCTACTGTTTCTTGCAGTGGGCATTTTGCTAATCCTTTTTCACTGTTTTCCTTTCTGTAGAGGACTGGCAAATTCCTCTACTTCTATGAACATCTCAATGTGAAAGTGGTTTTAAAATAAATGTACTTAAAAAGTGTTAGGCAAGACTGGGAGCAGATATAGCCTGGGTGTGAATCAGCCTTTTCACAACCAGGGCTGACTCTGTGCATGCCCTCTTGTCTGTCTACCCTCCACCCTCTTTTCAGGGTTAAATACAACCTCTGACTTGGCTAAACAGAGGATTTTTTTGACCAAATTAATTTGAGGACCATATGATCTGCCTCCTCGTGTTCCCTGAGCCCTTTGCAGGAGAAGGGAAATGTTTGTGAACAAAGTCTGTTAACGGAGCCGTGGGTGGAAGGAGGACAAAACGAGTACGTGAAGAACTGCATATTTTCACTGGACTTCTAAAACAAGTGACAGTTTGTTCTCCAGATTAAGGCACATTTCAGAGGAAAAGCCTGAACAGTGCATGTGGTGGGGCTTTTTTGGTGGGTTTTTTTTTAATGTCACAAAAAATCTTGTCCAGAATAAGAAGCCTCAAACTTAGTAAGCATGTACTCTTTAAATGTGAAAACATGATAGACTGAGGGCTAGGTGAGTCCTCGTGACACACAACAGAAAATTCTTTTCTCAGATAAAGGTGGTATGTCAGTGAAGGGGTTCATCTCCAACATCTGATATCTTAGCTTGCTTCAGTAAAGATTCTCTTGCTCTGATGCAGAATGTCCAACATATGTTAAAACCACCTGAGAAACCTTTGGCTAAGATCCATGTAAAAATTCACTGAACATGAGTGTATTTCTCTGCTTTGGGTGGGGTAAAGGAAGGCTGAACACTGAGTATTCTTGCATAAAATGTGGGGTGATGTTATGTAACTTCATTTCTGTATTTTTTTTCATTTTCCTCTGGGTTTCTTTCTATTTTTGTTATAGTCTTCTGTGTTAAGATTGTGTCCTCTGCAAATATCTTGAACTACACAAAGATTTTTTGGTGAGAGGAAGCTGAAGATGCCATTCAGAGCAACCAATTTATCCCTCAGTTTATATCCACTGGGTTTACTGGATGTCTTGGTCTCCAGGTGAAGCTGGTGCCAGTGGGCCAGAGAAGATGGAAATTGAGAATTAGTGGCTCTGCTGGCTGCAGCAAGCTTTTGGATGAGCTCAGCATATACTGCTTTACACTAAGGGACACTGGGCACCCTTGTAATTGTTTCCTGTGCAATTTGAATTGTGCAAAATGAGCCTTTCCACATGGTGTTTGTATTCAAACTTTGCAGCCTCTGCTTTCGTAGGAGAGTCCAAAAGGAAAATAAGTGAAAACTGATCTGCATGATTGTTTTGGCCTAGAAATTCAATTGGGATAGTTAATAAAATAAATATTAAAGAGGAACGGGGTTTTTTGTCTGCCTGAACCTGAAGAGTGAGAAGAAAATCAAACCAAAACCCTCCATTGTATTTTTTGCTGGTTTCAGGAATTTACAAGGTGAAACTTCTGATTCTCCCATGGGCCAAACTCATGAGAGTTTCTGTTCCTCAGATCCAAAAATAATTTTCTCCTACTTTTTTGGTTATGAGTTAGGAAGAATGAACTTCTTTAAACTTTCCTAGAACTGAACTCACCTTTTCTCAGCTAGCTGAGTTAGTATTGAGATGTTCTTACCCTGCAAGTTTCCTGTTCAAAGACAGGCAAAGCTGCAATTTGTGCTCTCCGGTTGTGCCTGCTTTTCTCATTCTTTCAGAACTTCCCAGTGCTGCTGACATTGCTGTAAAAACCCTACTAGTCCCTATCCAGTCATTAAACCACAGAAACACAAGTTTGAAGGGGCTAAATGGTACAAGCTTTGGAAAAGAGGCTTAGCCATCCCATGCTGGAGCAATAAAAAGTTCTGACAAGTATCTTCAGTCCAGATGCAAACACAAAGAGGGCAGTACCCAGTGTCTAGGAAAAGCAGGGCCTTGCACAAGAGGCCTGGTGCGAGTCACTGCTTCCATTTATTCCTGGGGGCAGTTTGGAGAAGTGGTTTGCTCTCTAAAGCCTGGTTTGTCATGGAAGATGATGTAATTCACACCATGCTTGGGAGAGAGACTAAACATGCTTCTAGGGAAGGATCCAAGCCAGTCCAGTTTTGTACACAGTGAAGAAGGGACTTATTGTCAGAATTCAGCCTCATTTGTTCTCTATTTAATGATTTCCACTTTTTTCCCTGTTAGGGTTGTACCAGCCCTTAACAGATGAGATTTTTTTCCTGCTATTCCTCTGCACAGAATTTGCAGGAGCTGAAAAAGAGTGCCTAATTTTGTCAAGCTTGTTGCCTTCAGCTTGTGAGTCCTGGCAGCCCCCTGCTTTTTCCATTTCTCCCTTCAGCATCTCCAGTACTCAGCACTAAGCCAGCTGTAGCATCATTATCTACATATAAACCTTCCAAGAGTCCTGTGTGTGTACATTTTCCATTTTGGCTTGTTCAAATAACTTCAAAGGGGTTCACAGGGGTTTTACAGCCCACCTTGAGGCTCTGCCCCCAGGGATCCATCGTTGCCTCTGCTTTCCTGCAGCAAAAGCTTCAATTTCTGACTGATCCAGATCATCATCAGTGAATTTCTTGTGTATTTCTTGTGAATACTTGTGTATTAAACAATGATAAATTACACTTACCTGTGAATCAGTTCTTGTAGTTTAAACTAAGATATTTAACTCTTCCCTAGGCTCTGTTTTGGATATTATCAAGCACATTGTGGCCAAAGGAGAACACAAGACTGGTGTCCTGGATGAAGCCTGTATAGCCACAATCCTTAAGGAGGTGCTGGAGGGACTGGACTACCTACATAAAAACGGGCAAATCCACAGGTATTTTATGGTTTTTCTCACTTTGTCATAAAATGTTATTGAAACAGAGTAGCTGAGCACAGAGTCTCACCCCATAACTTGCTGAGGGCATAAAGAGAGGAAAGTAAAGGTGGAAGCTTAATTAAAATGTAGAATTCAAATGTTTATGTTCTAAATACTATGTCTAAATTGAATGACTAGGCCAAATTTGGGGTGTTGAAAGTTATAATCTAGGGAATCTCTTTCTAAATGTCAGCATTCAGCTGCAAAGTGTAGCTGATGGAAAGCTGGAAAACTTCGACTGGTTTTGTTTCTTGCAGAGCTACAAATTACCGAGAGCACAGCACTGGCAGAGTTGAGCAATTTAATAAAACATCCTTCCAGCTCTGATTTCTTTTTTTTTTTTTTTTGAGATTAACTGCAAGATCAACATCATGAAATTTGAATTTGAGTAATTTCATTTAAAGAAAAAGGAAATAAAAATAATGGAAAAACTTCCTCTGTAGGCAAAGCCCAGTTAACTAATGGCCTGTGATTTGACAGATCACTGAAATTTGTGGGTTTCTGTGCTGCTGTCTTGTTTGGGATATGTTTTTAAATCACATTTTCCTCTCTCCTGGTGTCAAGGTGTGGTGTAGTTCAGCAGGAGAAGTTGCTAAGTTGGTTTGTTGTACATTAAAAAGACTGCGATTTGCAATCCTAAATATGTGCTGCAAATAGAATATACTGCTTGTGGGTAATATACACAATCCCAGCCACAGACTGCTACTGGAACAGCCTCTTCTTTCTTGGGAATTTGGTGAGCTTGGCTCTCTTCTGGTACAATACTATTATAAGCATTGTTGCTGCTGTGCTGAAGTCTCTGTCTTCTTATAGCTGCACAAGAAGAGGGTGTTTTTTTTGCCAAAATGTTATTTTAATTAGAAAATACAAGAAGTAGTCATAGTTTCAATCAAACTGACTGGCTTTTGTAGGTTATTTTGGATTAAAAGGAAAGAAACAGTTGGAAATGATTCAGGTGGAATTCTTCTCCTTGAAAGAAGTCTCAAATTTCAGTTTCCAGTCTCAACTAAAATTCTGGTTTAACAAGAATCGTTGTCTTCATTGGAGACAGTTTTGATTTCATAGCTGGTTGCTTGTTGCTTTCTTTTTTGAGATAAGACTTGAGGCAGCTCTGGGAATTTAGAGTAAAGTAATAAACCAACTTACTTGCCAATTACATGGTAACTTTTTTACTTTGCCTTAAGTAATTGACAGAACTGTGTTCATCTGTGACCTGCAGTTGGTTTGCTTGGCTGAGGTAGTTATCTTCTAGTCTAGTAAAATTGAAATATTTATGTTAAAGCAGCAGAAACCTGTTAAATCTCAGTTTCTCAGAAGATACTGCATAATGCTTTATGTATTGAAGAAAAGTGGTTCTCCATTTGGCTGGCTGGAATAGAAAAGCAAAACTAATAAATGTGGTAAAGATTAGAGAGAAAATATTTATGTGTGTGGTGTGGGTTTTTTTTAACTGCACTCAGCAAAAATACTGTGTTCACAAAATTCAAACTGCTGATCTGAAGAAAATATGATTCATATTGAATCATTTGGAAGTGAACTGGATCAAACCTGCTGTGACCATTCTCATCCTGCTCATTGAAGCATTTTCTCCATACCTCAGTAAAGAAATCAGAGCTGTGTCATGGCTGTACCTTAAGGTTGTGGTTTTGCATCACCCTTTGCACCCTCTCATCCCAATATTTTGGGGCTGCTCCAAAAATTGTGTAATATTGTATCACAAAGGGTTTGGATTATCTCATTGTGCTGGGCACAGCAGTGTGGGAAATTTGGAGAAGTGGAACATAGAAGAAAAGTTGTGGTTTTTCCTACCTGTGGTGCAAAGCTTGGCAGAAGGCAAGCTGACAAGCCTTTGAGGGATGAAACATGTTTCCTTAATGGAGTTCATCCCGCTGTGTTCCATTTTATCCAGATGTGTGTGTGCTGCTGAGGAAAACACAGTTTAAAGTCATGGTGCAGCTGGGACCTTTCCTCATCTGTAGGAATATCTGTATGGTTTTCCCATTTTGCTTAATGCTAGGGGTCATGATATTGGTCATGCCTGATGGGAAAGGCAGGTGGAAATATTGCAGCCATGCCTGAGATGCTCTGAGAGGAAGTGTTTAAAATAACTGAACTCTGGTCCCCTGGGTCACCCTAAAGCATCTGCCTCTAAAGGAAAGCACATCAAGTGATGGCTGAGCTGCAGATATTGTGTCTGTAGTGTGGGGCAGCTGGACTTGGGGTGAACTTCAGGCCAGAGCAAGATCAGCTGTGAAGGGTCAGAATTGAAGGGCTTTAGTTAAGACCTGGAACAGCCAGCCCAAAGCAAGCAACCATCCAGCAGAAAAAAAATGTCCAGCTGGTTACGCTAAATATCCGAACTCTGCTCATGTTACGCCTTGGAGAAAACAACTTGATAAAATTAGAGACACAGGATGAGTGAATGACTGTAATTAGCACATCTGAGGTTGGACAGCCAGGCCGGTGATACAGCCCAAAGGAGGAATATTGGGTCCCAAATGTAATTTTGTGGGCACTCTAGACCAGAAGTGGGGCTGTAAATCACTGGTGAGATGAGAGGACATATTTCTGTCAGTGAAGCTGCTCAATACTTCTAAATTATGCATCATCTTAAATGGGTAAATGAAGTTAACATGTGAAAAACTGGCTTAATGAAATTTTGCTGCTGCTGAATCTTGCTCTGCCTACACCCGCCTTGAACTTAATGCCACTTCCAATTACGGTTTGGGGAGCTGGCTTGGTGTGGAAGTGTAAATCCCTGCCTTGGACAGGAGAGGAGTTTGACAGTATTCTCTAGAGGAGATTAGAAAGCCAAATATCTAGTGAAGGCTTAAATTATAATTTTTTCTTGTTTACTTTCCTAATTAACAGCCACAGCGAGTCTGAGACTTGAATAGACCCCATTGTTCAGGAATAAATGCTGAAATCTCCCACATTGCCCAAAGTGATGGTTTTTTTTGCTTTCATCTTGCAAGGGCTGATGGGAAGTGTCTGAGGCCTTATGGCAAAGACAAAGGAGAAGACAAAATCAGTTTTATTCTCATGAACACTCTATACCACAGTAACAATTGATTACAAATGGTCCCCATCTTCCTCTGAAATCACCAGTGCCTGCCTTATCTGGGAGCTGGCATCTCCCTGCCTTCACTGCCCTGTCCCTGTCCCTGTCCCTGGCCACCTCTCCTGTGCCAGCTGCCACTGTCCCTGCTGTGGTTTCCTGCGTAGCACGGTGATGCCAGTGAGATTTGAAATCCCAGTGATCCAGCTCATGTTGAGTGAGTTAAGTACCTGGGCACCAGCCAGGGCGCCGAGGACGCAGGGCCACCCTCGGAAGCCTGGGATGAAGCTGTGCTGCAGGAATCTGCTCGGGCACATTTCTCTATGGAAGTCAAACAAGACTGATGTGCTGTGAGGGGGCTCTGCCAGGCTAATCTGGGCTGGGTGACACTCAGGGTATGTTGTACCTCTTCCCCATTTGGACTCTGATTCCTTTGTGTGTTTGGGGATTAGCAGGAGTTTGATGAATGACTTCGAAATAAAACTGAAGCAAAACCAACCCAAGAGGTTTTATTGCTTAAAAAGATTTATTGGAGGGAACTTCAAGGCTTTCTTTTTCAGGTGGTGCTGCGTATGGCAGGCTGACAAATGAATCATGCTGATTAACTGTTACAAGGTCTCTCTGTCTTTCTCCCTATTTTTATCTCTGAGCTTATCTTCTGTTCATGATTAGCTGTTGTGTAACTGAATATTTTAGTTAGTCCAGGTGAAATAATACACTTCTCAAAAATAACCAGATTCTCCTATTGCAGCACAATAAATGTGATACTGTCCTGATTTTTTTGTAAAAACAAAAAAAGCCTGGGAAGTGGTTTAGAGTTGCATGCACTTGAACTATTGGCATGGCAGCAATCCAGCTATTAGTTTGTTTGCTGCTCTGCTTCTTACAGGATGAGAGGAGTAGCAACATGTTTTACATGCTGAGTTAGATCACCCTGTGCTGCCATACAAAACATTTGGGGGGTTTTTAGTGTCTTCAAAATCAGAATGTGGGCAGCAGGGTGCTGGGACAGCTGTTTGAATATGGCTTTGAAGAGACCCTGGAAACAATATTGTTGCTGTCCTTTTATGCCAGATAGGTTTGGGGGGGTGCTATTGTTGTTTTTCTTTCTGTTGGACCTTAGGATGGTTTTGACAGGGAATCAAAGTTTAATTCTTTGCCTCTTTACACACAAGAGTAAATAACTTCTGAGAATGTGCATCTGTCTATCTATCTGCACATACACATCACCAATACTTGCATGTGGGATTTTGCAGGAGTTCACCTCCAGTAGCAAGTTTTTGATTTAAGGTGAAGGAGCTGATGGATATATTTTGGCAGAACTTGGCTGTCCTACAGGATTCAAGCTTAATTTTCATGTAGCTGATTAATGCATTGATAGCCATGCTGGCAGGTACTGTGGTTAAACTGGATCCCAGTGTGCCTCTGAAATACTGTATTTCTATGTTTCTGTAGGAATACTGTAGGAGAACTTCAAACCCTCCTCTCAGTGCTGTGATCCTGCTTTGGGGAGTGTGTTTTGGAAGTGAACTTTGGTAGGGGAGGATTGAGGAATGGATAACAGGATGCGGAGCCTTTCCACCTCTAATTGCCAGTTTGATTTTAAGTCAGGACATCAGTAATTTGAAAGTTGGCTATTGCTTAGCTGTGGGAAATGCAATTTTTTATTCAGAGAGGTGTACTTTGGTCTCTTCTCTCTTATAGTATGGGATGGGTAGAAATAATCCTCAGAGCTGGTGGTTAATAGAAATTCTAGAGCTTTAATTTGTAAACAATTCAGAAGCTAGAAGAATAAAAAATGTCACTCTTGTGTGTCTCAGTAGGAAGGAGGACTAGAGGCTGCTCTAGATTGTACTGGGTGATTTGTTCCCCAAATAAACATCTTGTGCAGTGTCAAGGGCCCAAGGACCACTGAACCCCCACTCTCTGTACAGTCACACTGGGATGTATTGTGGTGGTTTGGCAAACCAGCACGTTTTCCTGGTGGCTGGTTTTTCCACTGCATCACCCAGAAATTCATTGTTTAAAAAAAAAGAAAATTCTCTGTGGTTGCAGAGAGATAATACAAACCAGATGTAAATCCCCAGTCTGCAGACAGCCAGAAACAATAACTCCCGTGGAGACAGTTTTCCTCAAAGAGGATGAAGACAATCTTTGCTCTGAAGTCTAAAAACCTGGGATTTCAGGCTCTAGTGGTAAATTATCATTGCTGCTGCAACCACAGGAGTGCTGCAGTGTCTCCAGGTAATGCCCCAGCTCTTGGGAGCTCCTTGCAGTACAAGGGTTGGCTCTGGGTGATGCCTGAAGCTGTGGCTGCTGCAGTCAGGGGTTTGCCCCTGTCATTTCCCTCACACCTCCCTCTGAACTCTGGCACTGGGTGTCCTGCAGTTACTCAGAGTAACTTTGAGTTGGGAGGTTTAGTCCAAGGGAAAACCCAACTGTTTGGTAGAACTACTCTGGCCTTTTATAAAAGGGAGAGGAGTTTTTAGGTTTTTCTCTCTGCTTTGCTACATGGAGATGAGAAGCAGGAAAAATATGATGAAGAGTGGAAAAACAGAGGTTGGGTGATTTTGCAAAGGTTCAATAGCAGTGACAGGTTTTGGTCAGTGATCCATGACTGAATTGTACACTCAAATAATGCTGGTTTCTAGCAATTCTCAAATTGTCAGGAGTATTTGAATTTGATGTGTTTCCAGGGGGAATAATCATTCACTGTCTGGAGCATTAAATGTATCAAGTGAAAATGTAACAGACTCTTAGCTTTTACTCTGAAGAAACTCAGTGCCATTTACACGTGTACATCACTGTGACATCTTTCTCATGTCACTGTCTTTATCTGGTGTAAATTGTTGAGACTAGGTCACCCAATACAGGCTCCTGTAGCATCTCTCCAGCAGCAAAGCAATTGTTTAAATTGACTTGTTCATCTGTTCTACTGTGATGATACATGATGCGAATGTAACTCACTTCAAAAAGACAGCTTTGGGTATTGTTCCCTGTTTTGGTGCACCAGAATTTCCAGCCTTTTTAGATCCTAAAAGCTGCACATGAAGAGGTGCTTTAAACATTTATTCAGACTACTGCAGTCTTTTTATTCATGTTTTATGCTAAAGCAGGAGAAAAGGGCCACTTGCTAAATTTGTTCAGTAACATATTAAACACACTTGAAAATTTTGCAAGGCTGCATCAGAGATTATTTTTGATATTTACTGAATTGAATTATATCTTGCCTTGCAGAGTTCTAATAAAACTTTGATATTAAAAAGTAAAGTGAATACTTTCAAAAGCAAAAGTGAGACAAATTCTACACATATTTAGGACAGCTAATAAACAACTACCAGAGAAATCTATCTCTTCATGGTAGCTTGGAAAGCATCACCAAGTGACACTGGTAGTGCAGAGAGGATTTGTTAGATACCTGATTTTGTAACTGCTTTCTCCATTTTATGGGAATAACTGGATGAAATAGAGATCTTTCTTTGTATGCTGGTCATCCTAGATTGTGGAGAAGGAAGTCTTTCTGACAGGTTTCTTGTGAGCCCTGGCTGTCCTGACTTTCTCCTCCAGTGTCACGCTGCAGGACGTGGCTGAGCAGGAGCTGTGGGTGGCTTTGCAGATGGGGACAGCCCTTGGCTGCATGGGGAATGCCCTGGACTGTATGTGTATAGAGATAGATTTACTGCTTCTCCAGAACAGGGTGCTCATTGCCTTTTGGAATTAGAGACCTTTTTGAGCTCCCCTATGTAAATTTTTTGTGGTCTAATTTGATCCAAATGGGTTCTGTATTTGCCAGAATGACCTTTCATCTTTCCATCATGGCAGGGAGATGTGTGAACCACTGACATTCTTGTTCCTTCTGCTACCTGATGCAGCTAGTACTCAAACTGGGGGGATGTACATGTGGTGATTTTTTGGAAATTCCTATTTTTGAGCACACTAGGAATATTCTGTCATGCAGGAGATACTGCAGTGTGGTGGTGTCATGCCATGTGAAGCAAACCCACCCCCTTCCACATGAAAGGATTTGACATGAGATCCTGAAATAAGACCATCTTTTAACTTGACTATCTCCCTCTTTTACCAATGACCAAGGCAGGGTGTCCCAAAAATATCTGGGTCTCCAGGGGCAGGAAGAGCCCTTGTGACTCCAGCGCTCACTCTGTGTGTTGCTTTTCATGCAGCAGCTGTTAAAGGGTCTTTGTGCCTTGTCCCCACTGCAGTCCTTAGGAAGTAGGATCAGGAAATGGACAGGCTGAATAAATGAATTTGTGGAAGAAATCCTGTTACCATTTTAGCTGCTGTTCAGCATATGAAAGCTTGAGTTTAAAGCCTGCTGGGCAGAGTCCTTTCCTTCTACAAGAGGAAAAAACTGAAGTTCTGACAGAATAGGGGAAACTTTAAAAGTGGTATATGAAGTCAGAGATGGAGCTTCTCTCTTACAGTAACTGCTGAAGGTTGTCAGAAGCGTGGGCTGTTTGGCCAATCCTCCTTGCCATGAGCTGATGTTACAGCAGTGATGTGCTTCAGGATGAATGTATGAAGCCTCATTTGCAGGAGGAAGAAGTGGGGCTGTGAGTATTGATATGGTTAGATCATCTCCATGCTGGGATGCAGGCCTAGGTCCAGTGCTTGTAGCCCTATTTTCTGGCTGAAGGAGCTGATACGTCTGAAAACTGTTTCTTAAGAATTTGGATTTATCTGGAGCAGCTTGCCCCACATTGATGTGCAGGTGAGGTTACTTGAGCACTGTATTGCCTGGATGCTTGGCCATGGATGGGAGGTGGAGTCCAAGGCAGGAAGGATCTGTCCTTGAAACGCACCTCCCTTTAATCCTCTGTTAGGCTTGAACCACGTGGGAAGAGAAGGAATTAATGAGAGCACCAAACCATCAGAGACAAAGCTGGCACAGGAATGAGAAGTGTGAACTGGACGTAATTTGCTGAGATAAAGGAAAATTGCAGGCGCTGCAATAGCGGTGGCTGTGTGACAGACAGGGACACAGTGGAGGATGTGACACACTGCTGCCTGTCTCACTTCATAACAGAGGCTTGCACCGAGTTAGCCCAAGGTCTGCAGCTCTTTCTGTACCGCCTCAGCATCTTCCCAGCCCCTGGAGCTATTCAGACAACCAAGATGACAGTAAATTTCAGGCACATCTCCTGCAGCTTTCTTTAGTGAGTCGTCCCTTGTCTGAGCTGCCAGAGCGACTTGACCTAAAAGAAATCAAATTTGAGTCATGGTTTCTTGGGCCCGGAACCCTCCACTTAAAGCAGCAGTCCACTTCTGCAGCACTGGAGGGCAGAAAAGGGAGAGGGGTTGTACCTACTAAGTGCATTGTGGAGCCTCTGAAAGGTATTTTATGTTTTTACAGTGAAGTACAATGGGAGATGAATTTCCCATGCAGCCTTACTGGGGTTTGTTTGGCTATGCCAGGTGACAGGATGGAGTCATGTCTCCCAGGAGCTCTTCCCTGCACTCAGAGTGATCTGCCTGAATCTTATGGGTGGGGCAGGCAGAAAGCAAATACTTGCTGTACTCTTAAAGCTCTCTGTGATGGAAGCTGACAGTCCTTTCCAGTGGGCTTTGTTTTCACATGGCTCTGTTTGCAAAGTCACAGTCTGTCTGTCAGGCACTTCTGCCTTTCAAAGCCTTGCTTCAGACTGCTTAAAAACAAACAAAAATTTTAAATTCCTGGTAACATTGAATTATTGTTCTAACTTTCTCCAGCCATGAAAATGATAATTCAAAAGCCTTTCATTATTCCCACCTGTATAGCTCCCATGAAGGTGTAGCTTCAAAAATGCTTCCACCGTTGCGAGTCTTGGAGTTAATTCTGAGTTGCCTTGTGCTGCTGGCTCAGCTCCTGTGTCGAGGCCATGGTGTTTTAGCAGAGCCAGCAGCTGCCAGAGCAGCTCAGAGAAGAGGGGAGCAGCAGTTGCTGTGCTTCCCTGGTCCTGGGCAATAAAGCATGTCACTGGGCTGGGCCCCTGCCGGGATTTATGGCAGCCTGGCTGCTGCCGCTGGGCCCGGCTGCCAGTGGCCACGAGGACCTGCTGAGAGGGCTGTGGATGAGCAGGGGGGAAGCAAGCTGTGGACTTGGCCCTCCCTTCCCTCCTCTTGTGCTGGGCTCAGCAGGGAGTGTGGAAGCTGCTCTGCCAGCTCTCTGCCATTGGAAAACCTTCAAGCTCTGGGAGATGTTTCCCAGCCTGGCTCTGCAGTTCAGTACAGCGCTGTAACAGGCAGCAAATGCACCTCACCCAAGAGTTTGGGACTTTAGATTCAACACTGTGGCATGAAAATGTTCATGCACACAGGTTTTGTGAGCAGGAACAATTCCAGTCCAATTCCAATTCCAGTACAATTGCCTTGAATGCCTTCTCCTATGTTGCACTGAACGTGCTGACATTTGAGGGGGTAAAAATACTGATCTGCCTGCACACTCCAAGCCTAGTTTACATTTTGCAGCTCTAAATGGTAAAGCTCTTGCCTGTCACCAGCTTTTTATATCTTGACTTATAAAGCAAAGGGAAGAGGTGACACAGGTAACAGCATGTTACTGAAGGGAATGTTTGATGGTAGAGGGACAATAGCACTCATTTGGTGTAAAATGTCACAGATTGCCTCATATTTAACTGTATATAGAGATACTGTCCTGGAAGTATTTTACAAATTACTCAGAACAATGTCAACTCCAGCAATTGGTTGCCTTCAACATAAATATTTTGAGTTATTCATTACCATTAAAAGAAAATAGTAATTGTTGCATCTTGCACCTTCTCTTTTTTTAAATGAAACTTGGCAGGACTAACCACTCCTTCCTCGTGCCAAATTATGCACTATAGAGTTCAGTCCATGAAAATTTATTGTTGCAGTTGATGTAAATTGCATCTAATGGGCAAATGACTCACGGCTGTGCTTACAGCCAGCTTTGTGTTCTAAAGGCACATGCCAGCAGGTTGGAAGCAGAGGCAGAGTAAACAGGGCTTATCTGTTTCCCCTTTCCTCTGACACTTTTCTTCTCACTGCTGGCCTGCAGAGCTCCTGGGGTGGCACTCTTTGCTCAGGTCCCTTCTGTTGTGGCTGTAGCAACCACTGTGGGGTGGGGCCAAGGATTGAGGACTACAGATGAGGGTGGATCTCATAATTTAGCAGGATTTTAAGGACTCTTTGTAGTGGGAACAAGCCACCAGGATACAGTTCATGTAGTTTCCCTGTGCCCCACTGAAAAATTAATTGTGGGGAACATGGGAACATGGCACTTAAAACTGGGGAGCATCATCTCATTACATTCCTGTGCTCCCAAATCTCCTGTAGCTGGAGCATGGCCATAATTTTGTTGTTGGGATGAGATTTAGTTGTACAGCACCTCATGCCTAGGGCCCAGCCCCAATCTGGAGGCATTAATGTGATGTAACTCTTGTCTGGTCAAACTGGGAAGCTAAACCAGTTTGGAATGCACATGAAAAGGGTTTCTGCCCTGCTGTGAAACCTTTCAAGGCTGATGTGGAGAATCCAGCTCTGCACTGGAGCAAGTCCAAGGCACTCTTCCCACTTTGATTGTGAAGTACAAGGTAAATAAAAACATAGTTGTTATTTTGTGGGAATACTCTTGAAGGCTTTAGAAGAGAGGAAGATGACAGCTGTGGAGCAGGAATGTCCAGAACTACTGTAGCATTTGTTAAGCTATTGACAAGAAAGTTTACTCCAGCCTTCTGTAACTTCATTTAAAATGTGATATAATTATTGTTTACACTAAAGCTGCTTCCTGTTTCCACTATAGCAATTATGCCAGAGGCACACCATTTATTCCCAGTGTATCAGCCCAGGATATGGTCATTACCACATTAATGGGAAGTGCCTTCAAATTGTTACACTTGGCAATAACTATATCCTGGAGTAACAAACTTCTCACCATTCAGCTCACAAGTTTATAAGCATCTCCTGATGAAAATAAACAGGAAAGCACTGATCCTCTTTCCCCTGCCCCATTGCTTCAAATGCACTTCATTTTAAATATGATTTTAGAGGAGAACTAAAGCTCCAAAGATGCTGCTACTGCACCATTTTATGCTAAAAGGAAGGGGTTTGTGCTCACCCAGTGTTAAGGCTGCTCTGTGTTCACCTGTTGCAGTGCTGTTGCATTGGGGTGGGGAATGGGAAAGCTGGAAATTGCTTCTATTGAACAGTGACTCTGCAAACATCTTGCTGCCCCATCAGTTTTGCTGCTCTGGGGTGGAGTATGCCAAGGTGGGGTGAGTGACAGCCTTAACAGAGGGCTGGTCCCACATGAAGTGGTGATTTAATTCCGTAGTTTGACTTGGATGTTTGGCAGTGGCTGTTTTGGCCTCCTGGTTTTCATATTGTGGCCATGGCTTGTTTTAATTTCTTGAACCAGCTTTAAGCATCATATTTACTGACTTTTGTTTCCAGTGAGAAAAGATGTAAGTTTTAATTAATCCAAGCTGAAGTTAAAAAGAAAGTAAGCCTCTTGATTTGAGGGGGTTAAGGGCCTGGAGTCCTTTGGCTCATGGGATTCAATCTGAGTGTTTGCTTGGCCACTTCTTGCATTCCAGGCCTGTCCAGCTTGCTCTCCTGTTGTGGGGTGGTTTGGTGATAGGGAATGCCTGCTGCTTTCTGGCTGCTGTTTCTACGCCAGTGAAACCTGCCTGAGTTGCTCTGGATTGTGAAGTGTGTGATAGTTGAGACTTCATACTTAGTTTTGCTTAAAAATCTTCCCTGGCACTTCCTTCATGGCTGAGTGTGGTCTGTTGTGGGGGCTTGGTGAGCCACACGTGCAGTTCTGCCAGAGGGGAAGTTTGGAAAGGCTGCACACAATAGTGCATGACCCAGCTTACTGGGGAAATGGTCCAGCATCCTGGGCTGCCTTGGAGTACAGATGGAAGAGGAAATTACTCTTACTCCAGTAAGAGAATTAATAACTTCAGCAGGCAACCTCATGCATGCTATTCCTTTCCCCATAACCTGGAACTGGCAGGGCCTTGTGCATCCTGGCTGTCACATCAGCTGTGGGTAAACATTTCCAGTAGGACTGGAGAGTTTCCTGAGTGCCCTGTGTTCCCTCTGAATTAGTGCTGGTGTGCAGGGGCATTCCTGGAGGTGGCTGTGCCTGTGCCAAGCACATTCCTCACCGTGTGAGCCAGTCCTTACCTAGGACACCGCAGGCTTTGGGGCTCTGCGTGTGCTCCAGGGACTGATCCCACAGGCATCTTCTACCTAAACTTTGGCAGGGAGCTTTTCCATTCCTCCTTGTTATGGACCACGAGCAGTTTGTGGGAGTGCAGGGCTCAGTCAAGTTTGCCTCTCTCTCAGCAATTAACAGCACCAGTTATATTGGATTTGGCCAATGGATGCTAAGGGGGAGAGTTTAGCCACCTGCTTAATTCTGCACTAAATCCCTTCAGGTCCTTCATGTATTTAAGAGCATCCACTGATGCTGTGCTGTCTGCAATGGCTACCAAGTGCTGATTGCAGGAAGAAAACAAAAATCCTGCTTCTGGAATGGAAGATCAGCTTCTTGAGTCTATCAGATCTGTATGAAACTCTGAAGTTATGTGACACATCTTCATTATTAACGCAAATAAGATTTTTTCCTGTACTTCCTCTCACACCTGTGCTTCAAACTGGGGTTAGGCTCCAGGATGGGCACTGCTAGCAAGAGATGTACATTTGGCATAACTTGAAATACCATTTTGAAGGCTAAAGGTGCTGCCAGCTGCAGTTTGCTGTTCACCTTTAGTGAGACTGTTTTATTGACAGTTTTTGTTCTGCTGTATGCTGGGGAAAAGGATTGCCTAGACTGCGTATTGGGAAGAGTCTGACAAATGCTAGTGCTGGAAAGGATGTGTTTAAAATTATCCTGGCTTGGAACTGGCAGTGGCCCAGCCTCCTCTTCAGAATAGCAAAGCCAGGAAGGAGGAGATTTCCAGGGCCTGACTGGGGCTCTTTGGCCAGGCCATCACACCAGTTCTGTTCTCATGATGCACTAGGGAGGAGAGGAAAAAATAGTTTTGGACTTTCTTCTGTATGTGAAAGGATTTGGAATATTTGCCAAAGGCAATGGAGGAAAAATGTGCTTGTTTAAGGTTTGTTTTCATCTTTTTGCTCCTGTTTCACGTGGGTTCCTGGGCAGTGCAAGTTTAGCAGCCTTGCTGATGAACAGGAGTGTCAACTATGAAATGCTTCTCTTGGCTTGGCATGTGGAGCAGCCTATAAAAATAAACTGGAAAACTTCAAAGTGTTTGCAGTGAAAGTAGTGTTCCCCCCAAGGATGGAGAAGTGTTGCTGTTAACCCAAAAACCAGAGCTTTTGGCTAGAAAGAGGATAGTTCAAAACATTCATAGCACATGCTGGATGTTCTTGTGTGTTTGTTTATTAAAAGAAAAAAAAAAGATAACAAGGAGACTTTTTTCACTGCCCAGGCTCATTACGCCAGGAGCAAACAACATTTTTGTGTTCTCTGGACTTTTACCAGTGTATGGGCTAAACTGATTTCCTGAGGAAGCACAGGAACTTCTCCAGGGCTGGAGAGCAGTGAGTTGAGGGGCTTGGGCAGAACCAAATCAACTCAACTGTCTCTTGAAGTCTCTCCCCCTAGAGGGGTACATGAGTGTCTCAGCAGTGGTAGGTTCACTTTTCACCTTTTTATCTAACTCTAAGAACCTGGGACAAAACACTTTCCTTGCATTTTTAAGGGTACCTTCTGCAAAATTTTAAGTTTTCTTCTCTGTGTGTAGTACCTAAAATATAAATCATACAAATACTGCTTAGTGCCTGTCTAGTGAAGTTACAATTAAGTTCCTATTTCTGCATGATTTGAGGCAAGAAATACTAATATGAGAAACAAAGTATAAGAAATAATAACCTTTTAATGTATTTTTTTTGGTTGAAGTAAAGACTTAATGACTTCCACTTATTGTTGCTTTATCTTTCTGCAGGGATGTGAAAGCAGGAAATATTCTTCTTGGAGAAGATGGCTCAGTGCAAATTGCAGGTAACTTTCCTGGTAGCTTTGAGTAAACTTTAGGCATAACTGCATATCCTGAGAAACAGTTTAATCATCAAGGAGAAACCTGCATAAAAATGTTAACTTCAAAAAGCCCCACAGTTCATAAAACAGACAAAAAACCCCAACAATACACAAACCACAAACCAAAACGAAAAGCCAGCTCAGAGTTTATTACATCTTGTTATCTTAAAATACTATTACTTGGAATAATGACAATCAGCAGATATAAATCATTTGATTGTGAAGTCCTCAGAATCAATAGATCAGATAAAGTTCTTGGCATAAGCTAGTCAGGTTTTACATCAGCAGGTTTATAGGCTTGGAAGTGGAGTGCACAGACCTCAGCGATTTATCACTGACGTGTGAGGTGGTTTTGCACAGGTCTGTGGTGAAGGGTGGACAGATCCATCAGGAGGAAATGGGCATATCTGATGGTAAAAGTCAGTCAAGGAAAGACCAGCCGGTCAAACTGCTCCTGTGGATGCTCCCTGCTCCGCTTCACTTGAGCTGCATGGCAGAGAGGGTGTTTAAGTGGCCCAGCCCAAACTGGGGTGAGCTGGAAGTCTTGGAAGCAGTCATGCAAAGGAAAACTGTTAAGACAGTTGCTTTAACTAATACAGATGTGCCTGGAGATGTGTGCTGCAGTCACTGCTGACATGAGCTGCAGCAACAGCGCTGTGCTGCAAACACTCCTGGCTGGGGATGGACCATGTGGAAAAGGGTGTTGTGCAGAGTGTTTTGCCCCCTGATCCTCTTCTGATATTTTATTTCCTATGTGTTCCTACAGACTTCACTCTTCTTTCCAGAAATCAAGAATTATGCCCCATCCCTGAAAACATTCAAGGTTGAATGGGGCTCTGAGCAACCTGTTCTGGTTGAAGGTGTCCCTGCCCATGCATGCCCTGCCCCTGCAGGGGATTTGACAAGATGATCATTAAAGGTCCCTTCCAACCCAAACTATTCTGTGTTTTTGGTGATGATGATGATTATTATTATTATTGCAGACTATTAAGTAAGCCAAAATTTTTGGAGAGTACATTTGGAACCTGATAGTTGATTTTCCTTCTCTTCCCAGCATGCTGTTTTCTATCCTGAGTACAATTTTTCTCCATTTCTCCTTTCCTTTAGTACTGTGTTCTTCCCATGGATCTTGCAGTGCCTGTACATGTGTAACATTTTCAATTCCATATTTAACTGGGAAGAGCTATATCTGTGTGTGACAAGGTCTCTTCTTTAGTGCCTTGTCTTGCTGGTAGAGTCACAGCAGTGGGTCAGGCCAGTGTGCTGGGAGCTTAGGGATGAGGCAGTGGCTGTTGTGTGAGGGACAAGTGCCTGTAGCATTGTTGGTTCCTTTGGAATATCTATGCCTGGCTTTTCATCTTGGAATGAAAGGTGTAGATTTTCCACCAGGAAACAGAACATGTTGCAATGCAGTTTTTTATAGATAGCTCTCCTCACTGCAGAGGACAAAAAGCCCTTTTACAGGACATGGAACCTATTTCTGTTTAAAACCTGAAGTATCTTGGTTTTCTGTTTTAAGTCTCCTGGTGCCCTTAATGCCTGCTGTTATATTTCAATGAGGTGTAAATCATTCAGTTATGTGGCAGCTGATGGAAGGTAGGGAGTGGATTCTAAAATGCTCAGAGGAGCAAACTTTATAGTGAAATCCTACAATTTTTCCATAATGGACCAAGATACAACACGTTGGATTTGTAATTGCACAGAGCTTTTGATGCTGTTTTGGGAGAGGCTGCAAAAAGCTGTAACTCTGAGTGTTTCTGCATCCTAGAGAGAGCTGCTTGTGTTTCTCTTCCACAAGGCTGTCAGGGATTGGCTTTTGTGTATTAAGGCTCACTGGCAATAGGTACCTGTTCATGTGTTTTTTCTGCTGAGCAATTTTTAGTTGATAAATAGATTTAAGGTTGACTGGTCTTAGCTCTTTGCGTTTCAGAGGACTTACTTTGTGATTTTACATGTTCCCTGAACTGAACTATTCATAGTTTATATGTGCAACACTTAAATGATGAAATTCATCTCTCTGCATATCCTGTGAAAGCAGCACTGCAAGATGTGCAAAGTTCCCTCTTTACAAATTCTTTCTTTGAACGTGCAGCAGGACCAACCCTGCCACCTTTCATCAGCCACAGCAGGGCCACTAAGCCAAGGTCAGAGGGTTCACTGCAGTGGCAGGAAGCACTTTCGTTTCTCTGGAGGCAGCTGATGACTTGAAAGAAATAAAAATAAATGAATGAATAATAGAGAAGAACCTGACCTGGTCATAACATGAGATTTTGTTTCTGTGGGAATTTCTGACACTTAAGCTTCCTTGCCTCCTGACCCAGGATGAAATAGCAGAATTTCTGGGGAATTTTTTGAGGAGGAAAAAATGCTGGAAGCAAACCAATCCCAATAAAACGAGATTTGTTTCAGTGAGATCAAAGCACTTGCCTTTGACAATAAAATTAATGCATATTATGAATAATTCTGTTGAGTGTTGAGTGCTTCAATTATGAGCTGGATGACATCACTTTGTTCCCATGAAACGAATGCTCTTAAGTTTCGCTGGAAAGTTACACCATGAGATAAAAAACAAAAGATTGATCAGCTGTGGAATGTAGCCTGAGGGTTGGAGTGAATGGAGCACCTCCCTGCAAGGAGCTGGTTTAGTATACATGAAAAATTTAAATCATTTAGCAGGGAAGAAAGACTTCCATTCTTTTATAATGACTCCTTCCTTTCTGCCACTCCTCTATCCAAACTGCCTGTGAACAGTTGTTAAGAAGGTCTTATTCAATGTTTGGCTTTAGTGACCTTGTGTTCCTATGCATTTCCTACTGCTTGACACAATTCCTGTTCCTTATCCCAGATGAAATGTAATTCTCAAATGTAAATCAGGAATGTACATCTCAATCTGGAAATCCTTTGAGGGGGGAAAAAAAGCAAAAATGCATTTGAGATTTGAGTGAAAACCTCACTGCAGGACTGTATCTCCACAATGTGTCAGTGAGTTTAATTACTTGAAACTCTCACTGTATGGAATTCATGGCAGTAATTTTGCTGCAGTATTACACTCTTCTAACCAGTGAAAATTAAAGCCTCTTCTGTGAATTTTGGGCTGTTCAATTTTGTTAAGGCTGAACAGAAAAAGCAACTTGAAGAAGGTGTGTCAGACATTTCTCATGTTCTGTTTGTAACCCTCAATTGGTATTTGTTCATGTGGGGAAAGTTACTGTGGGAGCACTGCTAGTTGAGGTGGCTGCAGGTAAAGAGCTGGAAAGATCTGTGAGCTTGGGGGCATCTGCTGGAAGTGGGAATTCTAAAATTCCTCAAATGGCTTGCACAAATTCCCAGCTTCAAACTCTTCCCCAAGTCTTACTTTTACTCATGACTCTATTTTTAACTGTGTTGCTCCTTTGGCTTTCAAAAAGTGCATCCACAGAACCAAGAAGAAAATTTCCTTTAACAGATCCAGCTGACCAGCAAGACTCAAAGTGAGGCAGTTCACTTCTGTCCTAACATTCTTCTTTTTCTCCCCAAGGGCACTGGCTTGGGCTTGTGGCTTGGCACCAAGTTTTCAGAACCTGTTACAATTCAGAGTGTGCCTTTCTCAGTCTCAAGTGTTCTCCTTCACCCTGGAATAATCTGTCTTCTGGAGGGAGCAGGGTTCTTTCCCAGATACCATTGTTCTGGGCTGTGCTGACAGTGGTTGCAATGTAAATGGAGATAGCTGTGTTCTTTTGTGTTCCAGTCTCTCCATGGCAATTACTTCATTTCTTTTAATCAGAGCATAAAACCTCTTTGCCCTGGCATTTATCAGCTCCCTGGAGTCTAAAAGTGCACGGATAAAAACGCTCTGTCAACATAAAACTGCATCGGCACAAGTATTGATGCATAAACCAGGAGATGGCTAAGCAAGGCTTTGCATTTATCAGTTTATTTAATTATTCAGGACCTATAAATTACTGTGAAATGAAGTGAACATCTTGATACACTGGGAAGGGATGGGAGAGGTTGAGGAGAAACTCTCCCAGGGTGCATGAGACTTGCTCAGTATGAGCCACTCTGCAGCCATGGCATGATGTGAGCATGCTACTGAGACTGAATGCAGACTACATCTTTTTTTTTCCCCCCTCATTTTATCCACTGGGATATTAAATAATGCTGTCACCCACCCCTCTGAGATTGAATGTGATGATACAAATGTCTGCTGAAGGCTGAGAAGCACACATCCCTCCATGTGTGGATTTTTTGGTTGTGGATACAATAACACGATCTCCTCGGGATTTCAAACCAGAGAATTCTCAAGGCGCCCTCCCACGAGGTGCCTGCAGTGTCAGCCATGGCCTGGGCAGGCCGTGTTGCCAAGCAGTTGAAGTAGATTGAGATTTCACTAAGTCGTTCAGGACTTGCTAATTGATCCTGGGCAATTTGCCTAACCCCTCTCTCTTTATCTATTTATAAAACGGGGATAGTTAAGGCCAGGCAAAACTTGTGTAACTGAATTTGTGTAACTTTCCACAAATCCATGCCAGCTTGTCACTGGTTCGCCGTGTTCCTGACTGCTCTTAATTCATTGCACTAAAATAGCGCTCTACATAAACATTGAGCTATGATGCAGGCAGTGTCATTCCTCACTTTCCCGTAGGAAACTCTAACTTTGGGAGATTAAATTGCCTGAACAAGAGGCAAGGCACAAATCTAACTTGGGAGGGGAGTGTCGACTGCAGGGCTCACTCGAGGAGACTGTGTTATATCACAAACACCTTGGAGCCTCTTCTCCCTTTCAAAAAAAAAGGGACAAAAGTATTTTTCTTTGTGATTGGTGGAGACTTTTAGGGCCTCTCCTGCAGCAGCGAGTTGTGAAATGACTTTTTCTGTGTCACTTGCACTATCTGTGTTTCCTGAGGAGATGTTGCACTGTTTGATTGTTGAAACCACTTGTGAACGTCTCCGAGGGCAGTGGGTGGCGTCAGCCAGCCTGGGCTTTGTCATCTTGAAGTTACTTTATGAAGTAGGAGGAAAAGTGTGCATTTACAGATCCAATACCACTGTGCATCCATCTAGACTTTAAAAGGAAAGAAGCCTTTGATTCTTGTTCTCCACTAATCTTCCTTTTATCTGGTGTCCTACCACCTGCTGCGTTCTCAGCACAAAATTGCTATTTATCACTGCCTTCCTCTTCTTGCTGCCAGGTTCATTCATCTTTGGTGCTCTAAAAGCTTTAAGGTTTGCAGGAAAGCACTAAGTACAACTGCAGATATTTTCTGACAGTGAGCAACTGAACTGAACAAGAAGGAAGGTGACCAGGGAAAAAGCACCTAGTGCTGTCTTCTGAAATGCATTTTGTTTAAAGACAACTAGAAGTGATTTTGAAGTCAAGATTGAATTATTCTGTTTTTCTGTCCCTGTTGAAGTTGAAAACTGCTTTAGGGTCTAAATTCTTCTGATAACAGCAGGTTTTGTTCCTGGCTCTTAGTGCACATTTTTTCTTTCCTTCCCTTCTGTGTACCTTGTTGTAGCTACATGCAGTAGCAGGTACTTGGGCTTTTTAGGATTAAATAATGTTACAATATGAGAGGGTCAGAGAGAGCTGAGTTTTAGCAGCTGACTTCTAGAATTGGATAAAACAATTTAGAATAGGGTAGAAATGTATCTTCCTGAGAGACACACCTGCAGTGGTGCCTGTTATGATGTGGTCCTGCCACAACATTCTCGTGTTGCTGAGTAGTTTGTACTGGGTCTTCCTTTCTAGCTTCTACATTTCCTGAGTGGCCAGACTAGTTTTTAGGTTTGACAATTTGGATACCTTAGTAGCAGGAATTGTTGCCTCATGGTATCCTATTTCAAACACCACTCTGCAACTTCAATGCCACTGTAGAGAGTCCTTTGGGGTGTGTGGTTTGCAACACATGTTTCTGCTGGAAGAGACAAAATTTGCTATATTTTGTGCAGAGCCTGCATCAGGAGAATTGACATTCCCATCCTGGATTAGTTTTGCTGTGATATGAGAGTCTGGAGATACACATCTTTATGGTTTTTTTAAATTTTTTTAGCAATCTTTGGTTTAAATGACTGAAACAGCTCCAACAGATGAATCTTTTCTACATTGCTTCAGAAAAATGGGAAAAAAAAATCCCACCACTTCCATCCAGACACCCTGGAGACTGTTATTTGCTATCAGATTGCTGGAAGTCTGCAGATTTTTTGGGCTCCTTTAGGGTGTTTTGGGCTCCTTTAGGGCGTTTTGGGCTCCTTTAGGGTGTTTTGGGCTCCTTTAAGGTGTTTTGGGCTCCTTTAGGGTGTTTTGGGCTCCTTTAGGGTATTTTGGGCTCCTTTAGGATACGTGAGAGTTGGTGGATCCCCAGCAGTGGTGGTTACTGGTATTGCAAGCCGGGTCCAACCGTTTCCAATTCCTCTTTGTCTCTGGTGATTCAGTCCTTTCAAGTGATCACCCTAGTGAGCCAATACAAACTACGAGCTGCCAAGGAAGAGTACAAATGTGCAAACACTTCGGAGCTGTCCTGAATTTGATGGATTTTCCCATTTTCTAGAGTTAAATTCATTTGCAATAATCTAGTTCTGTTTTAACCTTTCTGGGGGCAGAGAGACTGAGGTGCAGATGGTCCCAACTGCTCAGAAGTTGAAGAAGAAGAAGAAGAAGAAGGAATTGAACCCAAACTTGTGGTTGGGGTTGTGTTTTATTGCTTTGCAGATATTTCCTGAGAGCAGGCGCATTCTTATCTGAATAATTGGGGCTTGGATAAAGTTAGTAAGATGACATTTGAGAAGATGGGCCCAAAGTCATTCCTTACAGGGGAGTAGCACAGGCTGTTTGAGCCTGTTTTAGCCCACTGGAAATGAGGGAAATTAATTGGGAAAACATTAAATAAATCAACCGTGTAATGAAATAAACTTTAATTCCATTTAAGCGTTCTCAGATGGCAGATGTAGGGACCTGATTTCCATCTGGAATTTATAAACCCATGTTTGATGTGAGATGTGGTGAATACTGTGTGAAAGACTTGCGTTTTTTACTGCTGGAATGCTTTTGCTTTGAATGGCATTTCCTTTCCCCTCAAAACGACTGCATGGAAACTTGAGGTAAGATAATATGTGCAAGTTCAAATACAGCACATCACAATAAAACGCTGATGGCACTTGGACAAGTTTCTGTTATTATTATTTTATTTAAAAGAACTTCTAATTGCTCTTGCGTTTAGAACAATTGATCTTGGGAGACTTCCTGTAATGAGCAGTGAAAGGCAACTTTGAATCTTTTAGGGAGCTGCAGTTTCTGAGAAAAGGAGAGATGGTGGATACTCACATGGAAGATCTCAGAGCAAAAATCCCTCTTGCAGAAAGTGGGTTTGCAGAAGATTCAGATTGCAGTACTGATGGGGACAGTGATCTATCTGCGTGTGTTAAAACTTCCAAAGGAGCAGGAAGCCAAGATGCCTTTGGGATTAGGAAAAGAACAGGACAGCACATCTGGAAGAGCTGAATCCTAATGAAAGGCTTTTGTTAGTGCTGGTTTTAGCCCTGTGATTTGTATGCAACTTGCTTTAGTCTCACCTTGCAGTTACTCATGTCTAGTATGTCAGTGAGCATTAAGTTCCTGCCCTGGAAGTCTCTAACTGAAGTGAGCTGGAAGCTTTCAGCATCTTCTGAGTGATAACTTCAGAGGTGTTTCTCAGATACTGAAATTCTAATGAGAAGTGACTCATTGCACTGCTGGTGTGATGCAGAGGGAACTTGGGACAGTCCTTGTATGGATACTAGGACTTAAAAATTGTAAGGAGAGATCTTATGTTGCAGTTAATTCTTCAATTTAACATCCTTAAGCCATGGAGTAACTGTGGCTCCTCTGGCCATGGAGGCAAAGGCTTTTACATTTTGCACTGTCAACAGAGTTTCAAGGATTTTAAAACCAGTTGTGATCAATAATGTTCTGTTTTTATGTTAAATAGCCCTGAAATTCCAGAGATTTGCCCTCCAAGTCTGTCATCAATCTCAAAAATGGCATGAAATTTTGATTGCTTGTACTGTGTTTTTTAAAAAAGAAAAGTGTGTGTGGATAAAGTTATGGGGAATTGAGTTATATACTGAGTTATAGGCCCATTGCAGGCCTGTAATTAAGCAATACATAAGTAGTGTATGGAACAGATTGGGAAGAAATACTTACAGTTCTGTGTTAACAGTTTCCCTGTTGCTTGATTTTTTTTTTCCTCCAAACAAAGTGCCATCCTCTCCTGAATGACTTGGTTGCCAGATCTTTTGTAATGCTCTTCTCTGAACAAACATACTTTATCCTATTGCTATCCCTGCTGGTTACAGATTCTGCTATGCCTGTATGCTGCTGCTGGTTACAGATTCTGTTTTACAGGCCATCCTTAATTGCATAAAACAGTTACAGTATAGTTTTCACATTAAAAAGTGATTTGTTCCAAGAAATGCAATTACCAGTGGGTGCAAAGGGCATCCATGAGGATTCTGGTTTGTGAAAGGTGTTTCAGATGGGGTGTGCAGGGTGTGAATCTCTGTCGTGAGGCTCCCGTGGGATGCTGGGGCTGGTTTGTGGCATGTTCAGTATCATCAGGAACCAGTGTGAGGTCCTGTTAAAGCGTGGAGCATTTCAGCCATGGAGGATTATCAAATAAAGCATATTCTGGTAACAAAAAATTCAAAGTAAGGGGCTGATACCTCAGTTAGGACACTTAAATGCTTTAAAGGGACTTTTTCTGCACCCAGCTTGATTGTTGTGGATGTCACAGGATGCTGCTTGAGAGTCAGTACAGTTCTGTGTGCATGCAAATGTAAATACAGCTCTGGCTGGCAGGGCAGGTTTGTACAGCAGCAGGGCTGCTGGGGACTGTGAGCAGGCTCTAATGTGACCAGTGGGCTGTGATGGAAAGTGGAATTTTCCTCTCTGCCAGCCAGGGCTGAAAGCTCTGCTGTCCCCAGGAACTGAATGGCGAACTGCTGAATGGCAGTTCATGTCCCAGCACTCTCAGCTAACTGTTGCTCATTCCTCCTTTATTAGCAAACCCCTCATGCGTGACTGCATGGTCTGGTACTTAATAGGTGGCTGGGAATATGAGGGGAAAGAAGGGACAGCCCTTCAGTTTGCTCAGGATGTGTTCTTAATAAATTCTGCTTTTGTTTTCTTTTCAGACTTCGGTGTTAGTGCGTTCCTGGCCACTGGTGGTGACATTACCAGGAATAAAGTCAGGAAAACCTTTGTGGGCACACCTTGTTGGATGGCACCAGAAGTTATGGAACAGGTGAATTGTTTTTCCCTGACCTGCACCTGGAATTCCCTGTTATCAGCAATGACTATATTTATTTCTAACTGAGATGATAATTTGACATCCTGAAGGGTTTCCTTAAAACCAAAGGGTTTCTTTGACTTGCATATTCCAGACTCGTACTGAGGAGTGTTAAGTGTTCAGTAGATTTTTGCCCCATTGCTTCTCCTCAGGCTCCTGCCTAAGGTGAGGATGAGACAGCTCAGTTGTTGCATAAAGAAGATTAACCTGCCCCTCCCTTTTGCATGAATGTGAGGTAGGATATAAATAGTTTCACACGTGGTAAATATGCACATACACAGCTCAGTAACGTGCTCTTCTGCCTCTGCAAACATAAGAACTTGGGATAGTTAGTTGTGACATGTCAGAGTGGGGAGTTAATTCAGTATAATAACTGAATGCATTTGATTTCATTCAGGTTTTTAGCTTCTCTTGGCTTGTGAGTTTCTACATGCTGAGGAATGCTTGCATCTCCCCCTTCTTCCTCTGCTCTTTTGGCTCACTAAAAGATGTCATACTTCTTCCCTTGCATGGAGAAATGTCACTTTTTGTCCTCCGCTACTTCTAGACGAAACTACAGAAGCTTTGTCTGTGTGTCTTCTGATGAAGGACACCTGGAAACTTGGTTTAATGTAAAATTGCTGCCCATTTCTGAGCAAGATTCACAGAGAAAATTACACCACAATCTTACCAAGGCATTTGCAGTAGCTGTCGATGGCATTGGTGCTCACTACCATGAACGTTCTGAAAATTATCCCTTATCCCCTTAAAATCAGTTTGACAGAGACCTGGGTTTCTGACAGGTGTCGAAGGCTAAGCAGAAGTATAACTAGCTATGAATGGGTTTCTATTTTTCTTTCCATTTTTTAAAAATATTTAAGGATTTATTTTATTAAAGTAAATCCACCTTGATACATTTCTCCTTGCTATTGTTTCCAATAAAATATTTTCAACCATGGGAGAATCTTGAATAAGACCCTCATGTATAACTGTATCTAAAATCAATTGTAACTAAACACAAGTGCATTAAAGCACATTCTTTCCAATATCTAAAACTCCCTGAGGAATGGAGATAATTTTGGAGTAGCTTAAATATGTTATTGATGAAAGGCTCGTTCAATGTCATATTCTTCTGGATTTTTTTATTTAATGCTGAGTTAAAATAGATAAAAATAGAGTATTTGGTGTTTCTGAAGCTAAATCAGAGCTGTCCCTTGCTTTTTTGTCCTGTGTGTCGTGTCCAGGGCTCAGCAGCCTGGCCAGCACCTAATGGTGCTGCTCCAGGCTCTTTGCAGCTGCAATCCTCAGGACAAAAAGGAAAAATACCTTAAGGAGGGAACTAAAAATGGGAAATAAAGGTTTCAGTGACAAAGTGAGGGGTGGTTCCCTACAAATGTTTTTCCAAAGGAGGTAAGTTTTTTACGGAGTGCAGTACCTCCACCAAGGCTGTGCACATCTAAGCAGTTGCAAATACCGTGTTAAAGCAGTGTTTGGGATGCTGGTGGTGCTGGTGTGAAATCCTTCAATGTCCATTAGATAATCTTGCTGCCTTCCAGCAGGTGTCACTCTGAGCCACTGGATCCACCCGGGAGCAGGGACAGAGGGCTTGCTCTAGGCTGGCCTTTCACGTGTAGATATTACCGACCCAAGTCCATGTGGTTTACTTCAGCACCATTCAATTCCTTCAGAATGTTAATATTTGATTGCTCAGCATTGTCCTTTAATGTATGGTCACTTGATGGATTTATGGCAAAACAAAGAAGTTGATGAGAAAAGTGAATGTTGTTGATACGAACTAACTGCAGGGTGGTGACTAATGTGTTGGACAGATGTCAAGATGAACTCTGCAGACAGTTTTGAGCTTTATAGCTTTCACTTGCAAGAAGGATTATGTGAAATAATGAAAAAAACCCCTCGCACTAAACAGTTAAAATCTTGTCAGGAAATGGAGAGTTGCTGAGTGTATGGGTGTGCTGCAAGAATAACTGAAAGATGGAGCTAAGAAATCCCCAAAAGTTATTCTCAAAACCTAAAAATAGTGTGAGAAGACACAAAACCATCCTTAAAGTGTATTTCTTCTTGTCTTGTGCTCTTTTAAATGTTACTAGATATCGGTGCTTATTTATTTAACTGACTTGAAATCTGTTCAAAGTCATGGCATCCATTAACTGAGGCGCTTCAAGAAACTTTTCAGACTTTAAGGGCTCATGAAAGTTGTGCTTACAGGGTGGAAGAAATCAGTGCAAGATGTAAATTCCTGTCTCTATAACAAGTTTCAGTCCAACTCTAGTATTACATTACAAATAGTTCAGGAGGGGGTTTTGTGAGTTTGCCAAGATTCAAGATCATCTTTAAGGTAGCTTGGGGAATGCTTTTTGGCTGCATCACAACAAGTGTCTTTCTGCAGCTTGTTAGGTTAGCTGAGCACAGTACCCCTGTTAGCTCTGCTCTGATTGAATTTTTATTTTTCCATAGTGTAGCGAGAAGAAACACAAACCATCCTAAGCAACCAAAATGCTTTGATTTTTGAAGCTGCTCTTGAAGTTAATACAGAATGTCTCTCCCCTGCAGAGGAGAAAGCAAGTGCCAAAATATTACCTAATGATAATGAGGAAGTAACTGCTTTGGCATATGAAATATTTTTTCCTGTGCAGGAGGGGAAGTAAATGCTATAAATTTTCCTGAACAAGCCTGTGTTTAATGTCAAGTGCAGAAGCTACTGTTAATTAATGGAGGGAAACATTAGTCTGCAGGCAGGAATGAGGGGCTTTTACTGGGCTGGTGTATTGTGTAGTTCCAGGATGGAGCATATTTGCAGTCAGCTTGATTAAGTGCTTGACTAAAAGTGTAGTGAGGCGGGTGTCCCAAGGGGTAGCAGTCCATCTATTAACTGTGAGAGTTTTATTACACAGTGTAATGACTCTCTGTGCCTGTGTGCAGCACTCAGAGCCTGCGTTAGCCCAGGGCCCCTTTATGTTCTGCAGTGGAGTTTATGGCAGAGCAGTCCTGATTGTACAGTGCACAACCATGATTTCACCAGTCTGTGACATCTAAAACACCTCATTGAGGGTATGAGGAGCTGGGGGAGAGATGGGATAAGGTGTTGTTTCCATCTCCGTAGTGCTGCCCTTTCCATATCTGTGGGGAAAGGGTGTGTGAAAGGGATGGTAATGGCAAGAGGCACATGATAACATCCTCTAATATTTTTCAGGTCAGAGGATATGATTTCAAGGCAGACATCTGGAGCTTTGGGATCACTGCTATTGAACTGGCCACAGGAGCAGCTCCTTACCATAAATACCCACCGATGAAGGTGAGCACATCTCCAGATATTTGTGGAAGTTAAGGGAGCAGTGTGTTCTGTGGATGTTTCCAAGAATTTGGCTAGCACAGAAGAGTTTATCCTCTCAACTTAGCCTGTTGCATAGAAGAGTTTGTCCTTTCAACCTGCACTTGTGGATCAGGATGTTCTTGGATGTGTCTTGAGTCACCTTTTAAAAATACACCACTCCATCAGCATTACCTGAAACTGCAGTTCTTATTTAGATCCTGAGTCTCACCGTTCTTGAGAAATGTGCTATGTGTTTTAAACCTCTGAAGTCAGCAGATGTTTTTAGGGTTATAAATAATGATCCAGAATGCCTTATGGGCACCCAGTGACACTTGGCCAGCCATTCTTTCTCTTGCACTGATAATCCTTCTTAATGCCTCTCAGACATTCTCTTGATACCTCTCGTGTTACCAGTTATCCAAAAAAATGTTTAATTCTGTTTAACACTGACAATCCTGTCAATCACTGATCCAGTTCAAAATACCACATTAGTATGAAACTGTGGTATTGGCAACAATAGTATTTTATTAAGGTTGAAATGAGAGAAATGTTTTTATTTAAACCTTGACACATCAGAATTCTTTTTCAAATATCTTGAACCTTAGATCACCATATAAGTTTGGCTAACACTGTTTCCTGACTCTTGAACCAGGAGCTGCTTCTGATGTGCTGCTCTTTCAGGGGGAGGGTACATCTCAAAGTTAAGAGCTGACACCCATCAGCTGAGGTCTGAAGCACCCTGTCCTTCTACTGAGCTCTGAGATCTTTTTCCTTATCTCCTTTGTGATACCTGATGAGGCCTTGTCTCAATCACAAAACTTTTAAGCCCCTTTGGCCCACCCTCTTGAAGGCCCACACTGGGATGTGTGGTCAAAGATGAGAATGTGGAGAGCCTCTCCTACCCCCAGGGTTCATGGTTAGAGCAGTGACCTGGGATATGAGGCCTGTGGGTGTCAAGTCCCTCTGTTGTTGGCATTGGGAGAGTGATGTTTTACACAGGCTGATAGTGATAGGACAAAAGGGAGTGGCTGTGAACAAAAAGAGGAAAGATTTAGATTAGATGTAATTAATTCTTACTGTGAGGGTGGTGAGGCACTGGAACGTGTTACCCAGAGAAGCTGTGGATGCCCCATCCCTGGAGGTGTTCAAGGCAAGGCTGGGTGGGAATTGGAGCAACTGGGGCTAGTGGAAGTGTCCCTGTGCATGGTAGGGGGATTGGAATTAAATCAGCTTTAAGGTCCCTTCCAGCCCAAACCATTCAATTCCATTGTGGGCAAACTCCCATTTTGTAAAGTTTAACTCCTGCAGTGCTGTGGGAGTTGGGTGTCACTGTTGGAGTTGGGTGTCAGTTCTTCAGGGGCTGGGTGCATCCCCTCCCACACCACAATTACAATGGCATTTGGAAATCCAGCTACTCCTGACTCAGAACAGGCACATCCATGCCAAATGGATGGACTTTGCACAGGTTTGACTCCTGTAGAACAGAATTACTTTTAAGAATTGTCATCTACATGCAGGGACTGTTGAGAGGCTGAGTAGTTCAGAAATTCCATTAAATTTCCTACAATATCAGTGGCTGTGGAAGAGCAAAGAGCAGTTAGGGGAAAGTGCTGCTGATTTAGGTGCTGCTGGTTTCATTGATGTTTCCCTCTGGGCTCTGATTATTGGGAGCATTTTGCAGCAGCTTCTGCAAATTGTACTTCTGTTTATTTTGGTTTGAATACCAACATCACCTATTTAGTATCAACAGCACATACTTAATGCTGTCATATGCTAGATAGAATTGAGTCCCCAGTTCTGTGAGGTTTGGGTTCCAGTCATGCAGCCTGCAAGAAGCCTCCTCAATTTTATTTATTGAATGTAATTGTATTGCACTGCAGATTAATTTTGTTATGCAGCAAAATTACTCATGCATTAAGTGACCCTTCAGAGAATGGGGAAGAAAGCAGGGAATTCTGTCATGGGCTGTATAATTTCAGCTAGATTGATGGGCTTTTGCTGCCCTAAGCAATATAGCTGTTGAAAGCTATTTAAATGTGCTATGTGCTGTTTCCTTTTCTAAAAATAGATGTTCATCTGTGTGTAGGTGACAAGTGGAAATGGAAATGAGTAATTTTCTCCCTTTCCTTCAGAATATTGAAGTGATGTGAGGGAAAGAACCGGTTTGGCTTGATGGGTGCTTATGTGAGGAATGTCTTCACCTGCTGTCACATTGGTACATGGAATTGAACTCGTGTATTTTTTTGTGTCGTCCCTCTGTCTTTAATTTGATTTCTAGCTAAGAAATACCTCAGGGAGGTACATTGAATCAAAAGCCTTGAACAACTGCTCATCTCAAATGAGGAAAACTGGTAGAAGTTCTGCTCTGCTTGTGCTTTTAATCCCACAAAACAGACTTGAAAACACATTCCTGCCTTGTGTTTGGCCCCCAGACTGCAGTGTGGGCCAAGAGATGGGATGGAAGGCAGTGTAACTTAAATTGTGTGGGTCTTTGTTGTTAACACATCCTTGTTGACTCAGATGCTTGATGGAAGTGCTTGTCTAAAATACATTTTCCCCAAGTTCTGTCTCTAACAAAGCCCAAGGAAAATCTCATTGCCAATAGCAATAATTATTTCAGGTTTTAATGCTGACACTACAAAACGATCCTCCATCTTTGGAAACTGGTGTGCAAGACAAGGAGATGCTGAAGAAATATGGGAAATCATTTAGGAAGATGATTTCATCGTGCCTACAAAAAGACCCTGAAAAAAGGTAAGAATGGGTCACACTAAAATAAATTAAAACAAACAAGCAAACAAAAAAAAAAAAAAACAAAACCCACACTCACAAACATCATTATGTTCCCTGTTTTTTGAAGTTGGAATATTCTCCACCCCTCCAAACTTTCAGTCACAAGGGACACAGCAATCTTGCTGTGTGGCAGCAGATTCTCTTGGCTGTCCTTACTCTTATGGATAAATGTGTGGCACTGTGCCTGGCCAGGGCACACATTTTCCATTTGGGTTAATGAGGGTGCATCCCAGTCCACTGCCTGGGTAGGGCCATTCTCCCTTGGCCACCTCCAGCAGGTGACTTCAGTTCATGTTTTGTTCCCAGTCAAAACTGCTTTATGTTTACAAATCAGAAATTACAGGTTGGGCAATATGTGTTTATTTGCAAAGCTACATAAATAAACTTTTTAAAATCTGCCAGTGCAGAGAAGGCGTTCAGTGTAGTTTTGACCGGTTTAATTAAATGTAATATTTGCTTTGGATGGGAAATCAGGAAAAACACTGGCAAATTTTACCAACATGTTTTCATCAATACAGATTGCTTAAGTGACCTGATGACACTTTCAGCCTTCCTTGAACAGTATCTTGACTACTCAGTGACGTAGGAAATATTACCAAGGGGGTGGTGTGTGTGCTGTGCCATTTTTTGATACCTCTTAGGTTGTTGTTTTGGGTTTTTTTCCTCCTCTGTAAGCAGACTTAATTCTGGAAAGGAAGAAGTGCTTTCATAAAATAATAATAATGAAGACATTTTTCAGTTCTCTCTTGTGTCAGCTCCAGGAACACAGGCTTCTCACGCACTGTGCAATGAGCCTCTCTCTTCTAACAAGCATTACACTTGAAATGCTTAATGAATCCAGTGGATTGCTTGATAAAAGTTGATAGTTGGGGTTTTTTCCCAGCATGACATTTTTTTGCCTTTCTAAAGCATATCCCATGCTTGCAGGTTAGGATGTGTGCTGATCAGATCATACATAATCACTGAATTGTGGCACACCCCTTCTCTTTCCTCAAGCACCTCTGACAGCTGCTGGCATTGTCCTGACTCTGGGAGCAGCAGACTGGCATATTGCATGGGAAGAGAATTTGGTGCAATTGCCTTTTCATTATTTTAGGGGCTCCCTTGCTCTAAGGTGGATGCCTTTTGTTGGAGTTGATGAAATAAACCCTGTGGTGAATGGCCTTTGCAAGTCACTGATTAAACTCTGTTACTATTTAAGCACTGTTTGCAGTGTGGAAAATGCCATAAGCTGCTGCTTTCTCATATAGGCTTGAGTCTTTAGCAAATTCCTCTTAAACAACTAAGGGATGTCTCTCACTTTCCAGTATTTATTCTGAAGTCTGACTTAAAGAGGAAAATAGTTTATACTTCTTCATTTTTTTAGACCAAGATTGATCATCCCACTTGTGTTTAATAGAACTAATTACACACACTTAATCACGTATCTCTGAAATAACTGTTACTTGCACAGGGTGAGTACTGCACTCCAGTGATGATTCTGTAATTTCCATTTTGAGCAATTTTTTTTTTGTGATCCTGTTGTTATCTAAGTGTCCCAAGTTCAGCATCAAAATGGGAGCAAATTCTTCCCACCAGTCACAAGTTATTCATTGCTTTTGAACAGAATAGGCCTTGTTCAGAATACACTGAGTAATTTAAAAGATTGCTGGTGTAAAATTTACTTGGAATACATTGATTTTAGGGGAATTATACAGGAGAAGCTGATGCCCTCACGAGATGCCAACCAGCCGCAGCAGCCTGGAAGACCGTTGGGTTGAAAGGGAGCATTTATAATTGTCTTTTCTACATCTGTTTTTATTGACAGACCAACAGCAGCAGAACTCCTAAGACACAAATTTTTCACAAAAGCAAAGGTAAGGAAACACTTCCTAAACTGATTTGTGCAGAGGCTGTGGAAAGGACTTTTCAGAGGCACGATAGGTGTGGGTGACAGCTTTACTGGCAGGAGTGTGGGCTCTTTCACTTGGAGCCAGCAGAGCTGAGTGAGTTGAATGGGTCATTGTGAAGGAGCAGATTAAAATCCCCCCTCTGTATCTCTTGTGTATGCTGTTGTTAACAGAAATTATCTAGGAATTCTTGAGCATTTAAATGTCTTTCAGTGCCTTTTGGGTTTGTTCTTCCTTTGTTATGGTGCCATTCTGGCTGCCTGTCCAACCATAAAAGTCTCTGCTGCAGTGAGTGTAACTTAGATTTTAGTAAACTCTATAATCAGTCTGTGTGCAAGGGATTGAGTGAGGCCCACTGTGCCAGAGCTACCTAAGGGTATTTCACCCTGTGTTGCCTTATGGAAAGTGAAGATGCTGTGATACAAAACAGTGGGAAACTCCCATTTCTAGCCTTGGAGTGAACTGGCAGCGAGCATTATGTAATTACTGCCTGCAGATTAGTGCATATGCAACGTGCAAGGTCTTACTGGGGGAGACAGACAGCAGTAACACAGGGCAGGATTTGCATTTCCATGGGCATGGGGAATGTATTCTGCTTGCTTGGGGTTTTTTTTGTGATCAAAGTGCACAGGATTTATAGCAGAATACAGATTAAACTGTCAAAAAGAGACTGCATACTTGGCATAGCACAGCAGCATCACCGATTAATCAGAGCAGTTTTCAACTCCCAGATTAAGATGCTTACACAGAATTGGCCATGCCAGGTATCTGTACAGGAGCTGGATGCCCTATTAAAGCTGACAGGAATCTTAACAGATGCAACCCAGGGGGAGATGCACTCCTCTTCATGAGGAGAAGCACAGGAGCAAGTGCTGATCTCTTTGGTGACCAGTGACAGGACCTGAGGGAATGGCCTGAAGCTGTGTCAGGGGATGTTTAGTTTGGATATTAGGAAAAGTTCCTCCCCCAGAGTGTTGTGGGCACTTAACAGGCTGCCCAAGGAAATGGTCACAGCCTCAAGGCTGCCCGAGCTCCAGGAGCATTTGCACAAGACTCCCAGTTAGGATTGTTGGGGTGTCCTGTGCAGGGCCAGGAGCTGGACTCGATCCTTGTAGGTCCCTTCCTACTCAGGGTATTGTATGATTTGATAATTCTGTGAACCAGGGAAGTCTGGAGGGTGAGCCAGTTGATGAAATGCAGAAGTTTGCTTTAGGGCAAGTTTAATTGATGTCTGGGCTCTTGACAGTATTAACTGGGGTTCCACTGTCCATAGTGGGATTTTAGGCAGCTGATTAGTCTGCATCCGTATGCTGCATGCACATATGTTGGTGTCCAAAGTGACAAGATGGTTTACACATTGCTGACCTTTCTCCATTTGGTTCTGCGAGTTCTGGTTCATGTTACACTTCATTGTGTGTTAAATCTCCTTGGTGCTTTCATTAAGCTGCTGGAGACATATTAGCATGGGTGGTGATGGAAAATTAACATTATTGTAAATGAGGCAATGCTTAACCCAACATCTGAAGTGCAAACATGCGCCGGTTCACACTTGGGGTTAAATTATTGTCCCACATCAGCCACTGCCAAACTGACAGCTGGAACCTGAGGGCTGAAGAGTGCAGCTTCTACACATCTATATTGAGTCATATTTAAATACCATCTAGGTTATGTAAAAGTATGGTTTGATAATGCTGGGAGCCACTTATCAGTAATGACAGAGTGTGTCTTGGGACTCTTCATCCTGGGGGAGTTGTGGGAGCTCTGTGTGGGCAGGGACAGCAGAGCTTTCCAATGGCACTGGTGTGGAATATCCAGCCAAATGCCTGGATATGGACTGGACTGCTCTGCTTCCCCTGCTGCCACAGTTTGGCCCCACAGCTCAGTGAGAAAATTGTATTTTCAGGAGCCCACACTGGCCAGTCTGGAGCAGCTTGCTGAAGAGGAAATTTAATACAATAAAGCATCACAGCAATTCCCCAATATTCAGTCTGTTGTGATCACTGCATTTATTTCCCCTCTAAACATAAAAGCTGTACATTTTTTCAGCCACTTCAAATCTTGCTGCCCCAATTTCTGTTTACTCCAGCACAGAGGGATTCCTGCATCCCAACCTGTCTGACATCTGAGGTTTGCCTTAGACAGTTGGACAGGCATAAATTTAGGAGTAAGATAAAGCAAGGGGTTGGATCCAGGTGGTGTAGTATCTGCAAGTGGAAGAATGCCAAATGCCTCAGCAGGGTACCAGGTACTGCAGTATAATATGGATATTTCCAAGTAAATCAGAATGATATCCAGCTCCTCAGTTGTTCATTTTATGTCACTTTGCATAAGGAGAGTGCCACTGTTAACTGAAAAGGTATTTAGGGTGAAACATCATATACTGCAGACCAAAGTAAGGGAGAGGTTAATATCCTTGGGGGAATGGGGATGAAACGTGTAAACCACTTTCTGCTAGAAGCAGCTTAGCAGTCACTTGATCAGAGACAGTGAAGGCATCAAAGGACATTTTCAGCAATGCAAATGTTTGGTATTTTTTTCTTCACAGAATAAAGAGTTTTTACAAGAGAAGATGTTGCAGAGAGCACCAACAATCACTGAAAGATCCAAAAAGGTACTGAAAACCTCCTGAGCTCTTGCTGTTACACTTTTACTATTTTTCGTGCTTGTATTCACATTTTTAATGATAACTACTGCAGTACAGCTTTTTCTAGGTAGAGCTATTCATTTCAATAAAATAATGAGACACCATGGCAGGTGATGGAACCTGAAGATGTTCTGGTGCTATTTCTTCTAAAATCAACTGTAGAAAGTGTTTGCTTGAGGTGTAAGTTCTGTGTCCTTGTGCTGAGCAGGTCCGGAGAGTCCCAGGCTCCAGTGGGCGTCTTCATAAGACTGAAGATGGTGGCTGGGAATGGAGTGATGATGAGCTTGATGAAGAAAGTGAGGAAGGCAGAGCAGCAATTTCACAGCTCAGGGTGAGTCCTCAAACTCCACTCTATCTCTGTTTTGTTTTCCAGTTGTGGTAGGTCTAAAATATTTGGGGAGCACATGGTGTTAAGCATGACACACTGTAATCCCTTGCCTGGAGTTGGGAGCTGAAGCACAGAAAACAGACTGAAGGTTGAAGAAATCATATTGATCTTTTCTGTCATTGTGGTGGGGCACAGCTGCTCTCATTCAGGGATGTTCAGCATAATTGGAAATGTTAATTCAGACAGCCTGCTCCCAGCTCAGCATACTAATTCACTGCAGCTAGGATAGTCCCTTTAAGTGTGCTGACTGCTTGAGATGCTTTCTTCTGGAAGTGTCAGCAGAGGTTTTATCCTACTGCCCTCTCCAGGATGAAATCAATAGGTCCCGTTCTTATGGCTGATTCCTGAGACATGCCAGGCCTGGTTCTGCCCCCTCAGTTACACTGAAATCAGTTAATCCTGCTGGAAAACCTCACAGCATCCCTGAAGTCACAGAAGTAATTTGTCTTGTGTTTGAAAATCCTCAAGAAAACACCACTTTTCTCTCTCCCAACACATGTACAAACCCCCAGCAACTCAGAGGAGTAATGCATAAAGATCAGCTGGAAGATTACTATGAATTTTCAGGCTGTCTTCCCCCAGCAGCCACCTGTGTGGGTTTTGACTATGATGGTTTGCCTGGTTTCTTTTCACTACAGCAGGCTGGAAGTGGACTCTGTCTCCTAGAAATTTTAGTCATCCTGTAATTGAATTAGTGAGACAGTGAAGGATTTTTAGAGTAAGTTTTTCAGTATGAAAGGGAAAAAAAGCAGCATTGGTTTGAAGCATTTATCCCTTTACAATTTCTCTCATTTCTCTTTGATTAGTCTGGCTTCTGTTGCTGTTGTGAATAGACACTTAAATATTAAATGCATGATTTTGCATCTTTTCAGCATCTTTTGAAATGCTTGGGTTTTTAAAAGCCACTTGATACAGTAAATACATTGTTTGTGACAGCAACTCTTGTGACTTCTCAAAGAGCTTATTGTGTCCAGCTTTGTATTATACATGATCAAGGAAAATCTCTTGGTACCAGGTGACTACTGCTGGAATTCTTTGATGCTTTATGAGCTGAATTCTTCTAAATTCCTTTTGTAGGCTAGAATACAAAATTACAATTTACAATTTTAAGAGGCAATATTGTTAAAGACCCTAATTCTGCTCCAGAGATGATTTAGAACTACTTGTATCTTGTCTCAAAGCTCAGGGTACCATGACTTAACACTGTTTACTGTGTTTTGAACAGTACTTACTTGTTTCATTCCTCTTAGGCAGGAAAAAGCAGATTGACACACATGTTTACAAGCTCCTTTTCAGTTTTTTCCTGATACTTTGATTTATTTTCCTTGTACTGCTGCCTGTCCTGATCGCTCTCATTTGGGCTGTGCTTGGCCCTTACTTGTAGGTCTCCCATTCAGCCAACCTTCAGGATGGATATTGGAGTAGCAGGTTTTAATTCAGTTATCTCCCTGTGGATGTGTATTATCATTTTGGAGGCACCCCATGTGTAACAGAGCACTGTAGGGCACTTGGATCCTTCAGGATGTCAGGAAGGGCACTGTGGCCTCTCAAACCTCACTACATTTCTGCCTGAGTACTTGAATTTGATTCCTTTTCAAGCAGTCCTAAGATTTGTATCCAAGCTGCCAATTTTTGCCATGAATACGGTGGTGTTATTGAGGATTAGTGTTTATCCTGTGTTTTTGGTCATATTTCAAACACTTGGTATAAATTCTACCTGTCTGTAAATCCCTCTGCAATTTTAACCAAGTTGTTGGATAGAATAACTTGTGTTAACTAGGTGGCACTTTTTTTTTTTTCTGCCCATTGCAGTGGGGGTGGAGTAGAGGATTTTTAAAGGTCCTTTCCAACATTTTGTTATTCTGTGATTCCATCCGTACCTGCATTTTACTGCTGTCAGCCAGAAAGTCAAAGGAGGCCCTGCGGATTGACTTAATGTGCCAAAATACTGAAGTGTTAACCTGCATAAAATCATCTACATAAATGAAAAATGTTGGTATTTTTTACTTGTTTCCACTTTACAGGAAAAATAGGGTGAATTTAATATGTGCAAACATGCATTTTAAAAGTCTCTTCCTAGGGCTGCTCCCTGAAAGCAGGCAAATATTTAATATAACCAGAGCCAGAAATATCTCTTCAATTCACTGATTATGGTGACTTGCTGGGTCAACATTACCTTTTGGATATAAAGACCTGAACTTCCTCTCTGCATTTAAAACCTTGAATTCAAATTAAAGCAGTTGTGCTCTGTGGGCTTTTAAATTGTGCACCTTCTGTTACCCAATAAATCTGTGTGGTGGTGAATTGTGTGGTCACATTTCACTGCTTCCTCACATCATCTTTGATTACACAAGCAAAAATTAGTTAGAACCATCCTATTGTGCCTTAGGTAAATGTTTTTTAATGTTTGTCCTGTTTTCTTTCTGTTCATGTGTCTCATAAAATCACAGAATTGTTAAGGCTGGAAAAGATCTCCAGGATTGTTGAGTCCTACTGAAAGCCCAGAACCACTAAACCCTGTTCCCAGGTGACACCTCTTGTGTTTTCTGACCACCTCCAGAGATGGTGACTCTGCCACTTCCCTGGGCACCCTTTCAGTGAAGAAATCTTTCCTAATATCCAATCTAAACCTACCCTGGTACAACTTGAAGCCATTTCTTCTTTTCACTTATTACCTGGGAAAAGGGCCTGATCCCCACCTGGCTGCCCCCTCCGGGCAGGGAGTTGTGGAGAGTGAGAAGGTCTCCCCTGAGCCTCCTTTCCTCCAGGCTGAGCTCCTCCACCTCCCTCAGCTGCTCCTGCTGCTCCAGACCCTTCCCCAGCTCTGTTCCCTTCTCTGGCCTCACTCCAGCCCCTCAATGTCCTTCTGGCAGTGAGGGGCCCAAAACTGAACACAGCACTCAAGGTGTCTCATCAGTGCTGAATACAAAAAAAAATCACTGTGGCCCTGCTGGCCACCCTGTTCCTGATACAGGCCAAGTGCCATTGGCCTTCTTGGCCACCTGGGCACTCTCTGGCTCATATTCAGCTGGCTCTCACCACTTCTGTTAGTCATTTATCTGGATCAGCTGCCAGCTGAGGGGCAGGCCCAGTGTTTCCATACTCATCTGTACCGTGCTTAGCACACTGATCTTTCAGGCAAGTTCCTTTTGAGGCATCGAGGTACTCTTGGATATGAGCTTTGTTCCTGGAGGAACACTGCAGCAGCTGTGGCCTGCAGATGTTGAGCAGGGCTGTTTCTCTGGGAGCAATGCCATGTTTTTCATCCCACTTGGTAACTGTCAAGTGAAGGCTGAGCACACTGAGATGGATTTCAGGCTTTACCTTTCTCACTGTGTGACTTCTTCCCTGACATTGCCTACACAGACATGCCGAGGGAACTGTTCCTTCTCCTCCTGTCCAAAGGCCTTTTTGAAACTTGCTGTACTGGGAGTAAGACTTCTTAACCTTTTCTCACTAGAAGGCTCTGATTCATATGTTACAAATTGCTCAGATCTGTGCTCACTAAGGTAGTGGCCTCTATTAGTGGAGAAACTCTCTCAGAGTAGGAGCATGATGTTAATGTTCTGCTGTCCAGCTTGTGCTGTCCAAACAGCAACCTGTTAGACCATTATGTGGAGAAGGAACAGATTTGGGGTTTTTTTATTCCCAGCATGGACCAAACCATCCCACCTATCTCCACATAGCAGTGGGACTTGGTGGGAGTCCAAGTTGCAGTCTCTCTTAATTGCAGGGCTTTCCAGGAGTACTTGGCAATTCCTCCCTGTTCTTGTGAAACAGCTAGTGCAGTGTTACCTTTGTTTTCCTGATAAGCAAAATTTGGTCATGTTGCTTTGCCTGCACTCACCCCATTTGCTCCACTGCTCTCTTTGTTCACTGCTGAGTGTCCACCCACCTGTCAGCTCTCTGCTTTCTCTCACAAAGAGCACAGCAGAATGCAGGCTCCAAGGCCAGGGAGAGCACACCAGGGATTGCCTTCTAAAAAGTAGCACAAGGCTGATTCCCCCCTCCCACCCTATAAAGGTTCTGTATGTTTTAAGCAAGCTGGTTTGGAAACTATCTCCTTATACAATTGAAAGGAACTTGTTTTCTAGCAGAATTCTGCCAGGCAGATTTGTGTGTGTCTTTTTCTGCCAGACTTGAGTAGCTTAAAATGGATTTTCCCATCTTACTTGATGCTTAAGTAATTTGATCCAATCTGAGTGATCTTCAAGAGTCCTGGATTTTGCTAATGAGTAACAGTGATAGCAACTTAGGGTATTGTGTGCCACTGTGGGAATGCTGACTGCAGGGTCTGAAACGTGGCTGTGCTTCTGGGAGTCACAACAAATTGTGTGGTGTCCCTTTTACCATGTTTCTTAATACACATGCATAACTTGAAACAATTATGTAGATTTCTTATGTTCAATATGGTTCTGACAAGTCCTCCTAGTCAGTAAGCTTCACTGTGGTCTAGGCAATGACATCTTTTTCTCTGTTTTTTAGTCTCCCAGAGTGAAAGAACCTGTACAGAATTCCGAGGTAAGTTACAACTGCAAATGGCTCCTTGAAAAAATGATTCCTAGTTATTGCTGTTGTTTCAAGGAACGTGCTTTATTAGCCTTTGAAAGCAATATTGTGTGAAGTAGAAGGCAGTATCTAGCTGAGCTCTGTTTGAAGAGCTCCCTATAAAAGGAATCCTTTGCTATGTAAAGCCAAGAACTCTCCTTGAAGTAAGTTTGTTGTACGTGTTGTCAGTTTGCTGTGGCAAAAATGTTTGTTGCAAGGTAATGAATTGGACATAAGAATAATCTAAGCAAAACAAGTGTCTTTTCATTTCCTCCTTAAGGAAAAACCCAAACTGCACAAACCCAACAGAACACAACTTCAGGATGTCTGGTTTGCATTTGCTAATTCTCTGGTTTGGAACCTGTGCTCAGAACTGTGAAAGAATTCTCTAGTGGTGTTTGATAGGAAGCACAACTTCAGTTGCAATTTATCATGTTTTTTCAGTTCTGAACTGTTTCTTACATCAGGAATATTAGTATGTCTCATCTTTCAGTGATAGGGACAGCTTATCTGCCAGAGACTGTGCTGTGTCTGTCTTTTCCCTACCTGTGTTGAAAGATAAACAGAGCTGTCTCCTAGAAATTTGTCTTGGACTGGGCTGTCCTGTTCTTCCTTCATTTGTTTCCAAGAAGTGTTTATAAAGGGAGATTTTGAGAAAGACTACAGTTCTGGCACTGTAATTTGACATAAATTCTAAATTCAAAAAAAAAGGCTGAAAACCAGAATCCCTTTGGGAATAATTTTCCCACTGGAGGTCTCCTGTCCAGGTTTCCAGCATTGAAGTGATTTATATTTCCTACAACCTGTCAGAGTAAGCTGGAGGGCACACTCAAGTGCCATCAAGCTGACAGTTCTTTGGCTCCCATGCCAAAATTGATTTCTCTGTACTGAATAACAAGAGGTAAAAAAGAGATTAAACTTCCATTTAGCTCTTTTCCCCCACCCTCAAATTAATTTCATATGGAGTTTTTGTTTGTTAATTTGGTTAGTTTCATTTTTTTGCAAGAGACTAAAGTGAAGTCCAATCCTAAATCTTCTCTAATGAGATTTGAAGAACTCTGAATTCACTTTCCATTGATACCCAAATTACTCTGGCATTTGCTTGGTGAGAGGCTCAGTTGTTGATAGTTATCTCACTGCTTTGCTGGGGTTTGTTTTCTGAAGGGAACTACAAGTCAAAGCAGGGCTGCTCTGCTCTGAGGGCATGGCTACTTGGAAAAATAAGTAGGACTCAGATTCCAGGAAAGAGGGAGACTGAAGGATGGGGTGCTCTCATCCCAGCTGGATACATTTATGTACATGCAGCCTTGCCACAGATTGTAATTTTTGTTCAAGATACACAGCCATGCTGCCATCTTGGTTTAGTGCTGAGTAAAACCTGCAAATGTCAGGACAGAATGGGTCCCTGGACATAAGGACACATTAAACCCCTGAACACCAACTTGGGATCAGCATTAATGCCCAGGAGGCTGGGAATGCCCTTGGCACTGAACTTCTCTAAGTGGTTTATGTGGCAGACAAGCACTTCTGGGAAAGCTGGTGCTTGAATCAGAACTCTTGTATTCCTTTTCTCATTGCAACTCCTTTCTGCTTGCAGCTGTTTCCATCAGCTGAGCCTCCAGGTCCTTCACTCAATGCTCCAGCACAGGCACCTACTGAACTACCTCAGGCTGCAGGACAAGCACCTGCAGCACCTCCAACTGCTGTACCTCCAGCCAGCCAGGCTCCTCCAGCAGCCCCAGCAGCAGCAGCAGCCCCAGCAGCAGCCCAGGTAAGGGCACACACCCTCCCTGCCAGCTTTCAGCCCTGCCCTCAGCTGTTCTCTTCCAGATGTGCTAGAACAGTCTGAAACTGTGCAAGGTTGACATGCTCTGGGCAACATTAAAATAGCTTTAATGCTTAAATCAACGCCCTTCAAATGTCTTTCAAAAGGCCAGTATTTAATCCCTGAATTTTACGCAGCAGTTGAAGTACCAGCAGCAGTGAAGGCTGGAGCAGTGTTGGTGTCAGTGACACCTGGGATTATGTACTAGCAGAGTATCTGCCACTAGTGTCCAATACCTTATTTATTGGTAGCTTGTGCTAAGCTGAACTTCATGAACTTGTGTCAGTGTGTTCTTCTCTATAGCTCTTAGTGTCAATGTGCTGTATTTTACAGCTCTACATATGTTCTCCCTCTGTCTGTGATACTCTTTATGGCTGTCCTCTGGTTCTTGTTGCTCACTGGTTACTGTTTTGCAGAGCTCTGGGTTTCTCCATGAACCCTTGTTTGTTTTTACTGACCTGGTGGTTTTCAGCTTCAACAGAAACCAGGTTGTGATCAGAAGCCCTGAGCTGCCTTGCTGGGCCAAAAGCACCTTGGAGTAAAATGCTAGTCTTAAGCAAAGGGTTATTTTCTTTTTCTCTTGTGAAAAAAACAAGTGATCTAGATGAAAAACACTTGGTCAAGATTTCTATGCTTAAATTATCAGCCTGGTGTTGTGTCTGTCTTGTTCCTGCAGGTACAAAACCCTTGCCTCAGCATGGGCATTACAGGTGACCAACCCCTCTCTGTTTTATTTGGTTTTTTTTTTGGTGGAGATTGAATAACACTTAGCTCTGTACTGGAAATATCACAAGTGCAGGGCAACTCCTGGATCGTCCCTACTGGAAATCTGCTGCTCACCGATATGAAATTATTTGATTACATGTTCCAGTAGTTACTCAGAAGTAATTTAGAATTGAAAATAGGCAGCTATAAAATTGCTGCTAGAGGTTCTTAAAGCCTTTGCTTTCATGGAAAAAGAGGTAGCTGAGAGTACCTGCTAATCTGCCAATTAAATTTTTTCCTGATACAGTTGTATCAGGTTTTCAAATTAGATGTTTGGGGCAGGGATTAAAACACAGGAGGTCTTGAAGCTGTCGTGATTATCCAAAACCCTTAAGTTTTAATGCAAAGCAAGTAATCTTTTTCCATTTAGCACTTCTGAAGTCTCCTGCCATTTTGGCTATTTTGAAAGTTGTGCAGCTTTTACTCTTTTCAAGTCAATTGCAGAGACCCTGCTGTTTAAGTGTGAAGTTTTCCTGGTTCATTGGTCTGTTGTCTTTCTCACTGTAATTCCATGATTCCAATGATGAGTTAAACTTTTACTTGTATCTATAGCTAATCAAGGTTATCTCTAGTTTTAAAACCAGAGCAAGGAATTGTTAACCTGCTTTAAAATGATGTAATCCTATTGCAGGCCCCACCTACAGCCCCTGCTGCAGCTCCGGTACAGGAAGATGTGAGAGTCCCCATCAACCTTGTATTAAGGTTAAGGTAAGGACACAAAACTGACCTGTTCTGTTAACATGAACCTTTGTAGAGAGGCCACTAGCACTCTTCTGTGCCTTTTTCATTAATAGGGTGGTGGTTAAGTGTTTGTCAGCTTGGATTTCATCTGCTGCTCTGAAACTGCGACCTGGAAAAGCAGTTTATCACATTCACTTCAGTTTGGGAAAACCTGTGTATTGAAAGAGGTTTTGATATTTGTGTAAACATTGCTGAACTCTCAAGGAGTGGGAATTAGCTGGGTTCCCTAGAAGGATTCAGGGATCCAGGGGTTCTGACCTTGTGCTGGCCCATCCTAATCTTCATGCACAACTTCAGACTTCAGCCAGTTCTGAGCATGAAGAGCTTTTACCCAGTTCAGAGAGTGGACTCTGGTCTGTGTCACTAGAAACAGGCAGAAAAAAGGATCCTTCTAGACTCATTACACACACACTGCTGTTTCTCATCCAAAGAACCCGCCTCTCACCTCTGGAGGCATCTGTGCTGCTTCCACATGCACATCCAAGTGAGGAGTGTCTGCCTTTTGAGGGGTAGAATGCAATGAGTGAGTTCACAGACTGATTATTCAGTGACAGCACTCTCTTTTGGCCATCTACCATTCCATGAAATGGTCTCCTTTATATAAAATTCTCTTCTTTCCACAGGAATTCAAATAAAGAGCTCCATGATATTCGGTTTGAATTCACCCCAGGGAAAGGTGAGCTGGTGGGAAATTCCAGTGTGTGAAGGGGAAGTTTTGTGCTTGGTGTTGTGCTGTTGTGTGTGTGTCTGTCCACAGTGCCTTCCTAAAGGGCTTGTTGTGGTTGGGCTTGGAGCACTGCTGTAAAACTCATGGAAATAGCTAAAGTGCAGCCCTTCAGTGAATTCACAGCACCTGGTGTGCATCCTGATGTCTGTTTTTTGTAAAGAGCACTTCTGCTCTTTAGAAGCTTCTCTAGAAGCTCCTTTACGTTTCTGTATGGTGCCTTCACCAGCTGGACAATTTCTCCTTTGTGATGATGGCTCTTGGGTTTTTCTCCAACAGATACTGCAGATGGAGTGTCTCAGGAGCTCATTTCAGCAGGTCTTGTTGATGGCAGAGATTTGGTAATAGGTAATGACATTATTTTTTCTGCTCTAACCATTTCAGTCATTTTTCGCATGTTAAAAATTACCTGATGATAGGAAAATTTCCCCTGGCCTTGATTCTCTACCCCAGTGGCCCAGCACAACTGCTGTCAATTCTGGTGGCAGTTCTGTGCTAACATATAGGCAACCCCCAGTTCACAAGATGATTTAGCTGGTCACATTGTGAAACAAATGTTCCTTGTAATGCAGAATGAAGTCTAATTGATGCACAAGCCAAATCATTACCATCTGACAGAGATGCAGCACCAAACTGCTGCACAAGCCTGTCCTGCTCACAGGCCTGTGCAAGAGAGCTCTGGGACTGGAATCAGCCAGGCTTTTGGGGTTTAATCAGGGCTGAGGAAGGAAGTGTGAAGTGCACATGCCCTGAGGCAGCAGCATGAGTTGTCTGGGGGGAACAGCTGCCTCAAACAGCAGCTTGCTAAATAAATGTATCCTCCTGTGCAGCAGGTGGGACTTAAACTGTCAGAACTACCTGTGTATTCCAAGTGCAGCAAGCAAAGCTTTTCCTTGTACACAGGAAAGCTGCTAGTGCAAAATTACCTGGATTTCCAGATGCAGTTGGGCATTTATTACTATTGATCCCCTGACATTCTGGGAAAAATGACTACCTCGAAAAGAGTAATGTAGTAACAATAACGGTGTGTTCACAGTTCAGAGCTTTAGGTTTAAGTAGGCTGAGTCTAATTGAGACCTAAACCTTTCCTTATCAGTGTAAAAATTCAAAGTTTGTTAAGCAATAGAAAGAGGACTAATGAGTTTGGGATGTTTTTCTCTAGCCTGTCCTAATATTTACCCTTTTCCTTCATGTCTGTGTGATTTCAGTTGCAGCTAATTTGCAGAAAATTGTGGAAGAGCCCCAGGCAAACAGATCCATCACTTTCAGACTGGTATTTATTCCTGTTCCCTAACTGATCAAGTTGTCCCTTGCAAGGAGAAGGCATTGCATGTAGATGTCTACTGCAGGCATCTGATGTATGCACTCTAAATCCTCCCTTCTTTCCCAAAGCTTCTTACTGATTGTATGACTGTAGGCACTGCAAGCTTTCCTCTGAGCAGCACCTGGGATAAATAAGCATGAGATGATGTGCTAATTAATATATAGAAATGTTGCCAAGGGGTATTTTTGGGGCTTGGGATGTGCACTTGCAGAAATATTTCCAAGCAAGTGGATGGACTAAGAATTGCCACAGGCTTCTTTCTTGGTGGAAGGGAATGAGGAAGGGTTCACATACACTGTCCCTGAAGAGGAAATGGGGAAACGAAGAAGAAAAAAGGAAAATAAAAGAGTGGTGGGCCAAAGAAGAGAGCCAAAACTGAGAGTTGAGCAGGTGAATCTTTCAGAGGTGGTGAAATTCAGGGGGAGTTACAGTGGCAAAGTGAAGGTTTAACGAGGTTATTGGTAGTAAAGCAGTAAGTGCTCTTATTTTTTACTCTTCCTGTAAGGAGTTTTCACTTGTTTTGCCCCATTTATTGCACATATAACGTCTAGTTGGAGCAATCATTGACAAAACTTCAGTCCCAGCACTTCATAGTTTCAAAAAAAACCCAAAACCATAAAACCAAAATACAAAAGCGCTCAATTTTAGCTTATGGTAGTGTGAGCTGCTGAATACAGTTCAAAGCTGTCCTGTGTCTGCTTCCTCCCCCACCTTGTCTGATACACCTGCTTGTGCTTTCTGCTGGAAGATGGAGAATGTGTGTTGCTATTTGGATCTCTGTTCCCTGTTTCAGGCATCTGGTGTTGACGGCTCAGAAATTCCGGATGATGGCAAACTTATAGGATTTGCACAGCTCAGCATCAGCTAAACATTGGTCCCAGGAGATGTTTCCCAACAGAGAACCCACATGTGCATATTCGTAATGCTTCTGTTAGCCTAAAAACAAAAACCACTACTGCCAAAGAATTGAACTACAGCCCCCTTCCTAGAAGCTTTAACATTTTCCTTAATAGGATCACAAACCTTCCTGAAATTACCGATGACGTTTACACCTTTTGTAAACAACTCTCATGTTTTTGTATCTGTCATCTCAAACATGCAGACCCAACACGTCATTGCCTGCATGTTCATTTTATTATTGCCTTACTTTAAAGAAAAATACTACTGAGTACGAAGCAGGGGGTTCCACTGCTCTGATGATCTTGCCTAAGTGTTTGCTTACATGTGGTTTCATTTTTTTTTCACTTGCTATTTTTGCACAAGTTTTAATACTGAACGGATTTTTTTTTTTTGTTCTTTACCTGCTTCTCCTTCTATCTGAAACACCAATGTACATGTTGTTTGGGTCACCTGGAGTGCTGAGATATCTGCTTCTCTTTGGCTGTGTGTTTTAAAACTGCTGGTTTGAATGCTTGCACCTGAGAAAGCAAGCAGAGTCTTAACCCACAGGAGGGAGAGCTGCCTTCCCTTGTGTTTGTGTTTTTGAGAAGTTCCTTGACTTTGAGGTGTTAGAAGTCAGCTTCCCTTTGTAAACTGCCTTAATTTTATTTTTTTTTCTTTATCATTTTGGTTCTCTCCACATGAGTGCCAGGCATGGCATGAGGGCTGAACCTTTTAATTTACATTCAGCAGTCCTTCCTGCTGCTTTCATTCTGCATCTTAGACGTAGTCTGTTCTTGAAGCAGACCATGGAGGCATTGCTGCCTGGAAACCGGTCTTTCAGATGATGTACACAATATCCATGGTCACAGGGACAGCAGATCTATGTCACTCTGCCTTTGGAACAGATGCACTTCCAAGCGTCCCTGAAACCCAGTGTGCTCCTGCCTGCCTGGCCTCCCAGCGTGTTCCCCAGCCCTTTGCAAGCTGGTACCCGTGGAACCACCCCTGTCGTGTTTTACAGCAATAAAGCATCACCAGTAGAGCGGCTGCACTGGGCAAAAGCGGGCACTGGGTTTGTCCCTCCTGCACTAAATCCCTTGGGTCGTGGGGCTGTGTGTCAGCCCCAGCCTCAGCGTTTGATCAGGATGTCACTGCACCCCTGTCACACACGTATTTAGCTTTTCTTTCCATGTGCTGTTGAAGTTGAGTTTCTACATGAATAATATAAATTATGCTCTGAGTTTGAGAAGAGACACTTGTAATGCAATATGTGAATAATAAATGGTGTTGACTTTTTTTTTTTCCTACTGTTTCACAGTTGGCCTTTGTAACTGCTCTTGGCTCTGGAGTGTTTTCTACACAGAAATTGTAAGTCTGTAATTTAACACACAGATGGAAACGTGCTTTGTTTCCATCACACACAAACAATGCAGAAACAGAGCAGAATGACTAGGTTCAATTAGGACTTTTGTTCTATTTTGTTGGGTTTTTTGTTGGTTTTTTTTTTTTTTAATTTCCAAGTCTTCAGATGAACAATCTGTATTTATATCTTGTTCTCTATGAGCAGCTGTGGAAGCTTCCTGAATTGTGCATGTTCTTTTTTTACTGCCCCTGTTGCTTGTAGCTCTGGGTGGGTATTGGGTGTGTCCCCATGGGCTGTTTGCAGCCCATGTGAAGGGGAGGGAGAGGAAGGTGAGAAATTGGGAGTGAGATCATCCCAGGGTGCAGCGCCGATGCTCTCTAGGGCCAAGGCAGTGAGTGCCCAGTAGCAGGGAGCTGCTGGTGGCCAGCTTGGCCAGGTGTGTGTTGGCACCACTCCCTGGTGCCAGACACAGAGCACTCCCTACAGTGTCCCCCATTGAGCTTGTTGGCTCGGGAAGAGCAGGCTGGCACCTTGATTTTCCCGTCACCCTGTGCTCAGTGTGGATGTGTTGGGAGCCTTTAGGATACAGAGACAAGGTAGTTGTGGTACAGTATTATTTTCCCTCTGCCTGCATGCCCTGGGGACCTCCTCGTTCATTTGTGTACTGGTGCTGAGGAAGGTTAGGACTCAAACTGCTCAAATGGAACAATGCAGCATCTATTTATTGTTATTCCCCATTTTCCCAAAGCCAGGACTTAGAGAGCTTGAGCTCACGCTAACCCAAGGTTCCGTAGTTCTTTAATGGAGAAAATAAGCGAGGAAGAAGCTGATGGGTTTTGCTCTACAGATCTCCAGATCTTTTGGGTAGGGATCCAAAATATTTACTTGGGCTATTACAGTGCTAGACAACTGTCTTTTCTGATGTTGTTCCAGTAAGTGCCAATGCTGTTCATAATTGTTTTCCAGTGTCATTAAGAATTTGGTTTTTGTGCAAATTTCTGATCTGAACCTGGAAGCAGGTGGTAATTTTAAGTTAGTTCCTACTTTTAAGGACAATGCTCTGTTAATGAAAACGGATCCTCTTCACAACTTTGGTGTATTGTAGATTATAATGAAAGATGTAAAATAGTCAGGCTTTTTTTCCTTTTTTGGACTTTGTATTTTACTGCATGTGTCTAATTTTTAATCAATAAAGAACAAATTGTCCATTGCCAGGTTTTGATGCTTGGTTTGCTTGTCACTGGGTTGGATGGTGGGTCTTGAGGAAGGGGTTTCTCTGAGTGGTGTCTGCAACCCCTGGGGCATTTCTGTTTGGGGTGGTGGGAGGTTTGACATCCCTCAGGAAGACTCAGTGAGGAAAGGGAAATCAAATCCAGGGTGGATGGGGCTCTGAGTAATGTGGTCTAGTGGGAGGTGTCCCTGGCAGGGGGTTGGAACTTGGTGAGCTTTAAGGTGCCTTCCAACCCAAACCATTCCATGAGTGCATCTCTGCAGGAGTTGTGTGCAGAAATTGTGCCTGGAGGGCGCTCAGGATGATGCCCTGAGAGGTTTTCTCCAAGCTCTGCATGCCCTGTGCAGCTGGGAATGAGTTTCCCCTGTGCAGAAATGCCTCAGGATGACACAGTAGTGTGAAAGTGGGAGGATTTATACCCTGACAAGGGGTGAAAGTATGAACTGCACAATCTCCTCTCCTCCAAAACTGTTGTTCTTTTTGGATGCCCTGGTGAACTCAACCCCAGTGGGGCATCCATGGTCTATTTTCCAGCATATTTTACCATGCCCTTCTTATGGATCTGGGGCAGCAGGAGTATCCAAGTGGCTTTTGGGCACCTCATGGACATCTCAAAGGGGCCCCAGGCAAATGCTTTTCCTACATGAGGGATGGGCTGAGCAGTGCTGGACTCACATTCTTGCTGATAATTTTAGGGATTTGGGCCTCAGTCACCACTGCCCTGTGTCAAATTTCTCCCAACCCTTTACCTCTTCCCCGAGTCCTCCCTGCATTTAGCCCCCAGCAGCCTGCAGGGTGACCCAGAACTGGTGGGAAGGGGGGACAGCCTGTGCCTGGCATGCTTGTGTTGCACAGGGAAGCTGCAAAGGAAGTGGCAGCTCCCATCCCTTGGAATCACAACAAACTGGCTGCCCTTCCTCATCTCTGCTTCTGCCCATCCATTAACGTATCTCCCTTTGTTCCTCTGGGCTATTCCCAGCTCTGCATCCCACCAGGCTCGTCTGAGCCTTGCTTTCCTGGGTGGTTCAGCAAATGCACCCGTTGCAGTCACTGTGGAGAGGAGTCAGTTCCCTGTCAATGCCGCCTGGCCCTGGCAGAGGAGGTGGCCCAGGTTCCCTCAAACAGGGGTCCTGCTCCAGCCAGCACTGGATGTTTGTGGGTGGCACAGGGATGATTAATATATTACATGATGAACTTGTAGTGACTGCCTATGACTGCAGAACTTATCTGAGGTTTAAACATTAATCTCAGCCCTCTGGGAAGTCTGTCCCGGCACTGTCCTGTCCCAGACACAGCCACCAATGTCAGGTGTCGGGGAAATTTTGAAAGCAGTTGGTGATTTCGGGCGATTCCAGAAATGCCTGGTGCTGCTCTCCGTGATCCCGTGCCTCAGTGTGGCTTTCCACCAGTTTTGCCAGCTTTTCATGGTCCCAAACGTTCCTTACCACTGTGACACCAGCTGGATCCGCGCCGTGGGCCCCAACCTGACGCAGGAGGAGCAGCTGAACCTCACCCTGCCCCGCGGCGCGGACGGGCAGTTTGAGCAGTGCTCCAGGTACTCCCCGGTGGACTGGGACCTGCAGAACATCGTGGCCTACGGACTCAATGACACAGAGAAGTGCATGGATGGCTGGGTGTACCCCTCAGAGCAGCCACCGTCCCTGCTCACCGAGGTCTGTGTCTGCTGGTTCATGTGCTGGGGTGTGGAAGGGACGGGACACCCAAATGGCCACAGTGCCCCCAGAGCTGGTGCCTGACCACGGCGCGGTTGGGATTTACAGCAGGTGTGGGTTGGGGACTTGGCTCCACCAGGCAGCCCCCAGGTGTGGTCCTGGAGGGGGTGCAGGCTGATATAGAGGTGCAGGTGGGGAGATGAATCACTCCTGGAGGGACCTCCTGCCCCTGGGTTTCCCCATCCCTCTGCATACAGGGGTTAACCTTTCCAACTTAATGGAAATGGAATGGTTTGGCTCAGAAGGGTCCTTTAAACATCATCTTGTCCAACCCCCAACACCACAATTGTTAGCTGAGAAAGCTGCTAAATTAAAGCAGAGTAGGTTTGGATTAAATATTAGGAAGAAATTCTTTGCTGTGAGGGTGGTGAAGCCCTGGCCCACATTGCCCAGAGAAGCAGTGGCTGTCCCATCCCTGGAGTGTCCAAGGCCAGGTTGGATGGGACTCTGATCTACCTGGTCTAGTGTGAGGTGCCCTGCCCATGGCAAGAGAGTTCAAATTAGATGATCTTTAACGTCCCTTCCAACCCAAACCATTTTATGGTTCTATGATCCTTCCTATGTCAGTCTTTCCACTGATGTCCTCTGGATGCTGGCAATTGTAGGACATCTCTTTAACAGAGCCTGCTTGTCCCAGGAATCAGCATTGCATCCATCCTTTCTCCTCTGGGAGGTCAGGAGGTCTGGCAGGAAGGAAGCTGCTGCTTCTGTCCCCAGGCCCACCTAAAGCAAAATTTGCCAACCAGGAGGCTCCCCTGGGTTGGCTGGGCTGCAGGTCCCAGTGCACAGGAGAGGAACCCTACTGAGTGCCCTAAGGGCTTGTCCCACCTCTGACTTGTATGCCCTGTGCATTCTGTGGGGATTCGCATCCTTGGAAGAGGGGATACCAAAGCATCTGTTTCTCCTTTCTCCAGTTTGACCTGGTGTGTGACAGGAAGAACCTGAATGACATTGCCCAGGCCATCTACATGGCAGGGCTGCTCCTGGGATCCATGATCTTTGGGCCTCTCAGTGACAGGTGAGGAGCCACAACCCAGAGTCTGTGCAAAGCCAGCCCAGCACAGACCAGGTGGTGTGAGCCTGTCTGGACTGTGCACCCTGTGCATTTTGTCACCACTTCTCACTAACAGGGACCCTGACCAAAGTCCTCTGGTCCCATGAGGACATGGCCACACAGGGAGGGGATGGGAGAGAGACACAGCAAGTGTGTACAGTGCTTCACTTGTCACCCCACAGTCTATTCTGAGCCTTACCAGGGTGGTAAAGATCACTGTATAACCTGCTGGGCTCCTTGCCACCTCCATGGGGTCTCCACACACTGATTGTGTCTTCCCTGCTTCTCCCCAGGATCGGCCGCCGCCCAGTCATTCTGCTCTCCGTCTTCCTCCAGGGCTTGTTTGGCCTGGGAATTGCCTTTGTGCCTCATTTCTATGTGTACATGGCCTTCAGGTGTGTCGTAGGGGCCTCTGTGTCAGGGATCACCATGACAATACTGGCCTTAGGTGAGTAGGATGCCCTTGCCCTGGGGCATCTCAAGATGCAATGGAAAAGGCTTCAAAGAAATAAAAATATTCATGTTTGACTAGAAAAACACCCTGGCGAGGACAGGTCTTGATCTTCACTGTCTTTTGGTACTTTGGCAACTTCTCAGCCCTCAGTCAGAGCTTTGGGGAGCATCTCTCCCCTGCCATTGCTCAGAGGAGGGCAAGGGACAGTGTCCCAGCACAGGGGGTCAGTCTAATCCTCACCTCCAGAATAATTCTTCTCCAGGGAAACACCCTGTTTGCCTGAGGGGAAACAATCTGGATGACTCTGAGCCCTCTGAGCCTTCCTTCTTCCTTTCAGCTACGGAATGGATCGGTGTCTCCTCCCGGCCAAAGGCAGTGCTCACTTCTCACTGCTGTTTCGCCATTGGGCAGATGATTTTGGCTGGTTTGGGTTATGGGATTCGCAACTGGAGGTTGCTGGAAATTGCAGGATCTGTTATTATATTTGCCTTTTTCTTCTTCATCGGGTAAGTAGGATGTGGACAGAGCTCATGCAGACATGACAGCAGTGTGAGGGTGTGAGTGAGGAGGTGGCAGCAGCTCAGAACCAGGCTGGGTCTTTCCCATTGGAGTGCAGGTGCTGCAGGAGCTGCTGCAGAGCTCAGCACGTCTCCCTGGGCACTGCACTGCTGACAGCAGCAGATGCTTTGCTGCAGGGCTCCAAATGTGGCCTTTGCAGCCTAAATTTAGGGCATTTAGACCCACTGATCTCATGGACCATTCACCTCAGAGTTGAACTTGATGATCCTTGGGGCCCCATCCAACGCAGAAGATTCTGTGCTTCTGTGATCTGATTCTGTGCTGGCCAAGGCTTGCTGGGCACGGTCCCAGAGAAAGGGGCTGTGGGGAACCCAGCAGGACACAGCAGCATGTCCTGGCCTCCCCTTCCTGGCAGGGTGCTCCCAGAATCAGCTCGCTGGCTGGTGACCAAAGGCAGAATCGAGGAAGCCAAGAAGGTCCTGCAGAAGGCGGCGGCCACCAACAAGCGCAGCCTCCCGCCAGAGCTCCTGGAGCAGGTACTGGGGGGTTCTTGTCCTCACACACTGCCCTGGGCCTTGCAGCAGGTACTGGGGGGTTCTTGTCCTCACACACTGCCCTGGGCCTTGCAGCAGCCCCTGCAGCTCAGCTCAGCTGAGTTACCCAGGGATGAGGTCAGGCAAGAGCCCCAGCTTCTGCTGAGGTGCAGCCCGGAGCTTTGTGAAATCTGCCTGGGGATGTGGGAAGGACTGAAATGCTTCCCTGGCTTTTGTCCCATGAGGATTCCAGGAGTGGGACTGATGAGCACAGGGTCTCTCTTTAGTCTGTGGGTTTCCATGCAGAAATGCCTGAAGGGGACTTCCCTCCTTGCCCACCCCAAAGTTCCTGCCCTGGGGAGATGTTCATCCTGAGGAGCCTCTCAGTCACCACCCCTGTGCTGGGCACACAGAGGGCACAGAGCCCACTGGGCTGCCCTGCCTCCCAGAGCTCTGCGGGTCACAGGCCTGTCCCACCCAGGCTTTCCATGGACTGCAGATGGAAAAGGAGCTGGATATGGGTTTCCTTTTCCTGCTCTGACTCTTTGACTTTCTGTGTTTTGAAGTTGAAACCCGAGAAAAAGGTCAATTCTGGAAGTTTCCTGGATCTCTTTCGGAAGAAGCACCTGTGGAAGGTGACTTTAATCATGTCATGTGCTTGGTAAGACATTCCCTGGTGCATTCTTCCCAAACTTCTAGGTAAAAGAAGAGACTGACAATCAGTCATTTAGAAATTAACCTTGTAGGTTTTGAGTGTTATTTGATGTGTGTTTCTGCTTCTGATTGTTTAAGATACTTTGTGGGAAAGCATATGACATTTCCAGCTTTGGCAGGCCTGTGGTATTTCTCTGGTTTTACATCTCCTTGGAAATGCTGTGGCTCAGTCCAAATGTTGTCATTGGAGATCAATGCCGCATTTCCTCATGGCTAACATCTGCTCTGTGCCACCCTGCCTGGCTTTCAGGTTTGTGAACAGCTTTGTCTACTATGGGCTGAGTCTGAACGTGACAAATTTTGGCCTGGACATCTACCTGACTCAGCTGGCCTTTGGAGCAGTGGAAATCCCGGCCCGTGTTGGTTGTATCTTCACTCTGCAGAGGTTTGGGAGGAGGAAAACGCAGGCTGTTCTCCTGGTGCTGAGTGGCCTGGTGTGTCTGATCATCACCGGCATCCCTGAAGGTGAACAACCTCATCCTCGGAGGGGACATCCTCCGGGACAGGGAGGCACAGAGAGAGCCCCAGCCCTTCCCTTGCGGGTTCTGTCCTCCCACCCTGCGTGGCTCACATCCCTCTAGACCTGAGCTGATGCTGGCCACAGAAGCCTGGCTGAATCCACAGGGCCCATTCCAAAAAACCCAAACTTTTCTTGCTGATTGTGATAAGGGAGGGCAGAGCTGAGCCCAGTGGGGCCCCTGCCAACAGAGAAAAATTAACACCTGGGGAGGTGAGATGATGGATGCAGAGTGCCCTGAAAGTGGCCAGAGCAGCCTGCTCCATGCTCAGGCACTGCCAGAGGCGATGGCTCCCCTCAGGTGACACAGCTGTCCCCTGCAGGTGACACAGCTGTCCTTGCAGATGACACAGTTGTCCCCGCAGGTGACACAGTTGTCCCTGCAATCCCCAGTCGCCATCCGTGAGTGGTGCTGAGCCCTCCCCAGCCCACAGCTGCCGTCTCTCCTCCTCCTCCCCTCAGACCAGCCCGTGGCAACCACCGTCCTGGCCACCGTCGGCAAGTTTGCTGCCTCGGCTTCCTTCTCCACCTCGTACGTGTATGCTGCCGAGCTCTTCCCCACGGTGGTCAGGTGAGCTCTCCCCGCACACCGGCGCTCCCCTCTGCCGGTGCTGAGGGGCAGGGGAGCCGGGCCGTCCCCACGGCCCCTCAGCCCGCGGTGGCGCCGGGCCCGCCCGCACCTCCCGCCGCCCTCTCTCCCACAGGCAGACGGGCGTGGGGCTGTGCTCCATGGCGGCGCGGGTGGCCGGCATCCTGGCGCCGCTGGTCCGTCTCCTGGGGCACTACCACCGGGCCATCCCCATGGCCATCTTCGGGAGCACGCCCGTGCTGGGCGGGCTGCTCTGCGTGCTGCTGCCCGAGACCCGCGGCACCGAGCTGGCCGATGACACGGGCGACGGACAAACCCCGCCTGAGGTGGGTCCCGGTGGGGATGTGGGGAGTGTGGGGAGCCAGCGCTGGGGGAGCTCCTTGGCCTTGCATTGCTGGGGTTTCTGGAGGAGGGCATGGAGTGCGGCTGTCCCGCTGTGGAGAGAAGGGAGGGTACCCCATAATCCTGCTTGAGGATGTCATCTCTTTATTCCTGTCCGTGGGATAGAACAGCCAGTGCTCCACTTTCCTCCCTCTGCCCTCCTTAGGGAATTGCCTTATAGCCACATCCTCTGGCTTTCACCCTCTGCTAGCTCCCAGCCCTCATTCCCCATGGGACCAGGTGGAATTGCACTCCAGTGCTTTTGTTGTCTTGCTGGGAGAAGGGTGTCCACAGGAGCAGTGGGGAGTGGGATCCGGGTTGCTGGAGGCTGCTTGTCTCAGGGGCAGCTGCCATCAGCTTCCTGCACACCTTTCCTTGCCTTTACACCCTTTTCCCTTTCATCAGGTCTGCGAAAATGCCACCAGCGGCTCTCAGAATGGGCAGGTGAAAGGACAAGGTGGTGGCCAAGACAGTGAGAGCACGAAGACCACGTACTTCTAGCTGGGTCTGCAGTGGCTGTGGATAAAGGCAGCCCGGTGCTGCGTGGGCACTGAGGACAGGCAGGGTCTCTCCACCACCATCACTGCCAAGTCTTGGGTCTCCTTTTCTTTTTTGCCTTCCTGTATCTCCCTCTGTAGCTTGTCCTCAGGCACTGCAGGCTGTCACTGGTGTCCAACAGTGACAGAGAAAATTGGCTGCTTTTTACTTGAGGGAAAAAAAGAAAGAAATCAAGAATTAGAATGGAGGCACCTCCTCTTCATTTTTCCCGTTGTGTCTCCAGGAAGGTGAGACTGTAAACTTTGTCCAGTGAGACACCCACTAGAGCATTGAATAAACTTGCAAGAGAGAACTGGGCTCACTAACAGGAGAGCCGGAGCAGATGCGGCACTGAAAATAATCTCACACTTGCAAGGAGTGATTTATCGTGACTGTCTAGCAAGATCATCCTGTTCTCTCATAAAAACACTCCTTTTTTTTTTTTTTTTTTCTTTTTTTTTTTTTTTAATTTGAGATACTCAGCTGAGAAAAGAAAAAAAAAAAAAAAAGATGTGATAGAAGAAACAGCATGCAGGGAGCAAGGATGTCTAACAGACAACAGAATTTTCACTTTAGTGCTGGTGGCTTTGAATTGATGCCAGTCATGATGCTCTGGGCATGGTAAATGGTGCTGTTGGGCTGCAGTGTGGGACCAAATTGATTTGTCCATTCCAGGAAACTGAGGGATGTTGTGGCAGTTGGTCTCTTAGAAAAAACTGCAAATCTTTCCAGGAAATGTCAAGTCTTTTCTACTCTGTTGTAATATATTCCTTTTTTGCTGGATCCGTTTTGTCTTTGAAAGACTTAGGACTGCTTTTGTCTTATAATGTGAAGAAAAAAATGTGTTTTTCCTGTGCTTCCCTTCATATTATCTCATGTCCCTCAGTGCAACTTTCTGTTCCCACTGGATGGGTGCAGATGAAGCCTGCGAGTGGCACATGGTGGTTCTTCATCTTTGATTGTACAGCTCAAAGGTTTTTTCTGGTAGTGTCGAGAAATGTTAAACCAGAGTATTTCTTCTCTCCATTGCCATGCCTATGTGTTATATCATGGACCAAAGTACCTCATGGATATTCAGTTTGATCAAGACAGAGTTTTGGATCAAATCAGTGCCATGTGACAATGTCCTGTCAGGAGGGACTAGCTGTGGTGCATCTTTTCAGAGGATTTGCTGTGGTGCTCCTCTTCAGTACCCTGAGAAGAGAGGAGCTCAGTCCTTTGCCCTTTCCTTGGAAAAGGCTGGGGAGTGCCTCCTTCAGGCTCTTATGGAAAACAAGGCATTGAGGGAAGAGCTTGTACAGTTATAGAAGGAACCACTTTGGAAATTGTACTCTGAGACTCTCTGGTTTGGTTCATTTCATAAATAAAGGCATCCAAGCGCAGCTGATGTACTTCTGCTTCCAGTTCATTTGTACCTCCAGTGGGCTGAAGGTCCATTTCATGGAATCTTGGAGTGGTTTGGGTGGGAAGGGACCTTAAAGATAATTTAGTTGCAATTCCCCCCTCTGCCACACGCAGGGACACTCTCCACTATCCCAGGGTGCTCCAAGCCACATCCAACCTGGCCTTGGACACTTCCAGGGATGGGACAGCCACAGCTGCTCTGGGCAACCTGTGCCAGGGCATCACCACGCTCATGGGGAAGGATTTCTTCCTAACATCTCATCTATATCTCCCCTCTGTCAGTTTTAAGCCGTTCCACCTTGTCCTGTCACTCCATGCTCTTGTCCCAAGTCCCTCTCCAGCTCTCTTGGAGCCCCTTCAGGCAATGGAAGGCCCCTGGGGCCTTCTCTTCTTCAGGTGGAACAATCCAAACTCCCTCAGCCTTTCCTCATAGGAGAGGTTCTTCAATCCTTCTAATCATCTTTGTGGCCTCATCTGGATTCCCTCCAGCAGCTCCGTATTGGATTGTATCTGCTCTTCTCTGGATCACTGAACTGTGTGAGTGTGAATCCCCCTGGACTGTGCACTTGAAGAGCACCTGAATAGCTGGACTCATGTTTTTCCCAGCTCAGCACAAGTGGGAGGATGTCCAGTGTTTTTGCAGTGCCTTGGTGTCAGTCCTAGCCAGCCCACCCATGGCCTTGCACTGTGAGGAGTAGAGGTGACAGCACAAAGTGGAGCCAGGAGTGCTGGAACAGCACGTGGGAATGCAAACATAAACCTGTGGGAATGTAAATACACTTTTGCATGAGTGCAGTGTGGTGTTCTGGCCTCTCATGATTGAGGCCATGGGCAAAGGGTAAAATGTGACCTAAGGAATAACTAAGGCAAAGAGGATGATTCCGTATTGAAGGGAGGGAGCAAAAAGGCTGGCAAGGTGATGAGGACAAAATGGGATAGAGAGGTTTAGCTGTGAAGAGCGAGTTGTCTCATTTTAGAGACAAATTTAGGAGAAAATGCTCTGGAATGAATGTTTCCTCCAAAGAGAAGGGCTTCAGAAATCCCTTTTTCTGTCAATGAGAAAATGGATACCAGTGGGTGAAAGTGAAAAAACCCACCTGTTTATTGACAAAGTGCCCACATGGCAAAGGAAAAAAATTGAATAAATGCTAGATATTGAGCTGTCAGAACCTTACCCCCAACACACACACACACCCACTGAAGAACAAAAACCCCAATATTCCAGGGAAAGAAAGAAACAGGCTGTGTGGCAGGGGGAACAAAATGTCACTGTTTTTTTTGTCACAGGGAAGGGGAAAAAGGTTCATGCAGCAGCTCAGGCAAAACAGATGGGAACCTGCTGAACCTCTGGCATTGGTCACCTCCTCACAGCAAATGAAGCTGATGGATTTTAGGGTCTTTTCTCTTGTTGGTTCAGCTTTTCCCAAGGTCTCAGGTCAGGTAGATCAGGTCCTCCACTCCCGCCTGATCAGCTTCTGGCAATTGTGTGATCCTAGACCAAAACCATGCCAAACAATTCAAGGAAGAAAAACAAAAGCTGCCAAAGGATTGCTGCTGCAGTCTCTGCAGGCCAGGAAAAGGGAAAAAAAAAAACTTCTTGCCTAATCTAACAAAAAACCAAGCTAGCTAAGCAACTGTCTTAGGGTGATTTTGTGATGGTGCTCTATTCCCTAATTGTCTGCTTTATGCCTGGCTTTATGCTGCTGTAATTTAAAGTTAGTCCAGAGGATGGGTGTGAGCCTTGGGGGCTCCTGTGTGGGCTTTGTTCAAAAACTCACTCCCAGACGTGCTCTGTGTGGGCATTGGCACTTACTTTGTTGCTTAACTAACTTTTTTTTTTTTTTTTTTTTTTTTTTTTTTTTGTAGCTTAAGCAAGAAATTTCTTTTTTTCCCTGATCTGCAGCAGTGATCTTCCAGATTTTTTTCTTGAACTCTTTTGGCTTGGTTTTTGGTCCAAAATCAGACAATTGCTGAGATGAACTGCTCTGAGCCTGAGACCTCAGAAAAAAACCTGAACCAACAAGAGAACACCAAAATCCACCAGCTTCATCTGCTGTGAAGAGGAGACCAACACCAGAGGTTCAGCAGGTTTCTCATCTGTTTTGCCAGAGAAGCTGCATGAACTCCTTTTTATTTTTCCCCCTTCCCTGAGACAAAGGGGCCACCACCATTTTTGCCTTCCCAGCCATGTGGCCAGCCAGCCTGATTATTTTTTCCCTGGGCATTTTGAGGTTTTTTGTTGGGTGGAGGTGTAAGGTTTTGAAAACAAATATCTAGCATTTATTCAATCTTTTTCTGTGCCTTGTGGGCACCTTGCTTTGTTAATAAACAGGGTTTTTTCACTTTCACCCACTGGTATTTCTTTCATTGGCAAAAGGCATTACTGAAGCCCTTCTCTTTGGAGGAAACATTAATTTCAGAGTGTTTTCTCCTAAATTTGTCTCTAAACTGAGACAGCAGCAAAGTAACATCCAGTCCACGCTGCACCCAGCATATCCTGGAGACAATCTTTGAACAGAGCCTGTGCAGGACTCCCCAAAGCTCACACCCACCCTCTGTACCAGCCCTAAAGTACAGCAGCCATTTCTGGACATAAAGGAGGTGACCAGGAATAGAGTATCAGCATAAAATCACCCCACAGCACAGAAGCAGGGCCAAAAGAGCTCCTGTTGTCAGAGGAGCCCCACAGGGACCACTGACATTTTCAGCACATTTTCAATGTCACATTGACACCAACAAACTGTGTTGAAATCCTGGCTGTGGGGCAGAGATGTCAGGATCATGGACCATCCCCTTTACCTAGAGGACATCACCTTCTCCTTTCACCTGACTCCGTGCTGGGAAGCCCCAGGTCCATGAGAAGAGCAAAGCTTGCAAAAAGGGACCAGCATGGAGTGGCTGAGGAGGTGAGGAGATGGGCATTAAAGGTGCTCTCCTGACTGTGCAAGAAGCCATAGAATCATTTAGGGTGGAAAAGACCTCTAAGACCACTAGCTCCAGCCATCAGCCCAGCACTGCCAGATCCACCACGAAACCACATCCCTAAATGACACAGCTATGTGTCTTTTAGATACCCCCAAGGATGGTACCTCACCAGTGGCCTGGGCAGCCTGTTCCCATGTTGGACAACCCTTGTGGAGAAGAAATTTTCCCTGTTATCCAATTTAAACCTCCCGTGGTGCAACTTGGGGCCATTTCCACTTCTTCTGTCATTTGTTACATGGGAGAAGAGACCGACTCCCACCTGGCTGCATCCTCCTGTCAGGGATTTGTAGAGAGTGAGAGAGTGTAGAGAGTGTAGAGAGTACCCCCTGAGCCTCCTTTTCTGCAGGCTGAGCTCCCACAGCTCCCTCAGCTGCTCCAGCCCCTTCCCCAGTTCCGTTCCCTTCAGTGCCAAAGCCCAGGTCTTGCAAACTCCCTATCCCATCTCCAGCTATGGCCACATTCCAGCAGGGTGATTTTGTGCACCAAAGCCAAAGAACAAAATGAATATCAGCTCCAGGTGCATGCAGCCTGGACTTGGCACACCCCAGCCCTCAAAACACCATTTACTAGAGCACAAAGAGATGGGAAACCAAAGGGTGCAGCAAATCTGAGTGAGCAGCCTTCTCCTTCTTTGAGAGTAGTGATGTGCTAGAGGAGATGGATTCATTGGAGGGAGCTGAAATACATCCCCTGCTGGCTAACAATTAGCAGAGGAGAGGAGCCCACTCTTCTCTTTCTTTTGACACTAGATGACACTAAAATGTCATGACTGATCTGGCAGCAGCCAGCTGAAGGTCAGTGTAAAAGGCTCACCATGACAGAGGAAAGCTGTCCAAGTGCCCACACAGTTTGGCATCGACTTGCAGCATTCTCTTGCAGTTCAGGAAACTTCTACAGCTGCTAGCAGAGAAAATAAATGCAGACTGTTCATTGGAAGACTTTGAAAAAAAGGAAAAAGTCCTTATTGAACTCACACACTCTGCTTTAACATTCTGTTTTTGCATTGTTTGTGTGTGATGGAAACAAAGCACGTTTCCATCTGTGTGTTAAATTACAGACTTACAATTTCTGTGTAGAAAACACTCCAGAGCCAAGAGCAGTTACAAAGGCCAACTGTGAAACAGTAGGAAAAAAAAAGTCAACACCATTTATTATTCACATATTGCATTACAAGTGTCTCTTCTCAAACTCAGAGCATAATTTATATTATTCATGTAGAAACTCAACTTCAACAGCACATGGAAAGAAAAGCTAAATACGTGTGTGACAGGGGTGCAGTGACATCCTGATCAAACGCTGAGGCTGGGGCTGACGCACGGCCCCACGACCCAAGGGATTTAGTGCAGGAGGGACAAACCCAGTGCCCGCTTTTGCCCAGTGCAGCCGCTCTACTGGTGATGCTTTATTGCTGTAAAACACGACAGGGGTGGTTCCACGGGTACCAGCTTGCAAAGGACTGGGGAACACGCTGGGAGGCCAGGCAGGCAGGAGCACACTGGGTTTCAGGGATGCTTGGAAGTGCATCTGTTCCAAAGGCAGAGTGACATAGATCTGCTGTCCCTGTGACCATGGATATTGTGTACATCATCTGAAAGACCGGTTTCCAGGCAGCAATGCCTCCATGGTCTGCTTCAAGAATGATGGGATCAGACTAGACTGGGTCTAGGCTTTCTGGGGTGGGCAGCCTTTCTGGTTTATGGTAGTTAGTAGATGTCTGTCCAATCATAACTTGCTCTCTGAGCCTCTGCAGACATCCTTCTCCAAGTCTCTGTCATCATCTCTGGTGTTGGATGAGAAAAACTCATCAGTTTTCTGCTCCTGAAGATAAGAAGGAAAGAGGAGATGAGACTGTATTCATCCCTGACTCTGACATTTTTTCTTTGCCTTAAATTTACAGGTTTTGATTTTTTTTTCCCTTCATTTCAGAGTTCCTTGTTCCCACCTCAGCTGGGGGTTGGTTGTTCCCTGTGCCATCTGCCAGGTCAATGCCACGGGTCTCAGGCAGCAGGATGCAGAACAGGGCCACCACCACAGGGATGCTCCCAAAGATGGCCATGGGGATGGCCTGGTGGTACTGGTCCAGGGGAATGATCAGCGGGGCCAGGATCCCGGCCACCCTCGCCATGGTCGAGCACAGCCCCACGCCCGTCTGCCTGCGGGAGAGAGGAGCAGCGGGAGGGGTGGGCAGGGGTCAGCCCTCCTGGGCTGATTGTGGCCACATGGCCACCTTCAGCCATGGCAGAAGGAAGCCCTGATGTGTGGGAACAGCTCACCTGAGGACGGTGGGGAAGAGCTCGGCGGCGTAGACGTAGGAGGTGGAGAAAGCGGCCGTGGCTGTGAATTTGCCGATGATGGCCAGGACGGTGATTACCACGGGCTGGTCTGAGGGCAGGAGGAGACACAACCACTGTAACCTCCAGGGGGATGGTTCCCTTGGGACCAGAGCTCTCTGCAGTGGGGTTCTTGGGACAGCCCTTGCTAATAGACTTGGTAAGCAAACCTACCACCGAACCCATTGGGAATGATTCCAGCATACCCTCACCTGGAAAATGCCCTCTGGCAAAGAGAACTCAGATTTCTCCTGAGGGCATTTTCTAGATCTGCAACTCAAGTGAGCTGCTGAGCCACCACAGGTGTTTGGGGAGTGCTTGGCTGGAAGTTCCATGTCCCTGACCTGGGAATCATTGGGAAGTCCCATTGTTACCTTTAATCTCACTCACAGCACTGGCACAGCAGCAGGGATGGGCTATGGACTGGGGCACAAACAGATGCAAACAGATGAGGGGGGAAGTGGGGATTTGCTTTTTCTCTTCATCTAAGAAAGGGAGACATGGTGGCTTTTAAAGCACTGCTGCTGCTGTACCTTTCTGCCAGGAGGTGGTGGTGTCTAGTGGGTGGTGGTGTGTAATGGACACTGCCTGCCAAGGGCCAGGAGCTTGGAATAACCAGACACAGCCCTGAGGGAGAAGGAATCCAGGGCGAGGGGAAGGCAGAATGTTGGGTCTGAAGCACCCTGGGCTGTGAGAGTGGAGGCAGCTGAGCCTGTGGGAGTGAGTGTGGGTCTGCCAGGATGGGAGGATGGTCTGAACAAGGGTAGGGATGTCCAGCTCTGCTCACAGGCTGGGAAGGTTCACCTTCAGGGATGCCAGTTAGGATGAGACATATCAGGCCAGCCAGCAGCAGGAGAATGCCCTGCACTTTCTTCCTCCCAAACCACTCCAGCAGGAAAATGCAGGAGATTCGAGCTGGAAGCTCCACTGCCCCAAAGGCCAGCTGTGTCAGGTAGACATCCAGACCAAAATCTGTCACACTGAGGCTCAGCCCATAGTAGACAATGCTGTCTGCAAACCTAAAATTCAAGTAAAGCAGAATAGAACATGTCTCCAGATGGTTTTATGGAGGTTTACAACCAAAAATTAGAAAGGTTAGAACACACACAATTTATTTAAATTCCCAACAATCTCTGTTTTGGTTCTAGTCACAACCTTTGACAATTCTGTGGGACATAGTTGCAGGAGATAAAGCAGAATAGATCTTCATAAGGTCAGCAAATTCTAGACTGAACCCAAAACTTCTAGATAGGCACAAAGCTTCTCCAAGGCCAAGGGATTGCCAAAGCTGGAATTACTCAAGTGTTTCTAACAAAACCCACAGAATCATCGATAATCATCTTCTTTCTGTGCCCAGACATGGTAAATCTGGTCCAGGATGTGGAGGTAGAATGATAGCAGATAAAGACATGCAAATGTATACTACCAGAAAAATCACTGGTAACATTAATTTACTGTTCTTGTCAACCATCAACTTCTTTTCTTTCGCCTACTGGTTTTGACAGAGGGGACCAGGGAATGTCTTACCAGGTACATGACATGATTAAAGTCACCTTCCGCAGGTGACTCTTCCTAAAGAGATCCAGGAAACTTCCAGACTTGGCCTCTTTCTCAGGCTTCAGCTTCAAAACACAGAAAGTCAAAGAGTCAGAGCAGGAAAAGGAAGCCCATGTCCAGCTCCTTTTCCATCTGCAATCCAAGGAAAGCCTTGGTGAGAGAGGCCTGTGACCCGCAGAGCTCTGGGAGGCAGGGCAGCCCAGTGGGCTCTGTGCCCTGGGTGTCCAGCACAGGGGTGGTGACTGAGAGGCTCCTCAGGATGAACATCTCCCCAGGGCAGGAACTTTGGGATGGGCAAGGAGGGAAGTCCCCTTCAGGCATTTCTGCATGGAAACCCACAGACTAAAGAGAGACCCTGTGCTCATCAGTCCCACTCGTGGAATCCTCATGGGACAAAAGCCAGGGGAGCATTTCAGTCCTTCCCACATCCCCAGGTGGACTTCACAAAGCTCCAGGCTGCACCTCAGCAGAAGCTGGGGCTCTTGCCTGACCTCATCCCTGGGTAACTCAGCTGAGCTGAGCTGCGGGGACTGCTGCAAGGCCCAGGGCAGTGTGTGAGGACAAGAACCCCCCAGTACCTGCTGCAAGGCCCAGGGCAGTGTGTGAGGACAAGAACCCCCCAGTACCTGCTGCAAGGCCCAGGGCAGTGTGTGAGGACAAGAACCCCCCAGTACCTGCTCCAGGAGCTCTGGCGGGAGGCTGCGCTTGTTGGTGGCCGCCGCCTTCTGCAGGACCTTCTTGGCTTCCTCGATTCTGCCTTTGGTCACCAGCCAGTGAGCTGACTCTGGGATCACCCTGCCAGGAGGGGAGGCCAGGACATGCTGCTGTGTCCTGCTGGGTTCCCCACAGCCCCTTTCTCTGGGACCGTGCCCAGCAAGCCTTGGCAGGAATCAGATCACAGAAGCACAGAATCTTCTGTGTTGGATGGGGCCCCAAGGATCATCAAGTCCAGCTCTGAGGTGAATGGCCCATGAGATCAGTGGGTCTAAATGCCCTAAATTTAGGCTGCAAAGGCCACATTTGGAGCCCTGCAGCAAAGCATCTGGTGCTCTCAGCAGTGCAGTGCCCAGGGAGACGTGCTGAGCTCTGCAGCAGCTCCTGCAGCACCTGCACTCCAATGGGAAAGACCCAGCCTGGTTCTGAGCTGCTGCCACCTCCTCACTCACACCCCTCACATCAGTTTTTTGTCTTCCAGAAACTCTGCCCTGCTCCTGCTTACCAGATGTAGAAAAAAAGGGCAAACATAGGAGCAGATCCTGCAATTTCCAGCAGCCTCCAGTTGCGAATCCCATAACTCAAACCAGCCACCGTCATCTGCCCGATGGCGAAAGCCGTGTGAGCAATCAGCAGTGCCTTTGTCCGGTAGGAGACCCCAACCCATTCTGTAGCTAAGAGGGAAAACAAAGGTTCAGGCTTTGTTGTGGGCTCTCTTTTGTTATTGTAAGGCCATGTGAGGCCATGTCTGCTGCCTCAGGGCAAAGGCTTCTCACTCACCCAAGGATACGACTGTAATCATAATTCCTGACACCGCAGCTCCCACGACACACCTGATGGCCATGAACACATAGAAATGGGGCACAAAGGCAATTCCCAGGCCAAACACAGCCTGTATGAGGATGCAGAGGAGAAAGACTGGCCTCCTGCCTATCCTGTGGAAGAAGAGGGAAGACCCAGTCAGTACCAGGAGAGTCCCCGTTGGGAGAGGGAAAAGCCCAGGAGGGATTCAAAGTGATTTGAGAACCAGAGGAGATTTGACATCCATGTGAACATAGATCCTCTATAAACCCCAAGAAATCATGTGCAGAAAAATCAGTGTCTCCAGTGTTGACCCATCATGGTTCTGCAAAGCCTGAGACACCAGAAGGGACTAAACTTGTGCTTCCTGAAGAACCACCCCCAACGAGGCTGTATCTGCCTCTCTTTTCAACCCTCAGACATTTCCAGACCTCTCAGATGGCCCCAGATGCCCAATCTCAGGCAAGGGAGTTGAGTCCTGTGAAGGGAGCAGTTCCCGTTCAGTGCATGGACAGTCTGCACCCTCGTCTGGGCTGTCCCTGGGTGCTGGGCAGTGTGTCTGGGAAGGAACTGTGTTTCCTCACCTGTCACTGAGCATCCCAAACAACATGGCTCCTATGAGAAGCCCAGCCATGTAGATGGACTGGGAGACATCATTCAGGACCGCCCTGTCGCACACCAGGTCAAACTGGAGGAAGGAAAACACAGATGCTGTTGTTTTTGACACACACCAGCTGCTTTCTGGGGGTGGGCAGCCTTTCTGGTTCCTGGTGGATCCAGATCTGGGTGCCTGAGCTCTTGCTCCAGCCCCTGGGAGCAGAGAACCCCTCACAATGGCTTAAGCTCTTCCTGGTGAGCACTTAGGACATAAATCAATGGTGGCACAGGCACATGAGCTGCTCAGCATGTCTCTGCATCCTGGTGCACATCTGCTGGGTGCTGGGATCTGCAGGATTCCCCTCCAGCCCAAACATCCCTGTGGGAGCATCCTGGTTGGCAAGTTTTGTTTGAAGTGTGACCTTGGGGTGAGAGCTGTATCAGCTTTCTTCTCTGGCTGAAAAGGCAGGACAGGGTGGAAAGAGGAGGAGAGCAGTGCTTTTTCTGATAAAGGAGGACCAGCACAGGAATGAGAAGGGATGTAGCTGCTGAAAGCTCTAGAGAAGCCTTTTCTGAAATGGACTTGGTGCTTCAGGGACACCTTTGCAAATGCCAGAGGCTGGACTTCCTCTTGTGCTCCAACTTAGAGGAGGGTACTTGTGAGAAAGTGCTGGAGCTGGCAGGTAGGAAAGGAGGGAGGAGGGATGAGAGAAAGTGAGAAAGGAACAAAAGTCCACAGAGGGAGAATCACAGAATTATGGAATCATTTAGGTTGGAAAATACCTCCAAGAACAAGTACAACCTTTGACAGACCACTACCATGTAAGCTAGAAGGTGGGAGATAAGGCAGAATAGAGGAGTTGAGGATGCTGATAAACAAGGCTTTTGCTCAGCTGCATGGTCCCTGGCATGTCTTGTTGCAGCCCTGAAGGTTTCTGGAGGCCCAAGAAATATTAATGACAAGCACTTGGAAGGTAAATGTCCTTCACAGAGAAGATGATGTGAGTAGAATCAGGCTGAAGAACAGGGGATACTATGGCAGGGATGCCCAAAAGCTCCCTCCAGGCATCTACATCATGAAGTCAAGGGTCTGAATACTGAAAAGGAGACAGATGGTGGGCAGAACATGTGCTGGACTCACACCCCCACGGTCACTGCCTGTGCCCTCCCCAGGCATCTTCATCATGGCCTTCCTGCAACAACCTCCCAGGGATCCCAGCTGCCATCTGCGTGATGGAAGCAAAATCCTGCAGTAAATCTCAACCTGACTGCACCACAGGCCAGGATGTTGCCATCCCCTCCCACCACAGCTGGCACTGGCTGACCAAGCCACAGGCCAGGATATTGCCATCCCCTCCTCTGCACGCCCCTGCCTCATCAACCATCAGGCACAGACCTCGGTGAGCAGGGACGGTGGCTGCTCTGAGGGGTACACCCAGCCATCCATGCACTTCTCGGTGTCATTGAGTCCATAGGCCACGATGTTCTGCAGGTCCCAGTCCACCGGGGAGTACCTGGAGCACTGCTCAAACTGCCCGTCCACGCCACGGGGCAGGGTGAGGTTCAGCTGCTCCTCCTGCGTCAGGTTGGGGCCCACGGCGCGGATCCAGCTGGTGTCACAGTGGTGAGGCACTTCCACAACCATGAACACTTGGCCAACCATTTGGAAGGGGTTGAGAAGTAGTGGGAGGGAGAGGAGCAGGATCAGCAGTTTCTGATAGAGCCCACACTCTCCCACAGCAGTTAAAAGATCTCCAAACTCAGCCATGGCGAGCACCTCTGTGGCCAGGCTGCACTGGTGCCTATGGCTTAAATAGGCAAATATTAATGTTTAAACTGTGCAAGCACTAAAGCCCTAATCCAGTGTGATAAAATGAGCACCTGTACTGGCACACCACTCCATAATGATGATACCGTGCAGTCCTCCAGGATGCACTTTGTCACCAGCCATTCCCTCCCTGCTCTTGGGAATAGAGCAAAGGTGCCGGAGCACTGCCACTCTTGGAGATACGGTAGTGACATCTTGTCCTTTCCCAGCCTCAGATGTGTCACAAGGCCTCCTGAAAGCAACTGTGCTGCAGCATAAGGTTTCTGTCTGAGGCATGAAGTTGGGATTCTGCAAATGAGGGTTAATTTTAGTGAGTGTGGGGAGGCAAACAGAGTAAATTTGCTGCTCCCATTAATGGTGTAATGAGTATATAATGCATCCTGGAGACATATATGTAAGAGAAGCAGAATATCACTTCTCCTCTGGACCAGGAAATATGGCTGGTAGTCCAGTAGACTTGGTCTTGACAGCTGTGTCCCAAGCTCTCTGTTTCCATTTGTGGAAACCCTGGTTAGTCAGAAAACTAGATCTAAACTACCATTTCTTGGGGCTAATCCTAGAATAGACCTGGCTTAGAGAGTACCCTCAGGGAAAACAGCGCTTTACACACACAGACATTCAGAGCACACAGGAATTGGGAAATGACACCAGCTTGGCTTTGCCTGAGGTTCTGATGCCACTGGAAAAGCAGATTGACCTGATTTCTGCTGCACATCTGAGCTGCTTCCTGGGTAGACTCCCTGAGTGGCTTGTGTCTTTATTCCTGGTAAACTGGGTAGCTGGGTTGCCCTCAGTGTGTGACATTTTGTGTGTAATTTGGCAAAGGTTGGTTTTACCAGAGCTCCTGGCTGCTTTTATCAGAGCTATGAACACATCACTAACCTGCTCGTTTCAAATCTTCTCTTAAATTCTTTGTCTTTTTCTCTCAATGCCCATAGTACATCTGAGCCTCCAACAAAATCACTCCTGAGTCACACAAGCCTGGATTGGTGTTTCATGAGTGGGAATAGCTCCGTTTTGTTTATGAAAGTCACAAAAGGACAAGAATATTGGATTTTAAAGCATCACCTCCTTAGCTGGAGTGGGAGAGTGAGATCATACTGGTTAGTGGTGTTCAGAGTAAAGGAAGAGAGGAGTAAATGTTACTCAGAGTTGTGTGAATTCACACACTGCTGTGCATTTATCATCTGCACACACCACACAGCCAAACATCACAGCTCTGCATGCACTTCCTTGGATGAGAGGATTTGCTGCTCTTCAGAGACATTCCCTGAGCAGGAGGCTGAACTACACAACTTGCAGAGATTCCTTTTACCCTAGACCCATCTCTGCCCTTTTGGTGGGATGACCTGGCCGAGGAGATCTGGTCTGGCAGAGACGTTTCATCCATGTCCTGCCTTCTCTATCAGTGTGCAAGAAGCTCAAGTCTTCAGGCTCATCCTGTTGTGTGTGGCTCAAGGTCTTCCCTCCCATTCCTCAGCCCTCAGCATTTGCTGTGGCAGAGGTCCAATTTATGACTATAAAACCTCCTTGGGGCTGACCCAGATCTGAGTTTCACGTGCAGATGTGACTCCTTAAAGCTGTTCTTCCAGCCATGACCAGACAGGCCCTTCAGAAGCCCTGGGAAAGCTTCGGTCCTTTGTCACCCTCAGATGACATTTCTGATGAAAGGATGTCTTCATGACTGTCTCCATCATCTGAGTGGGTCAATCCTGCATGGTGGAGATCTCTCAGGGAGCAAGGCTGGGCCAGCCCTGCAAGCTGCTGTTTCCCCCCACTTGTAGGGATTCTGAGCTTGTTTCTCTCTGTCCAGCAGCTCTGCTCAGGTGGATTACTAAGGCTTGCAAAGCCTCTTGAAAATGGAGAAGCCTCTCTCAGGGGGCATCAGGAACCAGCAGGTCTCAGGGAAGGCCTGGACTGGACAGCTGGAAACCTGTACCTGCATGTCAAGGACCAGGGAGGGGGAGCATCCCAGAGAGAGGTTCAGAAAGAGAAAACTGCCTGGGAATGAGGCCTAGAGCAGGAAATAGAGCACTGATGCATTAATCCATGGACTTGGCTTTTCTCTGTGCATCAGGAGTGACAGTGGCTGGAGACCCCCTTGGGCACCTCTGTGCTGGGGGTAATTGTGGGGAAATGGATTCATACCCACCCACTGTGGTGCTCCTGCCTTTTCCCTCCTCCTCTCAGAGCTGGCAGGGAGAGATCAGGCTTAGTGGTGTCATCAGGTAGTGACAACTCATCTGGGGCATCACTGTGAGCACCTTTTGCAAGGTGACAGGGCCACTCCCTTCCACTGCTCCAGGGAGAGGTGTTTGATCTCTCCACCTCCAAGCACAGCCTGCCCAGGTTTCAGGCACAGCTCTGAGACAGCAGCTCCTTTACCCTGAGCCCCTTTACCCACCCCAAGGTGAGTCTGACTCCAGCATTTCATAAGTCATATAAATTTCAAGGATATCCATTTTTTTTTCCCAATTTATGCTGATTGAGCAGTTTCCCTGCACAGAGCACTGAGACTGCTTTGCAGCAGATGCAGTCATTAAGCAGCTTTATTCCTCCAGCAGATCTGACAGAGCCAGGGTTATTTTGGCAGTGGTGAGGCAAGGAGATTTTTATTTTATTTTATTTTATTTTTATTTTATTTTATTTTATTTTATTTTATTTTATTTTATTTTATTTTATTTTATTTTATTTTATTTTATTTTATTTTATTTTATTTTATTTTATTTTATTTTATTTTATTTTATTTTATTTTTTATTCATTTCATTATTTCATTTCATTTCATTTCATTTCATTTCATTTCATTTCACTTCATTCTATTTAAAAAATCAGCCATTTTAACACCTTTATCTTTTTTTTTTTTTTTTACAGACAGCTGATTAAAACATGTGAATTGATATGCTCTATGACCCTTTTCATAGTGCACATGTTCATGCTTTGACCAGCTGGGGTTTCTCTTGGGCTTGTTTATCATTAGTATAATTGTTAACTCCTATAACTTATGTTATATAATATTTATGCAAAGGGCAGTCAGGGAGGAGCAGAGTGCAATGGCACAGGGAGAGCAGATTTAGCAATGTCCCCACACCCCAAGACTTCAGGACACCAGGGTTCATTTCCCTCCTCAGCTCTTCTGACCTTGCAAGGTCATTTCACTTTTCTTTGCTTATCATTGTCCAGCTGATTTCAAGAATCACTTTTTGTCCCATATCAGCTAACTTGTGCTGCAGGGAGGGCTGTGTGGGTTTTTTAACCTATATATGTTGTTTTTACCTATATAAAGAACTCCTTCTCTGAAAGGTCATAATTCAACATCTCCAAATCTTCGGAAGACAGACTGTCATAATCTTCTTCAGGTCCTGTTGTTTTTCTTCTCCTGTTCATTTTTTCAGGAGCCTCCTGGCCCATTTTGGTTGAATCAGCATCAAAATGATCAAAGACACCTTGATTAGAGGTTTCAGAAGCAGAGCTGCTGAACATGTGTGTTAAAGGAAAACTGTCCTCCTGTGTGGGGAGATGCTTTTTTGTGGAGCCTTCAGCACTGAGACCCATTCCAAACTTTTCTTCTGCTGCCTTTGGAGCCTGGCGTTGTGGATCCACCTGCAGCAGGAGCTCACAGCTCTGAATCCCTTCCAGGTCTCGAATATTCATCTCATCCTGCCCATCAAGAAGCGAGAGGCTGGAGGTGTCCCAGAGCTCGAGTGAGGTGCTTGTTTCTGATGAGATTTCCTGGAATAAATCTGAAGGATTTGGATCAAAGAAAGGCGGAGTCTCTGTCTCTGAGTTTTGCAAATCTGAATTTGGAGTTTTGTTTGCTGTACTTGGGAAATCTTGTCCTCCAGAAAAGAACAAGTTACTGCCTCCCAGAAAATCCATGTTGCCAAACTGAAGCTCAGCATCCTTGGGGAACTTTTCTGAACTCCCTAGTGAAAAAAATATCCCATCCTGTGCCTCTGTGTCCTGGACATCCAAACTCAACAGGTTCTGGGTTCCTGGCAGATGAGCATCATGGTGATTCCCTTCTCTGGGGAGATTTTTGCTGTATTCAGCTGCAGGCACAAGCTCTGGGGGAAGCTGTAGAGAGTTTGTTCCATGATTTGAGATTCCTACAGCTTCCTTCTGATTTTTCTGTGAGAGGAGAGGAGGCTGACAGCTGTCCTGCTGCTGCCAAACCTGACTATCCAAAGACACTTGGTCATGAATGTCAAGTTCAGGTCTCTCATGTTTATCATCGTGTGACATGGCTGTGCTGGGAGCTGACAACAGGACATCAGTGTCCTTGCCCTCAGTAGAGCCTGAGAATCCTCCAGAGCTCCCCTGGATATGTTTAGGAAGCACCTCCATCATTGCAGGCTGTGCCAGCTGATCATTCTTGGGGGCATTTTGCTTTGCCTGGCTGGAGGAGCTGAGGAGGCCCTGGGCCTTTTCTGTCCTGCCATCAATACTTGCTTGTTCTGAGGATGCTGCAGGTTTTTCTCGTGGACTCTGCTTCTTCTCTGAGGAGTGACCAAACAAAGTGGCGAGGGCTGACTGGGGTTTTGTGGGTTTCCTCTGGGTTGTTTCTTTCCTGGGAGTTTTGCCTTTGTCTTCAGAGCCAAAAAGGGTAATGAAGGGGTTTTTCCCAAGCCTGAAACCTTTACCTGATGTCTCTCTACAGGCTTGGCTGCCTCTGGCCTCCTTGCTCGGGGTACCAGTCTGTGACACAGGCACAGTGCTTTGCCCTGGAAGTTTCAGATCCACTTTTTCTTCGCTTACTTGATGGCCTGTGGATTTGTCCAAGGATGTATTTGGTTTGGAATATTCTGATGTCTTGGCTGCATGCTCAGAAATGTGCAAGGTGTTTTCACTAAGAACTTCCCTGGAATCCTTTGACTTGGGGTTGTTGACTTCATGGTGTGAGGGGCAAGTGGCACAAGTTCCTTTCAGAGCTGTGTCTGTTGATACCAAACAATCCTTGCCAGGTGATTTTGTATCATGTCTCCAAATACCCTCGTGAGTGTTACTTTTCAGTGGGCCACATGTGTCCTGAGGTTCTGTTTCTTGTAAAGAGGACACATTGTGATCATCTGTCCTGTCTGGACAACCAGGTGAAGAGACCCTGCTCTCTTCAGCTTCCTTTTCCTGAGATTTATTCTCAAGACTGGGCTCTTCCAGAGATGCTGACACAGTTACTGGTTTCTCTTCTTTTGTTTTCTCAAATTGTGCCCCTTTGCTCTCAATTCCAGGCAAATCACTTATGCTGGATGGCTGCATATCTTCCCCCAAAGTTAATGGCATCTGTTTCCCAGGGAATTCCCTGGTGTTTGCCTTTGATTTCTCATTCAACATTTCAGTGATCTCAGCTGACACACCCAGCCCTCCTGGCTCCAGGGAACCTGACCATACAGAAGAGGTCCTCAACACACCAGAGGGGGAATGAGCTGGTTCATCCTCATTTTCAGGGGGATCAGCATCCTCAGCTCTATATTTTAGCTCTGTATTTGTGGTGTTTCTGTTATTGGGCTCTCCTGGCACAGGGATGGGCTGTGTGCTGTTTGTTCCCTCTCCAAGGTGATGCTTGGCCCCTGCAGTGTCTGGGGTGGCTACAATCAGCTCAGGCTTCTCACCTGTGGCTGTGCCTCCCTCCCTGGGTGTGCTCAGTGACCCACAGCCCTCTCTGTGTGTCGCTGGGACCTCTGTGGCAGCGGGAGTGCAGCCCCCTGTGCCCCCCAGGTACATCCTTGGGGCGGGTTTAGGGCTTTGCTGTGTGGGCTGGGGAGCCAGTGGGGCACGAGGCAGGGGTTTCACAGGCTCCAGGACGGGAGGGAGGGAGGCACAGGCAGGACTTCTCTTCAGCTGGGCTTGGCCCTGCTGGATTGCAGCCACTCGCTGGGACACTTTCCCAGCCCGCTTCCCTTGAGGCACATCCCCATCCCCAGTCTCTCCACGGCCCCTCTGCTCTCTGTTCTTGGGCCAGGAGCACACCTGCTCTCTTTCCTTGGTGGAGGTGATTCCAGGCAAGAATCTTCCCTTCTCCACTGCTCCCTCCTGACCCCTGGGCACCATCCTGCCTGCCCTGCTGCCTGCAGCCTGGTAGGTTGGTAGGCTCAGTGCAGGCTTTTTCCAGGAACACACTCCATCTCCAGCTTTCCCATCTACAGCCAAGGCTGGTCCTGAAGGTGGCCAGACCGTTCTGAGTTTGTTCCCCAAGAGGACAGCCCTGCTGTTCCTGTGCTCAGCCAGCTGCAGATCACACTGTGCATTCAAGGATGTGGGTTTCTCTCTTGTTTCAGTCTCTTTGGCCCTGTTACACCAGTCCTGGGGCTGTGATCCGTGCTGAACGTGGTGGTGCTCCAGCCTTTCCATCTCACTCCTACTTCCAGCCCCAGCCATCAGCTTGTAGTGGACTTGGCAGTAAAACACCCCGTGGAGGGCAGCATAGTTTTGCAAGCTGGAAAACACACATTGGCACAGCTGTCAGTGGCTGTGTGGGAGGGGAGCTCTAGCACTGATGGACAGGCTTTCAGCAAAATCATTTTTCAGTGGGGAAGGGAGGGAGGGGGCTGAAGAATGGAACCTTTCAAAAGTAGTGTTGACTTTCTCAGAATATGTTTGGTTTTTCTTTCAAACATCAAAACAACATGAAAAACGAAACATTTCCTTGCATCCTTCCTTACATTTCCTCTGAGGGCTGTAGCCCAGGTTATGTGCAATCCCTTTCTCATTTACAGGCCAGGCTACATACCAGCACTTCATCTCTGCCCCTGTACACACAGCGTGGACCTTATGGGAAATAATGCCCAGGGCTCCCATGACACAACGACCGCAGGATGGGAGGAAGTGTCTGCAGAGCTGGGGGCAACAGGATTTCAAGCAGCCTCACAGGGGGAGGCTGTCTCAGCCACTGACAAGCTGAAAACAAGTCAGCATTGTGCCCTGGTGACAGGGAAGCAAACTACATCCTGAGCTGCATGGCCTAGAGAAGTGAATGTTCCTCTGTATCTCACTTTTGTAGGATTCTATGTGGAGTACTTTGTCCAGTTTTGGGCTCTTCACAGCAAAAAAGACTTTGCTGTACTGGAAGGAATCCAGCGAAAAGTCACTAAAGGGGTGAGGGACCTGTGTCATCTGAGGAGAAGCTGAGAGCCAGGTCCTGCCAGGAGAAGGTTAGGAGAAACCAGGTTAGGTCCTACCAGGAGAAACTTGGCTGTGTGTTTCTATTTAAATGGGAGGTTATAGAGAAGACAGGGCTGGAGTGCTCTTGGAGGGGAGCAGTGACAGGACAAGAGGCAATGGGAACAAATTGTAACACAGGGAATTGTGGTGAGATGCAAGAAGAACCATTTTCACTGGCAGTCAGATGTTCAAAGAGGGCCCCAACTGAGACTGTGTAACCTCCAGCCTTGCAGCCATTCACACCTCTCCTGGACATGTCCTGAACTCCTGCCCTTCCAGAAGTGCCTTCCAACCTACCTGGCTTGATGGGATGCTTGGGAACATGATTTGGTGGTGGACAGTGTTGGGTAAATGGTTGGACTCAGTGATCTTTTCTGACCTTAATGATTCTATGATCCTATGAACATAGAAGGCACCTAAATGACTCCTCCAATTACATCCCCTGTCAGTATTCCTAAACTGTAAATATTCATTGTAGTTTCAGCTCCCCCTTGCACCACCATCCGTGCAGATTCCTGATCCGCAGTGTCTGCAGGCTTGAGGCGGGCAGACTTCAGTCTCCAGTGATGAAGAGGCAGATGGAATCAGGGAAACTGCCTGCCCTTTTCCTCATTTCCCGAGTCCTGCTCTGTCAGAATTACCCTTGGACAAATTTGATGGAAATTACTTGGGCATCCCTTCAAAAGACCTGAGTCCTACCACTCACCTCAGCTTCCTGCCGCAGGCCTGGCAGCAGAAACACGAGTGGTGCACACAGCCCCTGTCAGTGGCCACACGCTCCACGGGGTACACAGGCTTCAGGCAGGAGACACACATTTCTTTCAATGTGGGCTGAAGAAGGAGAGAGTGAGGTTAAAGAGCTGAATCATGACCCCTTGGAAGTGCATCTGCAAGGTAATTTACTGAATCTCCTGCTTGTGTTACGTTGTCTGTTGTCCTCTTGTAGGTCTGTTGTGAGAGTTCAGATTCCTGTCTGACTTGGTTTGCCTGTCATCTTGGATGGGTCAGTGTAAATTTTCACTCAGAACAAAAAGACAGAACACTCGGATATCTGATGAGAAAAAGTATGCTCATTTGATTGAGAATAAATGGTTCATTCAGTTGAATCATTTAAAAACCTTGAGTGAGATGAGAAATGTTGCTCTGACTCAAAAACTCTGTGTAACTCCTGGAATCACTGGTATCTTATGACTGCTCACCCAGACACAGTCCAAACCTTGGAAAGGCAGCCCATATCAGCATAAAGCTTCCACAGCTCCATGGATCTGGTGATTTACTCCACTGTGTTTACTCTCTGGATTGTGTTGTGTGCCATGACGTGATTCCCCAAACACCTCTTTATGCGAAAAGCCCAGAGAATCTCTCTGGAATGCATTGCCAGCACCAGCCACATTAGTGGAGGGAGAGAGAGGAGAAAGAATCTTGGCTATCAGCCCAGCTGTAGAAATAGCTGCAGGTATTCTGCATGGTCAAGTGACCCAGAGGATGCAGGTGGCAGCGAGGATGTCTCTGTGCACTCCTCACTGTGGTGCAAAGCTCAGTTTAGCTGGTGAGTTAATCTGAAAATGCAGGTTTTCCAAAGCCCAAGAGGATCACAGATAGGCCCAGCCTAACTCTGGCAGGTCTGAGTACTGACACTCCCTCGTATCAGGGCAACTCTGCCTCTTTGTAGGGAGCTTGTGTGCTGCAGTTTGGCTGGGGGTCTCTGATCCCTCTGAGTTTTTTTGTTTGTTTTTTTCCATATGTTCCTACCCTGGTTTGCAGCATTTTCAGCTCAAAGAAAAGGCAAGTTTACTTTCTGCTCTCATGTGGAGTGGCTGATGGCCAGATTTTAGCTGTGACCAGAGTAAACAAGTTGGCATCCAGAGAAGCTGTGGATGCCCCTTCCCTGGAAATGTTCAAGGCCAGATTGGATGGGCCCTGAGCACCCTGATCTAGTGGCAAGTGTCCCTGCCATGGCAGGACTTTGAAATTAGATGATCTTTAAGGTCCCTCTTCCAACCCCAAACATTCTCTGGCTCTGTGTTTCTATAAAACAGGAAAGATGTTTCTGTATCTCCAGACATGAGTTGACAGGAACAAGAACAAGACAGGGAATGAAACTTTGTCTTTTACTTGCAATGGATGCCTGGGGAACAAATTTTTAACTTTTAACTTCCATTTGTCTGAATATACCATTAAGGCCAAGTTGTCTTTGTTTTCTGTGACAACACTTTCAAGAAGAGGAGTTTAACATCTTGAGGTTTCTTTCTTCCTTCTAGAGGGAAGCATGCAAGCAAAATCCCTGTCTTCCCTTCAGTCTGAAATAATCCCAGCACCCCTCTGCTCTTCCAGTCCTTTGCAGAGAGCAGACCACAGGTCTGTAAGTGAATACAGAAGTAATGGGTGTCTAAACTCCCAGCATTCTAGGTGGAGGTCCAGTGAAGGGAGTCAGAAGATTCTAAAGAATCTAAAATATCTACCCTGAAACAGGCTCATGTAGTTGTACAAAATCGATCTGCTTGCAAGGTGAATTTCACCAGTGGGACTGCAGAACTTCCTCTGGTGGTGATGAGCTCTCACCCAGACCAAGGGTCTGTGTCCTGGCAGAGAAGAGAGTAATTCAATATGTCTGTGCTATATAAGAAAAAAAATGCTTTCCTTTAATCATGAGCAAAGAAGGAAGCAGAGCTATTTAGCCAACAAGCAAGATTTCTGTCCTCTGAACTGGGAATGAATGTCTGAACTCCTGGAGTGTGTATCCAAAGTGGGATAACCTTTTATAGGGGGCACTGGTCTCTTTCACAGGGGGATTTATTTACAATGCTCCTTGTCTGACGCATGGCAAACACTCCTGCTCTTCAGAGGTGTATTTGTCAGCCCCAGGAATAAGCCTTCCTAATGGTCTGGAAGATAGAGAGGTGATTAGAAGCAATTGAATGGCACTGTTGGCAAGGAAATTATCCATAGGCTCCTGTGAAAAGCAGTTACAGGGTGTTCCTGGAAGGCTCTTCCAGCACACTGCTGATTACTGCAGTGCTCAAAGTTGCAGCTGGATTATGCCTTATCAGGTGTTGCCTTCTTTTCCTCGTGTGAATTCAAACCTTTATATAGCAGTAGAGGTCATCCTGAAAACGCCTGTGTTATGGATAAGTGGAGAAGCTGGGGAAGGGTCTGGAGCACAGGGCTTGTGAGAAGCAGCTGAGGGAGCTGGGGAGGCTCAGCCTGGAGAAAAGGAGGCTCTTGGGGCTCATTCTCACTCTCTACAACTCCCTGACAGGAGAGTGCAGCCTGGTGGGGGTTGTCTTTTCTCCCAAGTAGAAAGTAATAGGACCAAAGGAAATGGCCTCAAGTTGTGCCAATGGAGGTTTAGATTGGGTGTCAGAAAATATTTGCTCACAGAAAGGCTTGTCCTGCATTGGAACAGGCTGTCCAGGGCAGTGGTGGAGTCACCATTCCTGGAGGGATTCACAAGATTTGTAGATGTGGCCCTTGGGGACAGGGTGTAGTGGTTTGATGGTGCTGGGCTAATGGTTGGTCTTAGAGAGCTTTCCCAACTTTAATGATTCTGTGACTCCATGGTGAGCAGGAATCTTTCAGACTGAGGACTCAGTGACCTCAGGGAGGCCAGTGACTGACAGAGCTGGGAAGGGCAGTACTTTTTGTGGGCACTTCAGAGGGAACCAATTTCCTGTCCACTGCTGCAAAAGAACCAAACCTGTAGCTGAACTTGTCCTTTGAGCCCTCAAGGAGGTACAGTTCTGACAATACCAACTCTCCTCTCTCTCCTGGTCCACATAACTCTCCCACCCTGCTACTTTTGAAAATATCTACTGTGTGAGAATGCAGAGACTGACCAGAGCAAAGAACAGTGAACAAAGTCATGTCTTGTACCCCAAAATCACAGAAAATCTGTGACAACTCATTTGGGATCTGAAAGTTTGTATGTGCTCTGCTGGTTTATTATTGCAAAGTCTGAAGTGCAGGGAATGTGAACTGATCTTTCAGCTTGTGTTTGAGTTTCAAATCTTTGCATTTGTTTTTTTCTCTCCAGCTCTTTCAGTGTCTCAAGGAGCCATGTATGGTGCTGAAATAATGCAGCATCTGTCTCCTCATCATATTTCAGTTCCTAGCTGATGGAAATACCATGAAAGAAACACGTCTTAAATGATCTTAGCCTCATAAATGGCTCTTTGAGACATTTAGAAATCCTGTAAAACCAGATACACAAACAATAAGATTGGTATTTTTAAGCAGTGGCAGTGCAGGATATTTGGGTTTATTTGAGTTTATGTGGAGTAATTTCCATTGCCCAAATAACCTATTTGCATCTTACTAAAATTGCTCCACAGCTGTCCTTCAAGAGAAATGAAACAATCGTGGCATGGAAGCTGAGATGGAAACAAACAGGGAGAAGAAAGGAGTGTTGAAAAATTTTTGAAGATGATCTCCAGATAACTAACTCTCCCTTATTTTTGCACCTGGTCCTACTAAAGGAATTGGGAAGGTCAAAGTAGTTATTTTTTCTGATCACCTGAAAATAGATTTGCTCAGTTTATGATCTGCTCTTCCAGCTCAGCCTTCAGTGTGGAACTGAAAATTATGTCCCTATTCTTCTTTTGGCAAATCTTTCAAATACATGGGATTCTAGATGCAAATCAATGCATTCTGGTTATGTACCTCTTTTCTGGGGAGGAAGCAGAACTTCAGCGTGGTCTAGAACACCTTGAACAAGATGTTCATAATGCAAGATGACAATTGGTATTTAAAACACAACTATGGGCTTAGGGATATGGAGTGATAGACCCTGAGCTGTCCCTCCCTCTCCAGTGTCCTGCTCCTAATTCATTAGTGTGGGCTCTTTGTCCTCAGAGGAAAAAAGGCAAACATTAACTGGAACAACTTACTTATTTCTTTTTAATGAATTTAACCCATTTCAGATAAGCTGATGGACTGAGCAATGGGGTGTCTGCCTGTAGATCAATCACAGGAGCTGTAGTCAGACCCAGAGGTTGGCAGACTAGGTCTGAGCCAGGCTGTAAAGATGCAGCTCCACAGCCTCACCTCGAGTCCTGTGGGCAGTTTTGGTCACCACAATACAAGAAGGACACGAAACTATTAAAGAGTGTCCAAGGAAGGGCAACAAAGATGAAGGGCCTTGAGGAGAAGCCTTGTGAGGAGCAGCTTGGTCTGTTCAGCCTGGAGAAGAGGGGACTGAAGGGGACACCTCATTACAGTTAGAACTTCCTCATGAGGAGGAGGGACAGACATTGATCTCTTCTCTGTGTGACCAGTGACAGGAACTGAGGGAATGGCCTGAAGCTGTGTCAGGGGAGGTTTATGTTGGATGTCAGGAAAATGTGCTTTCCCCAGAGGGTGGTGGGCACTGGAACAGGTGCCCAGGGAAGTGGTCACAGCACCAGCCTGAGCTCAAGAAGTGTTTGGACAATGCTCTCAGCCACATGGTGGGATTTTTGGGGATTTCTTGTGCAGGGCCTGTAGCTGGACTCGATGGTCCTTGAGGATGCCCTCCAGCTCAGGACATGCTGTGATTCTGTGAGAAACACTCAGTTCCTCCACGGCTCCTCACATTCCCCCACAGCTGGAGTGAACTCCTTGCCACTCACACACCCCTGAGCTCGGTGTCAGGGGAGGCACAGCAGTGAGAAGGGGATGGGTCATCAGCTGCTCCTCCTCCCAAGGCTTGTGGGGGCCCAACACCTCAGCTGCCTTCTCCCATGGGGAAAGGGATACACACAACTGTCCAGACCTTTCCTGGTGCACCCACCCTACTCAGGCTCCACACACCTGCACAGAGGCCTGGACTGGGGGGTCTGTATCACCCTGGACTCATTTTTCAGATGAGAGTATGAACACTCTTTGCTGCAGGGCTGATGATCCACCCACACTGTAAAGCAGATGTAGACCAAATCCCCCCAGGGACTCTCAGTGTGGGATTCAACTGGTCTGTCCAGAGATGATTTCTAGGTATTTTCAGAGGAAACAGGCACAGAACAAAAGAAACTCAACCAGACCAAAATATTTTTAGAGGTAAAGTTTACCCTCAGAACGCAGCAATAGAAGTTAAAATTAAAAAAAAAAAAGAAAACCACAAAATATCTAAAATCTTGAGTTGAGAATGTACAAAACAAAGTCATAATAATAAGAAAAAATTGCTTTACAAAGTCTCAAAATTAATTTAAACAGTAAACATGTAGGAAAGCATGGAAAATCTAAAATAAGGGGTTTGTGTATACTAAATAATAAATTACAATTCTAGAAATAAAGAAAAAGAAAGCAGTAACCATGCTGACTCAAGAATCTTTCATAGCATCTTTCTTTGGGGGAATGGCATTGATAGTAGCTGTAAGTCTTGGCCTTACAATTTCCAGTATCATCAAACACTTTCCAGGAACTGAAAAACAAACTGATAAATAACTCCCCCAAGTCCAAGAGTGACAACTCAAGATTTTTTTTTTCCTTTTCTTTTCTTAGTGGCTAAGAGAAAACCTATCCAACCCACCCATCAATATGAGCTTGTGTGTGTATATATGTGTATGTGTAGGATGCCCTTCTTAGAAAAAGAAGGTACCATAAAGGTATTTGTTTGCCAGGGACCAGATTGATTGGTGCTTTAATTGATCCTACCTATCCTTCCCTCTGCAGTAGTTCAGAGAAGCCCTATCCAACACCTCCAACCACCCCCACCAAACATTCCAGGGGGAAGTACCCTAAGGTGCCCATGGATGGATTTTTCCCTTGTGCTTCTAACAGTGCCAGGACTCTGGGTTGTGGTGTAGCACCAAGTCTGCTGGGTTGGCCAGGTGAGGGCTGTTCTCCAGTGTCAAGGCAGGCTGCACTTGTCCTGTCTGTGTGCAAACACCAAGACGATGACCCTGAGAAGTCCTTAGGGTGTAGGTAAATCCCTGTGTGTAACGTGGATAAAACAGGAGAAATGTTTATCGTGGCCTTTCTCTTTTGTCTTATACAGTCCCCTCTTGTTCTCCAGAATCTCCTATTTCTTTGGCTTGGAGTTGCCAAAGGTGACAAAGACCACTCCTGGCTCCTGAAAACTCCCATTGGTGTGGAAGCCTTCACCTGGGCTCTTCAAGTACCTCCGAAACAGAGGGGAGGCAGATGCCTCATACTGGGGATGAGGAACCCCGTCACACGTGGAGGACGTTTGTGTCTCGGATTGCTTGGTGACCGTGGTGGACGAGGTGATGATTTTGTTTCCAAACTGGTCCATCTCCTCATACTGCTCCATGACAGTCCGGGTGGCTCCGTAGAGCTTGGACCCGTCGGGCCCTGTCTGCAGCTCCAAGATGCTTTTCTGCCTCCGTGGGTTTTGTGGACTGGGGACATTCAGGGAGCGGTATTCCGAAAAGCTGCCTTTCTTCCCACAGTGGCAGCTGTCTTTGGAGGCGTCCAGAGCACACTTCTCTTTGTCACTGGCTGGATGGGTGGCATTGCCAGGCGTGTGCTGTTTCATGGAGCTCAGCCCAGCTTTTGTTTGGATGGGGTCTGGCCTCTTCTCTGAGGGTTTTGTGTCGTGCCCAGCAGACCCTGTTGAGGGGTGGGTATAGGAGCTAAAGCTGTTCTGAGCAAAAGCATCCCTCTTTCCTGGAGAGTCAAGGCAGTCTGGTGAAGGGCCATCCTGGGGGGAATGTGCTGTCCTGGGTGATTCTGCTGGTTTCCTGGCAGCAGACTCAATGGTGATGTAGGAAGGTGAGGAGGGAGAGCTGACACGAGACTGAACAAGGCGGGGAATCTCTAGCTCTGCCTTGGCTGCCTCTGTCTTTTCTGCCACCTTTGCACTTTCCACAGATGCTGCCTCTCCTGTCTCCAGCATGACTTCCTCTTGCCTGGCTTTGCTTGAAACAATGCTGATTTTACGGATATTGCTGCTGCTCACAGAGCTTTGGGCGCTCCCCAGAGACTCCTTGAACAGCCCTGAGAGCCCAGCAATGTCTGATTCAGATTTGAGACTAGAAACAGAATAAATAGCCTTTTTGATGGCCTCCTCGATGTCCTGGATGCGGGCAAGTGTCTGCTCCTTCAGGTGGAGGATCTCAGCACTTGCTCGCTCCAGGTCCTCAAAAACCAGGTCCACTGAGGAGGCACTGTCAGTGTCCTCCTTGGCCCCAGCCTTGTCCTGTTGCTTGGCCTTCTGGCGCACAACCCACTTGGGGACCTTCTCAAAGAAGCTCTTGAGAGCCTTCACATCCACTTTGCTTGTCTCCTCCTCAAACTCCCTCACCCGGGTCAAGATCTCTTGCAGCTGCTCCTGTCTCCTGAGGTTCTCAAAGATCTCCATAGCCTCCTTGACGTTGCCTTTCATGATCTCCTCTTTGTGTACTGACAACCTCTTCCGACGCTCATCTTCCGTTTCTCTCTTTTTTTTCTCTCTCATAACAACCACTGGCTTCTCCTGGGCAGGTGTCTCTGTCTCCCTATCAGGACATTTCAGCTGCCTGCTGTTTCCCTGCTGGTGCTCCTCAAAGGAGTTCATCAGCTGCTGATGGAAGGACGTTGAATGAGACATTTGCCTCCTCTCATGCACCTGCTGCACAACTCTCTGACTATCCCACGATCCATAAGAATTGGATACACTTTCCCTTTCCACCTTGGATGAGGCATTTTGTGCAGTGCCATCTCCTCTTTTTGGAGGGGTGTTGTGACCCACAGGGGAGGTGCTTGGCTCAGTTTGTCCTGGCACGTCCTGTGTCTGTGCTCTGCCAGGACAGGCTGGAGGTGAGGAGCACCCACTCTCCTCTCGGCACGGCTCTGTCTGCCTTTGAGCCACCTCACCTGGGCATCTCCTTGGAGCAGCTGCTTTGTCAGCCATCATTCCCTGCTTGACCTCAAAACCAACCACTCCATTTTTCATTGGCTTTGAGGTCTTAGCACTGTCTGGTTCTACCTTTCCTTGTCCTTTGCTGGCCCTATACCTTTCTTCTGCTATTTGAAGAGGGGTTTTGGCAGTGTATTTTGGCAGCTTTCTCTCAGGGTTTATACCCTGAACTGTGACAGACTTCTTCACAGAAGTCTCTGAATTGCAGCATTTTGCTTGAACTTCCTCATAACCTGATTGTTCATGAACTTCCATGCAGCTTAATCCCAGCCCTGTGGGGGAAGGCCTTGGCTTGCTGATCTCCCTCAAGCCTGAAGGTTTTGGAGGCAGGGGTGGAGGGATGGGTTTTGTTGGTCTGTTTGTGCTGTAATTTGCAGAGGCAGAATGTGCCTCGTGTAAGAGGTGCTCAGGTTTTGGAGGGGGAACAGGTTTTTTCTTGGGTGGGGCAGTAGCTTCTGGTTTTGGAGGAGTCCTGGGCTTCTCTGCAGGACTCTGGTCACTGGGTTTGCAGGACAGAGAAGGAAAAGCAGGAGGAGGGTTCTGGAGTGCAGAACATCCTGGGGCTTCGTCTTTGCTGGTTGGTAATGGTTGGGCACCTTCTCTTGCTGCTTTAGTTGAGGGTGGGCAATGCTCTGCTTTCATCACAGCAACTGAGGGAGGAGGAGGAAAGTCATTATCAGCCTGTGACCCTGAAGCCACTACAGCAGTCTCGTTACTAGCGAGTTGAGTCTCATTTTTCTTTTTACACACAGAATAGGACTGCCCTGCATTTCTGTAAATCATAGCAGCTTTAAAATCCCCTCTGGAGACATTAACGTTAGACTTTTCCAGCGACTGAAGTGTGGCTTTTAAATTACCTCGGACCACGTCCTCCTTTTCTACCAGGCGCTGTTCTGTGGCGGCACTTTGCAGTGCTCTGATAGCTGTCTGCACATCCCCTCTGACACCAACATCTCTTCCTTCTTGCACTGATTGCTCTTTGTAATCAGACTCAACACAGGGGTTTATATAGGTTTTCACGGGTGTGGCAGTATAAAGGCCATCCTTAATGCTAAAATCTCTACTGGGCACAACTTGGATTTCCTGGCTCAATAGATGTCCTCCCTGTACTTCCTCAGAAGCACTGACCTTTTTGTGTGATGCTACGCTCTTCTGAGACATGCTTGTGTGGGTCTTGGATGCCTCCTGGACTCTGGTGGTGGTGGTCCTGGTGGCAGTGCTGCTGCTCTCCTGCTTGGTGGATGAGGAGTCCTGTTGGTGTACGGTGGACTGAAAGGTCATGGTCCCCTGTGAGCTGACTGTCTGCTGCCTGCAGGCTGTGTGGACCTCCTCCCTGTTCCTCTGGAACTTGCTCTGAACGTGGTGCTGGATGTTTTTTGCTTCTGCCGTCGCCAGCCTCAGGCTTTGCATCGCAGCCTGAAGATCAGTCCCCAGGGCCTTTTCTTCTGTCTGAGTCTGGCTGGCTTCCCCAGGCACCACACTCTGCTGTTTCCCATCAACTTCTGCCCTCTGAGCTGTCACTTGGGTTGGAAATGGGCCTTGTGTCACGGTTTTTGGTTCCTTCAAATGGGTAGTGGTGGCTTCTTCTTTCTCTGCCTTCTTGCTGGCATTTGAAGGCCTTTGGATTGACTTTGTAGTCACCTTAAGCCCTCCAGACAGAACTTCTTCCTTTCCCATTGCTGTGGGCAGGGGCTTCCCAAGACATTGCACACCTGCTGCATGCACAGCCTCTCTCTCTAACACACCCTCTCTGCCCATGCTTTCACATACAAATCCCTTTTTTGCCCCCTCCATAGCCCCTGGCTCGCCTCCTGCAATTACTTTCTCTATTTGTTCTTTATTTGGCAAGACATGTATGTTAACCCCTGGAACAACCCTTGGGCCGCTCTCCTCTGCCCCCTCCTCCTCTGCTTGGGAGGAGATGAGGGATTGTATCTCTGACTCCTGCTGGAGATTCTTCAGGTAGCTGAGGTCCCCCTTCTCAATGCAGCTCGCAAAAAGCTGGACATTTCCCTTCTCATTGTCCTCACGCTTGATGGTGGCTGCTGCTTTCTGCTCCTGGGAAGAAGCCAACAAGTTCCCAATTGTTGACTTCACGTCCCCCTTGACAACTTTCTGCTGGACAGAATGGAACAGGAGGGAGTAGAGAGTCATCTTCACCGATCCCGACTTTGTCTCTTGTAGGACCATCCCCTTTTTGATGGAAGCATCTTGACTGAGCAGACCCTGTAAGGCCTTGGCTACATCTCCACTCAGGTCCTCTTTGCCTTTAACAGCTTCGCTCTGGTCCAGCAGCTGCAATGGGCTTACTTTGATCTTGCCCTCTCTGTCCTCCTCCACCAGCGTGCTCTGTGCTTCCACATTGGTTCTGTGCAGGAGCTGCAGCATAATTCTCTGCAAGTGGCCTCCCACAATCTCCTCTTTCAGGATCTCTGGAGCTCCTGGGCTGCTGAGCTGGTACTTCACCATCTTCACACTCTCCATATCATTAGCTTCAATGAGAATCCCATCATGCTGGATAGCCTGGCAAGTGCAGAGAGTCTCTAAAGTCTCCTTCATGGTTCTTTCTTTCAGTTCTACTTCTATGCTACCTTCAGAAGCACTAAATTTATCCAGGGGCGTGCTCTCAAAGAGCCACGTTGTGCTTTTCACATCTGCACGAGGGATCTCTTCTTGGGCCCCAGTGCTGGCCGTCACCTCTGTGTCCTTAAGGGTGTCCATGGGCTGGGTTTCAAACAACCAGGTGCAGCGTTTTACGTCCCCTTTCTGGCTGTCCTCCCTCTGCACTGTGCTCATGGATGAGCTCCTCTCTGCGTCCCCGTACAGGGAGTCCACAGGATGGTTCTCAAAGAGCCAAGTGGATGTCCTCACGTCACCGCGCTGCACGTCGCTGACGCTGACCATCCTCACGTACTTCTTCTGGCCCACCTGCTGGGACTCAAAGAGCTGCTTGTTGGACTGAACATCTCCCTTCTGCACATCATCCACTGTTCTGGGCACAGACAACTTTCCCTCTGAGAAGGAGTCAAGAGGCTCTGTCTCAAACCGCCACCGGGCAGTCTGGACATCTCCTTTCTTGATGTCCTCTTGGGTGACAGCCCTAATCACAAACACCTCTTCTTCCTTCTTGATCTGATCCAGGGGCTTAGTTTCAAACAACCACCTGGCACCTTTCATGTCACCTTTCATGATTTCTTCTTTCTGCACTGAGGTGACCTCATGGTATCCTCCCTCTTTGTCCTGGATAGCGTATAAAGGTTGGCTCTCAAAGAGCATTGTGCAGGACTTGACATTAGCTTTGCTCATGGTGTCTTTCTGGATCTTCTGGAGTTCTGTCTCATCCACTTTGTCATGGATTTGGTCAAGGGAATATGTCTCGAATACGAACCTTTTTCCTCCAACATCTTCCCCCTTGACATCCTTTTCAGGAGGTATTTCCTGGATGCCCTCAGAGTTGTCCTTCAGGGTGTCCATGGGGTAGTTCTCAAAGAGCCACGTGAACTTGTGCACAGACCCAGCTGCAATTGTTCCAGCATCCTTCTGGGACTTTGGCTTGGTGGCTGTGTCCAAGGGCTTGGCTTCAAAGAACTCTTTGACTCTGGACACTTCCCCAGACTGGAACTCCACACGGCTGGAGTACCGCATGGTTTTTTTCCTGTCAGCTTCACTGGCAGCGCTGCTGCCCAAGGGTTCAGTCTCAAACAGGTGCCGGACAGTTTTGACATCCACTCCCTGTAATTCCTCCTGACTGTAGGCCTTACTGACTTGCAAATACTGCTCCTCCTGGCCTTTCAGGGAGTCCAGGGGCTGAGTCTCGAACATCCATGTGTAGGACTTCACGTCAGCTTGGGGCATGCTGCCATCCTCCTCCTCCTGCTTCTTCTCAGCCTTCTCGTACAGAGTGTGCATGGGCTGGGTCTCAAACAGCCACCTGCAGGTCTTCACATCCCCCTTCTGGGAGATCTCCCTCTTCACTGAGGGATGCTTCTCCCCTTCCGTGCCTTGGAGGTGAATGACATCCATGGGCTGCGTTTCAAAGAGCCACTTGGCTGTCCTGACATCCCCGGCCACCACCTCTTGTTTTGTGATCCCCCGTATTATATCCACTTTCTTGATGCTTTCATCAAACTGGTCCAGGGGTCTGGTTTCAAACATCCACTTGTAGTTCTTGACATCACCGCTGATGATCTGCTCTCTGCTTACAGAGGTGACTTCGTGGAAATTGCCAAAGCTATCCTTGATGGCATACAGGGGTGTTGTCTCAAACAGGATTTGGTTAGCTTTGACGTTGCCAGCTGGAATCTTCTCCTCTTCTTTGGTGGTGGGCTCAGCGTCAGCCTGCTTAATGCTGTCTAAGGGGAGAGTCTCAAACAGGGTCTTGAAAGATTTCACATCCCCTTTCACTACCTCTTCCATGCTGGTGGCTGGAATTTCTTCCTCAAATGCCTTGGAGATACTGCCAAGGGGACAGGTCTCAAAGACATGTTTTCTTTGCTTCACATCTCCCTTCTCCTCTGCTGAAAGCTCTACTTTCTTCAAACGTCCCACCTCAAAATTGTCTTTCAGGGTTTCCATTGGCTGCGTTTCGAAGAGCCAGAGTGTAGATTTCACGTCACCTCCAATCACTTGTTCTTTGGCTACAACGCTTTCTGAAGCTTCTCCTTTCAGGGAGTCAAGAGTCTGGGTCTCAAAGAGCAATCGTTGTTTAGTGACATCTGCCCCTGTCACAAAATCTGTGGAAGCCTTGAAGTCCTGTTCTTCAACTGTGATTTCTCTGATGGCATCCAGAGGCTGAGTTTCAAATATCCACCTCGCGCCGCTGACATCCGGCCTCCCAATTTCTTCCAGTGAAATCCCACGGATTATCTGCACTTTGGAAGTGTCCTTGTTGATGGTGTCCAGGGGCTGAGTCTCGAAGAGCCAACGAGCTGTCCTGACTGCGTTGCTCTGAATTTCTTCTCGGCAGACGGACTTGATTTCATGGATAGTCCCACTTTTGTCCCTGATGGCACAGAGGGGCTCTGTTTGGAAGAGCCTGACAGTCTTCTTAACATCACCTTTAAGCTCCTGGATTTCTGACTTGAGCTGTAGGATGCTCTTCTCTTCCACTGAGGAGCAGCGTCCTATGGCATCCAAGGACTGTGCTTCAAAGAGCTGTTTGGCCCCTTTCACATCTCCTCCCTGGACAGGGTCCTTGAGGACTGCCTCCTGCACCTCGGTTTCATCTGAATACAGTTTATTTAGTGTGTCCAGTGGCTGGGTTTCAAAGAGCCACCGGGCAGTGCGAACATCCCCTCTGGCAAGGTCTGTTTCTGACACCTTGGCTGATGTTGACAGGTTGTATCCATTTATGGACTGGTTTTCAAACCTCAGGGAAGTGCTTTTCACATCCCCACTGGGGATGATCTCTTCTTCTGTCAGCTTCTTGGTGGCTTGATGGTCCCCAATGGAGTCGAGTGCCCAGTTCTCAAAAATCCAGCGCATGGACTGAACCTCTCCTGGGAGAACTTTATCCAGGTTCACGGAGGCCTGTGCACTGGGATCCTCGGTGTTAAGCATTTCTGCCAGGTCCTCAGTCACAGCTTCCTCCAGGTTCTTCCTGAGCTCGGGGTGCATGTGCCTGTAGAGCCTCTTCAGCTCGTTCACCTGGCGCTGCTGGTAGAACTTGGAGAAGGCTTGTTTTGGGGGAGGCACAGGGAGTGCACTGAGATCCTGAGCCCCTGGAGCAGCCACCGAGCCAACGGCTGGAGGGGGAGGCAAGTCATCTTCCATTTTCTTGATGGCAACTTTGGATGATTTCTGAGCTTCTGACATCTTTGGGGAAACAGTTTCAAACGTCAGCATCACCTCTCACCCCCCGGCCCCCGTGGCTGTTAATGGTGTGAGCGGCAAAGGGAAAAGCCAACGGGGGAAATGCATGCACCCAGTAAGCTCCATACCTTTGGTTCAGTAGCACACAGCACTCCAAAACATCACAGCACTGCACACGCTCCAGGCTTGCTGTTAGCCCTGGTTCCACAGCAAAGCGAGGTCTCTAATCCAGGTGAGGTGGTTAGTCTACAATTCCCAGGATTCAGTCCAGCTGGAGCACCACAGAGGTGCCCAATTTGGACTATGTGACCAAGAGAGAGTGACCACAAGAAGGATAAGGCTGACTTAGAAAAGCCAGAGAAAAGTTAACTTCTCCCTCCTGCTGTCCAGTGTCCAGAACTGTTGTGTCCCCAGCTGAGGACCTGCAGAGAGTCTGGGAACAAAAGATTTGGGTGCAGCAGAAAGCCAAGGAGCTATTTGTGAAGGGATCTTGAGAAGAAAATGGGGAGAAGGAACCAAAATGTCCAACAGAGCTGACGAGGTTGGCTGGTGAGCTTTTGGTAGCACTATGGGCTGCCCACCCACTGCTCAGGAGGGAAGGATTGGGGAGGGATGTTCATCTGATTAATGATTTCTTCTGTTACACTCAGAAGTGTGCCCCATGTCACCATTTGCACAAGAATAGATGCACATTTACAGAGTTGGAGACTTAAATAAAGCTCTTCTGACTTGCAGACTTGTACAGGCATGAGGCTAACTAAGGTTTGCAAACTGCTGGAATCAGCAGGCCTGGTGGTCTGTGCTGCCTGAGGAGGAAAAGCAAGGCTGAGGGACCAGAAGCTGGGGTAACACCTGTAGCTGGGCGCCAGGAAAGTTAAACCTGTTTATGCTCAGTCAGACTGAGCTCATCTCAAATTCAAAGCAGTGTTGGTACAGAAATGAACAGAGCAGGCCGTGGTTTTTTTTCTCCTCAGTTTGTGCCTCCTGGGCACCGAGCACTGAACTGAGTACCTGCAACCTGCACTGCCTGGGCATTTATCTACAGGGAAGGTAGCTGAAGCCTTTAATCATTGTCTGAAAGAGACTGTAATCCTGGTGGCTTTCCTTTCAGTAAACAGATCTGCTGACCCTTGGCATGCCTGTGCAGTTACGTCTGCAGAGTTATGCCCGGAATATTATTAGTTGTTGCTCAAAGCAATGGTGCACGGTGTTATTTCACTCTGTTACACACAGATTGTTCTGGCTAAAAATAAGTTTCGAACATTAGTAAAAGAAACCCACATTTAGAACACCAAAATCAGCATATTTTGCAGCGAGTGAAAAACGAAAATCTTTCTCATGAGCCAATGTACTTGGAATGCACTTTTTAAAATAAGGGGTTTGGTTTCTTTTTTTTTTTAATCTGTGAAGAACTTCTGAATGTGGGGAAGGGCAGCTGAGCAGCTGATAGCTATATTCAGAATGTAAGTGCTCCTGGCTGCCTTGTGTGGGTATTTAGATCACACTCACAGGCCACAAATATTTGGTTAGATAACGGTGCTTATCTTAAACATTTCCTACCTTGCTTTTTTTCTGTCTGTGGGGAGAGTGAATGGAGTTGTCCTTCACAGTACTCTGGAAAAGATAAGAGGAGAAATGCCATTAAACTGCACAGCAAGACACATTATCTGCACATATATTTTTATATACTTATGTGTACTAATGTGTATATCAATTACAGAGAACTGAACCATGCAGGTGTGATTTTGTCTTTTGGTTCATTGGCAGTTCTGTATAGTTGAGAAAACAGTCTTATTCCAGGTTGATCAGATATATGTTTCCTAATGTCTCAGTCAACAAACAAAACCCCAAACATATTTTTTTTAAAGTTAGGGGAAAAACAAAACCAGCACTGATTTCTCCAAAGTTTGATTCAGCCTGTATTTTTCCTTACACTTCAATATTTAAAAGAATAAAACTGATCTACATTTGTGATGGCATTATGAGTTGTGTAATTGATTGCTTCGTAATTTAAAAAAAAAATTCTTGGTTTTCTAACCAGCTGTAATTTTCCAAATGCAGTCACCACTTCTTTATTTTCAACTGAGACTTCTTCATCTGGACCTCTCCCTGATAAACACTCGAGAGACTGCATCTCTGAACAGGGGCCCCTAAAAGGTTGAGAGTGTGGGGAAGCATGGATGTGTCTGCAGGAAGGGTCCAGATATGAAATCCCATCCCATGTCACTCCTGGATCACCTGTGGAACTGGGAAAATGGGAAAAATATGCCTCAAAACCCTTATAACCTGTATTATCCTGTGACCCGATAATCAGCCTGGAGTGGGGGATTAAATCCCTGGATCCCAGAGTAAGGGATATAAATAGAGAAGGACAGAGAGGTTGCAGAGCAAAGTTATGCTTGAATGTGGCATATACAGATATATATATATATATGGATATTATATATATATATATGGAGATATATATGTATATGTGTGTGTGTGTGTGGGAATGGGGATAGCGTGGAGACCTAGATGTTGCTCTGTGCCAATTATTTCCTCCATGGATGTATGTGAATATAAATATGCAAATAAAGAGGAAATCTCATTATGAGTAAACCGTACAGGCTGGTGGATGCAGGGACGTGTGTGCGTGTGTGAATTTAATATGCATGTGTTTGTACACATTTATCTTGCATTTGCAAGCGACACAGGGAAAATGGTAACTTTAGGGAAACCAAAGGGTGTTTTTTAGATTTCCAAAAGCAGACACGTTCTCTGTGGCCCCTCACAGGCGTTTGCAGGACGGGGCAGGGCCAGGATGCCGCGGGAGGCGGGCGGGCAGGACGCGGTCCTTACCGGCGGCGCGGGGCTGGCGCCAGCAGCAGCAGCTGTCTGCGAGAGATACCGAGCCGACAGCTCCTTCACAGAGGCCCTCCCTCGTCCTTGCTGAAGAGTGTGGCTGGTGCTGCCCGACGGGTCTAAAAATGACCGTGCCTGATCATCTGGAACAGGGAGAGACGTGCGTGGTGAGCCGGGAGCCACAGACAGGAGGGCAGGGCCAGCAGCCTCCCCAAGGGCTCTGCCAGGCCTCTGGCACCTCACACCGGGTCCCCCCACAGCCCTGGTGCCCCAAAACTCAGCATCACACTCCTCTGGTTCAGGGAAAAACTTGGACATTCCCATCTCCTTCATGGCTGAGGCAGAGTGGTGATGGGATGTGGATGGGAGTGACACTTTGGCTGTGACCTGATGGCCCCATACCCGCATCCCTGGGCAAGGCCATCACCAAACACGAGCGAGTCCGAGGACATAGAGGAACTACACACGTCCAGCTTGAGCCAATTCCTACTTTTTTTGCACTACACACATCCAGATTGAGCCAATTCCTAATTTTTTGCACTACACAAATCCAGCTTGAGCCAATTCCTAATTTTTTTGCACTACACACCTCCAGCTTGAGCCAATTCCTGCTTTTTTTGCTCCGTGGCCACACTGGTCTCCCATGGGTGTGCCTCACCAGCAGTTATACCCACTTATCTTTGCCTCTCCCCTGGGAGCTCATTTCAGGAGGGATGGGAAGGGTGAGACTTGCCACAGGATGTAGCAGAGAGCCCTTGGTAGAGCCTTCAAACCCTGCTCTGAATTTAGAGATTGGTATTTCGAGCTGCACCAGCTCCCATGGGGTCCTCACTGGAGCTCCAGTTTTCAAAGAAGGAAGCAACTCCTAAATGTAGCCAAGAACATCTGTTTTTTGCATTTATCTGCCTGGCGGGAGGATGGTTATCTCCAGGTCCCATCACAGACATACACAATATATAGAGATTTACACCTACAGGGTGCAACTCAGCCCTCCAGGTTAGTCAGGGCTGTAATTTCTCTGTTCCCACTGTGCAAACACGAGAAGGTTCTCCCGTTCTCTGCAGGGCTTGTGCTGCTGCATTCGGATTTAGTGAGGTATTTGCAATGCTTTTGGTTTGAACAATGGGCTCTCTCTCCACAAATCCAGCTATTGCACAGCCAGGAAAGGGCTGATGTACTTTTTAATACGTGCACATTAGAAGCCCTGCAGCCAATCCAGCACTCTTTGCCCTCAAACCTCAGCCCTCAAATCACGAGAATTAGAAAACAACAAACCTAATGGTTCTTCTTCTTTGTGTTCTGCATTTTAAGTTCAAATTTCCAAACTTTTCTCTAAAATACTGAACGAAACCTACTCTGGTTTTGTTTTAAATTGACAAGAAGCAACTCCATGCACTAAAAATGTGCTTCAAATGAAACAGATGTGGTCTTGAAAACCACATCTAGGAGATGGGAGTACCTCATGACAAGGCAGGGACCCTGTCTAGGCTGACACAAGCGTTCCTGTGCCTCACCATTGTGGTGAGAAGTGCTTAGCAAAAGCATCCCTGTGTCCATGAGCTGGGCTGGTGATGTTTAATGGTCTCTCCTACCCCAGGCTATGGGCATCACTGCTGAGATAATTTGTACTGACCTATAGGCCTGTATGTTCACTTACTGCACAAAAGAAAAGCAACATTCCCCTCCAGCCACGAACAAATAGTGCAGCTGAAGGAAGATTCCCAGTTCAGGCAGAGGGGAAATAGCACAGTGTCAGTGATGCCCGTTCCTTCACCCTTTAGCTTGGATGGATGAAGGGCCACAGGGCTTGTTTTATGGCAGATATAATTAGGATACAAGGCCTTTTGTTGAAAGCGTCCCCTTACTGCTTTTCTTTTTCTTTTTCTTTTCTTTCTTTTCTTTTCCTTTCCCTTTCCTTTCCTTTTCTTTCCTTTCCTTTCCTTTTCCTTTCCTTTCCTTTCCTTTCCTTTCCTTTCCTTTCCTTTCCTTTCCTTTCCTTTCCTTTCCTTTCCTTTCCTTTCCTTTCCTTTCTCCTTTCCTTTCCTTTCCTTTCCTTTCCTTTCCTTTCCTTTCCTTTCCTTTCCTTTCCTTTCCTTTCCTTTCCTTCTTCCCTTCTCATTTTTGACTATTTTTTCGTTTGCAGTGCACAGCCCTGTGTTTGCTCATCACTTCTCACAGAGCCTCCTGCCTTGGAGGAGGGCTGCTCCAACCCTCTGTGCTGGCTCTACACTTGCACAAAATCTGCTCTCTGCCCGACGGAACAGGCTGCTGCCTCCCTCTAAATCGCTAATTATAGACGAGAGCCGAAGAACAACAGTTCCCTCCTCTGACGGGAAGGCTGAGCTGTCACCTGTGCGGGGACAGCGACACCCGAGCGACACCGAGGACATCCCGGGAGCCGGGAGCGAGGCGCAGCATCCCCGGGGAGGAGCGGGGAGCTTCCAGCTGGAGGTGCCGGAGCACAGCTAAAGGTCGCTGTTCGCACCAGCCTAAGGGTGGTATTTGTAATGTGGAAGCCCGGTCTGAAACCCGTGGCGGCTCCACAGTTCTGTCCCGCGGAGCAGAAGGGCTCCGCCGGCGCGCTCGGCATCCGCCCGGCGCTGAGTGATGCATCCCGCGCCGCGCTGATTGACTGCGCCACTGCGGCCCCGGGGGTGTTAAACACGATACTTCAGGCATTAAAGCATCCCCTGTGAGCTAAAATAGGAGGAAAAGATCTCCTGAAACCCCCCTCCTCCCGTCCCAGCCAGTAGCTGGCACGGCGCTGCTGTCCAAATGAAGGATGCAGGGAATGCTCCTCCCTGCTGGCGTTTGTCGGCAAAATGTCCCTCGTGTCTGTGTCTGGCGCCGGATGAATCTGCACATTTTGTGTGAGGGGCTGCGATGTTTGGACTGCCCATAAGGAGCAGCTGTCGGGCTTCTTGAGCTCGTCCCATGCCCGGTGTGTGTGCAGGAGGGGTTTGGTTTACAGCAAGTCACAGCCCAGGCAGGCAGGGAGGGCTGTGAGACATGGAAACTTGCAGTAGGGGAATTTAATTCCTTGTATTCCTTGTATTAGTACTGACTGATCTTTGGCAAGGCAATGGGGGGAAAAGACTCTTAAATATTCTCAAAGTTCACTCACTTCCTCTCCAGTTATTGCCCATAAATCACTCATCTGCTCTGTCTCCTGCTGGAGATAATATTGCAGGTCTCTTGAACCAGAATCAACTCACACCTGGCAGCCAGCTCCTAACAAGTGGAAAACAAATCACCAACAAAACCTCTGCCCCCTCCCTCCCCTGAGAAAACCCCATCTCACCAGTGACAGGGCAGCTCTGTCTCGCCCTGCTTTCTATTTAAACCACTTTATCCTGTGAACAAACAACGCTACCCACCTGCTGGTGTCCACCACCTCTGCTGCTGGCACTCCTTCACAGCCCGGCTCCCACCACCAGCCCCAGTGAGCTACCGAGCGCCTGAGTCACCTATTAAAAAAGGAAGCTGCAAGCTCAGCACCAGTCCCCCGGGTCGCCTGGCCAACCACATGTCATCAGCTGCGCTCCCAAAATCAGCCCTGAGCAAACACAGCTGCCAGGCAAGCCTTTGTGTGCGAGCCGCGCCCGCCCTGCGGCGCTCCCGGGGCTTGTGTAACGGGGCTGGGGTCGGCTGGGGCATGCACAGGGCTCGCAGGAGTCAGAGGGAAAGGGGTGGCCCTTGGGGCAAGTTCTGCCAGGGTCCTGTCCCTTTCTATTGCTCAGACATGGGAGCAGTGCTGCAGAGAGCATCTCCTCCCGAATCCGGCATCCTCCGTCCCCTGCTCGGTGTCTGCTTGGCTTTGCTGCTCTGCAGGGCAATTTTGGGTTTGCCAGGTTGGCTGATGGGCCTGTCCTGTGCCATGGAGCACAGATGTGCTGTGGTCTCATGCCTTGGCTATGCCACGGCTCCAGCACCACGAGACATTTGGTGCATCCCGTGGTGCAGGACCCAAACCCAATTCTCAGAGGTCAGTAGGAGCAGAGATTCATGTCCTGGAGCTCCTTAGCACTGGGGAAGCCAGAGCAGGAAAATAAGTGATTTCTTCAGATTGTGAAAGCAGCTTTCTCTTCCAGGGGATGGAGGTGAGCTGAGAAGGAAAGGCTGCTTTGTGGCTCTCTGGGCTGGTTGTTTCCTGGGAGTTTGGGGCTGGTGTTCCCCCCTGCCTGGGATCAGCCATGGGTTACCCCCCATCAGACGGTCACTGCCAGCTCAGCCTCCTGACCCAGGAGTGTGTGACACCCGTGTGACTGGACACGTCCCCAGTACCCCCTGCTAGTCCCTGCTGTTCATCCCAGTGAAGCACTAGCACCTCACTGACCTGTCCCAAAGCTGGAAGCACATCCCTGCAGATGGGGATCCCATTTCTAAGTGCATCTGCCCTTGAATGTGGCAGCTGCAGGTGCAGAATCACATCTGTCTCACCCTTCTCCCAGTTTTTCTCCCCAGAGAATCAGTTCCCTGGCAAAAGTGACTCCTAAATACCAGCACAGCTCCACGGCTGGGCTGGGGGAATTTGCACAGATGGGTGAGCACCCATAAAAGCTGGCTGGGAAACCAGTGCTGCTGCTTAATCCAGGAGCCAGGCAGCCCATTGGGGGTGCTCAGTCAGTGGGGAAAGGTTTAAATCTCTGCCCTAACTCCTCTGCCAGTGGCCCAGGTCTACAGGGAAGCTCTGCCAGAGGGGACACCATTCTGAGGGAGCTGTAGGAAGCAGGGCAGGCTCCCTGCTGCCCCAGTTTGGAGGCTGCTGAGAAGGTGAGTGTTTCTGGGATGCTTCAAGGGTGCATGGGCAGGGAAGGGTAGTCCTGGAATGGTGAGGATTTGGGCAGGAGAGAATCTCTATCTGTTCCTCATTGCCCTCATGACCCACTCCTGAGGCTTTAGAGAATGTTAAAGTACCATCTGTTTTTTCTAAAGGAAAAAATAATGTGGAATAAAGATGCAACAGGGAGCATCAATTGGATTTTAGAATCTAGCAAAGACTGAGGACCAGTCATGCTCTAAAACACTCTGCTCACCCTCACGGGTGCTCCCTCCTGATGCCCAGATCACACTTTGTTCTCTTTTCAAACCACAGTACTTTCTCTCATTTTCAGTCCTACAAAGGACTGTGTTTGAAATTCAAGCTTTTTATTGCTGCCGTGGATCAGCCCATTATGTGCCAGAGTGGCAATTGTAAACATGTTCTTTTTACATAGATTTCATGAGGTTTTTTACTGTTTTGGCCCAAGAGTGCCTGTCATAACTATACAGGCTAGGACTCAACCTTTAAAAGTAACTACTGAGATTTTCTCATGCTCATCTACCAACTCAGCTGTAAGAACAGCACTGATTACTGTTGGATGATTAATGAAAATCATACAACTTAACAAGGCTTTTTTTTTTTCTGATTCCAAACTTTCATGAGTACACCTTGTCCTTTCAAATAAATTTGTCCAGCATTACATACAATAGATCCCTGATTTGGAGGTGGGAATCGCTGCTGGTATAGAACATAAATGTAATGACTAACACATATCAAATAAATAGAAATCATTCCCTTTTGAAAGGGTTTAAGAGAGATTTTTCCCTGTCTGCAAGCCACTTCCTGCAATGATTATACAAGTTCTGGTACATAGAGTTAATAGGTGATTTCTGGGGTGGGAAATGGGCTGAAAAGAAAAGCACTAGAAACAGGGGAAGGTGCTAGACAAAGAAGTAAAATAAAATAATGTAACTAAAGACCAGCTATGTTGAAGAGGATATAAGATTTAAATTATTGTCTCATGCATTAGGATTTTTCTACTAATTATAGTAAAACAATTAGCGTTTTTCACATGTATAAAGTTGCATTTGCAAATCTGAGAGGGTGGGAGGTGGTGAAAAAAAAAAAGTGTCTTGTTTCCTACCCTTGATTTTCAAAATCAGATCTCTTTGCAGTTTTCAGCACCTCCAAACCAAAGGTTCCTGATCTTTGGTCACTTCTGCATGAGTTTTTGGCTCTTTGGTATCAGCTGGAATGTCCTTTGCAGGAGCAGCATCATAGCTCCTCCAGGTAATTTCAAGAGCTTCTGAGAAGAGTTGGGGAAATTTAGCCTCAGGCAGAGCTGAGTATCTGCCCCAAGGCAGCTCGGGGCTATTTCTGGGCTTTGCAAAAATCCAGGAATGTGGAGGACTATTCCGGGCACCAAAAAAATGCCAAGAAGCTCTGCTGAGAGACAGCTGCGAGTGGCATTGCTGTTTGGGGACACGAGTGGCATTGCTGTTTGGGGACACAACCTTCCCGCGTGGGCCAGCTGCTGCGGGCTTGGCTTTCCTTGGGGAGGCTTCCAGCATCACCCCAGCACCCCATTTCCTTGGGGAGGCTTCCAGCATCACCCCATTTCCCTGGGGAAGGTTCCAGCATCACCCCATTTCCTTGGGGAGGCTTCCAGCATCACCCCCAGCACCCCATTTCCTTAGGGACAGTTCCAGCATCACCCCATCACCCCATTTCCTTGAGGAAGGTTCCAGCATCACCCCATTTCCTTGGGGAGGGTTCCCGTATCACCCCATTTCCCTGGGGAGGGTTCCAGCATCACCCCATCACCCCATGGTTGGATACCAAGCACCCAGAGGAGACTGTTCAGCCCTGACTGCATTGCCTCGTTCTCTGCGTCCCTCTGCTAAGTTAGTAAAGGGTTAATAAAGGCTGGGTGGATGTCCAGTGCCTCTGTCCCTGGCTGTGTGTCACTGGGGTGTCCAGCACTGCCTGCTGACACATCGTGGATCACACTGTTCTCGTACCCTCCAGTGACTCTTTATCTGCTATTCACAGAGGGGCTTTTCACTGGAATGGTGATAAACACCCCTCTGGACATTCATTCCCCTGTTTCTCTGTCTCCCCTATCCCACCATCAGCACTACTTTTATCCCTAACTCCTCTCCCAGGATCTTTTCCCTCCTGCAGCACAGCTCTTATGGAGTTCAGGATGGCTGTTCATGATAGCAGCTTCCCTCCCTCTGAAACCCAGGGAAAGCAACACTCAGCTCCCCTCTGGAACAGCCTCAGCCTGAGGAGAGGGCTTCTTGGCGTGCCACAAATACCAGACCTTTTAAGGGAAGCCCTCTGAAAAGATACCTTGGGAATGTGTGTGGAGGCACGAGCCCCGTGAGCATCCCTGGCCTCCCATCCTGCTGGGATGCAGGGCCCAGCTGGGATCAGGGCTGTGGCCTGCATCTCCCAGCATTTCTTGGCCGTGCCATGGTGTTTACGTGGGGGCATTGCAGGGATGCCTCGTGCCCTGAGGAGCTGCAAGGCCCTGCCTGGCCTTTCTATTCTTGTCCCGGTGTCTCCATGCCGCCACCGGCAGCCAAGAAAACTTCCAACTCTTTTGGGCCAAAGAGTCACGCCCCAAACCAATTTAGCAGTATCCTTTAAAGAGAAAACCCCAAAGCCACTTGTAGCTAGTGAGAATCCCGGGAATTTCTGTTTGTTTCTGAGCAAGGCAAATTGCCAGTGGGAATAAGGGAGAGGAGAGACGTGGTTGGCTTGGAAGTGTAAGATACCAGTGAAGTACAGCCCTTCAAGGAAAGATTCCTACTGCTCTGTCCAGACCCAGCCCTTGGACTTTCCCAAAGCTAAAGAAGGATTTTCTCCCTGTTACTAACAGGTTTAGGGCATCCTTACCTGGTTTCCCCCCAAAAGGAAGCTTTTGTATCCTGTAAAATACTGTGTCTGTTCAAGGGCTGAAAACAACCTTTGCAAGATGTTCCCACAGATTTCCACCCATTAATCCTTTAATTGCCACTAGCAAATCATCTACCACTTTGCCTGAAGAAGAGTATGGATTTTTATATTTTGCCTCTTATAAAGTGATATGTATACCTGAGGCACAGGGAAAGGAAGACAACTCCACTTTTCTCTGCCTAAATCTCTGTTTTCTAACAAAAATCTGAAGCTATTTCACTTTTTTCTTTTTTCTTTTTTTCTTCTTTGGAGACAAAGATTTGGATGAAAAGTGGAGACCTGGAGGGAACTTGGGAAAGCTACAGAATTTCTGTTATTCTCACAGCCATCAGCTGGACCTGAATCTCAGAAGGAAATATTGCCCATCAATAAATGCATGAGCTGAAAAAAATACTGCTTTATGCTCAGGTCAGCCCTTCCTACAGTGACTGAAGGGCATCCCCACGGCTGGACCTGAGGTCCTGGATATCCTGGTGACCACGAGACAGTCCTTGGAGCCAAAAGGCAAATGGATAATCAGATGTGAGACACACAAGGGTACATTTCTGCTCCATCTTAGAGTGACAGAGGTTTTTGGAGCCTCCTTGCACAAATGTGAGCACAGACAGGGAGTGGGGCATGGCCATATTAATGCTGCTGCCCCCACAGGCTCCTGAACCTTTTGTTTGGCTCAGGGTCACAAACGCATTTTTCAACCCTCTCTAGAGACAGGGATTGAAGAGAGAGGGAAAGAAATTCCCTCCTTAACTAATCCTTCCCTGCCTCCTCTTCCCTAGAGAAATAAGATGAAGCAAAGCTCATTTTCTTCTGAACAATCCACGTTTCCTGCCCACCCACTACCAGTCCTGAGCAGGGTTTGGGTCTGGAAGTGTCCCCTCCACCCCCAGCATTCTTCTGGCTCAGCTGGATCCCATACAGATTCTTTCCCCTGTTTGTGCTCAAAGTGATCAGAGTCATCATAAATAACATAGTTTTTGGGTTTGTTTTTTTGGGGGAGAGAGAAGACACTAAGGTCTGTCCCCCTGAATTTAAGCTTCAAAGCTGGGATTTTCTGTATTTTAGGACAGAAGAAAAGCAGAGTTACAATGATCCATTTCTGTCTAGAACATGCCCAGGTGCCCTTAACCATGGTCTTGAACCAAACCCAAGCCACCCTCCATGGAGCACACCTGCAGCATAGAACAGGATTTACCAAGCTCTGGGCCAGCAGAATAAAATCTATGGCTTTCCATGAGCTGCAACACCACTTTCATAGCTTGAAACACTAAACATCCTCCTTTGCCCTGCATTTTAGGATCAGTCTGAGGTTCATTTTCATGCAACACTTCACCCCATTCCAATCTACCCCCGAATTACTTACAGGGAGGTCTCTGTAGTCCCAACAGGTGAGTCGTGTCTCAGACAGCCCCAGTGGAAAATCTGTGTGAAACCCAGGGCCAGGCAGCCCCTTGTGTATCCCAAAAGGAGCCCTGCTCCACACCCCACACCCTCAGTCCTGTTCACTGCCTCCCAGTGCTCTCTGGCAGCTGGTTTTATCTCAGGGTGCTGGGCTATGTTGAGAGGATGAACCACTTGGGCTATTTTTAGGGAACAGTGAAATTGCTCTTCCACCAGGCTGAGTCAATCATGAGTCCCAGCAATCCTGCCCAGGGGTTGGGAAAGGCTGGGGCCCTGGCTTATTTTCAGAATTTATTCATTCAAAATACCCCTGGTGTAACCTGGTACGGGGTGGGGATGCACCCAGGCAGAGGTGCAATGGGGGAGAGGCATTTCCCTGACTCACTGTCACGTCCTCAGGCTGTGATCCTCACAGCCAGGGCCCTCTCTCACCTCTGGCCAAAGTTTTAAGAGAAAAGCTGGGAAGGTGACAGGTATAACCTACATTTTCTGGTTCCCTGTTTTCTCATCTGTTCCCGTATTTTAGAAGCAAGAATTTTAAAAAAAATTACTTGGGGAAAGTGACTAAAGAAGGACAACCACTCTGCCTGCTTTATGGTAAGAGGGGAATTGCTCCTATCATTGCAGGAGTGTGGTGTCACAGGTAGCTGCTCTGGGAAGTGTTTGAGAGGGATAATAACACAGCACTCAAACCTGGAGGACTCTCAATGTCCTCAAAGTTCAGCTGGGCAAAGAGTGCTATTTTTAGCATGTTAATGGTGGGTAAAACTGTGCTGGAGCTGGTGATCCTGCCTGGCCAAGCTAATTTTCAAACACAAACATAACCAAAGGTTCTGGGCGTGGTCTCAGAGTCCAGCTTTAGCAGGATGGGATGCCAGCTTGACTGATGTACCCAGCAATACTGAACCAGGCCCAGCTGTTCTCTCTTTGGTTTGCTTTTCTGACACCTGTAGGGAGTGTATATTTGAGAACAGCACCCCGTGGCAATGGAAGATGTGCACCAGAAGTCTCCATCACCTGAGATAAAACACTCCATGCTCTTTGTTGTAAAGGGCCAAGCTGATTTTCCAATTTCATATAACCCCAGAGTGGTTTGAGTTGGAAGGAACATTAAAAATCATCCAGTTCCCAACCTCCTGCCATGGACAGGGACACCTTCCACTGGGCCAGGTCGCTCAAGGCCCCATCCACACTGGCCAAAGGCACTTCCAGGGATGGGGCAGCCACAGCTTCTCTGGGCAACCCATTTCAATGCCTCACCATCCTCTGAGAAAAGGCTTTTCCCCCTAACATTTAATCTAAATCTCTCCTCTTTTAGTTTTAAATAATTCTTTATTGTCCTCTCACTATGTGCCCCTGTGAAAGGTTTCTCTCCCTCTTTTTATAAGCCCTCTTTAAGTCCTTAATGTTCAAATTTTTTCATGCACTTCTCCTGAACAGTTCTGCTGGAATTTTACAGGGGTCTTTGGAGGGGCTGCCTCTCTCTTTTCCCTGTGGGCCTGCAGGGATCAGGAGAGGATGCTACACATCACCCAGGCATGAGGTGTGGTTTCCTTGCCAGCATCTGGTGGCATCCCATCCCATCCCAACACGTCCAGCTGCAGATGGACATCTGTTTTCACTGGGGCTCCTGGAAGGGCCCAGCTCCTCTCTGCCACAGCCCAGTTTCTTTAACCATCCTGCAGGGCTAGGAGCTGCTGTTCCCCTGCTCTCTGTGTTAAGCCTGGTGCCTCTGGAGATCATCACCCCTCCTTCTCATGTGTTCTCTGCCTTCTTTGTTGCTCCCCTCCATAAATGAGGATCAGCAAAAGGGCTGTCAGGAGGGTGACAGGCGGGTCCTTGGTGGCAGCCAGGTGGGCTGGGGGTGGCAGGGGCTGTCAGCAGACACACACCCGCTCAGGTGGCACCCAGTGGCAGTGGTGTCTGCAAACACAGCAGCACGCTGGGGACTGAGAAATCTCACTCATTGCATGTGCATGGAGGGACATAAATGCAGGAGGTGAAGGGCAGAGCAGATCAGCTCAGTTAGCAGTGGGTGTTTGTGTCTCATGGCCAGCCTGTGCCTGGCAGGAGCACACAGGGTACGTGTGTACATCTGTGTGGAGTTCTGTTTTCATCTGCATCACCTGTTGAACGTGGCTGGCTGTTCACACTCCTCCTCCTCTCTCCATCCCTAGGTGAAGGACCTGCTCTGCTGTGGGCTGTGACTTCCCCGTGTGTCCCCACCAGTGCCCCTGCAAACTGCTCCTGCAGCCCTGAGGGACCTGAGCTGCCTGACAGCTCTGCACAGCTCCTGGGGAAAAGGTTTTGTCCTCCTCTCTGAAAGACAGCAACTAATTAGAAGGCAGGAAATGAGAAAAAATAAATCACGGGGGCTCTGGGATTCTCTGAGTGTGTGAGGGGAGAGATCAGAGATCAGGGTCTGGGACTGAGATGGGGTGGCTCTTGCTGGAAGCCCGGTGAAGAGGGCAGGAGGGTCTCAGCAAGGGAAAGGCTCTTTAGGTTAGACTGAGTGAAAGCAGAGTCTGGGGCTTGCAGGAAAAGCCAATTAGCAGGGACCAGCTTGTCTGCTTTGATTGTTGGCAGATCTCGGCCAGGCCGATGAGCAGGGGCTGACCCCTCCTCTGCCCTCCAAGAATCCCTAGGAACCACCGTGTCCTCCCTTGGCAGCCTCCCCCAAAAATGCCTGCGGTCCCAGCTTCCCTGATCGGCCACAGGGGCTGGGAGAGGTGACGGAGGATGGGTGGCAGGTCCTGCTGCCCCTTCTTTCTGTGAGGTGAGGAGTTTGAGTCGGGGGATAAGGTGGATCTCGTGCTTAAACACCTCAAGTTTCCCTCCTGCCCGAGCTGCAGAGGCACAGAGCAGGGAGAGCTGGACAGATTGGCAGCTTACAGGAGTCCTGACATCCAGCTCCTTCTTGCCATGCCCATGAAAACCAGCTGCTGAAAGGGAAACGAGCTTTCAAGGATTATTTTGACTGCAGGAGTCTCCATCATGGCAAGTGTCGGAGCTTCCTTGAACTCGGAGCCGAATCTGGCATGAGCACAGCCTTTTATCCTAAATCAGCGTTCCCCCCGCTCCTTCCAGACCCTCCCAGCTCACCAGCGATGCTCTCAGAGCAGAGCAGCGGGATGCAGAGGGCAGAATGAAGGCTGCAAAGCCGTGGCGAGAGGGAGGGCGGCAGCCCCGCCACGGCTGGGCTGGGGCTCCGCGCCCGGAGCATCCCTCGGAGCCCGATTTTGGGGCGGAACGAGGCGGTCCCCGTGTCGCTAGATGGCACCGCGGGCCCTCGCAGCGCTCCGGGCGGGCGCTGCAGCCAGCGGGGGATGGAGCAGCCCCTGCCGGGCCAGCCCTGGAACCAAACCCGGGGCTCCCGGAGAGCAGGATGGGGAACCCTGCCCGCTCCTTCACCTCCTCTCCTGGCTGGGAAAATCCCCTTGTGCAGAGGTGGAAATGAATAGGATAGGATAGGATAGGATAGGATAGGATAGGATAGGATAGGATAGGATAGGATAGGATAGGATAGGATAGGATAGGATAGGATAGGATAGGATAGAATAGAATAGAATAGAATAGAATAGAATAGAATAGAATAGAATAGAATAGAATAGAATAGAATAGAATAGAATAGAATAGAATAGAATAGAATAGAATAGAATAGGGAAAGGAAAGGGAAGGGAAAGGGAAAGGGAAAGGGAAAGGGAAAGGGAAAGGGAAAGGGAAAGGGAAAGGGAAAGGGAAAGGGAAGGGAAGGGAAGGGAAGGGAAGGGAAGGGAAGGGAAGGGAAGGGAAGGGAAGGGAAGGGAAGGGAAGGGAAGGGAAGGGAAGGGAAGGGAAGGGAAGGGAAGGGAAGGGAAGGGAAGGGAAGGGAAGGGAAGGGAAGGGAAGGGAAGGGAAGGGAAGGGAAGGGAAGGGAAGGGAAGGGAAGGGAAGGGAAGGGAAGGAAAGGAAAGGAAAGGAAAGGAAAGGAAAGGAAAGGAAAGGAAAGGAAAGGAAAGGAAAGGAAAGGAAAGGAAAGGAAAGGAAAGGAAAGGAAAGGAAAGGAAAGGAAAGGAAAGGAAAGGAAAGGAAAGGAAAGGAAAGGAAAGGAAAGGAAAGGAAAGGTTTGCAGGTGAGTTTGAGGCTGCCTGGATGCTCTGTAATTTGCAGTCACCTCAGGCCCCTGTTTCATCTTTGCTCTGCACTGAGGTAACATCTCCACATGCCCTTCAGCTGAAAGCCCTGGATAATGGAGCAGTGTTAATGCACATACACAAACCTGTGTGCATGTCCCTTTTCTCCCTTCCTTGGTCACAATTCCCTCTCTCTGATTGCCAAAATTCATCTATAAGTTGTTGATTTTTAAATCCAGAGTACTCAGAAGACTCTACCTGCAATAAATTAGCTGGTGTCTTCTTCTGAATATTAAAGGGCTCAAGCTTTCAACTGTTTCCCTCTGGGAAGAATGGTTCCTTGATTTGCCATCTTCTTTCCCAGCAAGAATTTTGTTCTGCTGTGTAAGTCTTCCATTTTAATCTCATTGCTGCAGGCTACAGCCACTTGGACCTCTTTAACTGGTGACTTGGGGATGTCTTTGGTGGCAGCTTCCTCTGGATCATCTGATATCACCAGCATGACCAGGGGCACAGCCCAGCTGGTTTGGCTGGCTGGAAATGTACTTTTCTAAGAGGTGTGAAAGCCACCCCCTTTGAGCAATGCTCAGGCCTGCAGCAGTGTCTCAGGTGTGACTGTGCTGTGCCTGGAAAGAGACGCAGCCACTGGTGCTTTGACTTTTTGTGCAGTTATTCAGCTCCAAATTGTCAGGTGTTTGCTGATAAACCCAGCAGAGCTGTCTTGAACACTGCCAAGCTGTTGCCCTCCATATCAGACATCCCAGCCCCTGAGAACTCTGGTTTGTGCTTAGCTTGTGTTATTTTGTGGCACCAACACCTCTCTCTCCATGGGAATGATGGAACACAGCACAGGTACAGCCTTGGATGCAGCTGGCCCCTGAGAAATTTGGGACAGCTGGCTCCTGGACTTTTTTAGGAAGCATTACAACTCCTGTCTCTGAGCAAATCCAGCACATACCTCGGTGGTAGCTGTCGTATTCCCAGCTCCCTGGATGGAATTTCCTCCCCAGAAGGACCTCACACAAAGCCCCTCCAATGAAGCAGGGCCACATGGAGCCGTGGCTATTACAGGGCCTTTGAGTCAGGGGCTGGGGAGTGGTGTAAGGCTCTAAGATAGGCCATGATTCACCCCTGGCCAGCCAGGGGAAAAGACATTCCTGGCTCTGGAAAAGGCACACAGAACTGTGACAGCGTTGAGCTAGATAGCCTGGTGACATCATGTGCTCTGATACTAAAAAAAAAAAAAAAAAAAAAAAAAAAAAAAAAAAAAAAAAAAAAAAAAAAAATCCCAGCAATGCTGTGGAAACCTCAGCTCCATCATTTGTGTGCTTGTGTGAGAGCCTTCTTTTCCCATGCAGTTGTGTAATTAAATACAGGGTCTCAAATCCAGGCAGCGTGTGATCCTTTCCCCTCCCCTCTTGTGTGAAGGGCAAGAAAGAATTGAAAGAAAAAAGAGCAAATCCTAAATACATGGTTTAAGGGGACTCTGAATTCCTGATCCAGGGCCATAAATTGTGGGATGGTCCAGTGGTCTCTAATCCAGTCATTATGGGATTTTTGGAGACCTGTTTTTTTTCTGCCCCAAGTTAAACAGCAAAGTTTGGCAAAATTCAGCCAATTCCCATGTGAAGCTTGGATTCCTCACTCCTGACAGATGCCTCTTGCCTTGAAATATCCCTGACCTGCTTTAGTCCCGATGATATCATAACATTAGGGATCACTTACATGCCCTGTCTTAAGCCAAGGATGACTCTCTGATACACCACTGCTGCCAAATTCAAAAAGGAGCCCAGCCAAGGCTCCTTAGTTAGGTACAAAGGAACCTCTCCCTCTTCCTCTCCTCAAGGCTGAGGTGCAGGGAGATATTACTCATCCCAAACTAAACATGGATGTATTTCTGCCTTGGTATTTAATAGCAGCTATTTTTAACTGCTGGGATAACAGCACAGGCAGAGCCAGCATGGCTCTGTGGACTCATCACTGGCCCAGGTCCTGGCTGTGCTGGGATTTGCCAGCTCATTTAGTGGGACTAATCAGTCAAGGGGTTGTCTGCTCCCTGTGCTCCCTATCCTTGGCCACATTCCTGGATGTCCAGTCCTGGCAGGACCCACAAGTGCCCAGGCAGCATGGCCTGGTCAGTGTCTGCTGTGGGAAATACAGCTCTGTGTCAGGACCAAGCAGAGCCTTCCCAGCTGCATCTATAGAGGTGGAAACAGGGTAGCAATGATGCCTGGAAATTAAAATAAATCCAACTCACAGCTTCTGCCCATGGCTGAGTCATCGGCTGTACCTGGCACCAAGGAGAGGATCCCCTGCCTGTCCCAGGACTGCTTCCCTTCCTGTGTGGGAACAACAGCAGGGAAACAGGTAAATTCCCACAAACAGAGGAGAGGAACAGCACAAAGGCCAGTGTGGGGGAAGTGACAGTACCAGAGGCTTTCCAGAGCCAAAGGTGGCTTTTTTTTCCTGCAGGACCCAGCCTTGGCTTTGCTCTGTTCTCTCCAAGGGCTGTGCTTCACAGCTTTTTGATTCTCCTTCTCGTTTCCAGAGCTAAGTGGTATTTTCCCTACCTGTCTTTGATTTTGAGGCCACCTTTCAGAGACAGGATATCATGCAGCAAAGAGATGAACATGATAATTTCTAACAGGATCTCAACCATAATTAATATTCCAGATGATATCAACATGGTTGATATAATTTCCCATGTTTCCTTGATGTAGGTCTCTCTCTAGGCTGTTCATTCCTACCAAATCCTTCCCTCCAGGCAGAGGATCATCACAAGGAGTGGCTTGTTGGAACATTTGACCTCTGCCCTTGGTGCCATTAAATCACCCAGAGCTGGATGGAACTAGGCATGAACATCCACAGGGAAACGTGTCCCCTGTGCCTAGGGACCGACATCCGTGGGTGATGAGTCACCACCACGAAGTCCAGGAATTTATAAAGATAAAATCTATTTCCAGGGCCTTTTGAAGAAGAGCACCTACTGACCTTTGCAGCAGACTCCTTCCCTGGGGTGGTGGCAGGACTCCATCGTGCCTTCCTCTGGATGCTCTGGAGAGGGGAGAGGAGGGCTGGCTCTCCGTGGGGTTTGCTCTCCATGCTCAGGGGCTGGATTGTTGTCAGGACACTGGTGTGATCAGCATCCCTCTTCCTCAAAGGGCCTTTGGGAGGTGATGCCTCCAGTGGGGCACAGTGTGAACTCTTACAGTGTGGGGTGATTTTAGGGGTGTCAGGGCTGGTCAGGAGTCCTCTGAAATTCCTTGCTGGAGCACCAGTCTTAGGGATGGGAACACCCTCCATGGCCTTGCTTGAGCACATGTCACAGGGATGACTTCCAGGTAAGGCACGGTTTTTCCCCACTGGAATGACATTGTTCTGTGATGGATATCTTGCATCCATGAGCTAAAAAAAAAAAAAAAATCAAAAATCAAACACAAAACATTGAAATAGGTTCTGGTATAATTTCAATAATAAATCATACGACATTTTATTTCCTGCTCTTGTACTTCAGGCATCACATCCATCAATTTTCTAGCTTTGTGGAATGAAAGAATATTCCCTCACTTTCTGTTTTTTGGAGTGAATGTCAGGGACACAACTTAAACTCTAGCCCTTTTTGAAGTGTTGAAGTTTCTGTCTTGCATGCTTCCAGTGAACCCTCCTGACTTGTTGATGAACATGCAAGAAAGCCTTGGAGAAGAAAAAATGTGGCCAGTGGTTGTCTTCCCTCCTGAATCATTGCCTTATTCCCATTTCTATCCTCCTACTCTGTGAAAATGTGTTTCCAAACAGTTGGGAAAAAAAACCAAAAAACCCCTCTCTATCATTTAATAAGAAATTTCCAGTTTCTTCTTAGAACTAGACTGAAAATAAAAATTTTCAGATCCTGCCTTTTGTTTAATTAGGTGGATTTCATCTTTTTGTGAGATCTTGGGTTATGTAACCAGAAAAAAAGGTGTATTCTATTTCATCTGTAGAAAGCTTTGGGGGGTGGTTTGTTTTTCCTTTATCTCTTGTAACTCCAGGGGGGAGGAGGGTGGATGCCTTCTGATAACAGCCCAGCTGTTAAACCAGGTGGGGCAGTGTTTGTGATCTCTGTCACCTCTGCCCACCCTCGGGGATATCTTCTGTTCATGGGCCATTGAGGCTCACAGTGACTGACACATTCCATCATCCATTGGGAGATGCTCCACCCAGGGGGATGAGCCAACCATTCCCTACCCAGATAAAAATGGGGACACAGGGACCCCAGGGATCCTCTTTGCCACTGGATTCCCAGAGGAAGACTGGACTCATCTCACTGGCACTGAACCTGTCTGCAGGATCATCTCTACTCCAACAGAACCACATCTGTCACTCCAGGAGGATTTATCTGGACTGCTTCCAACACCCTGGCCAACAGGGTGTTAGATGGTATGTCTGACTCTGTCAGGATTTTCTAGGACTTTTGTTTGTTTACTTGCTTGTTTTCTTGTATTACTGCATTTGTATTTTTAATATTCCTAGTAAAGAACTGTTATTCCCATATTTTTACCTGAAAACTCCTAATTGCAAAATTGTAATAATTTAGAGGGAAGGGGTTTTACATTCTCCATTCCAGGGAAACTCCAGTTTTCCCTGACAGATACCTGTCTTTCCAAACCAAGACATGTGATCAGTGGGAATCACCCCCATTTTTACCAGAAAAGCTGGATAAAGTCCAGAATATCTGGACTATCAGTGTGTTATCTTCTCTTTTCTTATTCCAGGTTGTATGAGGCTCCTTATCACAAAGCAGGGTCAAATGAGCAAACACAGAGCTGAGAACTGCACATTATGGCAATGAGTTTGCAGTCAAAATATGAGGAACACTGGCAGGTGGGAGGTGTCCCTTTGCCAAGATGTGGGAGCAGCAGTCACAGCTTCTGGCTGGGGGGAATTCCATTTAAGATGCTGAATTGCAGACCCTTAAATGCAAAATCTACCTATGAACCTGGTGTCTAAAGTCCAATTACAGTAAAAAACACCAAGACAGTGCCAGAGTGGTGGAGTAGAATGGTAGAAATGACACAAGCATCTAATTTGAGACACACAGGGCAACATCAAAAAACCTCCAGCTGCTGGTGCAGGAGGACAGAGATGCCCCAGGATCATCCCTACCAGCCCAAAGTGGCTCTCTGCGTGCCTTAATGACTTTCAATCCAGTATTAAATCCCCTGCCAGGTCCTTCACTTCTTGATTGTCTTCTGTTAGCCTCTACCTCCACAATTTTTTTCCCTCCACAGCAACCTGAATATTATACATGAAATTTCCATCCTGGAGCATCTCATGTGTGCCAGTCCATCTGTACATACTAAGAGGCAGTTGGGTCTGACCTGTCCTGGGCTGTCCTGAGAACAGCACCAGTTATTGCAGAAAATTCTGAGGGTTTTTTTTTTGTCTCTCATTGCCGTGAACTGGAGCTTTATGTTGTGAGGACAGCCCATACCAACAGCTCTGAGCCTTTGGCTCTCACCTTGAGCTGTTCTTGCTTGGTCATGGTTTTTTCACCGTTCAGGATGCGCTGGTACCTGCAGGAAAGACAGGAAATGGCACCTCAGTCCCTTTTCAGCCTGAATTTTTTTTGCATGTTGTGGACAGGCTCATTCTGCCTTCCCCTACCCTCTGGAAAATATCAAAGCCAAAAGACTACAAAGGGAAGTTTGAAGAGTGGCAGAGATAAGAGAAATCTCCCAAAGAGGACTGGTTTTAGCTCAGGGCAGTCCTGCCAGGGCCATTGTGAGCCCTCTCCTCCCAAGCTCCATGCAGAAGTGTCCCTGGAGCATCCGTGTCCCCCCTGGTGGGGATGTGTTGGGGGTTTACATTGCCTGAACAAGGTGTGTTTTTGCTCTTTTGCTCTTTTCTGATTTATAGCTTGGAGCTGAAGTCAGGCTCTCCAGAAAGTAAATTTATTCATCTTTAACCTAATGTAAAGGGATTTACCAAGTCAGTACCTGACCTAATACAGCACCAGTGGTGAGTGAGACCTTTGCAGAAGAAACCACCTTCCTTCTCTTCTGTGCTCTGGGCACTGCACACTCAGTTTTCTGCTGAGACCCTGTCAGAGAGACGGCTATTTACAGTGGAAACAAACCAATTTTGGGGATATTTGGAACTAAACTGTCCCACGGGGAAGTTCAAGAGACAGACTGGACAGCTGCTCTGTCACTCTTACATGGAGGGAGATGCACCTCAGGTTCTGTTCCTCATCTCATTCGTCTCACTCTTGGCAGCGTTTTGGTCTGATCTCAGTTATGGGTTGTAACAAGAAGAGAAATCAGCCCTTAGGAGGCTTGGGCTGAAATGTGACTCTCCCTGGAGCCTTTTGGCAAGAGACTATTGAGAGAAACCAGGAGGGGATGCAGTGCCCATACCCCTCTTTCCTCCCCATCAGCTCATCTCTCCAGCATTTGCTCCTTCCCTTGTGGCACCTTACAAACTACCGAGATTAAAAGCTTTAATTGTCCACCTGGGAATGCTCCAGTCCTTGGGGTCAAGGGCAAATTCCTCTGAGTCATTTTATTTAGTGAAGATTGTCCGGTGTGTCTGGATTTTAAATCAGGACTTGTCTCCCAAGACATAATAATGCACTGGAAATATAGAACAGACAGGAGCACTCGTGACAGAAAACACACACCTCTCACTCGAGACCTGAGCTTGGGATGCTGTGCTTGGGAAAGATCTTGTCTGAGTGAGATTTGTTTGTTGCAGAGGTGGAGAGGGAGGGTCCTCCCTGGAACCCCTCGGAGCTGAGGTGAGCTGCAAGCACAGATCAAACACCCACCTGGCAACCAGCTCTGAGACAGACACAGCTTTCCTCAGAAGAACTGCCCTGAGCTCTGGATTGCTCCTGGGAGAATGGCACAGAGAAGGGAAGGACTGAGCTGGCCTCAGCTTCTCAGCTTTTCCCATGTTTTCTGTCTGCTGGCATCGAAACAAGAGAGCAAAGGTTATGGTGCTGAATGTGAAGACTCAGGGAAAAGAGGCCAAAAATCAGTGTGTCCATCTCCACTCAGGGGATCAGGCTCAGTAAAGGGCTGTGGAGCAAGTGCTGTCTTCAGAGATACATCTGCAAACCTCATCACTGAAATTCACTTTTGAAAAACAAAATGGAGTTAAAGCAGACACAAAGTTAAATTAAGTCACACTCAATGCAGGGAATTGGTCTTTTCTACTCTGTCTACCACTTGTCTCATTCTTTAGATCCCCAACTTCACCTCTATGACAGTGAGAGACTTGAAGAAAAAAAAAAAAAGTGAAGAAAATTAGCTTTAAATAATTTAAAAGTTATTTAATGCAATTTGCATATGCATTATTAGTTAAAATTTTCTGATGTTTCCAGTGTCACATAGACCTGAACCAGCTCTGGATTCAGACAGTTACTGGAGATTTAAGTACCCCTTGGCCTCTTCTGCCCAAAATGTTCTTGTTTTCCAGACTTCAGCAATGTGCAGCAGAAGTCTCAGGCATTGTATTTGCAGTGACTGATCTGACACTTGGAAGTACATTAGGTCATCTGGGGTTCATTTTCTGAATGTAGACAGAGCTCTGGGGACCTACAAGTTATATGTAATTGCTTTTTAATTACTGACACAGACATTTGAACTACAGGATTATTAAGTACTTGTATTTACATTTTGAAAGGATTTGTTCTAAAAGCCACGTTGCTTGTAAAAAAAAAGTTTCATCAGCAGTTTCTGTGGTTCTGGCCTGAATATTATTCAGTGTCCAGTCATTTTCCACCCTGTTTGGGTGTCCACTTCCAGATGCTCTCAAAAGGGACAGATTTTTGGGGGGACAAGAATGTCATTCAGCAGCTTGTGAATATCTGCTTCCCTTCTCATGCCTGTTAAGATGTCTCAAATAAAGACCAGAGGGAGGGAAAAATATTTCTCACTAGTTGCTTTAAAAATTTCCTTCTTTTTTTTGGTTTTCCACGTCATTTTCCACAGTGTTAGAGAAGAGACAGATCTGTCACATCACAGGCTCCCACCTCCCACAGTTAAGGGTTGTTTCTCATTTTTGTGGTGGTGTCTAACATTAAACAATTCCAGGTTAAGGGCCCTCCAGGGATTTGCTTTGTGGCAAAATGAGCCTGTTAGGAGAGCAGTATTCCCTACCCCTCCTTTCCTTTAAATACAGGCAGTAGAGGAAAATACCCTTCTCAGCCCACCCTGAACAGTTCCCACAGCCTGCACAGCATCCCCCTAGCTGCTAAGGGTTTACAGGGTTTTTGTGATATTAATTCATTCCATCTCCTGTGATCTGGGAGGGTTTTTTGTGTAAAATCACTTACATGCCAGAGCGCTTCCCTCTGCCTGAGATCTGCCATTTGATATTCTCCTTGGGGCTCTCCAGCACCACGCTGCTGGCTCCTTCCTCTGTGCAGGAGAGGAGGCAAAGTCCCTTGGCAGAGCTGCAATTAAATATTAAAAGCTGATGTGCAAATGGGGATGGTGTTGAATTGGAGAGCTGGCACTGAAGAGAGGAGATGGAGGCTCCTCCTGTCAGCTTTTTGCCAATTATTGAGGTCTCATTCCTCCCCATAAAATCACGAGGTAAGTTCAGATCCTAGACCCAAAGCTGGAGCCTGATTTAGGTGGGAACTGCTGGAATCCACGTCCCCACCTTGTCTCAGTGGAATGAGCTCCACTGTAGTGAGGGGATCTTTAAATGGATGCTTCTGGCACAGGTCATACACTCATACTCCAAACCAGGGAATGTTTTCAGTTCAATTTGTGGTTCCCTGGGCTTGTGGCTTTTCTGGGGAGGTTCTGCAGGAGCTGCAGGAGAGGGCTTCACTCTGGGGTGTTAACAGCTCCAGGGAATAAACACTCTGCTCCTCCTGGCAAAAATGAAAAGCAGGCCAGGGGCCAGATGAAATGAATTGAAATAATTCACCATTAGGGGAAACAGAGGGCAGGACCATCTGAGGAGATTTGATTTAGCCAAAATCTAAGTTTGATTAAAGTCAGAGTCTGGTCAAGTAGCCTCCTCAGCCTCTCAAAAAGCACCATGGCCACAAAAAGAGCTGCTTTTCACCTAACAATAACTGGGTTACTGTGAAGTTGTCTCTGGGATTTGTTCTGCTCACACTGGAAAGTTGACCAAGCAGCAAAGCCAGTGCACAAATGAGAGCAGATCACTGTGTTGGCTTATAATAAACAAGAAAAGCTACATTTGACATCAAAAATTGGAAAATAATTTACCCAGAAATGACTAAGCTAAGCAAGAAACCTTGGAGATGAGAAGGCAGTGAGTCAGGGCAAGGCAGAGATCTGGATAAACAAATGGAGTGTCCCTGTCATTGCTGGAGGAAATAATAGCTTGCACTTCTCCATCTGTTCTGATTCAGCTCTTACTGGAACAAACCTCCTTCCTGAGCTTTTATTTCAACATCTAAAACAACTGAGAAGCACTAATGGTTTTAATTCTCTGTCCTGTGGATAGACACAAGTTTGTACCCCGGGGTGAGCTCTGGTCATGGTGTCAGTCCTGCTCCTTTCAGCAGTGCCTAAGACCAGCCTGGAGCTGAGCCCTGCCTTTGTACACGCTCAGGATTGTGCCAGACCTTCTCCCAGGGTCTCCCTGAACTGATGGACAATTCAGCTCTTGGAGGACTGTGCAGGATGCCCTGCATGGTAATGGGAAAATCCCAAAGACTGCAGCAACTGCTGGATTATCAAGAGACAAACCTGATGGAGGACAGAAGGATTTTAATTCTGTGGGCATCCCAAAGCTCTGAAGCTGGGATGCATCCCTGATAGTTATTTATTTTAGTGGAGGAGGATTTGGCTGCCAGAATGAAACAATGAACACTGCACTCCTTCCAATAATGAGTAATAGAGGCTGCTAAAAGCCTTATGAATTATTTTGGGGACTACTGCTCTCCAGCTCCTCTCTCCATAAAAGGGCTGCATGAAAGAGTTCCCTGCACAGCTCTGAGGCACCTCCACTAGATAAAATGTGTTTTGAAACTGTTTTTGCCAGGATTACAGAGCCTTGGGCTGATTCTTCAGCTACTGTCTCTGCTGGGTGCCTTGCTCATCTCACAGTGATTTCAGCCTTGGCCATTGGTGCTGCTCTGGGTTTGCTCTGTTGGCAAGGATCCGTGGGAAGATGGGCAGGAATTCCTCATGCTGAGATCTTACTGGGAAGAGGGGCCTGAATCACACTGGTTTGCCTCCAGGTAGCAAATCAAGGCAGTGGGGGACTAGTTAGAGGATGGGGGAACTGGATGTACCAGTCCCCAAAACCACTTTTCTTCCCAGAGCCAAGGAAGGGAAATAATCACTCTTGAAGGCTCCTGGAGTTTGTTTCTTGCCTTGAGAGAAGCTGGAAGAGATGCTTTGAAGAAACTGGAGGCTTTGCTGGGATGTGATTTTTGAGCTTCAGCAGTTCCCCCAGGTGGAGGACAAAGGGCAAAGAGGTGCTGTGAGGATCATTCAGCACCCCTGTGGTCCCCAAATGCTTTTTCCAGCAACCCTTGACATATTTGGGACACAGATTGTGTTCTGGCTGCTCTGCTCCTGTTCTCCAAGGGAAGCAAACAGTTCAGCACTGACTGTGCCTCTGCAAGGGCCTTTCCAGATGTCCTTAACTCTAATTAAAAACTGGTGGCTGAGATACAAACAGCAGCCAGCCTGAAATACCTTCTCTGTTTTCTGCAGAAAGGTGGAATAACCACATCACTTATATATGTCTCTATCCTGATGACACCTGGACAGAAAAGGCAGCTGAGAGGTTTTGAGAATCCAAACTTCCTTTTCTCTTCTCTAGTGATGAACAACCAAATCACCCCCTTTTCCCTCAAACAGGGGGCGTTTTCCTGCAGAATAGGAGAAAGGTGGTAGAAAGTCCTCCAGATGCTTCCACAGGCAGCAGATGATGCCACTTCCATGCTCCTCCTTGGGGTCACACCTTTACCTGTTAGAACCACCCACCCTTCCTTGTCCTGTGATTGCACCCCAGGACTTTTCCAGGGTTGGAATTTAATTCCAGGCACTCTGAGGCCTCACTGCCTGCCCAGGACATCTCCTGACCACTACCCTAAGAACAACAAGCTCTGCTTTTTATGGATTTTCTTTTTCTACAGTCAGATGCTCTGCGGGGAGCCTCCAGGCTGGAGGGTGACGTTTGGTGTCTTGTTCCCTGCTGAGCTCTCCAGCATGGGCATGGACAGGGATGGGCAGCCTCATCTTACATGGGGCCGACAGAACTGGGAGGGAACTTTGAACTGGGAGCTACTAATGGTTAACACAGACAATTATTTCTAGCTGTGTCAAACAGATTGACCTAAGCCCACAAGAGATTTGTGCTGACCAGGGACAGCAGTTTATATAATCACCCCTCTCTCTTTTTTTTTTTTTTTCTTTTACATTCTTCCCCCCAATTGCATAATGTTATTTTGATAGCTGTATTCCCACGAAAAACCTGTGTGCTCCTCTTTCTTTCCTCCCCATGTACCCAGCTTTGCTGCACACAGATTTCTACTCTGCCTGTCAGAGAAGTTTGAGTGGGGATGGTGGGGTGCAGGAAAGCATGAGACAATAAATCAGTTTGGGTGTGAATGGAGATCTCTTATTTGTTATAAACAGACTGATGCATAAATGGTTTTCTGAAAAATACTGATTGTGGTGTTTGTTTCCTCCAGATCTGATCCCCAACTGAGGAATTCACTGCAAGCTAGCTACAAGCAGTTGAGTGAAGAACCAGATTTTGCACTCTTTCCAGCACATTCTCCACATTTTTTGGGGGTGAGGAGAGCCATTTGCCTGTGTGGCCTCAGGGCTGGGTATGTGACTGCACAGCCAGATTTTAATCCTGCAGCTCCAGGGAGATGAAGCTCCCAGAGCCAATTCCTTTCCTTTGGTCTGCTGAGTACAGCCCTGCACGAGCAGTTTGCTAAGGATGGGTGCACTAAAGCAGGAAAAAATCCCTGCAAAGTCTCTGGTATTTTTTGCTCTCCCTCTCTCAGCCTTCTTCTTCTGGAGACTATCTGGATCCTCACACTCATTTCCATAATTATTGGTTTCACATTACGTAACCCAAAGAAAGAAAAATTATCTATCAAATGCACATGTGGAACTAATGGGGCTTATTTGAAAAGACCTGCCTGTGCATGTGCAGCTGGCACATTTCTTGGTCCATTTTAATGAGTTTCCACAGCTCTGGCACGTGCTGGGGAGGGACCCCACCTGTGCTCACCTCCTGTCCCTGGGACTGGGGGGCTCCAGTCTCACCCCAACAAATGTCTGCTCTGTGGGAAGCACAGGAAAACTGCTGCAAGAGCCTTCATGAATGCACATTCCCTTTGAATACTCCCTGATTGCCAGGTTTTTCTTTTGATTTTCTTTCATGCAGGGTGGACAGTTTGGAGTTTTCTGGGGAAGCTTTGTAGTCGCTGGGTTTTGTGGTAGCGATTTCCACTCCAAGAAGCTTCTGGCTTCCTCAAGGAAATGAAAAGATACAAATTTTGAAGTTTTTTGGACTCCATGCTCTCAAGTTCAGGTGGTGGTTGAGTTGCAGAGATGGCCAAGGATGTAGGGCTCAGGGTGTGGGGACATCCCAGGCCAAGTCCAGCTCCTGTTTGGCCTCAGTAGGTGAAATGCAGCGAATCTTGGGCTTCAGTGGGGCTAAGATGTGGCTCTCAGGACATCAGTGTCACCACAGAGCCAGTCACCACCACAGGGTGTGTGAAAGGAAGTTCATTCTGGACTGTAAGAAATGAAACACTGGTCCTGATATGCAGAAAGGGAGGGAAGGCTTCGGTGCCCTTTAGAGTTTTAGCGGCTGATTTTGAGAAGAGCACTGGCACAGCCTGTAGGACCTGACAGGGTTTGTGAGTAGATAACACCCTGAAATGCTGCCCAAATTTGACCAGGCTGAGGGACAGCAGCGGTCTGTTTGGTGTTTGGTGGTTTTTGGTGTTTGGCGGTTTTTGGTGTTTGGTGGTTTTTGATGTTTGGTGGTTTTTGGGGTTTGGTGGTGTGGGGTTTGGTGGTGTGGGGTTTGGTGGTTTTTGGTGTTTGGTGGTTTTTGGTGTTTGGCGGTTTTTGGTGTTTGGCGGTTTTTGGTGTTTGGTGGTGTGGGGTTTGGTGGTTTTTGGTGTTTGATGGTGTGGAGTTTGGTGGTTTTTGGTGTTTGGTGGTGTGGGGTTTGGTGGTTTTTGGTGTTTGGTGGTTTTTGGTGTTTGGTGATGTGGGGTTTGGTGGTGTGGGGTTTGGTGGTTTTTGGTGTTTGGCAGTTTTTGGTGTTTGGCGGTTTTTGGTGTTTGGTGGTTTATGGTGTTTGGTGGTTTATGGTGTTTGGTGGTTTTTGGTGTTTGGTGGTTTTTGGTGTTTGGTGGTGTGGGGTTGCTCTCAGACACAGCCTCCACCTCACCAGGGACCAGGGCTGGCCTCGAGCAACACCTGCTGATGTCTCTCCTTGCCACACCAGAGCATACCCCTCTACATGAAGGAGAATTAAAAAATAGTTTAGGTTGGAAAAAAACTGTTGAGAGCATCAAACCCAGTAATTAACTCAGAACTGCCAGGTCCACCACTAAAACATGTCCCCAAGTGCCACATCTACACATCTTTTAAATCCCTCCAGGGAGGGTGACCCCACCACTTCCCAGGCCAGCCTCTTTCAGTGCCTTGCAATTCTTTTGATGAAGAATTGTTCCAACCACAGCCTCCCCTAGTGCAGCTGGAGGCCATTTCCTCTCGTCCTATCCCTGTTACTGGGAGAAGAGGCCAACCCCACCTTTCTCCTGCTCCTTCCAGGCAGTTGTAGGTCAAACTTCTCCACCATGGTCAGATGCTGCACCTCTGTGGGCTCCTCTCAGTGCTCACAGCCTCTCGTGGTGCAACTTAATCCCAGGGGTGTGAACCCATCTCCCCAAAATGCTGCTGATAAACCCTGCTTTGCCCTGCTCCCAGGAGGATTCTGGGCCCATCCCCTTGGCTGTCTCCATCTGGGGGAATCCTGAGCTGCATCCACCCCTCCTGGATCCACTGGCTGACCATGGACTTCCCTTGCTGATGTTTGGAAGGAGAATATCAGCTTTCCCCCACACTGCTGCAACCGTGTCTGTGGATCAGCACCCCAGACTTTCCTGAGTTGCTCTCAAATTCAAATGACCATCCCCCAAATCCCCCTAATTTCCCCCAAATCTTTCCATTGGTATAGGTCACATCCCCTAAGTCTTCACTCACTTATCACAGCAGGCAAAACTGCCTATCTATGTGGAAGTAAGGAAGAAAAGAAGGAAGAAAATAAAGAAAGAAAGGAAGAACTGGAGCTACCTTTAATTCTGAACACAATAAGCCCATGCAGCTAAAAGCTGAGTGACTTTCCTTGTGCTGAGTGCTCTGCTCATCCCAGGCACTGCCTTTTCTCAAGGGAAAACCTCATCTTTTCCATCTTTAGTGCATAAACCATCCTATCCTGGCTGGATGGGGCTGCAGTGTCCCTTCGGGCTGATGATGTTTTTATTCCACAGGCTTTCTCCCATGAAGAGGGGTGATTGCCTGTGATGGTTTTATGGAAGTGTTTGGAGGTGGATGTTCCTTCCACCCTCTTCCCACCCAGCAAAACGCGAAACCGCAGATTGTTCAGGCTTCAGTTTCTCATTGAAAAGTATCTTTTTTTATTTCCCCCCTGGGAAGCTCTGGAAATTAAAACCAGCAAAAATACATTTCTTGCGAGGAGGAAATATTTCCTGGCTGCCTCTAAGACACCATGGGGGCTGTGTATGTGTGTCTGCAAACTGCACAGTGTGCATACCCTGTGCTTTTGTGCTCTTTGGGTGAATATGGGGCAAAAGCCACACAATGTAAGGCTTATCCCTGTTTTGTTTAAAGGCTTGGAGCACAGACACTTCCCTGATTGATGCTAAAGGAAGGGGAAAGGCAACAGCAGCCTCTCAGCATCCCTGGTAAATACACCCTTGGGCACAGATTGCAGTGTATTTTTGGGCTGTCTGAAAAGAGTGCAAAGATTTGGTGACCACGACTGTGTATTTTTTTTTTTTTTTTTTCTTCTCTATGCCTCCACTAGAAACCCTTGGAAGCACAAACTGTGGCACCTGAAAATGCAGGCTCGGAGGGAAGGGAGCAGCTCTGGGAGTTGTGTCTGAGCGGCTGCAGCCTGCCAGCCCTGACCACGAGCCCGGCAGCAGGGAGGGGAGGGATCTGCTGAGATCTGCCTGGGGAATGCCAGCCAGGGCTAAGAGGGAGCCAAGGAGCTGCTCAGGTCCTGCATCACTGCCCTGCTGCTGAAACCCTGGCACCAAACCTGGCTTCCCCTGTCGCAGGAGGAGGGAGGTGTGTGTTGCTCCATCGCTCTCGGCTGGGCTGGCCCCGAGGGCATCTGGAGCACGGCGGCTGCACCGGGATCCAGGGATGCTGGAGGCGCCGGGTACCGGGATCCAGGGATGCTGGAGGTGCTGGGTACGGGGATCCAGGGATGCTGGAGGCACTGGGTACCGGGATCCAGGGATGCTGGAGGCGCTGGGTACCGGGATCCAGGGATGCTGGAGGCACTGGGTACCGGGATCCAGGGATGCTGGAGGCACTGGGTACCGGGATCCAGGGATGCTGGAGGCACTGGGTACCGGGATCCAGGGATGCTGGAGGCGCTGGGTACCGGGATCCAGGGATGCTGGAGGCGCCAGGTACTGGGATCCAGGGACGCTGGAGGCGCTAGGTACCGGGATCCAGGGATGCTGGAGGTGCTGGGTACCGGGATCCAGGGATGCTGGAGGCGCTGGGTACCAGGATCCAGGGATGCTGGAGGTGCTGGGTACCGGGATCCAGGGATGCTGGAGGCACTGGGTACCGGGATCCAGGGATGCCCCCGGGGCCCAGCTCACACAGCCCTGCTCCATCCTCATCCTCCCTCCAGCTGACCAGAGCACTGGGCAGCTGTCACTGCCTCCCTGCTCATGCTCCTCAGGCTCAGTTCCCTCCTGGTGCGTGGTTAGGGGCAGGGAAAGGGGTTTGGGAATGGGGAATGGGGCAGAAGTGCATCAGTCTTCCATGAGCCAGGACTCCAAACTGCACATGCTAGCCTAAAACACACCTTTTTTTATTTTTATTTTTTTTTCTTCCATCAAGGCTAGTTTGACCTTCAAGATCAGACATCAGATGGAACTGCAAGGCTGAAAGGTGCAGAAGTTTGTTTTATTTTGCAGAGGGCTGCAGGGGCTTGCAGACTATAGATGATCTGGCTGGGTATCATTTTTATTTCACTTTAATGCCTGCAAGTCCTCACTGAGGAGCTATATTCCCAAATCCTATGCAATTATCTTGAAGGTCTTCACATGCCAACCTTATGCAACTGTTAAGGAATAGATCTGGTTTCATATCTGCATGCATCTTTGGAAAGATGCAAATAAGGAGGGAGCATTTGCATACCAAAGTAGGCTCCAAGTGAGATTTAGTCAGCATTATTATTATTGTTATTATTAACAGTGGCGTGCTTCTGCAAGTCTCTGGAAGGCAGAAAAGGTAAAAAAAAGAAGAGATTGCTCCCAGCTCTTCTTTTCTTCTGCAAATAGATTTGTGAAGCCTGAAACCACCCAGCCCGTGGTGCCACCATTAACTCAAAGCACAGAAAGGCTCCCTGGCCTCAGGAAATGGTGCACTGAGGGATTTGGGGGCTGCCTGTGTGCATCCCACAGCTGCCAAGCACACGGAGCCCCGGGGGTGTCCCCACCAGGAGACAGAGTCTGTCTGCAGCCACGTGTGACACGTGCAGGAGTGTGCTGGCAGCCTGTGCCCTCGGGAGCTTGTCGTGCCTCTGACAAGACAAAAACCCTCTGGGATGTGTGGGCTGTTGATGGAGAGGAGTCAGAGAGCCCAGAGCACACACAGCAGGGGGAAGGTTGGGTTTTCTTTCTACTCGACCAGAGACTCCTGCTGTCAGCGTGGGTCACCCGTGGACAGATGCTGTGAATAAATCCCCACCTGCAGGGGCTCAAAGGGCCTGGAGCACAGACACTTCCCTGAGTGATGCTAAAGGAAGGGGAAAGGCAACAGCAGCCTCCCAGCATTCCTGGTAAACATGCCTCTGGGCACAGTTTGCAGTGTATTTTTGGGCTGTTTGAAAAGAGTGCAAAGATTTGGTGACCACTACTGTGTATTTTTTATTTTTCTTCCATGTGCTTGCACTAGAAACCCTTGGCAGCACAAATTCTGGTACCTGAAAATGCAGACTCAGAGGGGAGTTCCTTCCTGAATTCATTCTCCCTTCTCCTTGCTTGTGACCCCTTTGCATTTCCGAGCCTTTTTTCTCTGTTTACAGCCCTGCTCTCTGTCTTGTCTTCATGCCTGCAGAGGCAAATACTCTAAACAGGGTGTTTGTAATGAGATTTGTACGTTTTCCATAATCAATATTGGGTTGTTACAGTTTTTTTCACCTCGGACTGCTCTTCACTGCTCCCCTGGCATCAGAGGGTCCATTGTAAAGTAGCCAAGGGTACCCCAAAGTGCATTTGGGAAATTTTTCCATTCAGAGAAGGCAGCCAATTGAAAATTGTAGTTTTTTGGGGGCTATCAAACTGTTGTTTCCAGATAGGTCTTTTCCAAATAGACTTTTTACCATGAGGGTTGTCCTGAACCACCTGCCCACAGTTTGCTTCTGCCTTTGCAGGGAGACTGCATCCACCTGCTCCCCCTGCCACACCTCAGCTGAGTGAGCACAGGGACAGAGCCCAAGACATCCTCCACTGATGCTCAAGGGTCCTGCTTGAAAAGGTGTCCAGGGAGAAGGCAGAGCCTTGGGCAGGGCTTTTCCCCATGGGTGGATCAGGGTTACACAGCTCCCTGCTCTCCCTGTACCTGAAGAAGCATTATGCCAAGCAGAGAGGGGGGAGTGGGAGGTACTAGAGCAGCTTGGTTGGTTCAGGGCATAAAAGCTTCCTTGGCAGATGTCCTGAGCCAGCCTCCCACCCTGGAAAGGATTTAGAAGGTGAAAATACTCTGAAAACACAATTGTCGTTCATTTTAACTTTCTGTGCAGTTTGTTTTCCCAAATCCCCTCACTGCTGTCCCCCATCTGGCGTTTTCCTCCCCACAGTTCCCTGCCTGAGTGTGGTGGCTCCTTGCTGGGTGTCTCAATGTTGTGATAAATCCACTTCCATTCCACCTCTGCACGGTCTTTTCCACTGCATTTACAGTAAGAGATGGAGCTACACTGGGAGCATTCCCTGTCCTCCACCTCCACAGCCAAGGTGTTTCCTACTTCTGCAAAGCCATCTGCACGGATCCCACCGATTTTTGGAGAACCATCCCACGCGGCCTCCTCCGAGAACACAAGAGGGCGCTTCCACCTCATTTTTGGGAGCATTTATTTAGGAGGATTTTCTCTCGTCTTCCCCCCATCAGCTGAGGAAGGTTGGGTGAAGGTCCTTGGAGCAGGGAACTTGTCTCTGTATGAGTCTGCAAGGCCCTCGGCTTGGAGGGGATGTCCATCCTTGCAGCATCCCCAGAGCCTCACACAGAGCAAATTAAATCATATTTATGTGTATGAAACAGGGGTTGTTCCACTTCAGGATCCGGTGGATTTTCAGAGGATGTCTCAGAGGATCTTAGCACTGAGAAATGTCATTGGTTTTGATTATTCACTGTGAGAAACACAGACATGTCAAGGCATCATTGCTGGCATCCTCCCTGACTATAACAGAACTGACAGATCCAGGGGAAATTTGTTTTAAAAACAAGAGTTGGAGCCTTTGAAAGGCGAGGGGATGGATTTTGTACTCTGGGTGTGGCAGCAGAGGTGTGCAGTGAGCACACCACACATCTGACATCCCCCACCAAGGAGGAGGCAGAACAGGTAAGAAGACTGCCAGAGGTTGGGCAGCCTGTCTGAACCCATTTAATCCAGGCTATTTCCTCCCTAGTTCTTTTCCTGAGGAGGCTGTTACCTGCTGCTGGCTCTGGAGATGGAAAACACAGGACCCTGACCCCCAGGCTGACCTGCACACACACATCCTGGCACTGGCAGTGAGAGGAACTTTTCATTCCCTGCTGTAGCCAAGAGCTCCATACCTGGAGTGTGAACAACAGCCTGAAAATCCAGTCTGTACCACAGGGCAGTCTCAGAATCCCCTTCTTGTGCTAGCTCACTCCTGGGGGTTGCAGTTCTGCTTTCCCTCCTCCATCATCCTTCGAGGCTGTTCCTAGAGAACCACGGAGTTAAGGGACATCCATGCAGTAGGAACACGTCCCTCTTTGCAGCCATGGCTACTGCAGCTGTAATTAATTAGCTGCTTGTAAATAAAGCCTAATTAGCCAGCACCCAACTTTTCTTCTGCACCCTTGTCCTGTCACCTCTGTCCCGACACAGGGAAAGCAGTTTTCCCTCCAGGTGTTTGGACAGGGATATTTTTGGTACAGAGCTGACAGAAAGGGACAAAGTGTTTACAGCCAGAGCAGGGCTGAGCTGGAGAAGGCACAGAGTGTCCTGCCAGACAACCTCATACAACCTGAAGGACAAAATCAGTGTGCTGGGGTATTTTCATCACAACTGTAGGGCTTTAAGTTTTCCTGGGGATGCAAAATCTCCAGGATGTGGAGGTGGTGGGTTTTTGTGCTGGGTGACATTGGATGGGTTACTGCCTGGTATTAGTTTTTTTTAAAGACTACTGAATCCAGATACTTTTAAGATGCCTAACTTTCAACAACTGCTCTATGAGAGGAAAGGTCTTTCCTGTAAATCAGACTGTTCTCTGTTCTGGAACAGGATGTTCCCCAAACACTAGTTACATGTTAAAGGGTTTTTTCAAGTGTTCTACTTTTAAAAAAGCAACAAAGGCCATTAGGAGAAAAAGGAACCAAAAGTGCTTGGCACCTTTCAAAATCAGAGTGCCTTAGTTTAGTTTTTCAAATATGGAGCTTGACACAGACAGGCTCTGATTTCCAGAGCATCCACAGACCCTTGGGGGCAGAGGTGGTGAGGGGGCCTATGAGCAGCATTGCTGGGTTCTGAAACAGCCAGCTACAAGTGACCTAAAGAGAACAATCCTCTCTGCTGTTCCAGCAGACTCCCAGACTCATGGACTGCACTTAAAAACATGCTTAGGTGTCTTTAGTGTGCATACAAGGATCCTGCAAAATCTAAACCCTTCTGCTGAAGAGCTGATCCTGTCTGAAAGAGGGTTGGACATCTGAATGTGAGAAGTCAATGTGGTGAAGAGCTTTGTTGATAATTAGGCAAAAACCTCCAAAATTCTCCATCAGCAGAGAAATGTGGCAACATCTCCCTCTTTATATCCCAAATCCTATCTGTTGGAAGAATCTCCCTAAAGGTCTTGCCCATTTTTCCCTGGAGAACTTGTCTGAACCCTCCTTCTTCCTCCTAAGCCTCCATAATTTCAAACTTTGACCTTCATATAAGACATATTGAAGGATTTCATTAGGAGAACCTGCACCTATTTTAGTAAGGACTGGTTTCCTTCTGGGTCCTCTGAGGACCTATATGCCCCATTTTAGTGCCTTCTCCAGGATTTGGCCCTGCAGTGTTTTCCTATTGTTTTCACATTTGCAGGTTGCCTTTTCCCACTGGGCTCCAGACTTGCACGGGGAAACCTCCCAGATCAGGTACCACAGACCTGTGGGGCAGCATTGCTCAACGTGATCCATTTTGTGGTGTTTTCACCCATTTCTGTTCATCCCCCTCACCCATTTCTGTTCATCCCCCTCTTCACAGCAGGCTGGAGGCATTTTGCTCCCCAGCTCTTGGCAGTTCCCACCTCTGCGCTCCCAAGGATGCGCTGCCAGGCCCAGCTCAGCACAGATGTGAGAATATAAAATGCAGATATTCCCCAATTCTTCCTCACCATATAAGGGAACGTTATCCCTCCTAGTGCTGGGTGACAAGGGTAGTGTGAATGGCTTCCAGGATCAGGGATGAAATCTGGAGCCTTTCCCCTCTTCTGCTCACAGGCTTGTGGGCTGGAAAGGATTGTTACCATCTGAAGGGCTGCTGAGATGATTTTGGCTCCTTGCTGTTCAGCTCCCCAGACTTGCTCCTGCAGTCTGTTGGCTGGGCTGAATGGATCTGGAGATCCAGCCTGGATGGAGTCCTCCAGACCAGGGCTGGAGAACACTGAGACAGCCTGCTCACAAAACCTCACTGCAGCCCCACTAAATAAGGGCACTCAAATCTTCAGGGCTGGAGTCCATCTGGCCCTTCACAGCCACTTGAGCAGAGCTTTCAGTCACAGCTGCCAGGACAGCCCCTCCCGTGCTTTGTATGCCAAGAAAGTCCAGACCAGCTCTTGTTGGGGACGCAAATTCAGTGCCTATAAACCATCCTCAGCATCTGGTCTCAGCCAGGGAAACCTCGTGGATGCAGGAAGAGTGTGGGGAAGGGATCCTGTGATCCTACCTCTGCCCTAGGAATCTGTGCAAGAGGGATAAGCTGGGAGATAATTTTAACAGCATCTTGCAAGTGAGTGAGAGTGAGGTTCTGACAGAATGTGCAGAGCTGCTGCCTTGGTGAGAGAGAGAACCAGAGATCTTGGGCACTGTGTTAGGATGGTGCTTTGAAAGGTCCTCCAAGGTGTTCCAGAAGGTGCAAAACTCTTTGGCACTGTGTTGGGATGACTGAAACAACCTCTGAGGTGTTCCAAAGGGAGCAGAGCTCTTAGAAACTGTGCTGGGATGACCAAAACAGCCTCCAAGGTGTTCCAAAGGGAGCAGAGCTCTTAGGAACTGTGCTGGGATGACCAAAACAGCCTCCAAGGTGTTCCAAAGGGAGCAGAGCTCTTAGGAACTGTGCTGGGATGACTGAAACAGCCTCCAAGGTGCTCCAAAGGGAGCAGAGCTTTTAGGAACTGTGTTGGGATGAGACACAACCTCTGAGGTGGCCCATGGCAAGTGAGACTCTCACTGTGACTCGAGTGTGCTCCTGGTGCCAGGCTTTCAGCGAGGTGAAGGCACAGCCCGGAGCACCTGAATTCAAACCACTGTGACCCAGGTTTACCTCTGAGGCTGGCCACGTGCCTGCTGTGTCCATGCTGCCTGGTGTGGGCAATATTGCCAGCTCCTGGCTGAAGCTGGGCCACCCTCCTCTGGTTGTATTTTATGTCTGATTACTCTCCAGGCCTCTCTCCTTTGTCCTGTCAGTTCACCCCCGCTGGGAGCTGGACCTCTTTCCAAATGCCTGGCTGGTCTCCCAGAAGCAGCACAACACTATTGTAATATGTAATTAGGCTGGAATTCTCCTCCAACCCTTTTTTTATTTAAATTACACCAATCCTTGAGTGTGCAAGAGGTTATAAACCCAAGATGAAGAGGGTCCTCACACTTTCCCCCTCCAAGACGTAACCTTTTAATATTTTACCTTAACACAGGAAGAATATCATCAGTGATAAACTCTAACACTGAAAGAGGACAAGTCTTGGAAAGGTGGAGTAGGGCAATGCTCCTCTTGTGAATGAGATGTGGCAGAAGTGTTGAGTGAGTTTACCCAGGCCACCTGGCACAAGAAGAGTAAGATGGATAAAAAAGTAGCACTTCCAAGGCCAGTCCTAATCCTTTGTCCCCAGGCCAACACCTAAATGACTCCAACATATGATCAGGGCTTCATCTTCCATGGACACTTATTCAGAGCAGACTGTAGCCAGACATCAAAACAATACAAAACACTGTGCAGTAGTGCCAGCCTGGATCTTGCCTGTAGTGGCCCAAGTCCAAGGAAAGCACTGAAGGATTTTCAGATGTTGGTTCACACAAATCCCTGGACTCTTCAGGTTGACCATCTCTGATATCCTCTTCCACCAGCTGGGAAGTGGCAGCTGTGTCTGTAAGGTTACTGCAGTCAGCCCTTCTGAAAACAGCAATTGTTTAAATTCATGAAGTGTTTTGACCTAATGTAGGATAGACAGATCCCACCAAAGAGCCCAGGACACTTTTAATGCCCCACAGGAATAATTCTCTCCCAAATCTCCCTCTTTGGTATCCAGTCTGCACAACTTAAATGCTCCCCACCAGTCTCTGCCATCACAAAGACCCCAAGCTGCATCTGCAATGGAAACACAGAATCATGGATTGGTTTGAGTTGGAAGGGACTTCAAAGATCACCTAATTCCATCTCCCTGCCATGGGCAGGGACACCTTCCACTGTCCCAGGTTACATCCAACCTGGCCTTGGGCACTTCCAGGGATGTGGCAGCCATAGCTTCTCTGGGCACCCTGTCCCTGGGCCTCCCCACCTCATTGTAGGGTTTCTCAGTGTAGCTTCATGTACTCCAGTTGAGGATGTGACCATGGAGACAGAGGGTCTTAAAAGCTAAGAGGATTTTCCCGCTTTGTCTGCTGATTTTAAGGGCACATAAATGCATGGGGAAAATACAGATATAGGCAAAGATTTGTGGAAACTGTCAGGTCCCTCTTTATTCCCACTGCCTTGGGTTGGCCCTGTCCTCCCCACTAAACCAAAACCAACGTCCTTCCCAAATGTGCTGGTTGGTTTACACATCATCCGAGCAGCTCTCCAGCTGCCTGACATGGTTAGACTCCATCATGCTCCTTGTCAGTATTAATCTAATCTATATTAGCAGCAAGGCAAGTTGCTGTGAAGATAAAGCCAAAGTGCTGAAGGGTAACAGCCACATGAATTTGTTTTCCTGTGTAGCGGTTTCTGTAGCAGTGACACATTTTGGATTACAGGTCCAACTCACTGTCTGTCAGAAGGATGTGATTCTCAAGCATCATCTGCTAGGAAGCACAGCTGAGCTCCTCCTGAGTGCCTGAGCTGACCCCTGCTTTAGATGTTCATACATCTCAGCCCCCTCAGCACACCCTGGTGCTCACCAAGGGGGTGGTTGTCACACCAGTGGGGACTATTTGGGGACTTGGTGCCAGCTAAAAATTTAACCTTGATGTCCCCTCTGCCAAGGATGTGAGTCTCTTGCTTTAGGGTCATGCACAGGAAAGCCCAGGTCCTTATCCTGATGAAGTTTGTCATCTCTATCAAACCCCAGAAAGTCCCAGTGCTTAGGAAATGTCACCTTTCCTCTCACTTAAATGATGTGCTGTCACTGCAGATTGGTACCAAACCCAGGTAAGGGCGCAGTGAGAGTGGAAGGATAAGGGAGGGAAGTACAAGGTTGGTTCAGTCCTCCAAAAAGTTTCTCATCATCCAGACAAGGAAGAAAGAAGAGTGTTTAGGAGGCTTGGTAGCTTTTTGTAGCTGCCAGATGCTGCTTAGCAGCTCATGGCATTCAGTGACTTCCAGGCTTTTGAGAAGTCCCTCAGCTGGGGGTGTGGACATGCCACAGCACAGCCTGGACCTCTGCTCCAGCTAACAGAACCTAAAACAGGACCTGACCCAAGTGTCACCTTAGTCTGTGGGTTTCTGGATTTTAATTGTTTTGCTTTCTTTGTGAAGACTCTCACTGAATTAGATTGTCCTGAAGTGCTGTTTGTTACAGACTTTTGCTGAGTGCAGGTTGTATCTAGAGGAGCATCACCACAGCACGTTGTAGTGTGTTGGCCCTGCTGGATGCCAGACACTCATCAAAGCTGCTCTATCACTCTCCTTCTCAGCTGAACAAGCTTCTGTGGCTGGGCCTGGCAGAAAGGAAATATGGATGGGAAGTCCTCAGCTGTAATTCACATTTTTGTCCCTTGGTGCAAACCAGACTGGTTTTCCAGCATGCTTGAGTTATGCATCACCAACAGCCAGTCACAAAATGATGCTGGACCTTTCCCAAGAATAAATGAGGGTTAAACCTACTTCTTTTTAAGTGAGAAGCAAGTACTTTTTGCCTGAATTCCTGTTCCATCAAGCACATCTGCTGAGCACTGAAGTCTTGATGGGCCTCACCTCTCAGACATCTTCTTCCCCAATGTATGAGACAATTCTGTGTTGGGTCTGATAAGAGCAATGAGGACATATTGGTGTCATGAATAAATCAGAGTCATTATATTGTTTTAGGTGAGAACTGGCTCTTAGTGGGACCTCTCTGTCCAGGCAGTGCCAGGTACATGTCCCCACATGGAAGATTAGAAGTCAGGACATTGAGGCACATGAAGCTGGCAGAGAAAAAAAAAGTGAAGGTAGAAGACAGACAAAGTAAATCCCACACAATATGTGCTCCAGGTGGGTGAATTTAGGCATTTTATTTAGGTGAATTTAGGTATTTTATTTTTGAGATACTGTAAGTGGTTTTGAAGTTGAAATGCAATTCTTTAGTTCTGAGAAGAAGCCTATGACAACCTCAATTCTTTACAGCCCAAATAACTCTTAGGGCTCTTACTCAGCAGGCAGAGTATCAGAATACCTCAGAGATGTACCACATCTATTGAAATTCCTGGTAACTCCAGCAAAGCAAAGAGAAATGGAAAGCCTGCTATGATTATTTTTTTCCAAGCCGTATCTGGGACTATTTTTTGTGTTACAGTTCCTGCTATAACATTTATAATCATGTCATAAACAGGGGTGAGGATTTATTGTAGGGTGGCTGTACATCCTGATTTGGCTGGAGATTGTTCCATGAGACCAAGGACATTCCCACCATCCTGAAAATAACCCTTGGGGTTCTTAGTTTTACTCAGTACATGAACTTTCTCCTGCATTTCTTGAACTCAGCCCTGGGAACCTTCCCATCACAGCAGAGCCCATCTGTGGTGCTTGCTCCAGTTCTGGGGATATAATCTGATAAAGGGTACACCCCATGTCCTGACACCTGGTGTGGGTGTCATGGTCCATGTATCTCCACTTTTTAACATTTTTTTAATTTGTTATAAACCAATCTAAAGAGATCAAACCATTCTGAGGTGCCCATTTTGATTGTCAATGCCAGTTGGCTCTGCTCTGGAGAAACCACCCTTGATAGATAAGGCAATTACCTATTTCTTTTTTATCTACGTGGACCATGAAATGGAGCAGAGAAAAGTACTCCAGATAGGAGCAATACTAATGATTCTATGTTTGATGGCTTCATGACAAAGTCAGCTCTCCCTAGCTAGGGGTGACTGGGAGAGAAAAGCCACCTGTGCTGCTCCTGCTGAGGGGTGTGGGGGGACACCCCAGGGTGTGTGGCTGGGAACATCCTCACCTGTACCTGCTGGAGGGACAGATGTCCCAAAGCCCTGTCAGCCTCAACAGAGCTCAGTCTGCTCACAGCCACAGGGAATCCATCACCTTGTGTTGGGAATTCTGCTGCCATTCATCAAGTGATATCTCAGCTGTGACTACTTGTCAGAGAAATTTTACTGAGGATGCTTTATCCCCTTGCAACCTCCACTGGATCCCTTGATTTACAGCTCCCAGCTCGCAGCCCAGATGGAGCAGGGGATGCAGCCCGAGCAAGCTGGGGAAATGCTGCTGTCACCCTCTCGTGGGAGGGCAGCAGGAACCACCTGCTTTCCTTTGTCCCACGGTGGCTCAGAAGTGCTGGACTGTCACAGGAGGAAAGAGGAGTAGTGCTGGGGACCAGCTCTGTGCCTGTGCCTCACCCAGCAGGCACCTCCTGCACATCCCTGTGCTGTGCATGGCATTACAGCAATTTTCCTTTGCGGGCTCTGGAAAAAGGCCCTGCTCCCTTTGCTGACCCCCGGTCCCTGTTTATTGTCTTGCTCTTGCTCTGCCCTTTGGCAGAGGGTGAGTGACTCTGGCTCTGACTCCTCCTCCCCCTTGTGAGGCTCAGGCTGCCAGCCCAGGGCAGAGATGTTCCCTCTCTGGAGTGGTTTCCCCTCGGGAGCCAGAGCCTGTGTGGATGTGGGCTCTGGCGTGCCCACACACCCACGTGCCAGGGCAATGGGCTGGGCAGTGCAGCCCCACCACAGGCACCAAGGACCTCTCTGTGGCTTGGCATATCTGCAAACCTCATCCATCTCTGTCCCCTCTGGCTCTGGCATGTTGATCCCACACATGCCTGTCACATTTCCTGGTGTATGTTGGTTTGTGCAGGGGCTGGAGCAGGCTGTGGGGATGTGGCTGGCCAGGGCAGGGAGGCAGGAGAACACCACCTGTATTCACAGTCCTCTGGGGCAGGTAGGAAGAAGATAATATTTGCTACCCTTTCAGCTGAAAATCAATTTCACATCTGCTGGTATGGCTAGCACAGTCTCTAAAACCACAAGGCAGATTCCCTGCTCCTGCTGGAGGCACAGTTCAAGCCCTTGTCAGCACCTCTGGGCACAGCCTGGCTCTGTGAGTGCTCATGTATGGCTTGTGGTGAGCCAAAATCCCCACAGAGTGGCAGGGTAGGTTAATTCAGCCCCAGGACAGGTATTGCCACTGTGCTGGCTGTCTTTGCACAGGGCTGCACTGGCTGAGAGATGTTTATGAGACACTGTGACCCTCTGCCTGCAGAATCTGGGCTCTGCTGTGCTTGTATCACCCCTGAAGAACTCCTGAGAGAGGGGCTAAGGCAGAGGGCAGCTGGGGAGGAACTGACATGAATGACCAGATTATATCAGTAATCAGTACAAACCACGCAGGATACGGAGGATATGGAGAGCAGGGCATTGGTCATTATTAAAAATCCCCTTTCCTTTATTTCCTTACCCAGGTGTGAGGTGTGAGGAAGTATTTCTTGGAGTGTGTTTGGGCCATCTCATTATTCACAAATGACAGAGAGAGGCAAAGGGAGTGAATTATGTTGGCCTTTGCAGACAAGTGGCAATAAAATAAGTTTATGGTACCGCCTCCTGTACCATCACATATTTATGTCCCATATTTATCTTGCTTTTTTAGCTGTTTGTGCTTGCTTGTCTTGCAAGGCCATCCCCCCTCCATTCCCTGAGACCAGCAAAGGGATGAGTTCTGATATTGCAGCTTGTGCTGGGCAGCACTGGAGCTCCCTGGAGACATCCAGGCAAAAAAATTCTTCTGGCATCAATAAGGGACAACTGAGCTTGTGCTGGCTTCCCACAGGTTCAAGCCAAGTGGCTCTTGCTGGGGCTGAGCCCAGCCTCTCTCAACATTTTGGGACAGGATCTGCTCAGCAGCCTGCTGAGATCTGGAGCCATGACTGGTGCAGCCCATGGGTACCTGCTCTGGAGGGAAGGACTGGCTGAATGTTTGTGTGTCATCGTGTCCCCATGGCCAAGGACAGTTTGGTTCCCTGAAGTCTGGCAGCACCAGGGTTTCTGCATCCCGTGGAAGGTTCAACAGCCAAGTGTCAGATCTGGTCAGAGGGAAAAGCACTGAGGGGAGAGGACATGATTCTGCCACCTTTAAAGCCAACAATGAAATTTCATCTGTGTCCCCAGCCAGAGGGGTCAAATGCACGGTTTTCTTTACAGATCCCAGCTCTGTTCCCCCCATTTCTCTGTTCCCTGGCTGGCCCACCACGTGCAGCCACAACACAAAGACATGAAAGCTCAGCCCTTTGTGCCATCTGACAGCAGCACACAGCCCCATCTGTCCCCAGGGTCCCTCTGCAGCCTGACCCCTGCCTTGTGCTCCAGCCCTGTCTGCAGGGCAGTCACTTGGCTTTGCTCATACGAGTTACCTGAGCAAGGACAGACATCTGTCTGAGATGCAGAGTAAAGGACACTAAATTATGATAAACAGGGCTTTCGATTTCACTTCATGTGGGTGGAGCAATGACTCTCCTCCAAGTTGTCTCTGCTTCCCTTTCCTGAGTTATTGACATATATTCCCTTTTGCTGCCAGCTCTGACAGCTGCTGCTAACTCAGCCAGCACTCATCTCTCAACCCTGAATAATCAAGTGAGTGGGACAGCTAACAGAAGGACAGTCTCCCTCTAGGACATGATGGTGCTCAAGTACAAATGGGTTCACACACAGTGAGGTTGAAAAGGAGAGGACCAGGTGGGCGAGATGTGCATGCTGGCACACGGTGATTTTAAACACATGATAACAAAATTCCTGCTGCAATATTAATCCTCGTGGCTGCCTGTATCAGCCCTGCATGCTCAGGGTGGTTTTGCTCTGTCCAATTCATCTGCATCCCCTCCCCAGCCCTCTGCACACAGGAGTAGGGGAGAGGCTACAGCACAGATTTGTCCTCTCCATGCCCTACACAGCGGTGCTAAGGTGGTAAGACCAACAAAATAGTGGAGTCCCAGTTCCTCAGTGCTGTATCAAGAAATCCCATCGTGCCTGCAAGGATAACCCCTGGAGAGCAGGGATTTAGTAGCATTTTAGTGGTGACTGCCTCACTCTATCACACCAACCCATCCTAAATCCCAGGTCCTGCTAATTTTTACCGAAACGCCGGGTGATATCCAGATAATTGGAAATACTGTGGCATTTCCTTGGTGTTGGAAGACTCAAGGGGTGTCACCACCTTTCTCCTCCCTCGATGCTGTCTCTCATACTTGGCACGCCTGCCAGCCAGCTCCAGAAATTCTGTCCTGAAAGACGTCATGGATGTGCCCAGCAGGACGTGCCTGCACACAGCAAGTGTTTATGTGCCTGCAGGAGCCAAGATATTCCCTTTCCCACCCAGCACCCGGAGCTCGGAGCGCTGCGGCCTCGTCTACCTGGAGCTCTGGAAATCTTTAACATAAAAATGATTTGATTGACTTGGGGAGGGAGAAAGAAACACAAAAGGCCTTAAGATTTCACTGATTTCTCCTGGGACTCCTTTCTGTACACAAAGTGTTTCCTGCTCTGTTCTTGGAAGCATTACCCTTGGCTGGGCCTGGCCTTTAAAACATTACCAGCTGTATGCAAAATAGAGTGCAAAGTGCCAAAAAGCCCCGCGGGCTATTTACATTTGGCTGGAGCTCGCTGTGTTGGCCAAGCTACAGAGATACTTTGTTCATGGGCCTTGCAAGGAAAGCAGCTACTTCAAGCTGTTTGGTGCTGTTTATACACAGAGTTACCATGGAAGTCCCCAGGCCCCACAGCTTTGCATTCCCACATATCCAGGGTGTATTTTTCTGGGAGCTGATTGGTCTCCCCTCTCACTTGGCCAGGATTTGGTAGGAAGTTCTGGGATGAGGTTCTGGGGTGGATGTGGGATGCAAACTGATTTATGTTTGTGGTGAAGGATTTCCTGGGTGCTGTGTGGATTTTTTCTCAATGCAAGCAAGAGCAGGTGGAGCAGTGGGATACCTGCTGTGAGAGCAAGAACATTTTTCTAGGGTGAATTTGGGGAAAAGTGGGGCTATAAAAAAAATTTCATCACAAATTCTTGCAGCTGTATGGGAAGAATAAGTTATAATTGTATTGGGTTTTATGTTAACAATAAATAGATACACATTACCTAAAGTGTGATAATCAGCCAAGGGCAACCTGAATTACAAAAATCCATAAAATCAAGAGAGCTCTAAATGAACTTCTTGAAGATAAATGGTCATGCCCTTGTATCAGTGCATTTTAAATATTGTATTGTAGGTTCTTTCTCTTAGAGTATTCATTATATTCTAAAAGCTCAATCTAGAGGAAACCTCTATCTCATCAAAGTCAAAAGTATGAAGCAAGTGGCAAATCCCACAACAATGGGCATAAGAACAGCTAGGGGGTTTTTTAGGAGACTTGAGGGAAAAGGTAACAACTTTTGCAACATTTCTGGTTCACATCATTCAGGTTTTCTTGAATCCTTGGGCTACCACCTCAGCTAATAAGGATGTGTATTTCTTGACTTTTCTTTCTGCTATTATTTGTTACTTTAGCTGTTTTATTAAAAAGACTTCTCACAGCTGAACCCTTGTCATTAATCACCTCTAGCCAACATGTCACAGGCAGGCTGACTAATAGCATAGCTGGATATGAGGGTAAGGCTGGAGAGTCTCTCCTGACTGGCTCTGGGTATCCAGGTTAGGGAATTTTACGTCTCTGCCCTGGCAAGCAGTGCTGGGGAAGACTAAAACTTCCTTGACCTCAGACCAAGGCCCAGGATTATCTTGTGTGCTTGATGGACAAGTTTGAGTGTGTCCTTCTGTACTGCAAGGAACTGAGCTCTCAGGGATCCTTCAGAGGGAAGTGGGGACACACGAACCTCACAAGCTGATGGTAAAAATCCACTCCTCCCTGTGTCTGAGATCTGATCTCAGAGCCTGAGTGAGGACAGTGGGGACCTTTCCCACTCATTTCTGCAGGGCAGGAACATTATAAATGTATGTAAGGCGAGCAAGGCTGAGCATTGCAGGCTGGCCAAAATTTCCAAACCAGTTGGCTGAAGTGGAGCCTGGACAAGGCAGCTACACCTGTGAAATGAAGGTTCTCCTGCTTTGGCTTTCAGACATCCTCAATCAGGAGCAGAAACGCTTGGGAAGCAAACCAGCAATGTGTCTGCTGTCTGTGCACTTGCTCTCTACCAAAGAGGGAGGCAGCCAAGCCTGGAGTTCATTCTGTCTTGGCCAATAGTTAATAATAACCCTGCAACAGCTTCTTTTTCTTTTCTTTTTTTTTTTTTTTTTCCATTTTTGCAAATTAAGGGTGGATGAATGGCCTGGATAAAATTAGAAATCTCTTCCTGAAAGGCTGAGCTGAGTTCACAAAGTTGTAGCTCCACAGATATCCCATCGCAGCTGGGGAGCCCCAGCTGCTCTCTGAAGGGTGAATAGCTGATAATAAACTGCAAACTTGTGCTCTGGGTCAGAGGGTGCCCCCCTGTCGTGCTGGCTTCACATCACAGCAGCTTTGAGGAGGTGGATGGGGTGATTCCTGATTTCACCTTTCTTTGCTGCCTGGACAGGCATAGCTGTAGCAGGGAAGTGCCCTGAGAGGTGTTAAGAGATGGGGGCTGATGGGGTTGGATTTTGGATGTGCATTGGGTGGGCCAGATCAAAGGGGAGGGAAGGAACTCAGGCTTGGGAAGGAATTCGAGTTCCTTTGAACTTAATGCCCAGGTACCTGCTAGATGGGGAACTTCCTACATGTGCACAGCCAGGCAGAAAATGGGAAACTCTCCCTCATCCCATCCACTAAGAACTGTGACTCCTCCCAGGACCTTCTGCACGACTTTGATCCACTCTGGCCATTTATCCTTGATTCTGCATGATGAAATGGCTCCCATGTTTTGAGTGACACTAGACCTGATGGTCTTTATAATAAACTGTTTTTTTTCATAACAGGAGACCCAGAGCTCCCAAGAGTCTCACCCATGAGAGAGGTTAACAGCAAGAGGCTCTTTGTGACAAACTCCACCTTCATTTCCATGTCTTTTTTGGGTGAGGGGTGTAAAGTCACAGCTGGATGTGGCTGAGCTGCTGGGACAGAGCAGGTGTGCCCTTCAGCAGGGTGCTTCCACACCCTTCCCACCAGTGAGGCTGAACATGTGAGCTCAAACCAGCCTGACTCAAGATGGACAACAGCTGGCAGTAGCTGCTTAGACCATTGTAATTCCCTTTTGATGGTTCCATCACAGCTCTGGTGAATTTGGGCTCTGAGCCATTGACTGACATGGATTATTTGGATTTTGCTGGTGTCTAAAATGACCCACTGAGGTCAGTGGAGATGATGTGCACCAGCTCAATATCAAGCCCAGCATTTTCTGCACAACATTAACATTTATATCCTCTCTGGGAAGAATGGAGAAAGCACTGGTTACCTTCAAAATGAGGTATTAGTAAAAAATTCCCCAAACAAAGCAATATAAATTCAATAACTAGAAGGTGTGACTGTTGGTTTCAAAAGTCATTCTGAACCCTTACATAACAGTGCAATTAGCTGATACTACAAACTTGTTACATACCTGCTGGAACACAACAGCTCCTTTGAAGCAATTTCGATATATTTTGTCATTACAGAATTAGGCCACATGCCATACTTGGGAGCTTGTGCAAAGGGGAAACTTTCCATTTCACAGTGACTGAGAGCTTTGGTGGCTACAGGCGTTTTTGGTTTTTTTTCTGGCTGACCTGCAATTAAAAAATGTAGAACCCTTCAATATATCACTCTTTGGCTGAGTTAAGCACCCCAGGAATCTCCAAGGGGGTCTGCAATGTACTGACAATAAAGAAATTTCCTGGGACAGCGCAGAACTTCCTCTGCACACCGTCAAATGTGATGGCATCCAGCACCTCCAGCTGCAATGGAAGGAAAGCAGAGAAAAAAAAGGTTAAGAATGTCTTAAATAATCCAATTACATTTGTTTCAGTGGTTTTTTGCAGGCACTCAGAGTTACCAAAGCTGGATTTTCCCCTTTCCTCACGCTTTTCTGTGTCCTCCTCTTTGGGGGGATGGAATGGTCCTGCCTAGGGTGTGACACAAGGCTGGTTATGACATCTCAGCGTTTGGAGCAGCTGGTGGCAGCTCAGAGCTGTTCCATGTGCAGGATCATGAAGAGGAATTGCTGGGATGAAAAGCAAGTTTGGTGGGCCCCAGCTGTGGTGAAACACAAGAGGAGAATGAGCTGGTTCTTGGTTTTGGTAGGGCCAATATAGGCCTCCAGAATGGGACAAGGACCTCCAGAGCTCAGAGCCTGAGGTGGGCAGGCATAGTCACCTCTGGGATAGGTACAAGATTGGATTTGGTGTCCTCTGCCCTCTTTATGTGAAAGCCCATCCCAGAGTGTGACTATTCTCTTCTAAAATGGGCACCAAAGCAGAAGAAAGTGAGGGGGTCTTTGTGGGGATCTGTTTTTCCCATTGTCTCTGGTGGACAGGACGCTAGAGTGGGAGTCCTGTGTGTTCAGAAAAACAACACCAGCCCAGATGTCCCTCACTGGCTGACACCTATCCCACCCCTGTCTCCACCTCATCAGCTGTAGGAGCCCCAGCCCTGCCACTGAAGGGAGACATGAGCACAACAGTGCCCCAGCTTCTTCCCTTGGGAAGGATAAATTTGTCCTCCTCTCCCAGGCTGTCTGGGCTTGGGAAATGGTTGTGTTTCCCAGCTGGGATCTCTATCAAACCTTCTGGGTGCATCATGCCTGGTGTGAGGGACACAAGGCAAGACACCCTGACCCCCAGCCCACCTTCAGGAGCCTTGGTTGGGGTGCAAAAGGACAGTGGTTTGTGGTTTGGGATGTGACACTGCTGGGGCTGTGTGGCCTGTGGTAGCCTGGGACACTCCTGCTTTGGGAGCAGGGAAAAGACACTCACAGGAGCTGAGCCGTGGATGTCTTTGTGGAAGGGTTTTGGGGATGTGCTGCAACAGAGCCTGGGGCTCCCAGGAAAGCAAGCTCTTGCCCTCAATCCCTGCACTTGAAGCCTGGCCCAAACTCTAAATGGAAAGGATTGTTTCTCTTGACATGAGTGCTCTGGTGGGATGAATCCTCAGCCTGGATGAAAGCTGAGCTGCCAGCCCAATTGTCATTCATCACATGGCACAGAAAAGTCATTTTTTAATGATCGGGCTTCCCTCTGGAGGCTGTGCTGAAGCGATTCCTTGACTGAATGTCTCAGAAGATGTGCTCCAAGGGGGGAGTGTCTCTGGTGGCATAAATCCTCATTTCCTCATTATCTGGGCATTAGTGGAAGCAGGTCACTTTCTGCACAGTACTTTTGAGAGTGTATTTGCATATAGATACAGTGGGTCAGATTCTGGTGCTGGTTTAAATCCTGAATAAGTTCATTAACAGTCATACATTAAACCATGCTATTTGTGAAGTCTGAACCTTCTGAACATGAAAGGACCATAGCCAGGGTCTTGCAAAACAGCAAGCAAATGCAAAAATACATCTGGGACATTTATAGGATATTTTAGCAAATTGTCCCCATCCAAGATCAATTTTTGCCTGTCTAAAGCTATATATATGTATATATATATATATAAAGCTTGTGCATGGACACAATATTTTCTGTTAAGCAAAGCTTTGCAAATTACTCGTATGAACTAATCTGACCTGCTTAACAGCCTCGAATATGACATATATATGTACATATACATGCACACCTACATATGTGCACATATAGACTCCACAAAAAAGATGTTAGCTAGGAGATGGTGCAGCATTCCCCCCCTTCCCCTGAGTCTGCTTTTTCCCTGCCAGATTTACTGAAGGATTTTCCTTGTTACCTCCTGCTGAACTGTCATGGGAAGAGGACCTTGAAGATGAAGTCAAAAATTAGGTTTAACTGTACCCATTTTGGCAGCCCTAGAGAGGCCTTTAGTGCTTCTCTTCAAGTTGCTCCAAAGATTTTCTTCTGCCTCACCAAGGAGAGGCCTGCAAAGGAGTAAGGGAATTTGCCAGCCTGTTAACCTGGGGCACACAGAGGAAATGAACAGCACAAATTTACCAGTGTACCTGCTTCTCTCCCAGGTGCAGAAAATCTGTCCCATCCCTGAGTCCCTGAAACACGCAGAGCATCTCCAAGAGTCCTGAGGTCTGTGCTGTAGGACACCCCTGTGAAGTGAAGCTAGCAGAGGTCTAAAAGTGCTGAAATCTGATTGACCCCACACATGAAGGAGAAGTAAATGTGAAAAGGGGTTTGAAACAGTGAACAGTGACAGTAGCAAAAAAAAAAGTTTCCGTTTTTCCCCCTTATCACTTTAAATCCCAAAATTATGGCATGGCCATGTATTTAATGGAGTTCATGAGAACATGAAAGAGCTCTCAAGGATTGCTGTCCCTGAGAGCTCTTTCAGCTTGTGAGGGCAAAGGGGACATGAGGGCTCTGGAAAAAGGGATTATTTATGTGGGTATCACTGCAAGCATTGCATTTCCTTGGGAAGCTCTCTGAGACAGCAGGGTTTGCATTTTCTTTTTCTTTTTTCTTTTTTCTTTTTTTTTTTTCTTTTTTTAAAGAAAAGTTTCCTGCTCTTACCCCAGAGCCTGGATCTCTGCACACTGAGGACCAGAGTCCCTTTGCCATGTGTGTGGTGCCTTTGTGCTCTCCAGTATCACCTGGCTGTTTGTATACTGTCCTTGGGGAGGGATTTTCCATTCAATGGAGATGAGGATCCTCAGTTCCCCACTGTTTTTCTCCTGCTCCATTCCTTTGATCAGCTGAGCTGTTTCTGAGACAAGGCTTGATCCCACACCAGGGATGTCTTGGCAGGGCCTGGCTGGGATCCAGCTGGAGGATCAGAGAGCAACCCTGGGCTCCCTCAGGACCCACCACAGGGATGTGCCAAGCAAATCTTAGCTCAGCAGAGAAAATGGCCCACATTATGTGCCTTGCAGTGCTTGTGCCAGCTGAAACACAACCACAAGGAGCTGCTTGCTCCTTGTTTGCCCAGCAGCCCCTGCAAAGCTGGGAGATACTTTAAGAAAAGCTGGAAAATTGCAATACTTCGTCTTCTACCCACTTTTGCTGTCAGCCTCTAGCTTGAAGCCTGAGCATTGAAGGCAAGGCACAAGCGGCTTTTTTCTACAGGGCCAGGCAGAGGACACAGGTTGATTTGTGCCTAAACAGCACGGAGATCATGGGGTGGAGGTTTGTGGGGCTGGTGGGTTGCAGCAGCACGTGGATGACATGCTGCTGCCCACCCTGAGCAGAGCCCAAGCCTGGGCTCCCAGCACCACATTGCCAGGATGCAGGAAGATGCAGATGCTTGGATGTAATAATCATAAGAAATAATAATTGCAGTTATAAATTATTATAACTGATATATGCTGCTACTATTTATATATAAATTATTATCCTAATAATACTATTTTACTAGTAGTTGTGTGATCATTTCTGGACCCCCTGACCAATACAGGCTGAAGGCAGCCCTTCCCCAAGAAATAATTGCTCTACACTCTGACTGGAAGTCAAGAAGTGGAGAAACACAGGGTTATAGCAACCTCAGAGATAACTATGGGATAGACTTCCACACAGAGATGGGAAGCTCTTCCCCATCCACAGTCTAGTGCCCTCAGGAGACTTTCCCTGTGGGGTTGTGGCTTAAATCTGTGTTGAGACAGCACAGTATTGCATCTATTCCATATTTCTATGCCAGGGATGGTTTTCTCCAGCAATATCTCTGTGCTGAATAAGCCCTTGGCTCCTCTGGTCTCCTCTTGGGTGACAGTGGCTTGGTTTGGCAGCCTGTGTTTCACCAGGATCAGCTCAGTGGGTGCTGCGCTGCTGCAGCGGCCATGATCTCTCCATCTGTTTGGATCTGTTCTTTCCTGGTGAGAGTTTGGTTTTCCTTGCCTTAAAAGGAGACAGCCTTCACCACTGATATATCTTCTCCCCTTGCTCCTCACCATAGTTTTCATCAGCTGATGGCACATCTGTATTCCTGGGAAACTGAGCTGTCCTCAGCATCCCATTCCTCTCTGTCTCCTGCTCTGCAGGCAGTGATGTATCTTTGCCAATTTACCGAGGAATTAGCTGGGGATAAGGATCTGTGTACACTTTATACTTTGCCTCCCAACACCCACCATTAATAATGAGCATGTCCTTTATGACCTGAGCCTTGTTTTAAGTGAATGCAAAATATTGGCCCTTTCCTTGGTGATCCACAGCCCTCGCAGCCACGTGCTGTTATCTGGAAGGATTCCAAGTGTTTTGGAGCAATGCACTGGAATACATCACAAATGAACCAGTTTTGCTTGTCTAAGTTTTGTCTCTGGGGATTTGGGAGGGATGGCAGGGGAGGAGAGGGATGAATATTTATTAGCTTTTAATCAAAGAAAGTGCTCTCTGTAACCAGACAGGCTACTGTCTGTATCTGATCCAAGAGAGACATCAAGATCCCTGTTCTTTGCTGTGCTGCAGCTCGTGCCCCTCCGAGCTGAGCAAATGGGTTGTAAAACACTCCAAGAGGTGCCTGTCTCTGTTTAGATTTTGCTGCATCTGGATTTTCCTGGCCACGTTCACCCAGGATTCTCCTGGAAAAAACAGTCACTGGATGAGCAGAGATGAACAGCAAAGTGCACTTGCTGTGACCCTGAGGGAGGAGATGCATTTTGGGTGAGTTTGCACACATTTGAGCAGCCTGGCCATCTAGTAGAAGATGTTTCTGCCCATGGCAGAGATTGGAAATGAGATGATCTTTAATGTCCTTTTCAGCCCAAACCATTCTGTGATTCTGTGAGTGAGGCAATTTGTACCTTGATTGTACATCCTGGGTATCCTGAATAACCCATCCTGGATACCCTGAGCAGGGAAAAAAATAACACCTCTCAAGCAGAAAGGAGAAAAGACACAAAGCAGCAGAGAACTGGAGCTGTGGAGCAGAGCTGAGCTGGGAGACAGGGTTTTATGGAAGTGTTTGCCAGACTCAGTCCAACTCCTGGACTGTGTGTGACAGCCTGTGGTCCTGTAGTGTTAACCTGCTGGGAGTGGGGTGCAGTGTCAGTGGGGATACACCATCCCTTTGCATTGCATGCTGTCAGGATAAAAGGTTTGCATGCTGCTGCTCTGTGATGCAGGAATTCTGTGCAGACCCACAAAGGGGGTTTAAAGGTGGGACCCCAATGCTTGGTTCGTGCTTGGGTGTGCCCACTTGAAGACCTCCGTGTCACGAGAGGACAGGCACCATGGGGAGCCCCAAATCTCTAAGGCAACATTCATAATTCTGCACTAGGCCAGGCACCAGGCCTTCACAATGGCCCACACTGTTAAATTGTCATCAAACTGCTTGGCACAGAGTCCTCCTCTCCCAGAGAGGGCCTGGGGACTCTTCAAGGGCTGGCATGGGGCAGGGACCAGCCCCAGCTGTCAGCATGGCTGAGGCCACCCTGGTTGGGGTTTGGAGAGGAGAAGAGGGTTTGGTTTGTAGGCCTGTGTTGGGCCATCCAGCTGCACAACTGCTCTCAGCCCCTTTTATTTGCTGGTAGAGACATGGAGGAGCTCCTCTGGGAGGAGCCCTGCATTTGTGAGTGGCCAAGGAGAAATGCCAACAAACCATGCTGCAGGGATCAGGTGAGATCAAGCCAAGGCTAAATCACTCCTGAGTTGTTTGGGGCTGAATTTTACCCTAAGAGACCATTGCAGGACCAAAGTCTTGGGCATGTGTTGTCTCCTTCTGCCAGACTGCTCAGGCTGCCTCTGTGGCTGCTGCCTCAGCATCTCACACAGCTCTCCAGGCAGAGAGGGATGGGCACACCAATACCTCTGTTATAGACCAGGAACTGAGGGGTTAAGAGACTGCGAACCTTTGGCACATGAGAGAAAAAAATCTCCCGAATCCTGGGGCAGGAACTAGCCAGAGATTTCTTATACTTCTCAGCTGGAATGTCTACCCCACCAGGGTTCCAGCAGAGGACCTGGTGCAGGAGAACAGCTGCAGCTTTTTAGGCTGCCTCACATGTGGACTAAGGGCTCTGTCTGCAGCAGGAGGTCCTGAGGAAGAGGCTGAGTGTGCCCTGAATACAAAAGAGGCAAATATTTTTCTTATTTCCCAAAGCACACTTCTGTCAGCACTTGCCCTCCCACCTAGGCAGTGTCTATGCAGGAGGTCTCCTCCTGGCCAGAACAGACTGGGGACACTGACAGGGCAAAGCCTGTGAACATCTGGTATAAACAAAGTCCAGCCTCTGCTTCAGAAACAGCCACACAAAAGAGCCCAGGCACTTCAGTGACGATTCATGGAGCACAATGTCCCTGATCACTGACTCCTTTGGGCTTGCAGCAGGGCAGCTGCAGATGTCCTGCAAAGGCCAGCAGTGTGACAAGAGCATCATTGCAGAGCTGAGAAAGACAGGGTCAGATGTCTTGAGAGTGATCACAGGGAAGCAATAAAACAACCTCTAGATTTGCATCAGAGCAGTGGCAGGATTGTCCAGTGCAGGGGGAATCACATCCTTGGCACTAGGAGTGCAGTGAATGCCAAAGTAAATTCATAATTAATGTTGCACAGTAAAAAATAAAGCAAAACTTTCAGCATCTTTGTCTTGTGGGTTTGCCTTGAGATGCTGGTGTTTGGGATAAAGGTCTGGCAGCAGGCAGTGTGCTGGGGTCCTGCTGGGACATGCTGCAGGACACATCTCCCTTCTCTTCAAACAGCCTGAATGGGTGACTGGGGACTACAAGGGCCCATCAGCACCTTGCAGGAGACCTGCAGGATCCTGAGGCACCAAGGGCAGGTCTCATGGCCCCTCAGAGCCAAGCTGTCAGCTCAGCCTGAAGATAACCCAGAGCTCTTCTGTCTCTGGCTATTTGAGAAGCCCCACACATTTGGCTCTTGCACACAGCTCTGCCAGACAGTCCTTTCCCTGGAATTTTGGTCCTGCCCCAGCCTCCTCCTGGTGCCTTTTGCCCAGGCTGCTCCTCAGGGCAGCCTGTCTCCACAGCACCTTCTGCAGAGCCACACCACAGCTCATCCATCTCCTGCCAGCACTGCGGGCTGACAGCTCTGACTGAGCAGCAGCTTCCAGCCTCCTCTCAGGGTCATGAGGAATCGGAGTTTTCTGGAGCAGGGAAAAATGTCAGACCCTCCTGCCCTACCACCAGCCCTTTTTTTACTCTCATTTCTCTCCTTTTGCTTTTCCAGGGGGATTAAGGGGCTCTTTGCTATGCTGCCAAGACACTGCAGTAGTAGAGAAATGGGAAAAATCTGGGTGATACGTGCACTGACGCCACTTTTGGAAGTTTCAGAAGCAAAACTTCCCAGGGGAAGAGCTTCAGCCTTTTAAGTTTTGGGTTGGCTCCCTGTGGGGGAGTGTGAGGCTGAGGCTGTCAGCTGGGAGTGTTTACTGTGGATGGAGCAGGGGTCACTCCTGTGACCAGCACAGCTCGTGTTCAATCCAGGTGCACATTCCCAAATGGATTTGCTTCAACCTATGGAATCCTGCCTTTGTGCTGGAGCTCATGCTCAGGGAGCCAGCAGCGTGTGCACGGTAGTGTCGGTGACACGAGATGTGACACCTGCAAGATGCCCATCAGGGGAGAGATGGCTCTTCAGGGATCCTGTCCCCTGAGAGGCTGGGCAAGGACTGGATCAAAGCCTGGGGGTGTGTGATCATCAGCCTTTTAGGAGCTGCAATCCCACTGAAAGGCTTCTTCCTCCCGTTCAGCCCAGGTGTGAAATGTCAGACATGGGTGCTAAGCAATTAAAGAGGGTGTTGTAAAACACGCTGGGGTTTTGCTGTTGCATTTCCTCTATGCCTCCTGTGCGGTTTGGTGTGGCTCAGGGGCCTTTTGTGACCTCACACACTCTGACATTTCCTAAACATTCTCTGCACCTTCTTGGAAAGGTTCTTATGACTTCCAAATGTCTCAGCCGAAAAGTTTTTATGCAGAGATATAGGCTTTCCTTGGCACTCCCTTGAGAAAAAAAGGGAAAAAAGAATATAAAAAGTAAATTTTGATGCAATGTTTTACCTACTGCTTTATTCCTAAGAGGATAATTTTATAGAATCACAGGATACCAGGTTGGAAAGGACTTAAAGGATGAGCTGGTTCAACTTTTCTGGGCAAAAGATGGCCCAGCTGAATCTTATATGTGTCCAACACTGGGGAATCCAGCTCTTCCCTGGGGAGATTATTCTAATGGCTGATTGTTCTCATTGGAATGGGATGAATTTGTGATACAAAAACCGAAAATAAACCAAATGAAACGCTGTAAAACACTTAACTCCTGGGGGAACAACAATCCCTCCAAGTGACCCAGAGGCAGCAGCACAGCCTCTGTCGATGGAGGGCAGAAGGACATTAGAAATGCAGGGCATGTGCAGGCAGCAGGGCCTTAATCATCCCCAGGGGATTTACAGACAATCCCCATGGTGAAGAAGAGGCATCAGATCAACCAGGGAAGGACTGAGGCCAGACACAGCCGGAGCTGGAGCAGAGTGACCCCTCCCTCTCCCAGCAGAGACTGCTCTGTGGACAGGCACAGGACAGCACTGGGCACTCCCAGAAAGGCTTTTCTTTGCCCTGATCAGCAGCATTTCATCACTTGTCATCCACCCCTCTGAGAGTTCTCACGCTGTGTCACTGGCACAGCGGCTGCGGCGGGAGCCTCAGCAGGGAAATGTTAATGAAAATCATCTATCAAAGGCAGGGCAGGACTCAAGGCAGATAGATGAGGGCACTGAGAGTGAGACTGTGCTTCCAAGTGTGGGAGCTGCTGGGGGAAGCCTTTGCAAGGAGCCTTGTTTTCACTGCGAGGCTCTTGTCACTCCAGGATGGAGGGGACAGGGCCTCTGAGCAGTAGAGTTTGGTGGTGGTGGGCCTAGGGTTGGACACTTACCTGTTTCCCAGCTGAAGGTGTGGGGAAAATTGTGTTCTCTTCTCCAAGGGCATGGTTCAAGCATGAGAGATTTGGCCTCCAGTTCCCTGCATTCCTCTATTTATCCCACAATAAATCCATCACTTGGGTGGAAATGTAAATGTAGCCCAGGGGTGGTCTGAGATCTCGTCCACGAGGAGTGGTACCAGCAAGAATCCTCAATTTTCTGCTGGGAAGGGGATGATGGAGGTGACAGAGAAAGAGCCAGGCACTGCAGCCCGTGGCTTTTCTTGGTATGGGATGGATTGGCACCCAGCAGTGAAGAGACCCTGAAGAGGGTGACTGATCCCTTCTGCAGCATTGAACCCTCCATGAAAGGGGTCTCAAAACCTTGTGTGGATCATACAGTGCTGTTCAGACACCCTTTATTCAGAGAAATAAAAGTGTTTTTCATACCTGTGGGGCCAAACCTGCCTTCCTCCCGCCACATCTACACCTGGGCATTCTTGGTGTCCTTCAGCAGGAGTGAGGTCCTGCAGCCTCTGCATCCCCTGTGAGCTTCTGGATGAACCCTGCTGGCTCTGCAGCCTCCCAGACTGAGGTTCAAGCAGTCATGAGGACCCTGACTCTGCCGCAAATCTTGTGCTTCATTTAACAAAATGTGGTTGAAATCATAAAGACTAAGCCTCACCAGCCTCCATACAGAGGTCTCACCATGATGGCAAAGTTTCAGCAGATCTTATCCACAGGGAAAACACTCCTCACCTCCCAGGCTGCACAATCTGAATTGTAAGGCTCCTCACCCACAACTGCCTGTGTTTTCAGTGCCACCTTGCAATAGCTTTGGGGAGGAAAGTTAAAAAATAAGCTTTTTTTCTTCTTCTTCTTTTTGTTCTGACAAGCAGTTGTACTTTCCTGAATTCAAGGGGGGTTTTCAGCTAAAATGAGAATTTCCTTAGAAAATGTCAGCTTTGGTAGAAATGTTTTAATACTTCTGAAAACAACAAGCTCAAGAACATGGGGTTTTTCCCTTGTCTTTCTTCCTCACTTTCTCCCTAAAACAGGTGGGTAGGGAGAAAGAACTTTTTCTGTTCTCTTCTTGAAAAAAAAAAAAAAAAAAGAAAAAAGAAAAAAGAAAAGAGAGAGAAAATTAAATTAACATTAACATATTACCAAGAATTTTTTTTGTTACTTTGTACAGAGCTTTTTTTTTCCATGGGAAAAGACCATCTTTTTTAAAACAGCTACAGTTGCTGTTTTTCTATAATTATACCCCAGAGTCTGGGAACTAGGGCAGAGGAAGCAGTGAGCAGAGAGAGCACTACAGTGTAGACAACCCATGTAAGCAAGCAGGTTGTGGGATTTTGCAAGTGTCCTGTCTCAGCCATATGGCACACGGGGCTTGTTCCAGGGTAGCGCTACTTCTTTTCCTTTTAAACATCCATCAGATTTTGTGCCATTTTGCTGAAAGTTGTAAAGAAGGAAGGAAAAAGATCATGTAGCTGCCATTAGGATGAACTATCTAATTAGTGTGCAAAAGCACTTGCCTCCTGGAGGGAGAATGAATTAAATGACCTGCGGCGGAGGGTGATTCATTTCTGCTCTGCTCTTGCATTTCCCCTCTCGTGACATGAATCACTTGCCCACCAGCCTGTGCAAGGAGGAGGGCAGAGCTCCTGCATCAGCCTGTGGGGCCAGTCTGAAGGACTCAGACCCAACCCATCACGAGCAGCCAGCCAGGTTCCCTCTTCTTTGGTGAGGAAGGTGTTTATTCAGGTCTCGTGTAGTCTTCCCACGGCTTTTTGCTTTGTGGAGAGAGTGTCACACCTCTCGGGGGGTACCAACTCTGACTGGAACATCCCCAGAGCCTTTGTCTCTCACCCAGGAGGCTTCTCTGCTCTTTGCTGGTGCCTCTGGGCTTGTGTTGCTTCTTGTGCCTCCCTCCTCTCCCTGCCCACCTGCATTCATAGGCTGGTGGCAACCTCATGTCTTTGTGGACTGGTGGTCAAATGGCCAAAATTGCTCAAGGGTTTTGGAAGTTTTTGGAAAAGCCGGGTCTGAGATGTGCATAAATAGGTGCTAGAGTCACAGAAGACTCATTCCCCCAGGAACTAGATCAAAATTCTTCCTAAGGTTGCCATGAAGCCTTCAGAAAGGTCTTGGAGGTGGTTTTAATGCAGTGCTACCCTGATGTGACTTCCCAAAGCAGAAATTACAAGACAAATTGTCATCAGTGCCTTCTTCCACCCCATGAGGTTGGTGATTGGAGCAGAGGAATTCCCTGACTCTTTGCAGCATTCAGCCCTTTCCCCTGGAGCAGGCTGATGTCCATGTCATTCCCCCAAATGCAGACAGTAAAGAAGGAAAAGATCACGGATGGTCTGGACCATAAGTTTGACTCAGAGAAAAACCCCAGCCTGCTTTCCCCACAGGACTGGTGTGAGCAGTGACCACATTCCTCCACAATCTGTATGGAAAAGGGTGCTCAGACACTGCCTGAACCACCCCAGGAGTTACAATGATATTTTAACCTCCTTGTGAGTGAGAAATTAACTCTTCACTGGAGTAGTATAGGGTTTAACAGGGAAAGTTAAGGCCCTTTGCTGTTTGGTGGGGATGGGTCTTGCTTGTGCTCTGTCCATGTGGTGGACTTGGGCAGAAAATCTTGGAAAAACCTTTTAGGGAACAACAAAGCTCACTACCTCACAAATCTCCATCTGTCCTCTCCTTCCTGCTCTGGACATGCATACCCACAATCACTGGCTTGGCCATGTCATGCTTGGAGTCCTGGTCAAACTTGTCTCAGCTCCTCTACTTTTGCTGAAAATATTTCTGTGTTTGCAAATATTGCTGTTTCTGAGAAGATCCTGTTCTGCTGATGTGCAGGGCCTGTAGATTTAGCCATCATGGTAAAACTGGGCTGGTCTTCTACCTTAATCTGCTGCCTTTGTATCGCGGGTGACAAAAAAAAGGCACTTAGAAAGGACATGGGAATGCAATTAGTAGCTAAAACATACTCTGTCAGGGGAAAAATTTGAAATATGTCACCACCAGAGTTGGACAAAAAAGATGCTGTTGTGTCTTTTGTTAATTTTCCTTTGTTTTTGTCAAAAAAATATTTGTGGTGGACAAAAATGACATACTTCTGAAACATCCAGATGGCTGTTTCTACAGCTACTAATTCAGACTTCTGAATGGACTTGATCTTCATACTCTAAGGAAGCAAAACTCCCTGTTGTTTAAAGGAATTTTTCATCTACCCTCTTGTCTCCAGGAAAACTCCCAGACTGCTGGGCAAAACAAGGGGTTTTCTTCATTTTCCCACTGAAGCTGCTCCAGTTGTGTAAGAGCCTTAAATCATAGAATAATATCATAGAATCCTAGATTCTTGGGTTGGAAGGGACCTTAAAGATCATCTAATTCCAACCCCTCACCATGGGCAAGGATGACACACATTAGATCAGTTTGCCCAGGGTCCCAACAAACCCAGACTTAAACACTTCCAGGGATGCAGCATGTCTGTGGGAGCATGGACACTGACCTGGACACCTGCATGGAAGGTGCTCAACCACAGGGATGGGTGATGCTGTTTCATTTCACTGAACAGAGTCATATTTTGAGGCTGCAGAAAGATGAGTGCTTCCTTCACCACATCAATGACCCTAGTGAGAGGTTGAAACTGTGGGGTCATTAACTGCAATTCACAGGTCTTTCTTGAAGAGATTTCTTATTTGTTAACAACTTCCCTGATTAAAGACTGGCATTTCTATTTCTGTCCGTAAAGCAGATGTGAGTTCAACCCTGGGGTACAAGGAACAAGAGAGGTTTTGACCTGCAGGCAGTGGTGCTAGCACCAGGTGAGTGATGGGGATGGTGATCTGGGGAGGCAGCTGGCATTTGGCGTGAAACTGTCGTGGGTTTTGTAACCAAAAATTCTATTTTTCCATCTGTTGAAACCAGTTGGGGAGATGTTTTCTTTATCTCTTGTATAACCCATTCCTCATAACTCCAGGGGGAAGGGGGCGGGTGCCTTCTGATAATGGGCCTGCTTTTAAAACCAGGGGAGCAATGTTTCTTATGTTTTCCAACCACCCATCCTCCCCCCAGGGGATATCTGCTATTAATGGGCCATTAAGGCTCACCACATGACTGAAACCATTACATCATCCCATTGAGAGTTGCTCCACCCAGGGGGAGGAGCCAACTGTTCCTACCTAGATAAAAACTGAGACCCAGGAACACCAGGCAGCCTGTTTTCTACTGGATACCAGAGGAAGGCCAGACCCATCTCACCACCACTGGACCCTTTCTACAGGATCATCTCTGCTTCAATAGAACCACAGCTGTTTCTCTAGGAGGATTTATTTGGACTGCTTCCAACACCCTGACCAGCAGGGTGTTAGGTCATATTCTGACTCTGTCAGGGTTTCTAGGATTTTTATTTGGTTGTTTGCTTGTTTTTTTGTACTAGTACACTTGTATTTTTAATATTCCTAGGAAGGAACTGTTATTCTTATTCCCAAATCTTTGCTTGAAAGCCCTTAATTGTAAAATTATGGTAATTTGGAGGGAGGGGAGTTTACATTCTCCATTCCAAGGGAAACTCCAGTTTTCCCTGTCAGACACCTGTCTTCCCAAACCAAGACAGAAACCACCCCCCATAACTGCCCACCTCCAACCTGCCTGGCTCCGACCAGACAGCTCTTAAGTGTTCCAGATGGGGCTCAGCTTGCCCAGCCTCGGCCTGCCCCTTTCTTCTGACTCAGCCAACCTTGCCAAGCATCCATCACTTCCCTGGAACATCAAAGGTCTTCATTAAACCCTGTCAATCACGGGGCCGTGTTCTGCTGGCGGGTGTCCCTGTGTGACAAGGAGCACTGGGGGATCCCCAGCCTGCAGTGGGAGGTCAGCCTGGTTTCGGAGGGGGGGACCATTCATGTCATGCCACTTCCAATTTAGGATGTGCTCTTGGAGGCAACGAGGTGGAAGGGCAGCTCGTACCAAGCCTGTGAGGCAGGTGCTGCAGCTGTAGGACCCCTGCTCTGTCAAAGGGGAGCTGCTGGATGGAACAGCCCCCACATGTGAAAAGGCAGCCTTTCCCCCCGAGCCTGGTGGCACATCCCCAGATGGGGAAGTGGTCCTCAGCCTCTGTCAGCTCCGCTCACATCAGTCATGTCTGGCTGGGTCCTCTGATGGATGGGAATGGGCAGGACCCATCTCAACCACTCCCCATCAGCCCCGAGCTGTGTCCACAGAGGTTTCACTTCAGGAGGTCTCATGCTGTGTTTCCTCCTGCACCGAGACACAGGAGGTTTGATTTCCTCTCAGGAAAGGCTCCCTGGATAATGTAGGACGTTCCCAGACAACAGATTGCCACATCAGCTGGCACAGGGCGCTGCATGAAGGAATGGTTGTAGTGACCTACCCTCTCTCTCTTGGTGTTTCAGGACTGTGAGATCCAGCCTAGGGGCTTTGCAGCACTGCTGAGCAGCAAAAGCTGTGTCTACTGTGAGCTCCAAAGCAGTTTTTCCTCCCTCAGTTGGTGTCCACAAGCAGCATGTGGCACAGGGGACTTCTCTATGTCCCATTCACAAAATTGATTCCTGTAGAAGCTGCTATTTCCAGAGCCCAGAAAAGGCTGAGGGTATAGAGGTTTCAAGCAGGTTGAGGACATATCCTTTCCACAAGGACATATCACCCACTTGGAAGTGGGCTGTGGTGTTCTGGGGACAGCTGAGTATGGGATCTGAATGCCTGGGTCATTCTCTGAGATGAAACTGAAGATAGGTTTCCCCACTTGTGTGTTTAATTAAGAAAGATGCACTCTTCTTGTAAAATGTCCTTTCCATTCAAACGCACTCGTTGCAACAGGTCTGTGGTGCCAGATGCTGATTTAATACATGTTCAGGAGAATCCTGACCTTAATGCAGGTCTTTTTTTTTTCCTTCCTTGCTGGAGGAAATGCTTGCAAGTAATGTACCATGTTACAGCCACAATAATGTTTAATGGTTGTGTCCTGTGACTGAGGTTAATGACTAGTTAGGGAAGCTTTTACACCGAGGAATAAAAAAATGTATAAAATAAATCTGGCAAGGAGCAAGAAAAAGGGTAATGACAGATTCTGGCAGTTGCCTGCCCCAGTTTCAGTCCCAAGGAGGTGGATGTTGTAAAAGCCAAGCCAGCAAGCCCTTCTCAGGGCATTGACTTTGCTAAATCTTGGGGAGGGTGAACAGCACACGTGGCTCTGTGCAAGGAGCCTGCTGCAGATGGATGAGAACCGGCTGCTGCAAACAGACCTGGATATATTTCTTTGGTACCCTATGGACTCACACAGGTTCCCACAGCCCTACCTTAAGCCTGATGCAGCAATCCAAGCCCCTCCAAATGCCTCACAGTGATTCTGACCCAGCCATCCTTGGTGGGCCATTCTGTCTCTTCCCTGTGCCTTCAGCAGGGCTCAGGTCTCCTTTGAAAGGCCACACAAACTTTATGAAAATGCTCACCTGTGTCTGTGATCACTGATGCTGAGCCCCAGGAGGAGACTGAGTCTCTTTCCTGGCTCCAGATCAGCCCTGCCCCAGGGTTTTTTTAAGCCTCACCCTCCTTATGGTCCCCTTTCCCAGCTGAACTTCCAGTGTTCAGAACCCAAACTCCATTTATCTGTCTGTGGTTGCATGCTTGTCTCCACCCTGCTCCTTTTTTTTTCCAGTTGTTACTAAAAGGGTTTTTTTTCTCCCTCCTTTCTTCTTAATGATTTGCTGCATAAAAAATAGGACCCTGCTGTGCCTGTACTGGTGATACATGAGAGCCAAGGGAGAAGCCAGGGCTGGTGGGTGACCCAGGTCTCTCCTTTCCTGAGCTCTGAGCTGTGCCCAGGGTTCCAGCTGTGGGGCACTGCCCTCCCAGCTGCTGCCAGATGTGCCAACCCCTCCATCACTGCCTGCTCCCCCGTGGCAGGCACAGGGTTGGTCTCCAGGGTGGGAAGAAAGGGCTGAGAAAGGGAGGAGCCATCCCTGCTCTGTTGTGGGCTTGCTGGCTGGGGGCAGCAGGCCTGCAGACTGGCTCCAGAGGCAGGTCCAAATCAAGGTGGTGTTGAGATTTAATTCCTGCTGGCAGCTAAGTACCACAGAGCTGCTTGCTCACATTCCCCACTGCTGGTGGGGGGAGAAGAATTGGAACAAAAAGGGTGGAATCCATGGGTTGGTGTAAGACTATTTAATAATTGAAATAAAATGTAATGTAATAACAATAAAATATAATTATTATAATAGTAGTGAAAAGGCAGACAACAAAAAGAAAGAGAAATAAAACCCAAGGAAGACAACACAATTTCCCACCACCCAGTGACTGGTGCCAGCCTGACCCTGAGGAGCTATCAGGGTCCCCCAGCCAGCTGCCCCCAGTTTATACACTGGATAACTGGAGCAGCATGTTCTGTGGTATGGAATGTCCCTCTGGTCCATTCAGGAATTCAGGTCAGTGTCCTGGCCATGGTCCCTCCCAGCTTCTTGTGCACCTCCTCACTGGTAGAGCACAAGACACTGTAAAGTTCCACGATTTAATGTGAACACAGCTTAGCAAGAACTGAAACATCAGTGTGTTAGCAAAATTATTCTCATCCTAAATCCAAAACACAGTGCTATACCAGCTACTAGGAAGAAAATTAAAACACTATACACAGCACTGTCTGCTCTGCCCCCTCTGCAATGCTCCACAAAGCCCTGCTGAAGGCCAGGGATGTGCCTGACCTTGGCATGACATCAAAATCTTGTGGGGATTGAGACTGGAGGGCAGACTCTGAGGATGAGAAATCCTGGATCAACAGGATCCCTCTCCCAGAGGGTCTGAATCCAGTGTCCATTCCTGCCACAGGTATCCAGGTGACTGTGTGTGCCTCAGCAGGTAAGAGCACTCTGCCCTGCTCAGCACTGCCTGTGACATCACAAGGGCAGCAATCCCAGGGGTAGCAGAATAAACATCATCAACCCTACGAGAGCTGTAAACACCACTGCCTTTGCCTTGGAGCATCTGAGCCTCTCCTGAAAGTCACCTGGAAGGTAAAACCTCTTTCTTCATCCTGAGCATCTCATCCGTGTGTGTCAGCACTGGACAGAGCTGAAAAAGCCCTTGTGCACCCAGCCTATGATCAAGATGCTTTAATATTTCCAGTGCACCATTCAGTTTAAGCTAAAAATACAAAACCTGAGGGGAAAAAAACCCAAAACATGCAAAGCATGACATACAACCTCATCTCTTCCCTGTAAGGCTTTTGTGTGATGAGCTCAAAGGGAGAAATCAGGGTCTAGATAAGGCTGCCTCACTGGCATTCAGAGAGCAGAGTGGTTTCATTGCTGTTCACTGCTCATAGCGGCGTCTTGACTCTCTTTGGGATATTTTTATTGCTGCTGGTTGTAAGTTAGACACACAGTGTGTGTAGTCTGCAGGATAAAAATAGCTGCAGTGCCTATTTCTGTCAGAGCAGAGCGCACCAAACCTTTGTTTACCAGTTGCCTTTGATTTAAATATAGCAAGAAGCTGAGCACTCGAAAGCAGAGGGAAGCTGTGTGACATGAAATCCACCCAGCTAATTTTAGATCGCTCTCTGCACAATGCTGCAGTGGAGAGGTGGGTGTGTGATTCCTCACAGGTGGAAGGGAAAGGAAGAAAGGGATTGACCCAGTATGTGCTGCTCACTGAACCTGCCACCCTTGGCAGCATCTGCCTGGATAAAGTGAGCGTCCCAAAGCTGCTGGCTGGGTTTAGGGAGAGCATTCAGCCCCCAGCATCGTCCCCATCCCTGAGATGAGGTGGTGGGAGTGTGTGTTGCAGGGCTGTGTGTTTTGGCAGATGTAGTGGTTACAGCATGGAGCTTTCAGAGAGCAGTAGGAAAGGACTGTTCTTCTCTTTTTTCAGTCCTCACCTCCTGGAGTCTTGAGATTTTTGAGGACTATCTGTTTCCTTGCTTTGTGCAATATATATTTTAAGAAAACTCACAGCTTTTCTCTCTGTGGGAAAAGCTTGGAAATACAGCTCTGCAGGTTTCAAAATCAGTCACAAATGAAGGAATCAAATACAAACCTCAGTATGTTTTTATCCTATGTTCCCATGAAATCAAACCCTATGTGATCATGACCCCTGGGCTTCTCTCTCAAGGTCTGGCAGGGATGGCATTATAAGAAATAGCTTTTCCTGGCAGAGGAAGAGAATCACTGGGAATTGGAAGCAATGGTTTCTGGTGGATGAACCTGTAAGACATAACATCCCTGCCTCAGTTTCCCATACTTCAGAGTGGACAGACTGTCTCGTTCCCCTAAGGGTCCTGCAATTACCCTGACATGAGGGAGTTGTTTCTAGCTCTGGAATTCATGTCCTTATCTCCACCATTTCTTACTCCACAGGGGAGGTGCTAAGGTTGCCACAGGCCCTTGGGGAGGGGCTGTGGATATACAGAGAAAGCACTGAGATTCAGCAGCAATTAAATCAGCTTTGTTGGAGGGTGATTTTTATCATGGCATTCCCAATGTCACTCACATCCATTTGCTCTTATAAACTCTCCAGGGCCCTCACCCGAGGCCCAAAGTGTCAGGATACCCCAGCTGATGCCAAAAAATGTCTGACTGTGCCTGTCCCACCAGGTAGGAGCAATGAGCTCTGCAGCACTGTTTGGTTTCTTCTCGTCTGCTCAGGTCAGTGACAACCCCTTGTTAAAGACAGGCAGCTATTTTCAGTGTCTGCCACTCACATATATAAAGTGTATTGAAATTAAAGCCAGGTGCTCAGCTAAGGTGAACCAGCACAGGCTGGTTTGCTTCAGTGGGGAGGAACTCATTTACACCACTGGAGGACATGGCCCATTTCCTGTAAAATATCTTATTTTAGGGGAGCTTTGATCCACTTGTGTTATTTATTTATTTATTTATATTTATTTATTTATTGCAGGACTATATTTACTCGAATCCCTGATGCTCTGTCAGAAATAACTCTGAATATCCTCAGAGTTGTTTCAGGGAAGCAAATAAACTTGTAAAACCTTTCAATGAATCTTTTCAGTCTGACATGATGTTGTCCCCAAATCCAGTTCCTGTGTGAAAGTCTTTGAACTGTAAAAACGTCCCTGTTTAGAGGACCCACAGGAGGATGATGCTCACCCATGACACAGCACACTTGGGTGAGACCAAGAAGGCCTTTATGAGTTTCATTTTCTATTATTTTCATGCCTGCATCTTCCAGTTTGTGTGTCTGTGTGGGTTTAGTTGCTTGGTTTGCTTTTATTTTCTTCACCCGCCCATTCAGCTGAAGTTCAAAAATCAGAGGTGCAAACATCTTGAAACTGCAATATTTAAATGTGGGGGTTATTTTCCCGGTTAAGCGGTGTTTTTATGTACTGAAAGGTGAAACACCTCAGTAGCAGCAGCACACCCACTCGGGAGAAGCTATTCCTTGTTTTGTGGCACAAAGAGCCCTCCCTGAGCTCCAGCTGCATCCCTCCCTGCCCTCTGGAGTACACCCCACGGGAAACAGAAGGCGATTCAGGTAACTTCATCTCAGCCAGGGAAGATGTCCCTTGCACTTCCAAACCTGGCAGGAAGGGTGAAAAAACCCGCCGGGCCTTTGGTTAAATATGGTTTTTGGAGGGCAGCTCCAGGCAGCCATCCCCGAGCGCCATCCATCCATCACATCCGCTGGATGCTGTTCGTGAGGATGCGAGCGTGCAGCGGCAGCACGGGCAGGCTGGAAGGGGCTCCCCCGTCCCCGGTACGATGCTGTGGAGAGGCTATCTGTGTTCCAGCTGCCATCCCCTCACTGCCAGGGCCCCCTGCCCTGCCGTCCCCCATCCGCTCCGCTCTGGCAGCGCAGGGGGAGCTCCCACCGCGGGGCTGCGACCGCGCCCCGGGCTCTGAACGGAGGGTCAGGGGAGCCAGGGGTTTGCAAAGAGTGGAGGGGCCCTGCTGGAGGGTTGGGTGGGACCTGGGCAGCGATCAGGACAAAAGGTGTCTAGGAAATGGACACATGAAGTTTAGGAGAGGCGTGAAGGCGTGAAGCTGAAGGGATCCTGCGTGGTGAGGCTGAAGGAGTCTGAGAACAGACTCGGAGCAGGATGAATCTTGTTGTAGCAGCACTTCACAAGCCCTTGTGGACCACTGAACACCAGGCAGAGCAGATCTGCACCTCACCATGCAGCATCTCTGCCAAACGGCTTCACAAAAGTGGTGGCAGGGGAGATTTGTTTGGGGTAGCACCTGCAGGTGGAACATGAGACTTTTAGCTTTGCAGGGATTGGTGGAGCAAGATTTTCTGTACCCTTTGTGTGTTTGGAAGAGAAGCATCCTGCCTTTCTTCATCAGCGCCAGGAGCAGGCACCCAAAAGGGTTCTTTGGGGTGTTGCTGGGGGTTGGGGGGGTCTCTGCTTCCATGCAGAAGACAGGCTCAAAAAAGCATCATTAAAAACCTGCTTGGGCAAAGAATGGTGCTGGGCTGGCACTGACAGAGCTGCATCTTCTGAGATCATCCCCCAAACAAAGCTGGCAGGTGAGACTGCTGAAGAGCAGGGCAAAGACCTGGAACATCCCCTGTCCTTCTTGAGGGAAGGAAGCCCAATGACACTAGGCTGAGTGAAGAAAAAAAGGAGCTCTTCCCTCCCAAGATAAATTTAATGTAATGAAAATAAAGACTTAAGAGAAATATTGCAGGCAGAACCCAAAGTAAATGACTTCAGAAAGGGTTTAATGAGACTGGGACTCTCTTCCTTGCCACTTCAATAAGATAAGAAGATTTCAACTCATGATAGGCCAAGGGTCGACTCAGGAGTTAATGCAGATTTTGAAACAGAAGCCAGGAGTCCTGCAAATTGAAATCCATCCACTCTAGTCCCACACTGCAGCAGAGCAATTTACTGGTAGATGCATCTTCAGCAAAAGCTACTTGTTAATGAAACTGCCTGATTCACAGACAAAATATCAGTGGAGAAGGGGAAATGAAAAGCTTTTTGTCCCCAGCACAGACACCATAAAATTAAAGCTCTTGAGTTGCACTCCTTACTGGAAAGGCAGTAAGTAAAAAGGGCTGTGCTAGATGGGCCATCCACATCCCTCCACAGCCTATTCGCTGTCATTCTGAAAAATGCACTGAAAAAGCTCCTGATGTGGTGAGAAAACATTTTCCACTGTCCTGATCCCTTGAGTCTTCCCCTCCACCACCAGACACCTGGTGGGATCTGTCCTTGGGGACATGAGGACAGATAATGATGTATCTGCTTCCAGTTAAGGCATCCCGCCAGATTACTCCCCGACACGTGAACTTACAGACAAATGCATTTGTGAGGCAGCTAAAGACAAGACACAGCTCTGGGTGATGCTGAGGGCTGGCAGGTGTCTGACCCCTGACCCTGGTACAGGCCAGCCAGAGAGGAAACATGGTTGCAATCTGTAGGAGCTGTTGAATTGAAATTGGGGAGCCGATGGACGAGCTCCAATTTCCACTCCGAGGCAATAACAGAACTTTAATCTGAACTAGTGATCATGCTCATAGTTTGGCAGAATAACCATATCTGTAAGTGCCCAGCATCTGTAAATCTACTGCTTTTGATGTCAAAGGGTTTTCATGTGTTTTGCAAAGTAAAATATTGACTAAATTATGACCCATTGGAACCCTCTCTGATGACTGCTGTGTGCTGGCAGGCGATAAAAAGGGTGGCTGAGCTTTTTTTGCTCAAGTTTGACTCCAGCAGATATAAAAGAAGCAATTCAATTAATTGGCTATAGAATGAGGTTTAGAGGTTGTTTAGAGTGAGCTGTGAGATGAGTTGCTGCATCAAGACCTTTTTCTTTAATGCGCCCAGTACAGATAAACCTACAATTTTCCACAAGTGTTTAAACAACACCAGGCTGACATAAACATTGCAGAGGTTCTGGCCTTTAACCTCATGCACATGAGCCAAAGATTTCTTACAACTCAGCTCGTTCAACCATCCTTTTCTTGGTTTTCCAGCTCTTTCCCTTCCTTCACAGCTGTTCAGTGTCATGTCTGAAAGGCTCTTAGAAGAAAGACCTTCCCAAACCTCAACAGATGCAGATTTTTCTGCGCTGAAGCGTGTGAGAATTGTCCACAATACATCGACCTGTCCCTGCTGCAAAATGTGAATGCAGGGTTGTCCCCAGCCCAAGTGGCAGCAATTTAGTAGGGTGCAAATGGTTTTGTGATGGAAAGGCATTGGGGAATGCTGAGTTAGAGTGCCTAGCTCAGGAAGAAGGGCTCTGAAGGCTGAACTCTGGTTCATGGTAGATGGAGAAGTTTTCTTTGAAGGACAGGCCTGATGCTTGGGTTGGCTGTGCTGGTGTTGCCAGGCCCAATTCACATGCCAGTACCGATGGGTAGGAGTTTTCTGAACAGCCATTTTTCATTAGGAAATTATCATTTTCAAAGCCAAAGCTTTGGCTCCCAAGTCCAACTGGCTTTGGGAACAGGAATTAAAACTGGAGGAAAAGGCTCATCGCTTTCCCTTCTTGTGCTATGATAACTGGGCCAGTGCTGAAAGCATCTCCTCTCCAGTTACAGATGCTGGGATCAAACCTCCTCTTTGTCTTGCTCAGAGCAGTGATTTGAAAATCAGCCTTCACTCACCTCAGCAGAGCTTCTTTAGTGTCTAACTGTCTGGGTCATTCTGGGTTTTGCCAGAAAATGTAAAAATCTGTGTCCCTTGAAATCCTGGGTGGGAAAATCTTTCACATCTCTAAACCCTTCTCAGAAGAGGAAAAAAAATCTTAAACATCTGGGACAGGATTTTTTATTGTTATTATTTCAAGCCAAGATAAGGCATGACATTATATTTAATGCTGATTGACCAGAGAAGAAAATCAGTTGCTTAGAGTGTAATGCAAAAAAATTCTAACAATGCATGAGAAATCCTGTAATAACAGACCTGCTTGAGAATTTGAGTGGCACGAAATGTGAAGTGTACTGTTACTTTAATTGTATTTTTTATGCAGACATACTCAATTCCTATTAGTGGCAGAGTTGTGTTTGCATTTGGCCAGAGGCAAAGAATTACCAGTGGACAGTTTAATCAGGATGAAAGAAGGAAAATAAAATTAATGTAGCATGTTCTGGGCTCAGACATTTGTGTTGGAAGAATTTTAACATCTGTATTGTGTGAAGCTTGGTCCTGTTTATTTTAAAAACCTGAAAATGAGGGTTGAATGATTTCACACTGGAGTTATGGTTGCCAGTCATTTAGTTCAAGGCTTGAGGTTAGTAAATGAATAATTCCAGTTTGCCAGAAGTCTTTGGTGGTAGTCAGTGGTTAAAAATCAAGGGCTGAAGATGTTGCTGCTTTACTCCTGTGTAAATCCACCAGTCCATTATTTATATAATTACTGCTTTGAAACCAAATGCAGATGGAGATCCTGCTGGGCTGGCGAGCCCATGAATACCTGCAGCTATTTAGCAAATGCCCTGAAATATTTCATAACTCCATTGCATAGAGCAGAAAGTGGAATCAGCTTGCCCATATCCTTTGCTTGTCCATGCCAGTGGGTTGCTAGTACCTGATCCAGGAGGGGAGCCCCAAAATAGGGCTGACAGGACCAGAAATTTGCAGCTGAGATCATTGAGATGAGCCAGAGGGTGATTCCTGCTGTCCTCAGACAGACCCCTGAGGTGGAAGTGTCAGATGAGATGCCCCATAGTGGTGCTAGTTCTCTGTAAACAGAGATGATGAAGACTATGAAGACAGGAGGCCTTCTAGTCTGAAAATTCTGCTTTCCAGGTTTTTAAAGCAGGTAAAGGTGATTCCCACCATGCCTCCTGACTCCCCAGCCAAAAAACTAATCCCAGCATTTTTAGATTGGCTCTGCCTGTGCTACTCACCCACCCAGACCTCCAGCTGGCATCACCCACAGTGACATTGATAACACTGTCAGTGCAGTATTTTCTGAAAAAACAAAATTGCCTGAGAAAAATTGATTACTGGAATAAAGGAAAAACTGGAGAAAGTTATTCTGCCAAGTGGTAGAATTTGTGTTTATATTTCTATCAGCTCTGGCTTCCCTAAAAGAATCTTGCCCCGATGTGATCAATCAGAGAAGAGGAATTTTCTTTGCTTGGCCCTCATTTATTTTACCATTTAATGCTGAGTCTGTTTAGTCAGGAAGGACTTGCTTCCAGACTGCACAGTCAATGAACGATTCATCTTGTCCAAGAGCAAATTAAGCAGGGTGAATAATTAAATGGAAGCACTCAACCAATATTTCTCAGAGCTCTCTTAAACAATTCCCCACAGTCTCCTTGCATCCTCACCCCCAGACAGCTTCAACCCCTCTGTTCATGTCCAACATCCAGCCTGTGCCAGCAGTGGCCAAAGGTTATTTCCATCTGGGTGGTCACTGGGGAAGGCTCGGTGGTCTCGCTCCTGTTCCTACGGGAAAATCTTCTGGACCACAAACCTCCCTGTCCATTCTGCCAGGATTAAAAAGGCCTCCTTGCTGGGAATGGGGTTGGGATTGATGGGGTGGAGTGAAGGAGGTTGCCAGAGGAGATGGCTCCTCTGGGAGAGAGGGTTCCTCGTGTCACAACTGCCCTTCAGAGACACACAGGGCTGCTGGTCTGGCAGGCTTCCCGTGTGAGCAGAAAGGGGAATGCTAAATGAGGGTTTCCAGCCAACTGATTGCACCAGGAGGCTTCAGACAAGGATGCTCAGCCCTTCCCAGGTGAGTGTGGGGAGGGATGGGTTGTGCTGTGCAGGCTGGGAGGTGCAGAGGGTGTTGGTGTTCACTGAGGGCAGGCTGAGCAACAATGGGGATCTGAGCTCTCCCAGTGAAATTTCTTTATGGCATTTTCAGGCTAAACAAGCAGCAGAAGTTGCTACAGGCATGAAGAGCCACCTCCTTCCTCACCATTTCCTTCAAACCACCCATCTTGGCAGGGCAGAACACGATGGGTTTAATGAAAAAGTTCTCAGTCTTTTGACCCATCAAAGAACTCCCAGCTCCAGCTCCAGTTACTGTGGAGGCAGCAAAAGTCAAAGAGCCAGCTGAGGTGTGAGATGAAAAGAGCTGAGGACACCTGGCTTGTGACATCACCTGAGACCACCACGATGGTGGCCCAGGGCAGAACATCATGACGTGGTTGCTTGGTGACCTTGAAGGTATTTTGAGAGGTGAAGGGAACTCTGACAGTGATTGTTGATATAGTTTTAGGAAGATTTTGGAAAATAAAGACAGCAGGTAAAAGATGAAGGGGAGGAGGACTTTGCTAATCACTGAATACATGCTGTTCTTCTGTGCTATACTGTTGTTAGAGTGGGTTGGGAATTTTTCAGACAAATGCATTTTCAGCAGAAAATTATGATGGTCATAAAAAACTTTTCATGGGATTTAGAAGCATATATTCATAGAATCATTTAGGTTGGAAAAGACTTTTAAAACATTGAGTCCAACTGCAAATTTATGCAGTCTTGGAAATTATTTTAGGGACAGGCAGGACCTTGCTTAGACCTGCATACCACTGACCAGGTAATAATTTTTCCAAAACCTCAGTGCTAAGGGATGTGGAAATCCCAGCATCAAGTTGTGGTTTCAAAAGGACATTTGAATACAAAATGAAGAACCTCCAGCAGGCAGTTTAAGAGGCAGAGCCACTTCAGGACAGCCAAAAGCCACCCTGGACCATTCATCATTTGGCCTGGACAAATGTTTCTGCATATCAGGAGCAAAGACTTGAGCCCCAGCATCCCCGAGTGGGGCAGAGGCAACCTGTCACCATTCTGGGTCCTGGCCAAGAGATGATTTCATTTCCATCTTAAAGAATGAAAGTTCTGGGCTTTGTCTCACTGAAGAACAGGGAACCTTTGGAAATCATAAAAAGTTTAAATGGGACCCAGAAACCTTTCCCCACCAAGCCCTAATTTCCACCATGTTATAACAAGCACCCCTGAGAACAGAAAAAGGGAGGAAATCTTGGTTTTCCCATAATGCTGTTGCTGTCAGGCCAGCAATTTTTCACCACTGTGGATGCCACTATCACACAATTCCTTAGCTGAAAGGGGCCCAACAGAGTGAACAATATCCCAATTGGGAAGATAAGCTGCAAGACATTATCCAGAGAGATATAAATTGTAGTAATCTATTTGTTCTCTTGCCCGTGGGGTCCTCGTAGTAAACAGGGAGTGCTGGGAAGCGGGTGAGTTCTGACACATCATTTCTCATTGTTCCCAAGGGATGGTGAGCAATCCTAGTGCTGGCAAGCCAGACAGGCAGTAAATGTTTCCTAGAATACAAACAGAGCGGGAGCCAGTACATAAAGGCTGCAGAATCACTGTCAAAATGTAATCAGATGGAAAAAACGAAAGCAAAAGCAGAGACCAGGACATGGGTGTGACACCCCAGAGAGGGTGAGGGAGGAATGTAATGAGAACCTGTGAGAAGGTGAAACTCACTCTTTAAAGGATTTGCAGAACTTTAGTAGGAACAGCAGGGACAGGCAGGAGGGCTTTCCAGGGGTCTGTGTCTGATGCAAATCTGAGGTGAATCTCTGCTAGTGACTCAGTTTATTAAGTTTGCAATCCTCTGGACCTTTGTGCCCTTTTGTTACCATTTCCTGCTTCCAGGTGAAGGTTAATCTTCCCAAAGCACCATTAAGAGCTGGGGAGGTAAGGCCTGGAACGGAGCCATGTTCCAGCCTTGCTTCCAAGTCGGTGGACTTGCACGTTCCCAAGTGCTGACAGCTCTTCATGGAGAGGCACTGGAAGCTGGCAGCCCTGGAGCTGTGACCTGTGGCCACACCATGGTTCTGAGTCCCAGTCCCTGCCCGAGAAAAGCACTGACATCTAACCTCAGTGCCTGGCAGCACCTTAAGCCAGCTTCCAAATGAGCAGAGGGGGGCTTTGGACAACTCAGGGAGACAGCAGGATGCCAGCAAGGACATTGACAGCCTGGACAAAACCCTGCAAACGGGTTTAAAAATCAGTGTATCCCTACTAAGAGAGAGGACAGAAGCCAGCAGTGGGGTTCAAGGCAGCAGATGAATCCAGAATGTGCAGGGAGATGAAAGTGAGTGGGCAGGAGGCACTTAGAGCTGTCACCTTGCAGCCTCCCAGCCAGGCCTGTGCTGCTCAGCTCTTTTACTGCCCTGCTCCCCTTCTGCCCAGCCACTCCCCTGCAGTTCTGCTTCCCTGCCCCGAGGCATCTGCAGTTTGGAGTCATGCTCACTGCAAGGTGCAGTTTGCTCCTTGACTGACTTTTGCCCGAGGCTGAGACTGGGAAACCTGTTCTCCTTCTCCCCTCTGCTTGACTTTCTGCTTCCCTGTGGCAGCCAGCAGCACCACGTTGTGCTGTGACCTTCTGAGGGATGAGGCAGGAAATATCTTCCTGGCTTAAATAACGAATCTAAAAATCAATTTGTAGAGAGGTTGGAAAGCAATGAGCATACAAATTAACCAGTGTGTGAGTAATACATTTGCATCTTGTGGATCCAGTTAACTTCAGAGCAGGCAAAATTTATAACCTACTGAACTCCAAGTATGAGGCTTGAAGAAATTACTGGGAGGAGAATTATTGGGTTGGATACTAGACATCATTCCAGCCTTCATTAACATTTTCATGTGCTCTTGAAGGTTTCTCCCTAGCAGTACCCATTATTGAGTTTGGGAAAAAAATTTAGCCACTGAGATCACTTGGAAAAACACTTAGCCTCCTCCCTCTCATTTCCCCAAGTTGCATTTTTATTCTCCACAGAAACCCAATGGTCAGACAAATTACTTTACAAGTGAGACTCTGATAACAGAAATCATGTTGTAAGCCAAATGCTGATGATGTGCAGATACAATGTCAGGGGAAAAAAATCTTTTTGCTATGTGCATGCTTTTAGATAGATGGTTCTGCTTTATGGGTGCATTTATGGCACTTTATGACACTTGCTCTACAGTTGTGCTTACACAGAGCCCTGGCAGAGCTCTGGTTTGGTTCAACCTGACTATTGAGCTAATCCTAGTGGTTTCTGAAAGGAGGGAATTGCATGAAGCCATCAGGTCTCCAAGGTTTTGGGCTTGTTTGAGATTTCACAGACCCTTGACAAATCCCTGTGAATCATTTTTATGATCCTGTCACTTGAGAATAGACACCTGTGGACAGCAGCTCCATGGGTCAAAGAGTCCTATTTGTGTCTAGGCCACAGGGAATGGCCCAGCCACACCAAGTGTCAGATATCTGGACTCCCCACCTTTTTTTCTCCTGGGGATGCTCTTGTTCAGACAGTGAGGGAGCAGCTCCTTTTCCCAGCACCTCTGCAGACAGTGCCAGTCTTTGAGGATCCCCAGGGAGGAGGGGATGGGAGAGGACACATCTCTGTTTGCTTTCATCTGTGAAAAATTAGCTGCTCTCCCTATGACAGATGTTCCTGTGGCAGGGGGTGCAAAGTGGGGGAGGGAGCAGCTTGAGGCAGGTGTGCATCTCCTGCTGGCTGTCCACACAGCTGCATCCCAGCCTGGAGGGTCCTGCACAGCCCCAGGTGATGCTGGACCAGGGGGAGCTGCAGGTGGGATGGGTTTAGGACACATGGCTTGATCTTGGCCTAATTCTTGTGAAGTGCTGTCACAACATCCTCACACTGAGGGTTTTCCTCTCTGGAGAGCTCTGGAGATAAAGCTGTTGACACAGATTGAGCCTGAGGGTTTTCTCTGTGTCTTGCATATTTTGGAAATGAGCTCAGACCTGTGCTACCCTGCCAGAACGAAGGATACTTTTCTCCTGCAAGTGCCGTAATTTCCCTCCTGCTTTCCCATTTGAAGTGGGTTTCCTCCACAGTGGTGGCATCCAGAGTGCAGGTTAAGTGCAGTTGTGGTCCCCTGATCACCCAGACATGAGGACACATTGCACCTCACCACGGTGGTCTGGGGAAGGGGACATGCCACTCCCTGCCTCCTCCCAGCACACAGCTGGGGTGTGCATGGGGTGCAGAGCTGGACCAGGACACTGGAAAGAAATTCCAGGCTGCACAGTGCTGTCTCTGATGGCTTTTCATCTGTCCTCAACAGCAGGGAAAATCATCAAAGGGAGAAAAGAAAGGGTTTTTAAAAACAAAGCCAAACAAAAATAGGTCCCAAGTTGTAAAATTTGTATCTGAACTTCCTGGAAGCTTTGAGACTTTGGGTGGGGTTTTGTTATGCTGCTGCAGAGAAAATTCCATATGTAAATCTCCTACAACATGAAAGATCACGTTCCCTCGTGATCCAAATAGACAGGACATATTCCTGGTGATGGTCCAAGCAGCTGCACCAGGGCAAGGATGCTTATGAAAGAGAGGATTGCTGGATATACACAACCTTGCCTGACTAACAGATTCCAGTATTTTCAGTGAAGGGATTTTAGAATGAGAATTTGGAAGAAATACAGGGAAAGAACCACAAGTTCCAGCACAGGCCAAAAAAAAAAAAAAAAAAAAGGGTTGTGCTGCACACTGGCTACAATATGTGATAACACAGGAACATGAGCAGTTCTTTGGAAATACCTTTTCTGTAGAATTTTAAAGGAACTGAAAGCAAGAGGGTGAAAACCCAAAAGGTTTTTCCTCCTGTGGAAGATGTTGATGCTGTGGACTCAAAGCAGGTCTTGGTGTGGAGTCCCCAGGATCTGAAAGTGCCCAGCACTGCCTGGGTGCCTGAGAAGCCTTTCTGGGCTTGCTTTGGTGAAGTGAAGACAGTTTCCCACCATGGAAATATTTCACATAGCCCTTTGCCCCTTCCTGTGGCCTTGGGAAGCTGAAGTCTTTACTCACCGAGAAAATATATGGTACATATGTGAACCCAGAGATGTGAAATGCCTTTCTGTAAGGAACAATGATGCCCCACCCTGGAAAAGCCACAGAGACACGAGGGAGGCTTTTGGGGACAAGCTGCGGAGTCCTCTTGCAGATGCAGCTCTGCTCCTCTCGTCTGACAGTGAGGGATGGCAGGAGCACATCTGCTCAGGTACAGCTCTTGCCTGGGCAGCAGGCACAGATTTCCCAGCACAGAAATCCACCTGAGCTTTGTTTCTGGTGTGTTGCAAAGGAGAGGATGTGACATCCATCATCTTCATAAACAGCACTGCCACATGGAGTGCATTTGTGTGGCCAGACCCTGTGCACAGGATTACAGCTCAGCCAAGGAATTTCTTCCCTGTTGTGTCTCCGGGCATTTAGACTGGGAGGTCTTTTCAGAATAAATGATCTTGCCATTTGTTTTCCATCCATGCTGTGCCCAGCACTGTGGCACCAGGGCTGGAGGCAGCAGCCCTGCATGGTTCCTGGTGCTGGGAAGAGCAAGGAGAGTCTCTGCAGCTGGTACCTGCCTCGCACAAGGCAGAGCAGTCCCTGCCCAGCCTGCTCTGCCAAGGTGACACTGGCAGCTCCCTTACAGTGCTTCATATTTTAGCATCTATTTCTTTTAAAGGTCTCTGAATATGGCAATTTCCCACTATTCTTCATTTTCCTACCCTTTGATTTTAGCCTTTGCATCAATCTCCTGCTTCAAACAGTAACCTGTGATGTTATAATAGTGCAGGAGGGCCTTCCAAGGACTGATTTAGCTTAGGGTGCACACACTAGTGAAAATGTCCCAGTATAAAAGGCTGGGGACAGCTGTCTTCTCCCAAATCATGGTGTTCCTGCCCTTCTGTTTACTCACCCACCCCTTGTTCCAGCTGAAAACTCCCTCTTACCCCTGTCAGGCAAAGTGAAAGCACCTTTGCCCGAGGTGTGAGCCCTGAAGTTGGTCACTGGGTGTTCACGTGCTGGCAGGGCTCTGGAGAACAGGGACACGGGATCACAGTCCATGTGATAACACATGCAGCACAGCCTATTTGTTATCAATTTCCTCTGTGCATTTTTTGCTCTCCCAGTGAAGAGCTGAGAACGTTGTTCTGTAAATTAAATGAGAGGTTGTTTTGGTTTTTTTTAACTAATGGGAAATTTAAAGTAGAAGAAATGCTCATTTTCCCAAATGAGGCAAGGAAAAGGATTCTTTTGAACCAGCTCTACAGAGCAGCTCCATTAACTCTTCCATCATGCAACCCACTCCTCAGTTGTCCTTGAAGGGAGCTACAGCTCGGGCAAAGCTCACAGCCTGGAACAACCTCATTTATGATGCAACCACTGGAGGAAAACAAAACCCCTGGATGCACCAGGGTTACATATATCATGTGCTGGTCTAGATTTCACACTATGGGTAGCTCAGCATTTTCAACCTGCTCATCTCTGGCCACTGCTGCTCACAGCACCATTCCTAACCATGGCAAAATTAGCACTTTGTGGGAGCTTTAAGCAAGGGCTGCTGACCTCCTGAGAGACTCTTGGGTTTGCAGGATCCACAGGGAGTGCAAAGGACCATGTCCTGGATGATTCAGCTCTCAGGCTGTGACACAAGGATGTGGGGATGCAGTTAAGGAAAGCTCAGCACTGCTTTGTGCTGTTCCTCATAAAGCACACAACAGAGACAGAAGTGATAGAGAAGTTTTTCCCACACCATCTGATACTGTTGGGAAAACCAGGTAGGTTTGTGGGCACAAGTCTTCAGTGAATTCTCCTTCTACCAAATAGTTGAATGAAATTAAATAACACACTCATAATTTGTGTTTTGTGGATTGCAGTTCCAGTGATCAATGCTTTAAAGGACCCCTTCTCCCTCTGCTCCCTGAGGACTCATTGTTTATAGATTTTGGGAGCAGTTGAGATCTATTAAACTTAATAGGCCTTTTCTTGAGAAGATTGTACAGAGCAGACTCTTCTACACTCACATTTTCAATTAGAGCACGCAACAGCCCCTGGGTGCTGGGGATGAGGAATGGGAGCAGTTGCTCCATCACTCTCTTGTTAGATGGCACTTCTGGCACTCAGTCTGCCAGCATTTGTTGCCTATGAATGATGGTTTCTTTAGCATCTTAAATCCTTAGGCTTTTTGGAACTTTTCTGGAGGTGTATTTCCTTCCTACTAATAAAATACTGCACTGGAGCTCCTGTCTGCACTGATAGAGGGAGAGAGGGATGCCAGGAGTTCTGGGTGGTGGCAGGACCAGTGGATCCAGCCATGTGTGAAGTCTCCTTATTCCTGGCCAGAAAATCACCACAAGACATGAAATATTCTCTCAGGAGGTCCCAGAGAGAGGGGATTTTAAAGGTGTTATTGCAGTAGTATTTTCTTGTACAGCCCTAATTCAGCGCAACTGCTCTGTTCCTTGGGGAAGTGCCATCCAAACTGGTGAAAAACCTCCCTACAGTCTTGTCCCCAGCAGGAGGAGGTGACATATAGAAGCCAGAGTGGTGGATGCCTGGAGAAGCTTGTAAACATTTTCAAGCCTATTTGTGCTTCACTCTGAAGTTTATTTGCCTGCTGTAAATGTGATAACAAGACAGTAACTTGAAAATAATTATTCAGACGCATTTTTTGCAGAAGAAGCAGGTGAACTTGGGTTATGTAACAACAACAAAAAAAGTGTATTCTATTTCATCTGTTGAAAGCAGCTGGGGAGATGTTTTCCTTTATCTCTTGTAACTCCAGGGGGGCGGATGCCTTCTGATAACAGGCCAGCTGTTCAAACCAGATGGGGCAGTGTTTCTCATCTCTTTCACCACTGTCCACCCTTTGGGGGGAATATCTTCTGTTAATGGGCCATTGAGGCTCACCAGTGACATGACACATTAGTGGGGGGAGCCAGCCGTTCCTACCCAGATGAAAACTGAGATGTAGGAATACCAATCAGCCTGTTTTCCACAGGATTCCCAGAGGAAGACTGCACCCATCTCGCCATCACTGGACCCTTTTTCTACAGGATCTCTACTCCACAGAACCACATCTGTTACTCCAGGAGGATTTATTTGGATTGCTTTCAACACCCTGACAACAGGGTGTCAGGTTGTATCTCTGACTTTGTCAGGGTTTTCTAGGACTTCTGTCTTTTTTTGTACTACTGCATTTGTATTTTTAATATAGCAGCAAAGAACTGCTATTCCTATTCCCATATTTTAGGCTGAAAGCCTCTAATTTCAAAATTATAATAATTTGGAGGGAGGGGGTTTACATTCTCCATTCCAAGGGAAGCTCCAGCTTTCCCTGACAGACACCTGTCTTTCCAAACCAGGACAGAACTCTATGCTGGTGAGTTCTGCACAGCCACAGCTGTCAGTAACCCTTGCAACACTCCCAGCTTGAGCAGGTGAGGTGGACACAAGGTAGGGAAATGGGCAGGAAAAGTTGGGAAATGTAGTCTTGGGCTAAGGACGGGAACTGCTGTTTAGCCTGATTAAGGGCTAAGTAGCAAGGAGTGTAAGAATGGCCAGGTTTAAGTGATAAATTGTGAGAGCTGTTGTCAGGAGGTGTGGGGAAAGTGATTTCGGATCTGTTGTTCAGGGTGTGACCCTTTTTTAGCAAGGAAGAAATGCCTGATCCTGCATTTTGTGAGCAGCTGAGAGAAGGCCAGAACTCCAGAGCAGAGAGAACAAGGGGAAAAAAGCCACAGTGCTCTGGTCTGTGTGTGGAGCTCTCCAGGGGCAGTTACTGGGAAAGAGCTGAATGAATGCAAATGTCAAACGAAGGCTGCTCTCATTCCTGATGGACTGGTGCAGTTTGTGTCTGTGCTGTGCCTTCTGCCACGTCCCACACTTTGCCTGCTTGTTCTCCAGGAGAGCTCTCTGGGCTTGCTGCAGGGCAGACTCACCTGTAGCTGTGCCTGCCAAGGGCTTTGGCAGCTGCTGAGTTTAACTTGGCCACCCCAAGGCCACCTCTTTGCTCATGAGAGCTCACTTTATGTGACTCAATTTTGCGAGGCAGCCGTGGGGGCTGCTCACCACAGGGCCCCGTGGGGGGAGAGCTGAGGTCTTAAGTCATGGTTGTTGTAACCACAATATGCTTTTTCATGATTTAAAAAACACCCTACTATGTTCCCTAGTGGGGAATTTTCTGGTGGATGCCAGAATATGAGAAAATGGGCACAGGGGAGCTGTTCTGAGTGCTGTGTTGGATGCTGGTAGCCCCAGGCATGTTGGACAGCCAGCCACAAGAGAAACCCCTCAAGCCTGAGTTTCACGAGGTCACCAGTCTGGACACTCCACACCCAGTCAATGTTAGCATAAACCCTCAATATCCCAGTTCAGTGTCCTCCTGCCCTTCACTTTCTGCCCCACCTCACACCATCTGGGTCAAAACCTCCAAGGAGTGCTCATTCTTGTCACTCACTGTTCTGCAGTGAGAAAGCAAAGTAATTGCTGACACATCCCCAGCTCCACTTCTCTACTCCTCCACAGGGTCCCTGGGGGCTGCCCAGCTTGTCCGTGAGAACAGAGGGTCAGCAACAGGGAGGTCTTTGCAGCTCTGAAAGGCCAGAACATCTTCCCTGTGCCACCTGGCCAGAGACACCCCAGGGCTGGAGCTGTGCCCTGAAGAACTTCCAGGAGCATCTCCTGGAGGTGCAGCTCAGACACAAGCTGTGCCAGCCGTGGAGCACACGGCTTTTCTTTAATTCTTGCAGGAGTGGGATGGTGTTCCTGCAGGGTTGGAGGTAAAAGCTGCCTTTGCTGTCTCCTTCCTCACTGATGGTTGCACTGAGGCTGTTCAGGTGCCTGTGGCAGTGAGGGCAAGTGGTGTCTGGGGGGCTGCAGAGCCCCTTCTGCTGTCAGTATCATCTGAAGGTGCTGAGTCCCAGCCCAGCCAGGCTCCTTGGGAAGTTCCCAGGGAAGCTCCAGGCCTGAGAGTCTCCAAGAAGCTGACACATTTGGAAGCCGTGGGGGAGGAAAGCTCTGTGTCCCCTGGAAGGCCCTGGGTGGGAATCCTGCTGGTGACTCAGCACTGTGGCATGAAGAGGATTGCTCCTGTCTCCAGAGACTCCCTCCAGCAAAATCCTGGTGATGACAGGCTCAGAGAGAGCTGCTGCACCAAGGGTGTGTAGAGTGGCAGGAGATCCAACAGCAGAGCCTCCTGCCCAGGACCAGGCATCTCTCATTTCCCTCCACCAAGACCACCATCACCAAGGCTGGAGGCTTCCTGCAGCTATCTCAGGGAGCAGGCTGGACAGTTTGATGTTGTTGTGGCTCCAAAGAGGGAACACAGCTCCTTGATAAGCTGCAGAGCAGGGCACTCTGCAGCCTGTCCTGACAGTGGGGGCTAAGAAGGAGGGAAGGGCCATCCACTACAAAGGCAATAGTCAGTGGAGAGCAATTCTTTGTCACCAAAAAAAGACCTAAAAAAATCAATCCCTTTTGCTCAGCTCTGCAGACCCAGGTCTAGTGGTGGCTTTGAAGCGTGTCTGAGGCACATCCAGAGGTGCTGAGCTTTGCAGCAGGATTTCACCACTCTTGTGCACAGGATGGGAAGGTTTGGAAGGAAAACTGCTCCCAGTTCCTCATGCAGGTTCCTTAAGTAGCAGCACAACAGCTCGAAGACATTGCCACATGGTTTTACTTGGCTGCTGTTAAAATACACAAGGGAAGTTGTTTTGGTTTTTTTCCTGAGAACATTCTGAGGGTTTATACAGATGGGGTGGTGACAGAAGAGTCCCAAACACTGAAGGGTATGAGGGGGTTTGTGCTCCTTGGCTCTACGCTGACCTGCAGCTGCAGGAAGGTGGTGAAGGGCCTTTGCCCCTCAGACATGAGCCCAGTGACTGCAGAGGGTGCTAACAATTCGGCAGAGTTTGATGAGAAACCTGCAAGAAAAGCAAATATTTGACCTTAGCACGCAGGACTTGAATGAGAAAAGCGATCCTATGAGTACTGCATCCTCAGGGAGGCCAGGATGGCTACCTGCAGGTCGATATTTTTGTTTCCCTGGTCCCTCAGGGAGCAGCCGGAGGCAGCCAGGCCCAGGCGGGAGCAGCCCGGCCCCTCTGGGTGCTCTCGGAGCTGGCAGAGCCCACACGGTGGCACTGCGGCCCAGGGCCCGGCCTGACACCGCCGCTCTGCGGGGACAGCTCTGAGCACAGCCCGGGGTGTACAAATGAGCCCCCAGGGCTGGTGTGGGACAGCTTCACCCTGTCTGCATGAGGCTTCTGGACTGCGTGCCAGCGAGCAGGAGTCGCAGCTCCGCCTGTCACCACGGCACCAGCCTCCTCCAGGGCTTGGCTTTGTCTTCACCGGTGCTGAGGAGCCGCATCTTCCTCATGCTGCAGCGACACAAGGCACATGCTGGGCTCAGCAGCTGACCAGGACGTGCCCACTGCTCCTTTTGCTGCTGCTAAGAGATGTAAGTTCAAGGAGGATGAAGACCCTGTCTCCTGCACTTAACCAAAAAGCCAAGCAGCTTCTGGAAGGAGGTGAGGGTCTGTGTGTGACCTTGGCTCCTTCACCCAGAGCAGCTGCCACCACACAGCCCCATCCTTCATCCATGTGTGTCACTCAGGGTCTATGGCCAAACTCTTCCATTGTGAGCAGGACTAATGAGACCAAACTGGATGATCCCAAGAGCCTCGGGATGTGTCAAAGCCATGTCTGGCCCAGGGCTCAGCCTCAGCCAGATGTCCTCACACAGGATGTACATGGTGCCAGCTGGTTTTTCAGAAAAAGCAGCATTTCTGAAAAACCATTCACCCTGGAAAGATCTAGCTGGGGTTAGACATCCCTAGACTGCAGCCTTTTCCCTGGAGAGAAGCCTGGTGGGACTCACCATTCTTCTCTGCTGTGGAGCATGTCCCTGGTGCTTGTCTTGCTCTCAGTCACTCTGCTGTAGGAACAGAACAGCTCTCTGTGCTCTGTGTCCTGGGAAGGGGGTGGCTGGAGCATCACCTGCAGCCAGAGCTGGGCACCTTTTGTGCCTTCTGCCAGCAGACAGGACCACAGAGCACTCCAGATGAACAGAGCCCTAAGTAGTTGCAATCTGTATGAACTAATCAAGCTGTTCTCCACCACGTACATCATTTAAATCACTAAAGCTCTCCTACCAGCATGCTACTGGCATGGCAGGGAGTCTGTTCACAGCAGAGCAGAGTTCTCCCCTCCAGCCTCCCAGCCCGGCACTGAATGGGCACAGGGGTGATCAGTCAAGGTGCTGTCCCAGTGCCTGCTGCTGCTGCCCTGCTGTGCTCACCCTGCAGAGCCGGGAACAAGCTCCTTGTGGAGGCATTCCATTAGCACTGTGTGCAGCAAAGCCCAGGGAATGCAGATAAACGGGGACTGAGCTGCCTTCAAGGAAAAAGCCCTACAAAAACATTCCCCCCTCCTTCCCATCAAGTTGTCATAGGAAATGCTGTGGAATGAGAGGTGGAAAGCCTAAAGAGTGAAGTGGGAGGGTGTGGTTTACTTCCATCTATGCCTTGGAAGGAAACAGATGCAGGGAAGATTTTCCCTGTGCCAGCAACTTCCTCTGGAATGAAGAGACCACAGGGATGCTTGTACACAGAGAGGAGCAAAACACGAGGATGAGCAGGACCTATTCTTGCCCCAAACCCTTTCCCTCCTTTTTCTCTTTCCCAGTTGAATTCAGCTCTGCCCCTAAGGGGGATGCTGTCTCTGCCAAGCATAGAATCCACCCCTGGATCCTCCTCCAGAGCCCACCTTGACAGGCTCTTCAAACTCAGGTGAGCTGAAAGTCTGCCTGAGGCGAGGCTTGCAGGCCCAAGCTCTGCAAACAGAGAAAACAGTCCCAGAAAAGCAGAGTTTTTCCACTGTCCTCTCTTCCTGGGCAGGGTCAGCCCAGCTGCATTTCTTCCCATTTGCCTTGGGCTGGCCTAGGTAAAGGTTGTTCAGCCAGAATAATCCAGGAAATGTTAAAGTTGCACACAGTCTCAGGGGTGGGGAGCAGTGCCCTTAGCAGAGGGTGAAACAAACTGCTGAAGAAGTGGCAGCACTTTATTTCCTCCTAACTATATGTGCCCAAAAACATCTGTCTGTGCCTTGCTGCTGATCTCTAAGTCCTTGGGAAGAGCACTGCATTAAAGTGGGGAATTGTTTCATTCCCCAAGATAATTCTTGTGCTTTTGCTTTGCTCTGCACAGTGCAGAATAAAATGCCCTTATACCTCAGTGTGGGAGACACTTCCTAATCCCCTGAGAAAGATCTTATCCTCTAACCTAATGGTAAGATCAGAAGAATTCTCAAAAATTCCCACTACCAAGAACCAAACTGTTAATCCTGCAGTGGAAGCTGCACAGGATGCATCTATATGCAAGACTCGGGATGTCCTTCAGGGTGACATGTGCTTTGCCACAAAAAGGCTTTAAATCTTTAATGGGAAAGTGCACTTTGTTCCTTTCTACGAACACAGTAAAAGGCTTTAAATAATAGCTGTTCATGTGGCCCTGAAAAAGGTTGCTGTGTGGCTGAACTCCATAAATCTGGACATTTGCTGAGTAGATTTTGCCAAGAAACATACTAGAGCTGAAAAATGAGCTGGAGGGATAAGACAGTGGCTGCTTGCAGATGCCATGCTGCTGTTGCTGCTGCTGCTCTGCAGAGCTTTGCTCGTCATTTAAAAAACATATTAAAGCCCTCTGTAGTGGTGGGAAGTTTACTGCTGGCTTGAGGAATTGCTGGGTGAAGCTAAAGCATCCTCACTGTGTAGATGCAGGATGAGCATCAACCCAGTCACTGTGAGAGAAGAGAAGGAGAGTTGAATTAGATGCAAATCCAGGTCGAGTGCCATGATTCATTCCACTCTGGTTATGAGAGCAGAGAGCAGCTGCTGTCTCTTGCTTCCACAGCTGATGAGCTTGGGTTGTTTTTTTTTTTGTTGTTGGATTTTTGCTTTGTTTAGTTTTGTTTCGTTTTTATGATATGCTGGTTTAATTAGAAAGCTCTTGTTTGGCCAAGCACTCCCTTATGCAATACTGGTTATACCAGTACTTATGGTTATACCAGATTTATTCTAGGGATAAACAAACCATTTTTTTTTTTTAATGAAGATATTTATGCACAAAAGGAGCTGGTAACTGGTAGAGTTTAAGTTCCTGTGTCTTTTAGAGATACAACTTTCAGAGATACAACTGCACAAGCAGCTTCCCCATCCTCTTCTGGAACCAATGTGGTGTTTGTGCCCCTGAACATCTAAAAGTTGTATCTGAGCAATTCCATTGAGCCCACAGCTGCCCATATTTGATGAGCTGAACTGCTCCCAGGCCTTGTTGACACTATTTACTAGACCTTGGGGGAAGATATTCTGTCCTGCTCTATTTTTTCCTGACCCTAAAATGATGCTGAGGGTACAATCCTTACTCATCTTCTGGAGGGGATTCCCTTTGTGTGAGAGGCTCCAGAATCACCTGGCTCTGGTGCTTTCTTCACTGCTGACACAGGGGTATGGATCTGGCAAAGAAACCAAAAGATCTCAGCAGTTTGCCTGTACTGTTGAGTCAAACCTGGATAGCAAAGTCTACCAGCATGGAAAGTCTGATTTCCATTTTAGTAATCTCAGCTAGCATTCGAAGAAAAGGGAGTTCACAGCTGACTGTTGGAAATGGGTCTTTCCAGGAATTGTTTGGGACAGTGCTTGTTTGCATGAGCATGAACCAGCCAGTGACTGTGCTGATGATCTAAAAGTATGGCTCATCAAGTTCCTCTAGCAGGGAACATTTCCTGGCACTGCTTAATTTACTACCACAGATCAAGCCAGAAATAGCAAGAACCCTATGTTTTGCTCCTCTCCTGCTTACTTGGTAAGAGAGGCGTGTTCTTCACTTAATATCTTTGGAGGAGTTATTTGTATTCTTCTGTTCACTTTGGTCTCTCACACAGCATGGTAGAATATTTATCTTTTATTATCTTATACCCTTGTTTCTGCATAGAACTCCTGAATGCAAAATGTTTGTGCAGTCTGACAAATTGAAACTGTCCTGAAAGAAGACTCTGAGAAACCACCTTTGGAGAACCTGCCAGTCAAGGTGTGTAATCAGTGCAGAAAAGATGCAAGGTCCCAGCCAGGCTTCTTCATAGTTCTCTCTTCCCTGTTCAGGGCTCCTTGAACCCCTTGACATGAGGAAAAGAGATACATTATGCCTCATCCCTGAAAATGGTCAAGGCCAGGTTGGATGGGGCTCTGAGCAACCTGGTCTAGTGGAAGGTATCTCTACCCATGGCACAGGGTTGGAACAGGGTGACATTTAAGGTCCCTTGACCCAAATCATTTGATGGTTCTATGATTCCACGGTATTCAGTTTTCAGCCTGCTCCCAGGTCCGCTAGTCTTGTCTGAAAACCTCCACAGAAAGTCATATCTAGGAAACCAAGTGTTGGACCAGGAAACTGAGAGCAAAGGTGGTGCAGGACTGACAGTTCCTCTGCAGTGAGGTTTCCCCACTGATATGGAGAAAAGCCCTCCATCCATCTTTCAGTGTTCCAAGCTGTGGAGGACTTGTTTCTGAGTTGCCATGCCCAGTGATAGATTCCCAGCCTGCGATCACTTTTAAAAGGCTTTGTGGATGATTTTAGCAGCCAAAACGTGCCTGTTGTTCCAGTAAAACAACCTTCCTCATTTCCAGCCAGAGCCTTTTATTCTCTATAAATTTTGACAGGAAGGGTGACTCAAAAGATAACTGTATCCAGGGCTGTTGGCCACAGCACTGCTGCTCTGGATCCCACGGTGGTCACTCCTCACCATTATGTTGTTATACTTGCAAGAAAAATGTGGTGAGCCAAGCACGATTCTTACATGCAACCACATTATCTGTGAGCCAGGAGTTGATGCTACACTGAAGGGACCTCTCAATTTGCTTTATCTGAATATGTCAGTGGTTTGACCTCAGAAAAATACAAATAAACCTGGGAGGAGAAGACAGTTTTGTTGTTAAAGCTGAAGTGGGTGTCAGCTCCTCTTTCTTTCCTGCACAGCAGATCCCAGTCCCATCTCCAGTGGGCTTTGAGCCACCATCAGAGAGGAGCAGTTCCAAGAGGAGAGGCTGAAGAGACACCTGTAGGACAAGACATGCTGGCAGAGAGGACATGCTTATTAAGATACTTCCTTGAAAGCCAGAGGAGCAATTTATTGGCACTTTCTAAGTAAAAAATTTAGCATATAATCCACACCCAGGCACAGTGTGGGAGGTATTCCCACAAATGGACACTCCAGAAATGAGACGAGTCTTTTGTGCAAAGAGCATTTCTGCACAATTCTGGCTGTTGGGATGGAGAAGGCCGCCTCCTTCCCCTGTGGTTTTGGAGAAGAATTTAAAAAGATCACTTTTCAAGGTCAGGCTGTACTCTCCTTTCCCCTCCCCCTCTTCCCACTGATGTTTTTAGCTCTAAGTCTTGGGGCTGCAAGAGGTGACAGTTGCATTTTGTGGCCAAACAGCTTCCCTCTTTCAAACACGGCAACTTTTGAAAACAAAGCACAACAGGAAAAACCTGACAAAACCAAATGCTCTTTTCATGTTGGCTTTTACAAGCTACTTTTTTTGCTGCACCTTTGACAAGACACAAATAATTTCAACTCTAGCAAAGACCCAAGCCATAGTTATGCAGAGTAGTCCTCTCGCTTGCTTGCTTTGCTTTCTTATTTAGAAAAGGAAAAGGAGTATGTGAGAGGATGAAAGTACTAATTTTCCAAGTGGCCTTGTGCAAGGTGTATTTGAATACCAAACATGATCTGTAGATCTTGAACTGATGAAATATTTAGTATCTCTTTGTGACATTGATTCTAAATCTTTTTAAGACTGGAAAAGATAGTTCTTGCTAGACCCTCACAAAACACAGGGAAGAGGTTTATGGTCCAGGGCCACTTTGTGTCTGGTTTTCATCATCTGATTGAACGACAGCATTTTCTGTTAGAACATGCTCGGTCTTCATTTAAAATCCCTGGATGATGGAGAATCCACTTTATCCATAGATATGTTGTTGCAATGGTTCATTACCTTTGCCATCAGAATGTGTGTACATAATTTCTAGCCTGAATTGGTGGGATTCATCTTACCTAAATTTGGGTGTTTACAGTGTAGACGTCTATGGCTGAACTGGTTACCTGAGGGTCCTTTCTGATTCAAAGGGGAAAAAACCCACTTGGTCTTGGTTTTCATCTTGCCTATTTCACCTGTTTGCTTTAGGCTGGGAGGAATCTCACTCTTGGCTGGGGATCTGTTGGCAATACCAGGCCTGAGATAACTACACTGAGATGTGTTTGCCTACACTTAGGCAGATGCTGTCTGACACATCTCTCTAACATCTGGCTGCTGCCAGCTCTTTCTCTGGTGTTCACCTGCAGTCCCACACAGAAACAGAAGGCATACTCAAGTCACTTTGTACTGTCTTGGATAACTTAAAGGGATTTATATTTCTGAGTATTTTCCAGATTTCTTATCACTGGAGCTTTTCCCTGATCTCCTGGGTTCCTGGACCTGTCCTGATCGTGTGCAGGTAAGGCAATGCTCATGTTGTTCACCCCATCATATCTTTCCCCCTTTTTACACACCCAGTGTTAATATTTACCTTCTGAGCAGTGCACAGCACTGGAAATTCGTTTTCCCTCCACACTGGGAAAGTTGTGATCACCTACATCCCTTTACTGACCCTGTACAGAATTGTTCCTGTGAGCCTCAGTGGGCCATGAGCTCTTCATTTGTCTGTTTAGGTACTTACTCCTCTCTCCCTGTTCCATCTGTTTGTTTAATGTTGTCAGCACAGGCTATCTGAGGGATTTAATTTTCATTTTTTGTTGCATTTCTGCTATATCTACCAAGAGCATGGACCCAAAGATGTGTCCCATCTCCTGGAATTAGTCCTGGGGGATGAGAATTCCCCAATTTAAATAAATCACTGTGATATATCATCTACTTCCTTAGCTGAACAGGGTTATGCTGACTGCATGGGTTTGAGTGACCTGCAGCCCAACTCTGCACAGACTGAAGAACTTTTTGCTGCTTGTTTTGAGCAGATCTTTTGTTCCTTCCACTCTGATGCCCCCAATGCTTGTATTGGAAAAAACCCATGGTCGTCCTTTCATTGAAATTTTACTGCTCCTGGACGAGTCAGGCACAGGAGAAAGGACTTGATTGTGAAATGGATTTGATTACTCCACGTTTTCTGCCAGCCTTGAGGCCTCAAAGAGGAGACCAGCAATGGAGGGATTAGCACACACCCTCCCCTTCCCACCACAGCCTTTACCCCTCGTGCAGATATTTTCACCAGGGTAGGTGCCATATCTAATCACACTTCCACCAGGCTAGGCTGTTTTGACAGAAAGACTCATATGAAGCAACAGAAGCCACTCAGTGAGAAAAGAAAAAAGGCTTTTCATGGTCCCCACATTGAGTATCTGCTGTGCAACACACACACTGCCTCCCCAGCCACAGATCCTATCAGGCTGGACTGAGAGGTGCCTCGCTGTTATTCTCTATCAGCAATGCACATGCAGCAGTTTTGGAGTTTATAGACTACTTTATTTTTGGTAAGTAATCTCCAGATCTTTGCACTGCAAAAGGTCACAAATTCCTGACTCTTAATAAGAAACATGGCAGCAAATATTACTGTGCAAAGGAGCAGTAAGCTCCAACAACTCTGGCGTGCTGTACCAAATGGGGAAGATGTTCTGGAACCATGGATGTCCTGCTGGCAATCAAGGCCATTTCCTCTCCAAGGATGGGATATGCAGAAAAATCCAGAGAATTTCATCTGTTCTAACCTGGCTGACTGCAAGGGCTCATGACTTTCTGCACACCAGAGCCATTGTACATGATTGGTATGGTCCATGTTAAGAAATATGTACTGCAATCAGGTTTAAGCCTACTGGAGTCTTCTCCATCTGTAGGCATTCCTGCCCAGGCACCACAGGCATCTAGACCTGGATTGCATCATCCTAAAATTATACAAAGAAATGTGGGTCTGGCAACTGGAAAGCTTTGTGTCTCAACTTTGTCCACAAAAATATTGACCTCTGCCTCCATTTGGGGTGGTTGTTCTGTTATATCCAGGCCAAATGAGGAGGAAAACCAAGTCTCTTTCTGCAACATCCCCTTCTCTGCTTTCCATGGTCCCTGGATGGTGTATCCCCTTGCATCCAGGACAGAAAGAGACTGGGGAAAGGAGAACCTCTTCAAAATTTGGCTAGACAGGTGAAGCTCAGCATGAGGGTCCTCCCTGTGCCTGTGAAGGGAGAGAGGTGAAGATTTAAACACACCTGTGCCAAGCCAGTGCCATGTGTGTCCTGTTTGGAAATACCAGTCCAACATGTGTTCTCTCAGACTGTAGCTCCTGTGGGAATCTCAGAAGCACCAGCAAAAGGAAAAGAAAGAAACATCTAAACAGCCTTTTTTCCAAAGCCAGGCAAAATGATGGTCTCCTGTCCTGTTTGATGCTGACCTCCCAGCAACTGCTGCCTGCCCCTGCACTGTGCAGTCCCTTGTGGGCTGTCAGATCAGACTAGATGATGCTCGGAGGTAGGAGGGGGAGAAAAGAGAAACAAAGAAAGAATTTCAGAGCCCAGCTCATGATATCCTGTCACTAGGGCTGGGGGCTCATGCCAGGTACTGTGCTGCTCCCGCAGGAACAAAGCAAACCTTAAACAGCGGCCCAAGCCCATCACCCCCGAGTCGGTGTTTGAATCAGAGCATGAGTGGGGAGCTGGCAGAGAGTGCCGGGGGGGGCGGGCACGGGGGGTGTCAGATAATTTATGGGCAAGGTCTTCAAAAGAGCTCTGTTCCCACTCGGGACAATGGGAGCTACCGGGGGCTCCGGGAGCACTTACCACTCCGGTCACGTCAGCACCAACCCCCGGTTCGGAGTGTGAAGAATACCCTTCAGTGTGACACTGACCTCTAAAACAAATAGAGGGCTGCGGCGCGCTGCTGCCCCATTCATCACCGGGTGACAATGGGAGCCGGGCCCGTGCGCCGGCAGCGCCGCGCCCGGAGCGCTCCGGGGCGCTCGGTGCCAGCCCCGTGCCCCGCCGGCAGGCTCGGGGTGCCAGCACCGCCGGCAAATCCTGTCCCACAGCGCACCGAGGGGCTGGGCTGCTGGGTGGCACAGCTGCAGACACCCAGGGAGGGCCCGGAGTGAGAATGATGGGGAGGTCCAGGGTATTTTCACACCCAGGAGGGTCTTATTTTGTAAGAGGTGTCTTCTCGCTGTGGGCTGAGACAAGGGAGTGCCCCAGAGCAGAAAAGATGCCTGAGGGATCTGGATTGGGTCCTCCTCTGTGCACTGGTGGAGGAGACCAAGAACTGGGAGCACAACACAGCTGTGGTGAGAGGTGATGGAGAATCAGGGTAAGGAGATGGGCATGAAGTCTTGCTGGCCACACTGTGCCATTGAGGGGTAGGCATCTGCACACAGACCCTAAGAGGGGCACTAGAACCTCACTGGCTAACTCCTGTGGCTTCTCTTTGGCAGTCATCAGCTCCAGGATGAATTTCCTGCAGCTGCTTCTGCTGTGCACAACTCTCTGTTGTTGTTCCTGTGCATAAGGATGGAGGAGATGGCTGGTGGCAGGAGAAAACCACAATGTCAGGCTTTAGAGTAATGTGCAGGGGCCATTTGATGGCCCTCTATGGGGCCACCAAGCCAGAGGAAGGCTTTCTTGCCCATCCCTGACCCAGGCTGGGCTGAGCATTAAAGCCTGAAGGTGCACATGCTCAATTTGTTGGGATTTTTCTTCATTCACATCCTCCATCAATGGTTAATTCCTCCTGAATGAGCCTTGGACTGTCTGGTGATTGCATTTGCTGGTCACGTCTCTGGATCACAAAAGCAATCACAGTTCTACATATGTTCCTCATAAGGACCTCTGCAAATGACCAAAGTGTATATGCAGGGAGTAATTCCCACGTGCAGATTGTAGCATGAAGAGTGCAATTACAGAGATTCCTCGAAAAACCCGCCTGGGTAATGTACAGATGTGTACATTCACACTTTTAACAAGCCTGGTCTTATCTAGGCGGGCATCAGGACTGTGAGAAATGCTCCCACACATTTTCAGAGGGAGTTTCAGAGATTAATTCTGCCAAGGACCTGCCTCTTTGAGAAAGTGGCCTTGTGCTGGTGCCTGAGAGATTGTAATGTGCAACATTATCTTTCAACAGACATCTGTGTTAACAACTGAAATGAAATGATGGCACATTAAAAACTTTACTGTGCTGTTGCAAAACACTTGCCAAAAAACCTCTGAGCTGCTGCTGTAGGTTACTCTGAATCACGCCTGAAAATAGCATATCCAGCATTACTTGGAAGCAGGCACACGGTTGCTAGCAAATCTAATTATCTCCTGGGAAATAAAGCACCAGTGCCTATGTGAAAGGCTCAGAGGTGAGTGTAGGCATTGTCCCACCATTCAAGGGAGTGATATGTGGATTTGTGACTCCTGTAGGTCATGGAATCACAGCGCCCTTGCCAATTGTGCAGTTGTCTGATCATGTGAAGATCACCCACCTAGAGCTGGCTTGGCCTGCGAGGGATCTCAAATAATGCAAGCAAGGGTGCCACAGTGAGAATTCATGTGCTGATTTCCCAGCTCACTGCTCAGACAGGGACAGTGGTAAGAGGGTGAAATGACTCATCTGGCTGAAAGTGGTTGTTTCAGCACCTCTGATACCAGAGGGTGCAATTTACATTTTCCTTCTCCTCTGAGTTGTCTGGAAGGTGTCTGTCTGTCCCCAGGCTGGCAGAGGGAGGCTGGTGCAGTGCACAGCTGGCTGGAGTATAGGACACAGGGCTAAAGGACACATGGGGGTATCTTACACAGGTGGGGCAGCATCACTGAGGCTGCTCAGGCACTGCAGCAAAGCCTGGATGGTGAGCATTGAATTAGGGCCCAAAGGCATGGCCTCTATTCTGGAAATCTCTGTGGAAAGCTCTAGAGTGTGGGAAAGCCACAAAGGATGGGAGATTAGAACAAAGGTTTGTAGGGGATCTGTGATGTTTTGAGGCAGCAGCTGGAGACCAGAGAGGATATGTGGGGCACCCAAAGGGACAGTGCATGACAATAAATGAGATCTGAATCTGGCCACAGCTATAATAGAAGATATGAGTGGAAAGCAGCTCAGAGGTTATGACATCTGCATGAAGATGTCTACAAGCATGTGGAGAACTAGGAGAGAAGATTCTGGAGACATTTGAAATACCTGATGGCATCCCTCCTGCAGTGAAGGAGTTACATGGCTTCTTGTGGCTGGAAGCTGAATCTCAGCTCACATCAGATGACCTTGGAGATGGTTTGACCAAAGGCAGGTGTCCACCCTGGGAACCTGAACAGCACCCTGGAGTCTCAGCTGTATTAACTGGCTCTTTTTCCACTGCAAGGGGCATTTAGCCAGATACTTACTTGTAAGTGCCTAAATTGAATCTGTGCTTATCTTAATCTCAGGGAATTGCTGTTGGTCCCAGCCACATGAAGAACTGTGAGACAGACCTGCAGAGGTGGTCACAGCACTGGGGAGGACGTGATCTCTGGGGGAAGTGATTTGCATTGTGAGGCTGGGGAACAGCATGTGCTGAACAGCTCAGTCCCTTCACAGGCATGTCCCAAAGAGTTACAAACACAAACCACAGAGAAGGTCCCCAGCTTATTTCATCCCTTCAACATCCCATGTGAGAATGACACATTGTCCAGCACTGGCCAAGATGTTACTTCTCTGGATTATTTATTCTCAGGACTTTTGTGTCCAGGATTTTTTCTGGAGGATTTTTTTTTTTTTTTTTGGTAGACCATGCTAAGAAAAACCCTTAGTGGGAAAGATGTGGTTTGACTGAGTGAAATGGCAGCCCCTTCTCCTTAAAAGTTTTGCTGTCAATGCCTGAGAGGTTTATTATTAGCATCTGATCACTTAATATGTGTGAAGCCCCCCAAAACTGTGAGCAAAGTTTGGTAATGTTGAGGAGAACAACATTGTCATTGTGGGGAATATTCAGTGATTTGTACTTTTGTAAAATTAAAGGTACTGTCAAGAGCTCCCTGACTTGAGTCTGGAAGTTGCTGCAATCCAAACAATTGGCTGTGAGATTGCAAGTGCTGTGTTTTTTTCCTCTGTGCCATGTTCCAGGCTCATTCTCAGAGAACATTGTGTCCAGCCCATCTCCTGTCTCTGCTCTATTTCACATCAGCAAAGCCATGCCTTCAAACTTAATCCCTCAACCAAATTTCTTGAGGCCTCATATTTGTTTAATTTTTTTTTTTGCCTGAGCACCAATGGCTCAGTTTAACCTTTTGCAATAATGCAACACTCCCTGGGATAGTGCCTGAAGTCTCTGCCTGGTTAGCAATTATTTAAATACTCTGTTATGAATAGGATCAAAGCCTTCTCTTATTGAAACACTCCATTCCTGATGCCAGAAGTTGTCACCGCATGACAAATGGATTGCCTGCTCTCTCTCTCCTCACAAGTGTGCTCTAAGCAGACAGGGCTGGGCAGCCTGTGGGACGGGGGAGTTTAATTAATAACAATATTTAATTTCTACAATGGGGCACTTAGGGGAGGATGGATATTGCAGCAGCTGTGATGCCAAAAGCGCAAGGAGCGGGAAGCTCCATCAGCAGAAAGCTTCGCACTCGCCGCTTCCCAGAGTTCCACGGAACATTTCAGCCAGGACAATTTTTCTTTTTTTCTTTTTAGTTCCCTTTTTTTTTTTTTCCCCCTCCTCTCAGTTACTGAGCAGCATAAGTGTCATCGTTCCTCCAACTGATAGTAGCTATGGAAACCGTGACATCACCTCCGACATAGCGATACATAAAAATTCAAGCGGCTGGGGACCGGTTGCTAGGAGAGCTCCGCTCGGGAAAGTCATCGGGCAGGCAGCCAAGGGACGGGAGTCTGCTGAACATGTTGTACTTCACCCTGGTGATTTTACCCTCCTCCCACTATTTTCCCTTTCACATGCAAAGCTTTTTTATTTTTTTACTCTTTTTTTCCTTTTTTTTCACCCTTTTTTCCTTTTTTTTTCTTTTTTTTTCTTTTTTTTCTTTTTTTCTTTTTTTTTTCTTTTTTTTCTTCCCTCACTATATTCACCCTTAAATTATCTCAGAGATTTTTGCAATGGGCTAATGAGCTGGTGGTGGTGTAGCTGCACGTTTATAACAGTGTGCACAAGGTCAGGAAGAAAAAGCCACATACTGTACTTGAGATCAAGTAAAAGCCATCATGAGCCACCTTTGTAGCACCTGAGTTATTAAAATGCATTTTGAATCACTTTTGGATGAGGGTTTTTCACTAAGCTTTATGCATACATAAATTAGAGTAAAAGCCTGACCGATACTGATCAGAATTAAAGGTGATTTGAACCAAGGATGAGAAGTGACCTCTGTAGTGGGTAAAACCTCCTATTACAACTGGTCTGAATTCAGGAAGTGGAGTGTTTCCAGCAGTCTGACTCACACCTGGTTTCTGGAGAGCTGGTGCACCTCATCTGGTGGTTTTGGACCACTGGTGGTCAAGAGAAACAAGTGAGGCAGCACTTGTAGGGTAAGATGTTAATTTTTATAAGACCAAAATTGTTTTATTAGACCAAAACTGTTAGAGAAATCCACAAACTAAGGAAACCCTTCCCCAGGCTCTGAGAGGATTTATTGAGGCTGCTCATTTGCTAACTTCAGCATTTTTGGTTGGCCTAATGAGGGATCTTGCATGCAGATCCAGTCACTTGCTGGTGTGTGCATCTTTCTTGGATGTATCTGCAGTAAAGGACAACTGGTGTGTCTATGCTTGGATACAACAGATTCAGGGTACAGGTTTATATCTGTCTTTCTATGTACATATAAATAAATATAGGCTTTCATTCTCTCCCAGACTAAAATGCCATTTGTAGTGGAAATTGTGCAAGTAGATTTCCACATGACCACCCAAGTACTAACAAATTACAAGAGCTTAATAAAGGCAATATTCAGACTGAAGAATCCTGGTAACTGACCCAACAGTGAAGTGGCATTGGGGAGTTTTGTCTAGGAATTATTCATCAAAATTATTTGGTAAATGGGTTTTGTTTTTCTTTTCCAGAATCTGTATGTGCAAAATTCTTAGAATATAATCAGAAACTGAGAAGGAAACAGAAAGGGGAAAAAAATAGCTGATGATAACTTATTTTCAGACAATCCCTGATTCTGGGAAATACATGTGCCCTCAGCACACCCAACACACCCACACAAACCCAGACACAACTTGAAGATGCATGGGAACATCAAAAGAAAGTCAAATTGTTTTAATTTTTATGAACCAAGTTGTGACCTATTAAACAGATGGTATATCTGCCTCCAGATATAGCTGAGATTTGACTTATTCATGGTTATTAAATGTACAGGATAATGTGCATTGAGGCCTTCTCAACCAAGATAGTAGAAATTTGGGTTGAAAAGGTGTTTTCTGGTGTGGAAGGATGTTTGCTGTAAGTGCATCAAGCTGCTTAATAGGTCACAGTTTGGTTCATAAGAAGCAACAGATAAACTTTCCATTTCATTAAAAGGTGAGTGCATTTCTGTGGGATCAAGCTATTGCTTTCCCTGATGATCTTTAGGGAAGATGAAATATTTTGGAGAAGCTGCTACTTATTTCACTGCCATTTTATCTCAATGAACAAGGATTATTCTTTAGCCACCTTGATAAAAACCAAAAAGTCAACCAACAATCTCTTTTAATAACAATGGCCATAGCAGGATTTGAACTTGCCTTCCCTAAAATAAGGTAGGCATTTTACTGTCCATGAGGATACAAGATTTTTGGCTACCTTCCATGGGAATTTAAGGGTGTTAAATTAGCTACAGGAGGGTTTCACTATTGTTCCCTAAATGTAATGGAAGCAGATTTAAATTTACAAGGGGAAAAAGCTAATAATTAAAAATTGAACATAAGGGCTATAAAGTACGAAATGGCCTCCCTTGGACTGGGTTAAAAACTTCATGAAAAGTGCAGCTCCTGCTGTGTTATGCTTTCCTAGAATTACTTAAAAAAAGGTTTCTTGAAGGTGTTTTTGTTGCAAAATAATTGCTTGTGGCTTCCATGGATCTTACAGTCTATAAAGATGTTCCCATTGTGGTTTCTATTGATTATTTCATCAATAGTTGCCCCTCTGCTTCTTCTTCTTACCAAAATCACACACAAATTAATAGGAGTGTTGGTGAGGAAGTTGTGAGAGCTATTAAAGCCCCAGATCTGTCATGCCTTAGGACTTGGGGTACAGATCACAGCAGTCTCCAGTTCCCTCTCATATTTCAAGCATTTGCCCCTTTTCCATGCAGCATCCCATGGGCCACTGGCAGCCACTCATCCCAGCAGGTGTCATGGTCCTCAATTGCAAGAGCTCCATCATTTATTGGGATTGGATTGTTTATCTACCTCTGTGAGCCCTGAGAGTAAAGAAAATAAATACTCCTAGAGCTGGAGGCAGCTGGAGAAAGGCCTGATGGCAATGCAGGATCTGCCAGCAACCTGGAAGGTGACAGGGAGCTACCAGGGGAACTCATCCTCATTTTCTTCCTTCACCAGGAATTCCAAGTATGCAAGTGATGTGAAATCTCAGCAATCCCAGCTGCCTACCTAGAAATGGCACAGTGTCTCAGAACTCCCTTACTGGGAACAAAGGCCAAGAAAAATCTTGGTTGTGCTTGGTGTTTCTCCTGTCATGGGATTTTCCTTTCTGAGTTCTAGCCTGTTCATAAGATATCTTCCTTCCCAGAAACTTCTACCTCAACCATCTTTTCCATCTTTGCAGTTCCATTCATCTCCTCATTCCCTTTTGCCTCGAGCCATCAGTTTATTATTTTAATATTTAATCATTGCAAAACCACTTCTGCATTTTCCCTGACTCTTGTCAAACAAGCAGTTGAATTGTGTTACCTTCTGCGACTGTTTCTTTTCCTGGTTCTACTTTTTCACTGTTTTTTTCTCACTCCCCTAAGCTTTGCTCTGCTCAGACTGGACTTCCTCCTGTCTTTTCACCCCTAGACTGTTTTCAGCCAGAGCATATGAACTCCTGGTCTCTTGGGACAGTTGACCTGATATGAAGAACATCACATTATTGGTGAGAGGATTCTGAAGTGCCCATGGGGAAAAGAGAGTTATCCAGGCAGCCACTGCTGTGGCTTCAATAGCACTTCATCCACAGGAAAATGTTTGAAGGGGATGGTCTTTCTAAGCCTGTAGGAAAGCAGAAAATGGGACACAAAGCTGGGTGGGGTTGCCAAGGGTAATCTCCAGCGCTTACTTGCATAAGATAAGGGTGTTTATGGAAAGGTTGTGCATTGGAGATTATCCCTGAGGGTGCAAATGTATTTGCTGGTCTGAAGGATGCTGAGAGATATCAACATTAGTCAGGTCACTCGTGGCTGGAATTGAACTGTGTCTCCTACTGATCCCATAACAAAAGGGAACAAGGAACAGGGAGTTTTTTTGCTGAGCAAATGTGAAATCTTTGTTCCACTCCTTTGGCAGAGACTCTGTTTCATCTTGTTTAGCACTCCTCTGCAAATGAGCTGCTTAAAAATATGGGTTTCCCTTCTCTTTTTGGAGAAAGACAACAAAAGTTGAAAGGCTTTATCTTTTCAGCCTAAATTCCAAGAGGAGGAAAAGCAGGAATGGAAATCTGTTCTTTACTGTTACGCTGCTGCTATATACCAACATATATGACTAAGTGGCACAATCTGGGCTCAAACTTTCATTATCAAGACCTGATCATTTCTGAACACGGAAGAAAGTTTCACCCAGACCTCGTGGTCCCTGGCACAAGGACTCAGAGAGTAAGGACTGTGAAGCTGTTGCAATTGTCAAACAGAGCTGCTGGCAGTCGGCAGGGCTGGAGGTGTGTTGTGCAACAAACCCTTTGCTCCTTGAAGATCAGCTTCGACTTGCTCCCCCAGGACATTAATCATGACCTGCAGGTGGATGGAGGGGACGAGAGATAAGTTCAGCTTAAGCAGAACTTTTATGTGTTGAAACTCTCCGTCAGTGGAGAGATGACAGGAGTTCACAGAAGCACAGGGTGTGCTCAGCTGGAAGACACCCATAAGGATCACCGAGGTTTAAAGCTGTATTTGAGATGTTTTCATTGCACCGATGCTGAGAAAAGAGCAATTCAGACTGACTGAATAGTGCAAGCACCCCTGTGTCAGCCAGAAGAGATCACTTTTTAACCATTCAACAGCAGCTTTTTTCCACTTAATGGATGAGGATCAAGGATCTAGTGGCCCAGAGGTTGTAGGGAAGTCTTGGTTTCTCACTGATTTCTGGAGTTCTGGTTGCACACTCTGAGCATAAATGCCTCAAGGTCATCTTCATCTGGGCTGTCAGAAGAGCAAAGTGGTAGAATTTTCAGTTCTATACAGAGCAGAACAATTTCAACCTGGTGAGTAGCACCAGACACTGTTCTGTTGTCTCCCAAGGGCTCTTTGGATTTCCATCTCTCCTCCCTCTCTCCAGTTTCCCCACATGCAGTGAAAACATTACAAAGGCATTTCCCCATGGAACAGGGACACAGAGAAGAAAGTCTCCCAATAATCTTTTTGACATCCCATGGTGTCATGTCCTGTCACCAGCAGCAGATGGGTGGATGCAGTGAAGCTGCCAGCCTCCATCCAAACCATCAATTCCCAAAGCATCAGACTTTTCCAAACCCACATTGCCTGTCTGAGACTCAGTGGAGGCAGCAGGCCTTGGACAGAAAGCCTGGGACGATTTCCCTTTGCAGAGTGTTTCAGCCAGACTCTTGCTCAGTATTCAGCATTTTATTTTTTATACAGAAATAAATGGCAAAATTCCCATGATCTTCAAAGGGACAATACAGCTCTGAGTCCATATACAATTCATTACTATTAGATGGAAATACATCCACTGAGATCTGATACTGGTGATATTCAGAGTTTTATTCTTTAAGCTGTTTTATTTTATTTTATTTTATTTTATTTTATTTTATTTTATTTTATTTTATTTTATTTTATTTTATTTTATTTTATTTTATTTTATTTTATTTTATTTTATTTTATTTTATTTTATTTTATTTTTTTTTTAATTTTGTTCCACTTTATTTTATTCCATTTTATTTTGTTCCATTTTATTTTACTTTTAACTCTACAAATAAATTCTTCAGTTTACTCAAAGATAGAAATAACTGGTCCAGCACAATTTAGTCTGCGATTCTTTCCATAATATGAAAATCCAGAGATTTGGATCAAACTATATTCCTTAACAGAGATTTGGGCAAGGAGGGGTGGTGGTGAACTCAGCTCTACTTTGCAGCCCCGATCCCAATTTCAAACAAAACCGCCTCCAAGCATTGCAGATGGACTCTCTGCTGAAACAGAGGTTGGTTTGCTGGGCAGAAGCAGCAGAAAACTTGTGGCATGCTGAGGTGAAGCCATGCTGGCAGGGAGGGGGCAGTGACAGCCCACCCTGGGGCCGCTGCAGCTGCAGGGGACGTGGAGGGGCTGACTGAGCAGCAAAATTCACAACCCACTCGGGGTCCAGCCCTGGTGAAACCCCCGTGCTGTGGCTGCCAGGCGAGTCCCACGAGTGAGGGTGGCACCGAGGATGCCCCTGGAGCCTGGCTTGCCTGGCTGTGTCCCCTGATGTCCCCCAGGCCCGGCTCACCTGAGCACACACCTGAGCTCCACCGCAAACACGGGCGGGATCCTCAAAGGGGCTGCCAGACACTGCCCGCTGATTTATGAGCTGCTGTCAGGGGTAATGCGATTGAAGGAGGTTTTCCAGCTTCCCAGGGAGACCAGGTGGCTCTGGAGAAACCTCTCTAGGTCGAAGCTGATGGTGGTGAGTGCCCCTGGCTACTCACAGCTTGGAAAATCATACTTTCTGCAGCTGAACTTCTGAAGGAACCTGAGACGGGAGGAAATGGATGGGCGGTGATTCTTCATGACCCCATCTCCTGCAGACAGGAGCTGGATTGCCCTGGGCAAGTTATTCCCTAATTGAGCATTACAGACATCAGTGCTGCAGCTGACCCAGCAGGCACAGGTAGGGACTGTGGCCATGTTCAAGCACAGGAACCAAAACCAAAATGATCGTGTGTGTTTTGAGAGGCGGCAGTGAATTCAGCAAGCAGATGTGAGGATGAGGGGCAAAGCAAAAGCTGTGAGAGAGCCTCTTGCTCTCCTCTGGAGCCTCTGCTTGTGGTCACAGCTGTAAGGGGAGTTCTTGACCCTGGAACCACTCCAATATAGTGGTTTCTTTGTGCCTGGCTCATGATCAACCAGGGTTCAGCAGCAGGCTGTGCAGTGCCAGGAGCAGAGGGGCAGGCAGAAGCCCAAAGTGTCTCTGCACTTGTTTAATTTGAGAGCAGTGCAGATACACCAGGAGAGAGATAAATCCCACCCAAGTGTCCCTGGATATACCTCCAGAGGTCAGTGCAAGAGTTACAGTTTCTCAACATAGAATCATAGAATAACCTGAGTTTGAAAGGACCCACAGGGATCACTGAATCCAGCTCCTGGCCCTGCACAGGACATCCCAAAAATCCCACCCCGTGCCTGGGACTGTTGTCCCAGCACTCCTGGAGCTCTGGCAGCCTTGGAGCTGTGATCATTTTCTGGGGAGCCTGTTCAGTGCCCAACCTCCCTCTGAGTGAAAAACCTTTTTCTAAATCCAAACTTTTTAGCATCTCTGCTGAAAAGCTCCAGACCAGCTTTGCAGGTGGGGTGGGCAGATGGCATCCAGCTGAAGGACTCAGTGACACCATTTGTCACAGTAAAGAGCCACCAGACCAGAAGCCACCTTCTTGGCTCATTGCAGCCCTGATACTGCAAGTGGCGAGGCCATATGCTGTCTCCCACAACCTGTGAGTCTGTTCACATCTCATCAGGACCTGTGCTGAGATGCTCTGAGACCTCCCTGTTTATATGGCATGGCTTATAAGCTTCTGCATTTGTCACTCCATGTGTGAATCTCATGCCAGGTTTTGAGTTGGGGATGGATCTCTTTGGTTGCCCAGGGAGGTCAGGAACCTTCTTGACCAAAACTATCTCCCTCAATTTTCATCATATTTTCCATTCTGGTTTTGATGACAATCCATCTTTCAGAGAACCTTTTATAAAAACCATTTTGTTCTTTTTTTCCCTTGGTCTCCCTCTCTCACTCTTTTAAAAAATGTTTTAATTTGAACAGGTCTAAACCTTCCACACACTGATCCAGACACCAGCGTGGATCCAGATGGTTGCACTGGGATCTGACCCACAGCAGGCGAACACTGAGCCCAGGACTCACAGAAATATTCCCAGAGACAATTCCTAGGACTAAATGCTCTGTGCAGATTCCCCAGAACTGGGAGTTTTCCTCACAGGGAAAGCTTTCCCAAGAGGAAAAGTTTTTCTCCAAGGGCTCAGACTGCTACAAAGAAGAGCCCCTCTTGCTGCGAGTGTATTTTTTAATCCACATCCCTGTACCTGTGCAGAAATGCCAGTTATAAAGAAAATAAAATATTCACCCCAAAAGAGGTATTCTCCAACAATCTTTTTCAGCCAGGTGTTTGCCAGTTCCCATTGCCCAGTTCTGCTTTTTGTGATGGCTATGGGCAATTACCAGAGTAAGGGAAGGGATGCTGGCATGGCTCCATCCCCCTGCACCCATTCCAGAGGGAAATGGCTCACATCCAGCTGCTGGACTCCACCTCTGGTGACAGAGGGCAGAGTCTGAGCTGTGCCAGCCACAGGCAGACCCCCGTGCCCGTCTGCCCCCAGCCCTGGCACTGCCAGCACAGGAGATGCTGTTCTGCCTGAACCAGCCAGGGCTTCTGTCAGGGATGGATTGGGGCAGGTTCCTGCTCTTTGCCACCCGCAGAGGGCCAGGTTTGCTGGAGCCAGGGGTGGCTGTGGTGGGCTCACCTGAAGCCAGGGGTGGCTGTGGTGGCCCTCTGTGTCATTCCCAGGGTGGGCAGGCCTTGTTAATAACATCAATGAGAGCCCAGGGTGGCAGCCAGGGTGGACACTTGTAGTGATGGATCTGGATAACTTAGGCCACAATGTGTACCAGCCAAACTGTTTGTAGGTACTCTTATCAAACCCCCAGGAATTCACCAAGGTTACCCAGACAAAAACAGTGCTATAATAAGAAAAGAAGAGCCTGAGAAACAAACCACCAAGAATGCAAATCCTAGAAAAAGGAGGCTGAGGTGATGATGGATGGTGAGCAATCTTGGGTGTCCTGAAGGATGCATGCTGGCTGCGTGGACAGGACAGAGCTACCAAATAACACATGACCGCGTGAACACACAGCCTTAGAACGTACAACTGCAGCTTAATGTAAACAACAAGCAGCTCCTGCTCAATCATATTGGCTGGCAGTCCAGTGTCCTGGACTCCTGCAGACTCTTGCCCTCAGCCCGTGTTGCTCTGGCTGAGCCAGGCCCAGCCCATGGCAGGGCGTGTGAGAGGCGAGCCTGAGGCGCACGGGCAGCGCAGTGGGACGCAGAGGGCCAGCAGCCAGGCTTTCCCCGGCTCCCACCCATCCTCTCCTGCAGGGCTGGCCTCTGGAGCTGCCTCAGGCAGAAATCCCTCCTGGAGGAGGTTTTTGGGGAGCTGTGTGTTAAATGTGTCTCCTTGGCCCCCTGCCCGGCGCTGAGTTCAGGCTGTGAGTCAGGGAGCAGGGGAAGGGAGCCAGGGGATGCTGTCATGCTGTGAGGGGAAATTTGGGCTCCACAGCCTTTGTTAGGTGTGGGTGGTGCTGGGAGGTGGCTTTTATAGTGGGAATGCCCCCACTGAGTGACAATTCTGGGCCCTGCTGTATTCCTGGGAGTCACTGCAAAGTGGAGGCTCAGGAAAAGGACTCAAACACTGAGCTCAGCTTACATCCCATCCCTCTGTGTCTGGGAGCACTCTGCACTCTCTGGAATGCTAAACACAGCTCATGTACCCTCACATCAGCTGTCCAGCACTATCTGGTCCTACCAAAGGGACACACAGAACCTCTGGAGCTGCCAAACCCTTGGCTCACCTCAGCAGCCTCACTCTGTGTTATAGCTTTGGGAAGGAGAAGGAAGTGTTTCAAGCCATTACACATTTCCAGGGACCAGGCTATGAAAAAGCAGCTCTTGGCTGCTCTGTGTGGGACCAGCTGGAGATTGGGAAGCTGAGGTCGTATAGCAGATGCTGATCTGTGCCCTTGCTGCTGTGGCTGCTACATAATGAAAGGGGATTAAGGAGCTGTGTGGGGCAGCACCCTTCCCACAGCTAATTAAGTGACCTAATTTTGATGGGGACAGACGTTTTAGTAGGGTCTCTAGCAGTAGGACAAGGGCTAATAGTCTTAAACAAAAGGAGGGGAGATTCAGACGAAATATAAAGTAGAAATTTTTTACAGTGAAGGTGTTGAGACACAGGAACAGGTTGGCTGTGAGAGGTGGTGGACACTCCATCCCTGAAAAAATTCAAGATTTGGATGGGGCTGAGCAACCTGACCTAGCTGAAGGTGACCCTGCTCATTGCAGGGAGGTTGGACTAGATGGCCTTTAAATGTCCCTTCCAACACAAAATATCCTCTGGCCCTGTGAGCCTCTGGAAGTGCATCTGGGCCCACTGTGTGTGAACCAGAGCAGAGTGCATGGAAGTAAAGTGGGGGACCAAGGGGTGGAACCCCCCCAAAGAGGGAGGCACTGCAGAACTGCTCTCAGCACAGGCAGGGACTCTGCTCCACAGTGGCTTTGTGATGCATACAGGGAGCTGTGCAGGCACAACTGAGCCCAAAGTGGGCTGGACAGCAAGCTACAAATCAAACCCATGCATCTGGAGCATGGAGTGGCTCGAAAACTCACCAGCTTTGTCTTATTTAAAAATCCCCAAACTGGGACTCTCTGCAATCCTGACCCCCTTCAGGATGCTCTGTTTAGAGAGAATACAGCATTTCTCTCTCAAAATCACATAAACCCCAGAAACCAGGGATGGTGGCAGCTGCTTGGATAATTTGGCTGACTGAGCATGACTTTGATTCATTTATTTTTTGAGAGGGAAATATCTGGCTCAACTGGAGACTAATTCCCTCCCTCTCCTGAGATCGTCTTCAATAGCTAAATCTCAGCTCTCTCCCTTGCTTTCATACCTCTGGAAACAATTGAATCAATTCCTTGTTTATGAAATGCCTGTGTTTATGTACAGTTGACAAAATAAAACCTGTCTTCTATTTTTCTGCCAGATCTCAACAACATTAGTCTTTGAGGAAAATTTTCACTTTATTTTGTGTGTTTTTCTCAATCTCCAGTGGCAAGCGAGAGACACCTTTCTTTAAAGAAATGGGAAATAAAGTTCAGAGTGAGCTACACATTAAGGAACTCGGGTTCTGACCCAAATCTATTTTTCATCCAAACCTGAATCCAAATACACTTTATTTTCAGAAGCTGATAGCTGGACCTGGACTTGAAACACACCACACAGATTTCCTTATTGCAGGCATAGGGACTGAAGGTCTGCTTTAATAGCTGTTCTTCAGATGTCTGCTGACCCCCCACATCCCTCTAGCTGAGATACATTTTCTCTGCCCTTGGTCTCCTGATGGTGAGGGGGAATCATGCTTTTTCAGACTGAGCAGCAGGGTGGCACAGAGCAATCTCTCCTTGCAGGAAGGGCTCCCCTGATCTGTTCTGAACATCTGCTTTGGGTGAGAAGAATCACAGCAGGACCTCACAAACCTTCAAGGGGATCAGATGGTAACCTGTTCTCATGAAGATGTTCACATGGGGCACAAAAATGCCATGAATTGGTGCTGGAAAAGCAGCTCACAGCTACATCTGACAGGCACACCCAGGAGTGGGGCAGAAGGAGATCACCATGGACAAGGAGGGCTTGCAATGCTCCATCTGAAGAACCCAAAAGCTGTGCCTCTGTGCAGCATTCCAGCTGTGCTCTCCTGCTCCAGAGACTTTTTGGAGACCAAGAAGTGAAAAATGTATTTATGTTGGTCCAACGTAAAAGGAACACTGGTTCAGTTCCCGGGTGGTTTAATCAGTTCATCTCCATGCTCTTATGTCAGGCTGGCAAAACATCCCAGCTTCTCCCAGACCCAGGGCAGTCTCCCTTGGCAGAGACAGCTCAGCACCAACATGCACGAATTTTGGCTCTCCCATTCAACCTTTGGCCCTCAACCTTGTCATGCTGCCAGCAGCATCCTCAGAGATCAGGGCAAGTCATTGCCTGTGCTTCACGTGTGTGTCCCTGAGGCTTTGATGTCACCAGAGACCTGCCTGGCACGGCTGTTCAGTCCCAGTCCCTCCCAGAAAAAACATGGATTTTGAGAGCAAAAATGAGTGCACACTCAGAGCCATCCTGGCACAACCACTGCGCCCTCAATTCACGTTCTCCGTTTGTTTGAAATAACATCATCACGTAGACAAGTTGTAAATTCAGGCCTGCCAAAAAATCAAGTTGATCCCTGCCTTTCTTAATGCTCATCAGACGGAGTTTGCTCTTGGCTTCCTGGCTCTGAGAAGGAGCCTCCAACAGGTTTTCTGTACCCCGAGGTACCTGACAGCCAGTCATGTCAGGGTACTTCTTCTGGGAAAGTAACTAAAAAAAAAAATAATACTTCTCATGCCAGGATCTAGGCTGTGGAGAGTCACCTTGGGCAGTTTTTACTACCTTGTGGATTTTGAGTGCCTGGTGAGGTTGTGGAACACTTACATAGGTGGTTTTGTGTTAGAAGAAACAGTTTTAGCCAGCAGCAAGGAGGAACCTCCCACATGGGAATTGAGATAGAGCTTGGTTGGAAAGAGGTCACGCTATTCAGGGAGCTCCTGAGTGTCTTTAATTGCTCTCAGCACTCAGTCCCTGCACCGTGGGTGCATTTTTTACCTCTGCAGCTGGTAACCACCAGCACATTTCACTCCTTGCCTGGAGGGACTGAGCTGCTGCTGTATGGACTGGCTGGAAACTGGTCCCAGCATGAGGGAGTTCGAAAAGTACCAGTACATTTAAATAAAATGACGTGAAAAGGAGCTTTATCTTCTGCCTGGTAGAATGTGCAGCTATTTTTACCTTGGCATATCTAATTTTTATGTGCAATCTAAGGTAAACACACCGCAGAGGGAAGGTAGAGCAGTTTCAGCAGTAAACTTCAGAGGCAGCTCCAAGGAGGGGATAATCTTTCCCTTGTCTAGTTTGTTTGGAAAGAAAATTAAACTTGCTTGTTCTCATTGTGTATTTAACCATTGTGTGCACACCGGTTCTCAGTGGTGCAAAGTACAGCTTTTTCTGCCTTACAAATCAGTTTATAAACATGTTCACTTGCTTTTGCTGCTTTCTTGACTTTAGGTGATTTTAAAAGAAAACAAAAAACACAAAATCCACTCTATCTTTGCCAAAAGAACATTTTCAGCTGACTTTTGCTGTGATTAAAAGGAGAAGCTGAGCTCTGTATTGCAGTGAAAAAGAGACTTTATTTCTATTTGTTGTGAACATTCATGGTACATGCTTTGCAAAAGCAGGAATATTTTCTGCCCCATCTCACTGGGTTTGTGTCTCAATCAGCAGTGCAGCCCCTTCCCTTGTTTGAAGGGAGAGATGTTGTTTCTACAAGGCAGGTGGACAAATAAATAATGTCCAGGATTAGCCAGATGTGCTAATCATAGGGGTTTTAGCCTTGTAAAACCCTTTGCTTAAAGGTGTTTCTGCTCTGGAGACCAATAATGAAAGTGAAAAACTGACCATGCCTGTGACTAATCCAGTGGTTTGATACAGAGTAAAGGGATAGTGTAGATACAAATGTTATCTCTACCATGTTAAATCTACATCTGAGGGAACATTTATTGGTGGCTGTATCTATTGGCTGATTAACCATTTACGAAAATACAGTAATAACATCATAACCTTTTACTACCTATTAAAGGTTCTGTGGTGTGAACTATTCCTGGAAAAAGGCATCTCACCTTCCTTTAAAGAATGAGCTGATGGGATTTTAATTTTTAATTTTTTTTTTAATGTGCTCTGGATGGTACAAACCACACTGATGGAGGGAAGAAGACACGTGTGAGGTATCTGCAGGTGGTGGGACCTAAGTGACACAGCCATCACTTTTCCTGCCTTCTTGACCCTTGTTCTCACAAAACGTCAGCAAGAGCAAGGCAGTGGGGTTTGGGGGTCTGCCCTCAGCAATCATTCAGTTGTGATTTTTGAGCCAAATGATCACAGAGTGTGCAGGGTGAGATGAAGGGACTGGTGAGGGGACTCTGCCTGGCACCTTCGATGCATCTGCTTAAAGCTGTTCTCCTGGGAAAGGCTCATCCCAGCTGAATCCACGGTGCCAACACACTGCCCTGTGAGATGTGCAGGGGCTCCAGACCCTGCTGGTGCCACCACAAGGCTCCTCCTTACAGCATTTCCTCTTCTCCCGATCAGGGACATCAAGGAAAAGAGAGTGTAAAAAAAAAAAAAAAAAAAAAAAAAAAAAAAAAAAAAAAAAAAGCACAGCCAAATATTTCCTTTTGTACTCCAGGGCTGTGGAGGTGGAACACGCCTTTCCCTCGCCTCTCGGTGCTCCCAGCACTTCCTCGCTCTCCACGGTTACCCCACACAAACACTGTCCCCGGTGCGCAGTGCGGATGCGGCGGTGACTCAGCGGTGACTCACGGAGCGGCGGTGACGGTGACGAGCCATCCCCGGGCTGTGACGAGCCATCCCCGGGCTGTGACGAGCCATCCCCGGGGCTGTGACGAGCCATCCCCGGGGCTGTGAGTCAGCGAGGCTGCCCCGCTGCTGAGCTCACAGCCAGCCGAGAACATCCCTGCCACTGCTCTGGAGCGCTGCATGGGTGGCCCCGATGGCTCACACAGGAGGGAGATGGGAACCGGGGGAGGAGAAGCTGCAGCTTTGCTGCTTTCCTGGCAGGGGGAGAGGGCGGTGTGTCGAGGGGGCTGACACTGGGATGGGATGTGGGAGCCAAGCCTGAGCCCACCCAGGGTGAGAGCTCAGCCCTCAGACACTGGAAACTGAGATTCTGGCACCTGAAGGAGGCAGGTGCTGCAGGGAGCAGAGGTAAAAAAACCACACGGTTGGCTTCCCTCTTTAGGGCAGAATGAAAGTTTCATACAGAGTCCATAAACCATGGATTTTCTTAAGGTTCTGTCACTAACTCAGCCACAGCTCAAATGTGTCCGAAGTCTGTACAGTCTCAGCATCCTCAGGTTGCTCAGAATTCTCCTCTATTTACCTATTTTCCATTGATTCATAGACATGAGCTCATCATTCTCAGTAATTCAGGCAGCCTGTCCCAAAATGATTAGGCTTTCATGGTGACAGATTAAAGCAAATTTTGCTCAACAATGTAATCAGTTACTACAATGGGCAAACAAAGGATAAAGCAAGGCAGATATGGCATGGGAAAGTTACTCGTGGAACTGATAGGAGCTGTAGGCAAATGTTAACACAAATGGAAATAAACCCAATGTAAAACAAGGAAACATATAAACTTACAATCAAAACGGAGTTATAATGTTGTTTTGTCTGGGTGTTTGTTTTTTTTTTTTTCTTAAAGGATAATAGGGAAATTGACTGCTAGAAATTTGGCATAAGTGTTGTGACTAAATTTCATGTAAGGCTGTGGCATCTGCTGGTGGAGGACATTGTATGAATGCCAGCTTAGGGACAGGAATGCAATTGGGCCATCAGATCCCTCTTTTACTTCTTAAGAAATAATTAAAAATATCCTCATCTAGCTGAAACAGATGGCTACAATCACACCATTTTGTCTTAATCTGAATAAGGAAAAAATCGTTTCCTGGCTGCATGACACTCAAGCTGTTCCTCTTAGCCTTTTCCCCAGGAAAAGCCCCAAACACTTCACACCTTTGACATTCTCAGGCTCTACCTACTGGCCAGGCCAACTCATGCTACATTTCCCTAAGATGTCCATAAAAGGGTTAGGTTTAAACAGGGTGTCCAAAGCCCTTCCAGGTATTAATTTGTAGGTTGGTCAGGTCATGACAGATCAACTTGCCCTCACTCCACTCTGTTTGCTGAGCAAAGCTGGGCCAGAGCTGCGATGCCCGATGTGCCTGGGCTGGCTCACATTCAGAGAGCCTGCAGCTGAGCTCTACCTTCATCCAGGCTTCTCTGCTGCCAAAGAGGTTGGTTTGAAGAATGATCTTAAAATTCAGGATTATCTGGGGGCACATCCTTAACCCCCTGTATCCTGCAAGGGGGAGGCCATGAAGTACCTCTGGCTGTGATGCCTTAGTACCTCCAGCTCTTGGCCACAGTGTTGCCTCCTTTACAGGGAAGAACTATTTCCAAACCTACATTGTCAAGCTGCAGAAGGGTTTGGCTCACAGCCTGTTGTAGAGGGGAGATAAAGTTAGATGATCCCTTACGCGCCATGAAATGCTCCATGAAACTTTGTAGGGGATAGAATATGAACCTCCCTTAAACAGACTTGCTGGGACTGCCTGGGGAATGCATTTCTCATTAAGACTGCTTTTGGTTTTGATGAGCAAGGCGTTCTTGGAGAGCATTGCTCCTCTTCTCCCTCGCATTTAAACCCCTTCTTCACTTCTCCCCTGGGCCATGTCTTGGCTGATGTGGTGACACTGTTGTGGTGACCCTCTTGCTATCCACCACCCTCAGAGCAGCTGCTTCTTTTCTCAGACCAGCTGTACCTTGCTGGATTCCCTTTTTGTGCCCATGCTCCTGCCCACATTGGCAGGAGAAAGTGGCTTCCCAAAGGAATGTCTTTGGATGGAGACGGAGGAGCAGGAAGGCATTTTGCAATGGGAAGGGCAAAATCCATCAGCTGCTGCCAAAGCTGATATGGTGCAGCAGAGCATGGGTTCATTTTTGTGCTTTGGAGGGCAATTAGCAAATGAGAAGATGTTAAGTGGACTTGGGTAGAAAGGGATGGCCTGATGCATAAAAACAGCAGGGATGGAAGAGGAAAAGCCCTCCTGGTAAAAGTGGAAGGGTGCAGGCATCCTTCAGACCACTTGTCAACCTGGGAGTCATGGACTGCTTCCAAGAGGGCCAAGAGTGGTAGCTAAGAAATTTACATTGTTAGGCTTTATTTTGCTTTGCGGGAGTCTGCTGCACAGCTGGAAAATGTAATTAGGTCCTTGTGCTGTAAAATGGGCTGCACACATGCTGCTCCAGGCTGAGATTAGAAGGGGGATCTGGGAAAAGGTTAGGCACAGGCTATGCTGCAGTGGAAACATGCTTGTTGTAAGTCTAACAGGGTAAGATTTGTTCCAGAAGTCACTTTCTTTTGACCCCAGACATTTTCTTGGTACATCCAAGGCAACCAGAGCAGTTTGTTAGAAACCTGGAACAGATCTGTGCCTCTCACTTCAGGCAGAGAGCCTAACCATTTCTACAGGCTGAAGACCGAGTTTACAGGATAAATTGAGAGACTGAATGAAGGAGTAGATTTTGAGGAAGAGAACAGAGACAAGGAGGAGAATCTCAAGCAACAGGTCCAGCCACACAGGAGGTAAGAAGGGTTAAGAAACCGAGCTGAAAGAGGATGGTATGTAAGCAAGGAAGGTCCCTTTCCTGGGAAAGATTCCAGCTTTGCATTTCCTGTGTGTTCTGTGAGGTCAGCTGCTGCTGCTGGAATGTTCCTTCCAGAGCCAGGTGAAGGATTCATAACATTTTGTTTCCAACATTCTTCTCCCATCCAGCAAGTAAACAGAGCACACAGAGTACTGTGCTCTGGCAAAGCCTCCAAACTGGAGATAATCACCTGTCGCTACCACCAGTCATTCCTTCATGCTGCCAAGAGCTGTACCTTCATCTACAGGTTCAGATTTTTCTCTCTAGATGTGGTTGGGCACTGTCAGTACATTTCCATATAAAAGAGCTCTTGTTCTTACATCACTGCTTTGATTTTGTTTGTTTTTGTTTTTGTGGTAACCTGGAGAAAATCCAACCAAGAACAATAGCAAGGTTTCAAAGCCAAGCACCCTGGTGCTAGAAGCTGCCAGAAGTCAGTCTGCTCACATCAGTTCAGTTTGATCTCCTATTTTGATTTCTTTTTACAAGGCCCTGCATATTTCAGCGGAGGGGCCCAACCTCACTCAGCACGCTGGTTGGACAGCGAGCCAGGCCATAAAGCAAGCCCTCTTCTTTGGTGATTAATGCCCACTGTGGGTATCCAGGAGAGGTAAATTATAGCCCTGGCTTTGCTACCACCTTTTGTTTGATGTCGAGTTGGGTGAGATGCTATCATAATGGAACGGTACAAGGTGGCTGAGTTATGGTGGGGGCTCGACAGCGTGAGTTATGGCCTTCTCCACTGTAGCTTCTTTGGTCTGTCTTTTGAAATCTTTGTGTTCTTGCAACTCAGTTTTTTTCGTAGCACACATTGTCCTGGAGGGCTGGGTAGATCCTTGCTCTTTTTCCAGTGTCCTCAAAAGAAATTGGCCCCTGGGTGATCTCTGCCTGGGGCTGCTCGTTGTGATCGCTCTCCACTTGAGGGCGGTGTGACCTGGTGCAGCGCACACAGGAGGCGATTCGGGGTGAAATTAGGATGAAAAGAGCTTGGCATCTAATGCTGGGTGTCCAAACGAGGTCTGGACTCTCCATCAGAGCAGCTGGTGAACAGTCATTCGATAGAGCCAGGGGAGCTGGGAGGGAAAATCAGCTTTCTCTAGAATGGATGGGCACCCCCTGAGCAGGTGAATCGCTCCCTCTGTTCATGGGGCTGGGCAGGGTCACAGCTCCCTTCCCACCTCCTCTGTGTCTTTGAGGGGGTCTCTGCACTCCGGTGTGGGTTCCAACTCTGCCCCAGAAGGGTCTCCCAAATATCCTTTCTTGCCTGCCATCCGTGTACAGGTGTGTGACAATCTTGTGACGTGTCAGGTGTCCACAGAACAGCCAAACCAAGGCCCAGGTCTCTGCTCACAGCTCTGGGACTTGGACTTTTAGCTCATGTGCAGGCAGGGGCACACAGCTGCCTACATGTGAGGGTCTTGTGCAAGATAAACTCTGCCATGGGATATTTATATCATCAAAGAAGGGAAGATGTCCTGCTGGGTGGGAAATGCAGAACATTTTTACCGAGGGGACTGCGTGCCCACCTCTCAGGCAGACTGTGACTTGTGGGTGAGGATCTCAGATCAAGAAGAAGCTGATGAAGTTGACTGAAAATGCAGATGACTCTCCACTGCCAGCTTGCACAGTGAGATTTTCCTCCAAAATGTCTGGCAACAGGGCTTTTTAAAGATAGAAATCTTTGTTTTGCGAAGGCCTGCAATAATCCCTATGGCAAGAAATGTATTTCAGGCTTCTGCAGTCAAGACATACACTCTCTTTTTGTAGTCCAGGAAAGCTACACTTCAGGAATGAGGGAATATGCAATGACTGCCTGATAAATGTTAGTTGATCTAAATAATTCACCTTAGTCGTGTTTGGCTTATCTGTCAGGTTGATCAGCATTTATCTTTCTTGTTTGCAGGAGAGCAGGAGGGAAATATTATAGATGGAAACATTTCAGTCCACTTAAAACTACATGAAACTAAATCAGTGTTACAGTGGCAATTGAAGCAGACATTTCTAATTAGCAGCAGCTTAAAACACAGCACAGGTCTGTAATGAAATAAATAGATCACCATTGTCCCCAGCTTTAGGGAAAGTGGTGTAGGGCACCAGAAGCCCTGTAGCTTGTGCATCTTCCTGGAGCCTGCCTCCCATGACCGTGTTCAGAGCCTTCACCAGTTCAGTTCCCCCCCAAAGCAGTTTTTCATGCATGTTTCTTGAAGATTTTCAAACAGCAGGGTGTATATCCTGCCCTACTGGGAATAAGTGTTGTTCTGATGTGGTGAGAGCTGCACACAAAGTTTTGGATTGCTGGGGACAGGAAGAGATGAGGTGCCAGGAGTGGGAGCAGAGCCCAGAGCTGCACACCTTTATCTCCTTGGAGCCAGCTGAAGCTTAGACCTGTAACACATGTGGGGTCTCCCACCTCCTCGGAGGGTATCCCTCTAATCTCATTCCTTGAGTCTGGTCATCTTCTGATGGCTGATTTAATAACACTTGGGTTGAGCTGGAGCAGAAAAGGATTTGGTTTCTTTGAAAAAAAAAAAAAGAGGAAACTAAAGCACTTTCATTTATGTATTAGTGGGTTAAGGAAATGATTCTGGGATCATTTGTTTCACATGTGCCTCTATCTCATTTCTCAGACAGACAAGGTACTGCTGTTCTCTTAGCCTTTGATATGGGACAAAAGTAATAAGAGGGAATTTGTACAGGAAAAACAAATTCCAAGGGGGAAATTTCAAACTGGCCTGCAGACCTCACTCCCTCACAGGATTGCAGAGAGGCCAAGAGCTGGAAAAGGCCTTGGGACAACTGGAAATTGTGCTGGCTCTGACAGAGGTGACCCTTCCAAGCACACTTTGAGGGGCTCCCCAATTTTGGCTGTGGTCTTGCATTTCCTTCCCAGACACACAGCAATAGTTCTGCTCACCTGCATCCCAGGGAAGCCATCCAGAAAGCCGTGGCACTGTGGTGGCTGACCCTCCAACCATCTGCTGGTGACAGCAGGAGCCTCCTGGCTGCCTTGCTGAGGGAAGCACACGGTGACATTCCTGCAAGAGGGACTTCTGCTGAGCAATTGCCCAGCAGAAGGATGATTTTATCAACTGTGTCTTAAAAACTTCCACTCTAGCGCTGAAGATAATGGGAGCACACATTCCTGCTGGCCTGCTTGCTGCTGATTTGACATCGTGCCACGTGGGGGAGGTGTTGGAAATAGGCAAATACTACAGAATTTAAAAAAAAAAAAAAAAATCACTTCGAGTTGAAAGGGAGGAGAGCCAGGAAAGGAAATACCTCAGGCAGAGAATTACTACTTCTGTATCAAAGCCAGCAACTCCTTACTTTAATATTTAACACCCAAGAGAGCTGAGGGGGAGGATGCCAAGAATGGGTGAAATTTTTCAAAGGAACCCAATTTCTGGTGAGTTTCCTTGGGTACAGTTTTTCTAGTAAGTATTCAGTTTGATGAGAAATGTGACTTTTGGTCATCAGAAGCACATTTACACGTTCAAACTGCAAATTGCTGAACAATTTCAGCTGGAAAGCAAAGTGTGAAGAGCAGCTGGAAGGGGAGGTGACATCAGCCCCCTCCCACCAAAATCCAGCATTCATTGCTGCTGCTTTTCTCACTTAAAAGTCAAAGTGTTTAACTCTGGGTCAAAGGAAATGTTTGACTCACAAGAAGAAAAGGCAAAAGGGGTAAGGCAGCTTTTTGCTGTGTTTGAAGAAGGGATATTGAGAAGACACATTTAACAAAGGATGATGAAATGGACACAGGCTGCATCAGGGGAAATTCATTTTGGGCATGAGAAAAAGCATCTTTGTCATGAGAGCACTGAAGCACTAGAGGAGAAGCCCAGGGAGAGTGAGCAGTCTGCCTCTTCAGAGAGAATCAAAACTCAGTGGAGCAAGGCCCTGAACAACTGGAGATGACCTTGAACCCAGCCCTGCTTTGATCAGGGCACGGCGCTGCAGACCTCCAGAGGTCCCTGACAACCCAAATTATTCTCCAGTTCTGTGAAGCTGAGACTGAATGAAATGAAGAAAAAAAAGTTCCCTGTTTTGCTGTCATTCCTCTCCCTCCAGCACAGCTGGAGGCTGGCATTCATGTGCTTTGCCATGCACTTTGCCTTTCATACTTGTGGCCCATACACGGTCCTAATATCCATTTCAGCTGCTTTGCTTAATCAATTAAGCTGGTTTGAAGTTATTTCAGTCCCCAGTGATGCTGTCTGCCTCAGTGACAGTGAAATCAATTGCCCAGTGACAAGAAGCACTCTTACTGCACTGCCAGCACTTATGGGGATGCCTTTTCATGCTGCAGGGACAGGGAAACAAGGGAGACAAGGGCCAGACAAGGTTCAAGGTCTGCATCTTAGCAAGGGAAGGACAAAGGAAGAAGTTATTGGGAGGGTTGAAGCTGATTGTCTGAGGGACGTGGCACACACACAGGGATCCACTCCCTCTCTCTGCTGCCTTAATTTACCTTGTTGGAAGGAATGATATCTGCTGAGGGTGCAAGGCTGGATCCAGGCTGAGGGATCACAGCCCACCTGTACCTGGTAAAGAGCTGCAACCACATCTCCTTAGAAAGGACCAATTTTACTGGATTTTTTTTCCTATTTGCAAGCAGTGTGCAGGAATCCAAGAGTCACAGTTTAGTTTTGGGGCAGGGAGATGTGAGGTCTTTTTATGGGTGCCAAGCCCTTAGGAATTTTGGAGGGTTTGGATGTAGAACTCTTGCAGAGTTCTGGAATGGGGCTTGGACTCTGCACCAGAGGCAGGAAAGTGAAATGGTCCATTGCAACTGGTGATAAAAAGGCAAATGATTTTATTGTGCTTGTCACATGCTTGGATACTGTGGGGCTCCAGGCTTGATCCTACCCACTGCCTCCAGTGGGAAAGACCACAGACCAATTTTGCTTGGCCTGAGGTCACCTCCCATCCCTCCTGGTACCTGGTGAGATAGGAAAGAGCCAGGACACAGAGTTAAACAAAACACTCACTGGCATGTGTGTCTTTTCCTGCACTGGCAAAAGCCGGGCTTGAGTAGATCCAGAAAGCTTTTGTCCCAAATATTTACAATTGCACTGCTAAAAGGAACTGCTGGGTGTGACCTGGAGGGCTCCTCTCCACCTCTTTGCCTGAGGGAGATCCAAAACAATGCAAGGGAGCTGGAGTTCCTGCCAGGCTGGTCTCTGCCTGGGGGAGAGATGAAAGAAAAAGAACAGCAGATGTCCTTGATATTATTTAATCCAGCCTGCCATGGGGGGCAGGAGAAGAACCTGTAATAAATGGATCAGCTGAAGGTTCTGTTGGGGAACAGCTTCCTGGAACTCTTGGAAAGTCTGGGTCGTGGAGTGGCCAATGCAAACCCTGACTTGCTGTGGGTCACTGCATCTGCTTTGACCTCACTGCAATCAGCAAGGAAAAGGGGAATGCTGGTCCTTTGTCATTTATTGGAGGAGGGTACATTTCCTCTGGAGTCTTTGAGTCCCCTGGTGGATCACAGGGAAATCTTTATTGCTGCCCAGCACTGCTCTTCTGTGCTTTTCAAAAGAAACAGTGCAAAAATGTTCTTTCTTTTATTTGCAGAGTCTGTCCCAGTAGGACTTCATTGGTGTCTCTCCTCTTAAATTCAGAGACTTTTTCTTGGCTTAAAGGTAGCTCATAATTGACTTACAGCTGCCTCTCCACAGGATATTGCTGTATCGTGTTCCCTTTTATGTTGCTGCGTTGTGGAAACATTCCTGTGAATTTCGGGGAAAAGGAAAAATGAAAAGGTGAGAGTGGGATAGAAATCCACCCCCATTTGGTCCCGAGTCTTTTCCTGCTTACCACAAGGATCAGAAGGGATCAAGCTTTGCCATGATAGGGACTGTCATTAATAGGAGCTATTTAGTGATGTAGAGGGCCTTTGCTTGGGTCTAGATAAATATTGTTCCTGAAATTTTCTTGAAAAGTCACTCCTGCTTTTGCAAATGGTGTTTGTGTCTCCTTGTCTGTTTCTAGAGGACAGTGAGAGAAAGATCCTTGCATTCATCCCTGGCTGCATTCCCATCCCAACTCACGGTGTCACAAGAGCCAGTCTTGAGTGCCCATGCAGAAAGTTGTGTCTGCAGCTTCTCGTGGCTTACATCTCTCTGTGGATTTACTGACCACTGAACAGTGAAGGAGAAGACAGTTCCAAGGCTCCAAACTCATCCTGTAAAAGCTGGAAGCGTGCTAACAAACCCTGAACAGTGGGAAGCCAATGCTAACTCTATCAGCTACCACTCCAGGGGCTGGCCAGCTTCATTCATCAGGCCAAAGCTGAGCTCTGGGGATGGTCAGGGGGCTGTTCCCCCATGGAATCGGGTTATAGGAGCAGGTGTATGGAGCAGGTTTTGTGGTGAGTGCAAGAGCAGCTGGAGGCCCCAGCACCGATCGGGTTTCTCGGCTTGGCCCGCGGTTACACATCAGGGACTGCCAGCGCTGCTCGGTGTGGTTCAAATCAGATGAGAACATCTGCCTTCTGCTGCTGCCCTCCACGGATGACACATCAAAACTGCCCCCAACACAACTCTGGTGCAGCTGAACGCTGTTCACCTCCATGGAGAGTTTATTCTGGTGTGTTGTGAACTGTCAGAGCTTGAATTCCCACAATTCTCACAGCGACTCACGGTGGAGCTGGTGGAGGACAGGTCTTCATCCCACTTCACATGATCCCACTTCCCCTCCATGGCTTCAGCTTCCACCTGACTATAAAAGGCTTTTTCCTTACATTCATCTGTGGGCAGATGCAGGTTTTCTGAGGTGTAGATGCACATGGACCTCGTGGCTGTGGCTGTACCACACTGCTGGAGCTTCTCCAGACTGGCAGCAACGCTTATTTGGGACTGTTCCCTTGAACAGGCTCTCCTGTACCTCTTTTTTCTAATACACTGATGGCATGGAAGTCTGGCCTGATAAATGCTCATGGTAGAAATCTAGACAGAAATGAAAATGCTGAAGCATCCTTGCACATGAAAGCCTTTTCCTCATGTGATCACAAGCAGGGAGACTGGTGACCTGGGGGAGCAGCCTCCACACAGTGACCAGTTGAGTATGGCATGTACTCCACGAGCCCCTGTGGAATGTTGCCAAGCAGCATCTGCTGGTGATTCAGAGCTGTCCAAGTCCTCCAAGTCATTTCTGAGTGGGCACAAAGAGTCCTGCAGCATTTTATAGAAAAGCACAGTTGTCCCAGAGCTGCATCACGAGATGACAGTGAGTACTGCCAGGTTGTGACACGAGAAGCCCTGCTTGTGACATGGCCAGCATTATGATGCTCTTGTCTAAATGCACTGATTCAGTCTTGCACTAAATGACAAAGCTACAGAGAAACTTCACACCAGCAAACACTGGTGAACCGGGGGGGACAATTTCTAAGTAAATTGGAATTCCTTGAGGTTTGTGGTCAAAGTGTCATGACTGTTGAGCCAGGAGGCTGGGGAAGCAAAGGCTATCAGCATTACACAGCAGTATAATTTAAAGCCATAACTCCAGGGACTGTAGCTGAATGGCCAGGCAGGGGCTGCTGAAGAGCTGTGATACGAGACGAGCTGACCCAGAGAGCAGCTCAGCAGGGAGGCACGTGGAACAGGACCTGGCAGGGTGGGTGAGTGCTTGGGAAGCTGTAGTTTTATCTCCTCTGAGATGCCTTGGCTGTGTGTACAGGACGTGGCGTGCTGCCAGGGCTGGAGACGGCGCTGCCCTGGAGGCAGCAGGGCTGTGGGGGCTGAGCTGAAGTTTTGGCTTGTCTGGTGCAGCTCATGGCTCCAGGCTGGTTGCTCAGGAGCTGCAGAAAATGCAAATTCTGGTGGTCTGGGGGGAGATCTTTAGGGCTGAGAGCAGCCAGGGGTGGTGGGTGCATGGTAAATGATGCAGGTCCTGAGCGTGGGCTCCCACAGGAGTGACCCTGCTGTTTCACGGCCCTTGGCATGGTCCTACTGGCACTTCCCAGGTGATTCCCAGGCACAGTTTGGGGGTTATCCCAGGCTGTAGCCATTCCCAACAGGCATCAGGGACGTGGCTGTCCTTTAAGAAGGAAAAGAACAGCTTAAAAGGATAAATGAGCTGAAAAAAGGTCTCGTTCCCATCCTGTTATCTGGTGCAACCAGGATAGTGCCAGGGTGCAGAACAGGGTCTGGGAGCCACAGGACTCCTGGATATCCATTGTGCACTCCAGTCTCTTCACATCACGTCCTCCTAGAGATTCTTCTGCTTGCTTATAGTCACCTCTGAACCCTCCCCAGCTTCTGTCAGGTTAACACATGCACTGCCCAGATGCTCAGGAAAATTCAAACTAGGTGGGGTCTGCATGGGGAAATAGCAGCTGAACCCTCTGCATCACTGATCCCCTGCAAAGTGGGACTTCATTGGAGCACTTCTGGTTTATCCTGATTTAAACATGCTGACAGTGGTGTGGCCCTGGAGAAGCTCCACCGTTTGAACAGCACTTTACAAACGCACAGGCTGCAAAATCTCCTTGTGCCACCGGGGTTGCTTGAGAAAAAGCAGCCAGAAACTGCTGCTGGCTACTGTCTTACAGCCCAGCAGAGCTGCAGGCAGGCCAGAGCTAGCACGGGTGGATAACGGGGCTGACAAAATAAAAGGCAGCTCCTCCTCAGGCTGCCTGGCGAGCAGGGAACTCCTCACGGCGAGCGCGGAGAGGTGAACAAAGCGTTAAAGCCTGGCAGAGCAGCTGCTGCTGACCTTCTGGGCCCAGCACCGCTAAACAAAGCTCCTGTTACAGCTGAACTTTCCTACCAACCTCTGCTGCTCCAGGGATCCTCGCAAAAGTGCGCTCTGAGCTGCAGTGAGCGCGGCTGAGCAGCGGGTGAGGCACAGGGACAGCATCTGCAGGGTGCCCACAGAGCCACCGTGTGCCCCTCCAGGCTCCCCCAAATCCACCCTCTCTTGTCATCTGCAGTGCAGGACTCCTGAAACCAAAGCCTGCTACCAGACCAAGGTTTTTGGTAGCTTCTGGGCAACTTATCCTTTTTTTTTCTGAGTTTCCAAGCAGCCTTTTGGCCTTGCCACCACGCTGCAGCAATGAGTTCTGTGGATGGGCTATGTGCACCGGGAAAATGTGCTTACTTTTGTGCCTAAAGTGTGCTTAATTGCAAATTTTCGGCGTGCTCCTGGGTCCTCTGGTATGGGAAATAATGAACAACTAATTTAATATTAATATTTCCCTTCTTATTCATGGTTTTACAACCTCTAATATCATATCCTCCGAGAATTCTTTCCTTTCAGAGGAAGAATTCAAAGCCATTCAGTCTATTCCCACATGGGAGCCTTCTATAACCTAAACTTAATGCTGCACATCCTTGCTGTCCTCCTCCATTACTTCCACAGAAAGCAAAATCTGAGGCACTTCTCAGCAGAGGTTTTACAGGTAGGGTCCAGCTGTTAGTAGGACATAAAGATGTGAGAAACATTTTCAACCTATGACATTTCACATTCTCTACTGGGGGTGATGATGGAATTACACACCACTGGAAAAAATGCACTTATTTCTGTGTGAGACTTGATAAGAAGGATGAGGCAGACTGGACAAAACACATCTGGAGTCTCCTTGTGGCCACAGACTGTGAGGAAGAAAAGAATTTGTCCTGCAAAATAAGATTGGCAGACCTAGATGGGTGTTTAGACTGGTTGTGGTACAGAATAAAGAAACAGGGCAAAAAACAACAAGTTTGGGTTGAAATAGTAATAAACATCTTGATGTTTTCTGTGTGACTCTGAGCTCAGTTGTGGTGCCCAGTTTTGACAGTCTGAGCTCAAAATTTACCCTTTTCCAGCTCAGTGCTTTTTGTGCTCATAGCTCCCAGTGGGGTCAGCCCCAGCGCTCTCCACTGTTGACTTTTTGTTTTTCAGGGCAGGAGCTCTTCTGTCCTTGTCCTTATTGTCCCCAGACTGTTGTTACACTGACAGGAGGGTGAGGGAAGTGGTGGGAAGGTGAGCGTTGCTCCTCAGGGCTGCAAGCTCCAGGGATGTCTCTTGGGGGACAGCTGGGTTGGCAGCAGAGATCTACCCCACAGTACTCATTGATAGGGGTGTGTTTGAGGCCAACATTTAAATCAGCTCATTATTGTTTCTTTGGCCTTGGAAAAGCAGGGAGCTTGGAAGGAAGGGAATCTCATTGCTTAAAAAGCTGGGAAACTCTGCACTTTCCTATTCCCTCCCAGCCCAGTGGTAAGAAGTATCTCAAAGTGTAGAACTCTCAAGGCTATGGCATGTGAGCATTTTGAATGTGCAAATTACCTTATTGGATCATTCTGGGCATGGAATTCCTCATTTTGGTGTGGCTGTTACCCTCAAGAAAGCAATGAATAACAGGGGATGTGTACACTGCTTCTCCTACGAGATTTTACAAACAGTGGTTGTGGACTTATTCCACCTGAGCAGGATAATCCATGAATCCACTCAGGAGAGGCAGTAAACAGTCACTTTACCATATATTTTTTAAAACCCGTGTGTTTTTGGCTTGGACCAAACCATGGTTGGTGGAAATTGGTTTCATCAGAGAGCCTCTGCAATGTTTAATGCTTTCAAATGATGTCCAGACCAGGCTCCATGCTGCTGTGTGTCTCAGGATGGCCTTGGGATGGAGCAGGAGCATAGCTTGGAGAGCACTTTGCTCACACCCCAGGTGAGAGATGCAGCCCCCACTTTGCAGGAAGAATTTGTGGTTGAGGCCATGAAGTCATGCAAGGAGATGAGTCTTGCAGAGGAGATCAGTTTTGGAACCTGGAGGCTGTGGGGAAGCTCCTTCCCCTGTCAGGACACCCACCTTTGCCATCAGGACACAAAGCAGTGCAGTGTGACCTTGCCAGTGCTCCTGGCTGAGTCACACCACCCCCAGGGCTCTGCCCCTGTTCCTGGGATCCTCACCTTCCCCTTTGAAAACTTGTGAACCCTCAGTTGCTAGGCAAGTCTTGAAAGCGTGGTGCAGGCATAATTGGAAAGCTTAAAGCCTCAAAATTTACACTCAAAGCTGTCAGTTCTTGGATTCAGCAACCTGCTAGGGGTGGGCGCGGGAGGAGGCAGGCAGCAGCACTGATGCTTTTAGCAGGAACGCTGCCAGCATTAATATTAACAGAGCCACCACGGCCCAGGACTTCATTTGCATTTGCTCTCTGACAGAACTCATCCCAGAGCAGAGTCTCTCACAGTGCATGCAGACGTGATGCATGGGACAACTCTGTCCCAAGAAGCTCCTGGTCCAAGCACAAGGGCTCTGACTTGCAGGACCTTCTCCACGGTCACCTCACCCTGACCCTGTCCCTCAGGTTGCAGCTCCCCAGCCTCTGCCCTTGCCCACCTGGGTTACTAAAGCTAATGAATGTGGGAGTCATTTAAGTGGCTGGGATGCAATTAGCTCAGCACCCCACGGAGAGTTTTGGAGCCCTGTGGTGCTGGTACCTCTTCACGAATCATTGTGTTTGGAGAAAGGCAGAGGTAGAGCAGACATTTAGAGAGGTGCCTGGAGCATGCTGAGCCTTTCCTCCATGAGTGCCTATCAGGAGAAATCTCTGCAGCTGGGAGAGATTTCTTGCCTTCCCCTGCTAGATCTGTGTGGAACTGGTGACAGACAGGTATGCTGGGGTCTTGTGTGCGTGGGGTACAGTGAGAGCTGTTCTGGTGTGTTTGGAGGTGCTGTACATCCTCACAGGTCAGGAGGATTTGCAGGCTCAGCTGAACCACTGCCAGTACTCATCAGGAGCTGAAATCATGGTATCAGAGGCAGTGGTGGCCAAGTTTCCAATCTGGTCAATGCTGCAGAAGGCTGCCAGGACTGAGTCCTCACCCTGGACCTCTGGGAATGTGCCTGGAACCTGGCTCACCTCTGTTTCAAACCATCCACGGGCCACCCACGTGCTCTGGCAGGAGCCTCTGGGCAGTGCTGTGAACTGAAGCCTGGGGACCCCCAGCCTGGGGATTTCCCCTGTAGAGCTGGTGAGGAGCCTTGCCAGCTTCCCAGAGCCTTTGCTGCAAACTGAAAAATGATTTTGGAGGCTACCAGGGGTCCATGTTCAGCACGTCTCTGTGGTGCTCTGTCCTAAGCACCAGGTTTGGTTTGGGGTTTTTTTTCAATCCCCTAAATCAATAGTCTGGTGCACCATGCAGTGCAGCCTGGACTAGAATGGAAGAAAACATACCCAAAAGGCAAACCTCCAACCTCCACAGTTGCTTTGGACACCAGGAATTACCAGCAGACACACGACTAGCAGGATAGAGGATGGGGAGAGCAGAGGTCCATTAGCAACTCCCTACCCCCAGCATATGGCTAATTAAAATTTCTAATTAAGGCACTGTGGGGGTGAAGAAAGGAAGCTCTTGGCCGAAAGTCCCCCTCCTTTTTCTGTATTTCCTTCGATAGCTTTATAAATTTCCCCCCTAAATTAACTAATTAATATCACCTAATCAGTTAATAGAATTAGCTAATTAGATTGCTTAATGGAATTTCTGAAGAGCAGATTTAGAAGCTCTTAAAGAGACTTTAATCACTTTTTATCTGGGAAGCGGGGCACCAGTGTCTGCATTCATTCAGCAACTTAGAGCGATCGCTGTTATCAGCAAAACATTTCTGAAAATCACTAATTTGGCTTCATCTTGCTCCGGAGTCACAGCTGCAGTCACCCAGGATTGAAAGGTCAGGCTGAGCCTGGCTGTTTCTCCCCTCCAAGATGCTGCTGCCTGCACCTGATTGCACCAAAAGTCCTCCTTCCTGAAGAGCTCAGCACAGTATTTAACACAACCAGCAGTGAGGCACAGCCCTGTGAAGCTAACCCAGCTCCCTGCAGGACCTGGAGTGGTTTGTTAGCCCCTGGCACTTTCCAGGCTTGTTTGCTGGTGGTGTGCTCAAAGTGGTGAGTGACAGCAAATCACTCCCTCAGGCACAGCCGTGGCAGCAGAGGTTGTGTTCACAGAGGTCAAAGTGTTCTCCAGCACGGTGTGCAAACACACACACACACAAACACACACAAACACACACACAGAGCCGACTGAGACCACAGACAGGGAGAAATGTGTGTGCTGGGCAAAACACGGTGCTGGCTGGGCTTGTGCTGCACCACTCTGCTGTGGGCATGGATGGTTTGCAACACTGCCAAAGAAAAGGGTCTTCGAGGAGGACAGGGCAGCTCTAGCAAGTTGTTTGTTTAAGGCTGGCCTTAAGGGGGGTGAGAGTGTGGCTGGGTTTGCAATGGTGTCCAAAAATAGGTAATCTGGTCGTGCTGGAGCATCGAGGTTGCCCAGAGAGGTTGTGGATGCCCCCATCCCTGGAAGTGTTTAAGGCCAGGCTGGATGAGGCTTTGAGCAATCTGGTCTAGTGGAAGGTGTCCCTGCCCATGGCAGAGGATTGGAACTAGATGAACTTTAAGGTCCTTTCCAAGCCAAACCATTCTGTGTTTCTGTGATTGTGTGATCCAGAGCTGTTCTGGCCTTGGGCACTGGCCCTTGTTGTTTTTCAGCAGTGAAGATTGGAGGGTTTATCCCTGCTCTTTTGGGGACACCATACATAAAAAGGAGACCTTTGTGATCCAAGATCACAGCATGATGAACTGGAAGATCAGCTAGTCTGGAAGATCCCATTATGGTCATGCTTCCACACCAGGGGATAGATCCTGAATGACCCACATTGGTTGCTGGGTCATTCACCCCCTTGCTGGGTTGATGTCTCCCAGCACACCGGGCTGGGTGCAGTGCTGGGAGGGGAGGCAGGGATCTGGTTTGGGTATTTTTTATTTATTTTTATTTTTATCTGGTCTCCCCACAGCTTTGAAGCAGTCTCCACTCTGTGTGCATCTCCCAGCCCTGATGTTCACTGGTTTGTTACCAGTGAGGCTGTCAACAGCTGAACATGGGATGTGCAGTTCCAGAAGCCTGGAGTCTGTCTCAGGCAGAAGTTTAACCTGGCCATCTGGGAGACATTCTGTTGTGTCCCCCCTGGGCAAACTGTGTCCAGCCTGAAGCAAAAATCAGACTGACACAGCTTTAACAGCAAACTCTGAAGGCAGTTTAATCCATCCCCGGGCTCTGACACCACAACCTGAGCTGGATGCAGGAGTCAACAGCTGTGCTGTTCCTAGCAGTTGTTGCTCCAGTGATTGTGTGATCTGTTCTCACCCTGAGTGTGGTGTGAAGCAGAGAAGGTACCAATGTCAGCTCTCACCATGAAGGTATCACTCTGCCTCTGTCAACTGTGCCCTCATAATTTAATTAAACAATTATGCTTTGTGTTAGTTGGACTCTTCATAAAATGTCACACTCTAGGAGCCCCTAAGAGGTCACTATTTTTTATTCTCCCTCTCCAGCCTGCTTTTGTTGTACCTCCTCTGAAATACTTCATCCAGCTCTGGGGGTCCCAATATAGGGATGACACGGACCTGCTCAAGAAGGCCCAGAGAGGGCCACAAAGATGCTCCCAGGGCTGGGGCACCTCTGCTCTGGAGCCAGGCTGAGAGAGCTGGGGTTGTTCTGCCTGGAGAAGAGATGACTCCACGGAAACCTCAGAGCTCCTTCAAACCTTAAAGGGGCTCCAAGAGAGCCAGAGAGGGACTTTGAACAAGGGCCTGGAGTGATAGGACAAGGGGAAATGTCTTCAAACTGGAAAAGGGCAGGTTTAGACAAGAAGAAATTAGGAAGAAATTATTTTCTCATAGGGTGATGAGACAATGGAACAGGCTGCTCAGAGAAGTTGTGGATGCCTCTGGATCTCTGGGAGTGTTCAAGGCCAGGCTGGATGGGGTTTTGAACAGCCTGGTCTAGTGGAAGGTGCCCCTGCCCAAGGCAGGGGGCTGGAACAGAATGATCTTTAAGGTCCCTTCCAACCCAAACCTATTTTTAGTGGTTATCAAGGTGGATTCCTTCTCCTAATCTCAGGGTGTCAGGGGTAGTCCAGGCAGGTCAGCAGGAAGGACAGAGCCTTTCCAGAGCCTGGTTCAGGTTCCTGCTGGGAGTCACTATCAGGAAGAGCAGGTTTGTACGTGCAGGATCAGTGCCTAGAGCCTCCCAGCTGAGCTAACACAGGCACCTGAGGCTTTCTCCTCAAACCAACAAAATGGTTTTAATGAAGCTCCCACCAAAACCAAGCCCTCTGAAAGAGCTCACTGTGTTGGAACTAAAGCCAGACACACAACACCATGTTCTCTTAATAAAGAAATCTCAGCAATTTCCCAGGGAATTTGCCCCTCTGTTTCCCCCCTGACTTGTGGATTTCCTGTGGACAAGTTGAGACCTCTAGATTTCCTCAGCAACTGTGATGGGGTTTTTTTCTGCTATTAAGCTTTGAAAGCCATCCCAGCCCAGGGATCACTTTCAACCCAGCCCAGGCAGCTTTTTTGCTGGAGAGGTGATGTGCTGTGCCATGAAATTGTTCTCCTCTTGGGCTGAAGTGGGACTAGAATGAGCCATTTACAGATGATGAGGCACCCTGTGAGCCTGGCTACAAAACTCTGACATTTTACGTCAAATGAACAAACAATTAAAAGGGCCTGGCAAAGATGTTTGTGTCTCTCCAGAGCAAGCAACTGGATTTGATATGAACATTGATCTTTGTGGAGATAATGAAGCATTTTGAATATGATGATTTGCCTCTTCCTTGGAAGACATGAAGTGAAGCCTGTGAGTGGAACCTCTGGGATGATGCCTCAGAGAGCAGCACAGAGATAGTGGTGCAACCCAAAATGCCAAGGTTCCTCATCTTTGAGAATCTGGTTGCTCACAGGCTTCACTTAAAAACACAAAGGGAAACATTATCCAGTATTCTGTGGTTCTGGGGATTAGAAGAACAACTCAAGAGGAGGGTAACAAACCTTTATTGGCCGTAATATTGGCCTGAAGAGTTGTAGAAAATTTCTGGTGACAGCAACTATTTCCCTGTCGTGGCAGTGGGGTGGTGGTTGAACATTTACCCCTCCTGATGCCTGGTGAGAGTTTCCTGGCAGGCAGGAAGGCTCAGGTGTGTCCCTGGGCACTTGCAGCAGGAGGGGCTGAGCGTGCAGGTGCCTCTGCTGCAGCTGCCTTGGTAACAGGGAGATGATGGGGACCATATGGCACCAAAACAGCATCGCTGCTCAATAACAACTCTTAACCCTTTGGGAGGCATCTTCTGCCTGCTGAGGGGCAGGGCAGGCTTAAATATCTGATCTGGGGCCCACCAGGGCAGCATCTCAGCTTTCACAGTGGTCCCGTGCAGATGCCCAGGGAAGAGAGGAGAAAGAAAGGAATTCTGAAGTGGTTCTTTCACCTCCCTGACGTCTGGTGAGAGGTGGATTAGTACCTTCCTTAGCCACAGAGTTGTGTCTGCAGCTTTGTGTTTCAGGCCTCTTGATAGACTTTGAGGAATGTGTCTAGTTTGTAAAATCTCTCCAGCCTTGTGCAGCAGCTCGTGCCCCCTGGCATAGGAGTTCAGGAAAACAATAGGAATATCATTCCTTCTCTCTCTCCATGGAGACTTCTTAGCCTGCTAGGTGGATTTTTGTTCTACTCTCCTGGTAATGGCAAAATTTGTTTCACTAAGACTGCCAAAATCCTGCTGGGAAATTAAATTCAAATAGTAAAGTAGGCCAAAAATGCTTAAGGACTGCTGGATTAGCCCATCTAGATGAAAAGAGCTGGAAACAAAACAGGGGAAAAAAGCTGAAAAATAGGAAAAAATATTTATAATATCTCCATTGGACACTTGAAGGCTTTAGCAGGATGTCGTATGGAGTCCTTCTGAGGCAGTGTCTTTAGCTGCAGTAACTGATGGATTATTTTGGAGAGGTCCCCTAATTCCTTTTTGAGGAATTCCCTTTTCCCTTGTGCCTCTCTAGCATCCACAGCATCCTGCAGCAAGGAGCTCCACAGCCCAACTGTGCGTGGGTTAATGAACCACATCCTCGTGTTTGTTTAAGACATCTGCCTGTTAGTTTTGCTTGCTGGTCTCTAATTCCTGTACTGGTGGAGACCACGGACACCTGGTGCTTGTTTATCTTCTTTGAGCCACTGATGAGCTTTCAGACATCACATCCCTGCCTTTTCCCCAGTGACTTTCAGAGACAGACAAGATTATTGGATCATTGCACAGTGTGTTGTACCAGGAACGTTCCATAACTCTGCTTAATTTGTCCATTCCAGATGTTTCGTATTCAGAAAAATATTTGTGACAGCAGATTTCATGTGAACTTCTGAAAAACAGAGTAGGATGTGATCATTCTGGAGAGGTGGGGAATGTTGTGAGTGCAGTGGCAACAGTGAGTGCAGTAGGAGGATGGATAGAGGTTCTAATTAAAATTCTTATGTCTAAATAATGTCTCATATTTGCACAGGCTTGCTAAGAAGAAAAAAATAATTTTTTCCTTATTGAAAGCTCTCTTGAAGCAGAATACCCCAAGCAGGGTCTGGTTTGTTGCTGAAGTCTTGCTCAGGGATTATATTCTGACCAAGCATAAAATGGTTAACATTGGAAAGCTGGAAAGCTAAAATATCCCTCTCCTGGACATTCCTCCAATGTGTCCATTTTCACAGGCTCTGACTCCTGCACTCCTCGAACATGGGAACATTTTCTGGTTTCCCAAACTGCAAGCTTATATTAACTTTCCCCTAGTCAGGTCAGCAGCAAAGCTGTGTAAACAAATGACCTGTAGCCATAATCTTCTTCAATTCCCCCTATTGATTTCACTTTGCTCTTTGCCTGCCAGATATTAGCAAAGCTTCCCTCAGAACTGGGGGGAGCTTTGGAATGCCTCTGAGTTGGGGCTGAGTCAGGGCAGGCTGGGAACAGCCTGCTGCTGTGTCTTCATCCTTGGCTGGGATGGAAAAATTGTGCTGGTCTGGGCTGGGAGAGAGTTAAATTTGCTTTTGTAGTCACAGGTTTTGGCTTTGTGATGAACGTGGTGTTGATAACACACTGATGTTTTTGTGGCTTTGGGCAGGGCTCTCACAGCCTCCAGGCCTTTCCTGCTTCTTGGCTGGGGATGCACAAGGAGCTGGGAGGGGACGTGGACAGCACAGGTGACACCAGCTGACCCAAGGGGCACCCCAGGGCATGTCCAGCATAAAAACCTGGGGAAGGAGTGGGAAAGGAGGACATTCAGGGTTATGGCATCTCTTATCAAGTCCCATGATGAGGCCTTGCTTTCCTGGACTTGGCTGAACACCTGCTTGCCAGTGGGAAATTGTGAATTTAAGGAAAATAAGGGTTTTGCCTTTGCTTTACATATTAAACTGCCTTTGTCTCAACCCACAAGTTTTGTCACTCTTACTCTTCTGACTCTCTCCCCCATCCTGCTGGGAGGGAGGGAGGGAATGGCTTTATGGCCAGGGTTAAACCACAGCATGGCCGATAAAAAATCCTCCAATGAATATCACCCATGACAGCTGATGATATTTTGATTTTGAAAGTGAACATTTTGCAGCATCAAGGGGTCACCAGCTAGGTGGACCAGTTCTCTGCTGCATTTTGAAAGCCATTAATGCCATGGCTCCAAAAAGCAGAGCTATTTTGAGGTGGTTTCCCCAGAGATTGGTCTTGCTCCACCTGTTCAAAGCTTTGTGCAGATCATTTTGCAGTGATATAGAACATACAGGGGTAAGGAACACTTTATGGCATTACAGATGACACAGAAATTTGCAGGCTAGAGAATGAGGAAGATATGGGTTACTCAGAGATATGGATTGTGTACTTAACTGGTCATGGTTCAGCAGGATGCTTTTAGTCCAGCTAAATTGAAGGGAATCCCTCTGGGAGTGAAGAATGCAAGGCTGTGCTTTCAGGAGAGCCAGCTCTGTGTTTGAAAGCAGTGTCTTGAGGAACGACTTCAGGGTCATCGTGATAACCCCTCAAGATGAGCTCTCACTGTGGTAATTCCAGGGGGGAAAGGGAAAAAAAAAAGGATAATCTTCAGAGCAGCTAAAGAGGTGGGTAATAACAGCTGGGACAGGGAAAATACAGTCTTGGGAGAGAGCTGTGCTGTGTCCAGACCTGCTGGGGAATCAGATGGGAAGAAGAGTTTGGAGAGACACCCAGAGAGGGGTGATCATATTTAGAAACCAAATAAATTCACCCCCAAACTAGAGCTCAGCTCCCAAGGCTGGAGACAGCAGGCCACAGGCTGTCTGGAGAGATGGTGGACTGACCTCTCTCCAGATGAGCTGCTCAGCTTATGCTGTGGCTCGTCTTTGAGAAGACCTTTTTTAAGGATGGGGCTGGAGCAGTGCTGACCTCGTGGACCAGTGAGGCTCTGGCTGTGACACCCCATTTTCCTTACTGTGGTCCAGAAGCCACATGAAAACATGAAACCAGACATGAAAAGAAGCAAGACAAACCTGATGAGCTTCAGGCCATCCTGAAGTGTCCCAGGATGGACTCCTGTACAGGGATCTTCAGGTTTCTTAAGGAAAAAACACAGAATCACAGAAAAATGAAGGTTGGAAGAGACCTCTAAGACCATTGACTGTGGTTGTTACCTCAGAGCTGCCATGTTCTCCACTAAACCCTGTCCCCAGGTGTCACATCCGTGTGCCTTTGGAACACTCTCAGGGACAGTGATCCCACCACTTCCCTGGGCAGCCTGTTCCAAGGCCTGACCTCTCTTTCAGTGCAGAAATCTTTCCTGATATTCAATCTAAACCTCCCCTGGTGCAATTCAAGGCCATTTCCTCTGGTCCTGTCACTTGTTGCCCTGGGGCAGAGCCAAATCCCCATCTGGCTTCCCCCTCCTGTCAGGGAGTTTTAGAGAGTGAGAAGGTCCCTCTGGAGTATCCTTTTTTTCCAGGCTGAGCCTCTTTAGCTCCCTCAGATGCTCCTGGTGCTCCAGACCCTTCCCCCGCTCTGTTCTCTTCTCTGGACTCACTCCAGCCCCTCAATGTCCTTCTGGTAGTGAGGAGCCCAAAACCCAAACACAGCATTCAAGGTGTGGCATCTCCAGTGCCAAGCAGAGAGGGGGAATCACCTCCCTGCTGGCCACATTATATCTGAAACATGCCAGGATGCCATTGGCCTTCTTGGCCACCTGGGCAAAGCTGGCTCATACTCAGCTGGCTCTTCACCAGCCCCAGCTCCTTTTCCTCCAGGCAGCTTCCCATTAACCCTGCCCCAGTCCATGACCCGCTGGGCTGTGATGCAGGAGGCCACCTTTAGATGAGGCAAGGCTCCCTCAACTCCAGAATTTCCTGTTCCATGTGTGGGTACAGGGATGCAGGCACTCAGGTGCAGGTGAGTGTGCAGCCACACCCTGGGGATGCTCATCATCACCAGTGACATCAGGACAGCACCCTGACTCTCTCAGGTTCACTCAGCCAGGGATTTTACCTCCTTCCCCTGCTCATTTTCCCTTCAAATTCTTCGAAGCACACAATTTATAGGAGAGGGAGCTGGCTGCCTTCTGCCTCCCCCACAGAATAAAAGGAGAGAGACAGAGACAGAGAGAGAGGGTTGGATATGTAAAGAAAAAGCTCCAGAAGAACAATCTCACAGCTGACAGCTCAGCCAGGGCCTCCCCAGGGACAGGAAGGCATTACATGAGCTGTGATACACCGAGGAGCCCTGCCCATACATCACATTCCAAAACGTTTTTAAAAGTTCATTAACTTCCAGCCAGGAAAGTTGTGGCTGCCATCAGTTGTCTCCGAGCCATTTTCGCCGACTCTTGGCCCTGGCTGGGGAATACTTTGTTGATTTAGATGGGTCTATTAGAAAGTGTAAGTCTGCTGGGATATATAAAAGGCAAAGCTTCACTCTCCTGAACATTTCCTTAGTGCAGCACTTTGGAAATTGCACGGGAAGCAGGCTTTGAATGCCTTGCTGCTTTTTAAAGGCTGGACTTTCAGCTTGGATGTTTCAACTTGGTTAGTAACCTGTAAATGACACCGGTAGAAGGAATTTGGATGGGGAGGGAAGGGAAAAAAGATGAGATTCATTCAGCATTTCTATGGCTCCTGGGAATTTGTTTTTAACCACTAATAAAACCACCTGACACCCTGTGAGGTCTGTGTGCTGGAAAATTGGATGTGACCCACCTTCCCAAGGGAAAAATTGTGGGTTTAGGTTTTTTTTTTTTTTTGGAGGGGGATGGAAAGGAAGGATCATGTCTATAATATCAGAGCAGGGAGAATAATGGGGTGAAATACTGTCAGAGTTGTATCCACTGCTTTTTGGAGGCGGTCTCCCAAAATTGATAACTCTTCATCAACAAATAAATCAAATTTCTGTTTTCATTCTTATCCCTTTCATGACCTTGACTGCCAAAATTTCCTCAGATTCCATATTTTCCCTTCCTTTTGATTTTCTTTTCCTCCAACTGAACTGCAAAATTAGAAGAAAGGGATTAAAAAAAAAAGATATCAAACTGAAATCTTCATTTAAAAGCGAGAAAAATACCAACTGTTTGCTAAATATATTTAATGCATTTATCATTTTTTTTCCCCTTCCTTCTCAATCAGACCAGATTTTTCTCAGTGGCCAAAGGGAAACTGCTGTGTGTGCCTGGCTCTGACATGCGCTGTAGGTCGTTAAGCCTAATACATATTTATTTAAAATATTAATGTAGATGAATGAGTGCTGCCTGGCTGATAAGGTGTTCAGAAGGGACTTTTGTGCACATTGTCTTCTGTTGCTCACAGAGCTTCATTCAGGAGCCTTGTTGGAAGGAGAAATAGACTGCAGAGTAAAGGTTTGCTTCCTAGCCTACAGGAATTTTTTTAATTACTGTTTTGACAGAGAACAAGTTTAACTGGCTCTTCAGCCACAGACTATAAGGTCATTGCTATCACAGGCCATAAAGAAGATACAAAAATGAGGTAATAAAGTATATGGGCTGTGTATGTCTGGCAATTTAACATTATTCTTGTAACCCTGTGAGTCACCTGTGACTAATTTAAAAATGCTGATGCACTTAGATGAAAGCCACAGTAAACCACCTAAATCAGAGTCTGAGAGCAGTAAACACTGGAGGTGGGGAAGAGGATGGGGGCGAGGAGGGGATCCAGGCTTTTATCTCAAAGGGTGCAGTCAAGATGTGCCCTGCTCACAGAGGCCTGCTCTGCACAGGCATCCCAATGTGGTGTGCACTCCCTGCACGCCTGTGTGGTGCCCGAGTGCTTTCCCACCAGAGAAAGACCTGAAAAAGGTGAATTCCAGAGGTTTTGGGTAGGCACTAGCTCCCAGGGGTGAACAGGTACCAGTGAGTGCCAGTGCTGGGCTCCCACTGAATGGGCTGTGGGGGTTACTGGGTGTCTGTCCCAGCATCTCTTCAGCTGCTTCCTAAAGCTGTTTTATCCCAAATAAAGGAACACAGGAACTGCTGCTTCTGTGCTCTGGTCAAGAGACCCTTTGACCTGTGTCAAATTTGGGCTATTGCTCTTTCCATTTCTTTTTCCCCCCGTTCTTTGCCAGCAGCTGCCTGTTTGTTTTGCAGCAGTTGGTATCACGCAGCTGGAGGAAGGTTTTTGTGGGTAAACAATATTTTCAGGCAGGTACTCAGAGCAAACAGGCATCAGGTTTGGGCTGCTGGCTGCAAAGATGTGCATGTGCCCTCCGTGGCCCTTTGCCACGGGGACTGAGCTCTCAGCAAGGTTGCAGACTCCTTTTGTCTTGGTGAAACCAATGCAAATCAGCTCAGCCTCCAAACTCCTGCCTGTGCCCGTGCTCCCAGCGTGTTCTGAGCCCTTGCCTGGCAGGGATCAATGCACAGCTCACCCTGGGGTGAGTGGGTTTGGGAAAATGAACAACTGGGAATCTATTTGCTCGTTTGGGATGGTTTTTGCTGCCTGAACTCTCTGAACCAGCTGTCTGCAGGGGAGGGCAGGTGCCTGCAGGGAGGGGATGGGAGGCCCAGCCAGGACTGGGGTGGAGGCTGGAATTCCCAGTGATTTCTGCAGAGTTAAAGATTCAGGAATTATCCCACAACTGGAGAGAGCTCTTCCTTCCCCATCTCCTCTGCCCCACATGGGGATGCAACGAGATCTTTTGCATGCTGGTGCTGAGCATTTTGTTTCCATGTAGAACAGCACCAGAGGAGCATTTTTAATGTATTAACTCAGTAATTTTCTACCCACAAAGCTGGGATTCCAACAACAACTGTGTTACAGAGACAAACACTGTCCCTATTACCATTGTTTTGGGTTGTCAATTAGTACTGGCTCTGAGAAATCCAATTTTGGAGTTCTCTTTGCGGGGAATGAGGTGAATTCCTGATGTGTAAAGCAGGCAGGGAAAGGAGAGCAGATACATAATCACAGGGGCTGGGGACACTTGAAGGAAACAGCGATGGTCGATAGGTATTGATTCCCCTCTTTGATGTGTTCAGCAGCAGCAGGCTGGGGAAAAAAAAAGCCTTTTGTTCCTCCTGGGAAGGTGCAGGAGGCAGGTTGTGCTCGCTGGCCCCTGGAGCAGATGGGCCAGAGCTTTTTTTGTGTGCTCTGTGGCACAGGGAGGGCTGGTCTGTGGTGGGAAGGAAGGGATGCTCCCATGCTGAACAGCCCCAAACCCAGGTTTTCTGTTCAAATCTTATGGGAGTAACCCAAGGCAGCATTACCCAGGGCTCCTGTGGGATTGCACAGCCCCATGGGGTGTGTGCCACCTGATTTTGGAAGCCAAGTCACTCCCCAGGTGGTGATGGGGAAGATCTGCCCTGATCTGCTATGTCCTGCTGGCAAATCTGCTCCAGGCTTCAGAGTGGTTCTGCTCCACCCAGTGCAGGGCCAGGGCTTTGGAATGTTCCTGCCAAAGGCAGCTGCAGGAGAAAGACATGAGGACAGAGATGCAGAAAGGATGCTGGAGGACAAGGCTATCCAAAAAACCCCTCAGGGCAGGGAGGAGGGGAGTGGAACTGTGTCAGAGGCCAGGTTGGTCCTGCCAGTCTCAGGAGATGAGGTCACCTGAGCAGAGCATCCTCCCTTTGTCACTCCTCCCTTGGTGCAGCCATCAGAGTCATCCTGCCCTCTCCATACTGGGAATCTGGACGTGCCAGTTTCCCTCCTGTCTCTGACCTGGCCCGTGGTGTGGTTTAGGTTGAGTCACTCTCCCTGCTTCCCTTTCCCCTCAGTGCTTTGTCCTGTCAGAGGACCCCGTGAGCTCTCTGCTGCCAGTGTTGTGTGTTTGCTCATGTGTAGCACAACGAGGCACCAAAACCCACCGTGAACTCCAGCCCTCCCTGAAAGGCAGAGAGCAATGATTCATTTCAGGCAGCTTTCAAGAAAGGCCTTGATATTCAACACTCAAATTTTTTGCTTCCTTGGGAATGCAATTTCTGCCCCCCAAAAAGTTGCAACATTGGCTTCGCTGTGACACAGAGTGAAAAATGTGAGTTGGGAACAAGCTTTACCTGAGTGTCTTCTCTGAATAATGAAGCCTGACATATGGTGGCAGGGTCTTGGGAAAAGATTTCAACATTCTTGACATAAATGATAACATTTTCAGCTAAACCCTCAACATTTACAAATGGTGATTTGAAAAGAAAGAGGGGGGAAAAAAGAACAAGCTGTTTGCTTAGACTTGGTGAAAAATAGGAAAATATCATTGAAAGCCTTGGTTTTGAGTCAAAAGTTGTGCTTTGACAGAATCCTATATTTCATGAAGAAAAACCTCTTAATTGTAAGACATCGACTGAGGGACTCTGCTCCTTCCAGAATCCAAACAAGACACACAGTGCTGCACAAAACCAGGGAGACAGACAAAACCTGTTCCAAGCAGCTTCCTAACGTGCAGACTCTTATCTCTCACTTTTGATTTCTTCACTTTGTAATGTATATTTTGAGAAATGGAGGCAAAGCCTGGGAGCAAAATTGCCCAGTGTGTGACTTTGTGACATATAATCAATTGTCTGCTCACTGACTACGGTCTGGCTGTGTTAATATGTCCGTGAAGTCCTTCAATTTATCAGGCAGGGCAGAAGCATCTCTGAACCTAGAGCTGGCTGGCAATAATAGAGGGGGAGCAAATTTAGCCACTCTTCCCTGAAGAAACTTATCACTCAGTCTATATTCATGGATTAGCCTGTGCTGGGGTTTTCTGCCTCTGCCAAGCTTGCAAACTGTGCACTGATTTTCACTCAGGATGTGTGAACAACAGTTTGGGTTGGGAAAATGTTAAGCAGTGTGTTAAGGTGCTTCTTGATAGAATCTTTTGAAAAAAGAATCTTTGGAAGAAAAACCTTTTATGGGTCAAATATGTTCCTTTTTGGTGGATTTGTGATTGTCTGAATCACACAAAACCATTAAATAGATTTATTCCATGGGCAACTGTGACACAGGCATCATCCAAGGAAAACCACGTGGAAATGCTTTTTTTTATGATTAAACCACATCAGATATGCTACTGCAGACCTGCCAAGAAAAACCTTCTTAGGGCACAAACGTGGACTTGACTGAGGCTTGGGCTTTAAAAATATTTGCATTTTGGGTGCTTGGCAGCCACATGGGAAGCAGGCAAAGAGCTGAGACACCGTGTGACTGTGGCAAGAGAGTGGCAGCAGCCAAGGTGTCCCAAGACACGAACTCACCCCGGTTCCTTTTCATCTTGCTTCCAAATCCGCAGCATTCCATGGGACGGATGTGTTTGCCCTTTGCAAACATCCAAGCTTTCCCCCCTCTTCTGCCCTTTAGCAATGGCAATCAGAGCATTTCTCTGCTGAGACCTTCGTTCTTTGCTCCTTTGTTTTTTTTTTCCTCTGCTCCCTCTTTATTTGTGTGCTTCAAGGGGTCCAGGTGGAGAGGGAGTTTCACCAGAGCACCCCTCATCCATGTAGAATTTGCCAGGCGACAGCTCCCAGTGCAGCTGAGGCTTGGAATAGATTAAAGAAAAATATAATGGGGATTTTTAATTTCCCTGTGTGGAGCTGGGAGATGAAGAGCCACCACAAGAGAAGTTTGCCAGGGGCGGTGAGTAGATGAGAATGTCAAGCCCGGTGAGAAACTACTGAGAAGCAGCGGAGCAGCATTTTTATCAGGAAGGAGTTCTCATCTCCAGCACTCGCTGCTCCGGGCGCCGAGCTGGAGTACAAAATGAGATCCTTGGGGTCCTACCAACAGGACAACATCTAAAGAGCCTGCTCAATCAGTCACATGGCTGTTGTCACTCCCAATGTCCCTGTGTTCTCCGTGTGAGGGGAATGAAAGGTGAGCTGGGGGCTCCACTGCGCCTGTCCCATGCAGGCTGCAAGGGGGGACAGCTGTTTCTTGGGTGATGCCAGGTGTTTCTGGAAACTGCTGCTGATGTGCCCCTCTTCCTGCTCAGTTTGCTGTGCCATCCATCATCTCGTGGTGGCTACACCAAGTATGCTGTGTTTTGTCTCCTAAGCCTGGATTTGTATCCCTTGGCTTTTCACAGCACCTCTAGTACTGATGGGAAATCATTTTCAAAAGCATTGATATGATTCAAGTCATCACTACCATCTTCCAGCAGGACTTAGGATCCTGCACATTATTCCAGGTGGAATTCAAAGGGAGTTAAATCAGGGCTCTGCACAGAGAGGCTGGACATGCTCTCAGCCCCTGCCTGTGGGGATTCCTGTGGTTATTCCAGGCCTTCATAGTGAACAATCTAACAAGAGTCAGACAGTGCAGTCACTACCAGCACCTGTGTTTTAAAGTTTAGAATAGGACAAAAGCTGATGTTATATATTTCCATCACTTTTTTTTTTTTTTTTTTTTTTTTTTTTTTTAATAAGAGCATCTTCGTGTTCAATGTGTTGGACATTCACTTGTAGTGCATATCCCAGAAACACCCAAGCTCACAGAACAGAGGAAAAGTGTCAGACCATTTTGACATGGTTTTTCAATTCATAATTTAGTCTAATTTTTTAGTGAAAAAAAAAGTCTTCAAAATTATAAAATTTGTATTTTTAGTGTCCTCTGCTATATATCTATCAATATACACACTTGCTGATTTCAAGCAAATTTGGCAGGATGAGGTGTGTGTCAGAGCATCCTAAGTTTTCTGAGGAAAACTAAGGGAAAACTAAAGGACCCACGAGGATTAAACTCCTGATACATGCCCCAAAGTGAGAACAAGGCTCACCTTTTCAAGTACCCATCTTTCAAGCTAACCTCCCTCCCCTACACCAAAATCCTGGGACACAGATGCAAAGGAAGCCAGCTTTCCTCAATTTCTGCTTCCTGCCAAACGCTCAGGGAGTGTCTGGCTAACACTTGGGGCTTCAGAAACTCAAAATGAGCTGGAGGCTCAAACCCCTGTTGCACATCAAAATGCCAGAGTGCTTTGGCTTTGCTCAGTCCTTCTCCCTGCAGTGGTTAACTTGAATTAGCTCGTTCCAGAATGATGCCTTTTATCTGGCTGTCACATGCATGTTCAGAGTGAACAACAGCAAGGAGAATAGCACAGGAATAAAGGCCTTTGATGGGGATTTATAGAGGTCACGTGTCTTAAATTTGCAGGGGTGGAAGTGTGCACAGAGGGCCCGGGAATGTGTGCTTGGCAGGCACCTGGGAATCTGGAGACCTGGAGAAAGAGGATAAACTTAGGGGAGAAGAGGAAAATCCTGGGGGGAGACAAAATAGACCCAGATGCACCTTCACTGAGTGGTTTTTCCCTTTCAGGACCAGCGGATCAAATGGATCTCCCTAAAGCATCAAACAGGTTGGCAGTGCATGTGCAAATTGTCAGTTCTGCCAAAATTAAGTGTCAGAGGTGCCTTGAGGAGACATTTCGGGTGTTTCATCACTGGCTGGGGTTACCAAGTGCTGTGCTGGCACAAAGCTCTTGGATGGCTGACAAGAGCTTGTGGAAAAGGTGAGACCAGCTCCACCAGCACTGGGGGTTCCCAGCAGGCAGTGACCCCAGTGAGCACAGACAATTTGCACCCTTTACACCCATCAGGAGAGGCCTCAAACCCAAAAAGGAGCAGCATTTCCCCACAAAACCCAGTCCTGTAGGGGCTGCTCAGAGGAGCTGGTGCCAACAATGAGAACCACAGTAGAAAACCCCACTGAAAAGTAAACTTTAGACCCCACTGCTAAGCAGACCTGGTATCTCCTCTCCAAGATGTTGGGGCTGGAGGTGGGACCAGCCAACACTTCTTCAAGGCCTGGAAATAGAGAGTCCAAGTGGACTTGAGGATCTAGAGACAGGCAGTAGGAGAGTGGAGGAAGGGATGCATTCATGGAGAAAATATCCAGGTTCTGTGCTCCTGCATTGGAGAAGAGGCTGCTACCAAAGCCTGCTGCTGTCCCCTTTGCTTTATTAGTCCTGTCAGCAGGTTTTTGCTGAGCTGGCTGCTGTTTTCCCCGTCTCTTGAGAAAGCTGCAGCCCCAGGAGGGAGAAAGGGCACTGCTGAGTTTTTCAGGACAGGGTCTGGAGCTGTCCATGTTGGCTGCTTTAAGGAGAGGCTGATGATCTGATCCCTGCCAGTAACATGTAGCTGCAGAACCAAACTGCTTTGGTTCACAGCAGACAGCTTCTTGGTGGATCCTGAAACTCTCCTGAACCAGATAATGTACAAAGAAGTAATTTCCTCTCCCTCCCATCCTCTCTCCCCTGCCCCAGCTCCTTGCTTGACCCCTGATGAGGTCACAGAGACGTTTCCTCCAGGTCAGTCTCACCAGGTGTGGAAAAGACACAGAAAATATCATCTCCTTCTGTCACAGGAGGAAAGTGTCAGCAGTGAGTGACGGAAAAAAACATGCAAAAGACCGTGGGGCAGACACTGGGTAACAGAGAGATTTTAGGACTCTGTTGTTTCACGCTCTCCTTCCCATCCCTGTATCTCATCCCCCTTATCTCCACAGGGAGCTGTGCCCCCTCCCAGCCCTGCGGGATGCCTGAGGCAGGAGGATTTTCCTCTCCTCTCTCACCAAAGGACTGCGCTGCACTCGTTTCCTCACAGCAAAGAGGGCCCTATTGAGCGCTGCTTGGCTCCAGCCTTAAAGCAATTTAGCAATCTGCCATCTTAAACTGTCTAATGACAGCTCTTCAAGCAATTGGAAGATTGCAGCCTTCAGTAAACTCTCCAGCTGAGTGAGAGCCGGCTTGTGCCTCCTCCACTCCCTCTTGGCACTCGCGGGGGAAGTCAGGCTGCTCCCCATGCACTTGGCATGACTTTACTGCAAAAGCAGGAGTCTGGGGAGGGCTGGAGGAGTGGCCAGGGTTAAGCCTATACAGTTAAATAAAATGAGTAAGGTAAAATAAATAAAATAAAATAAATAAAACAAAAACAAAAATAAAAATAGAATAAAAATTCAAAATAGAATAAATAAAAGAATAAAATGGAATAAAATGGAATAAAATGGAATAAAATAAAATAAAATAAAATGGAATAGAATAGAATAGAATAGAATAGAATAGAATAGAATAGAATAGAATAGAATAGAATAGAATAGAATAGAATAGAATAGAATAAAATAATAAGATAAATAATAAGATAAATAATAAAATAAAATAAGATAAACAAACCAAACCAAAATAAAATAAAACAAAATAAAATATAAAATAGCTTGCCCATTGGCACAGACAGCAGCTGGCTGAGCTTACATAACTCTCCTGCTCTTCAAGACAGGGGGGCTGCATCCAAATCACCTGTCAAGGACGTGTCCCTGGATCAAACATCAACCTGAACCTGGGCTTGTGGCAAGAGGTCAATGGCCAGAGCTTGGACAGGTCTGTGCTTCCAATAGCCTGGCTGACCACTGGAGCTGGTGGGGATATGCCTCAGCTGACCACGTTTGGTGGCATTTGGGCAGCCCCACACTGGTTATCCTGTTTGTAGCCTTGGCTCCCTGTTGCTGTGCAGGAGGAGTGGCAGAGCAGTGTGTGGAGGGTTAGCACAAACTCACGTTTGCTGTGCAGCATGTTTAGAGGCTCCAGTGGGATGCCAGGGAGATGTAAAACTGCAGCAGGGGTCTTTCCAGTCCCATCATGGCTTTGCCATCAAACTGGGTAGAACTGGAATGAAAAGACCACAGGTTCTCCATGGTACAAGAGGCGAAATGAGGCCTGGAGGGACCCAAAATCTCCTGGAAATGCTGAGGAGAGTGACCATAGGAGCTGTGCTGTTGTTTTTCTAATAGCTGGATTCTGTCTGAGGAGAGATGGGGCAGGCAGGGCTGGAGTTCTCTCAGCTCTAATGAAGCTGTCAGGAAAGCAGCAATCAGAATACACTTGCTTTCCAAAAGTAGGCTAAATCTGGCTGAAGAGATTACATTTTTTGACACATTCAAACCTGCCTGGGAAGCTGACAGCATTCTTGCCTGAGGAAAGAAAAAAATGAATAAAAGACATGGTGTATTACATGTAAGGCCAGGGCAGTATGGAGGGTATGGGAAGAAAGGCTGTGGGGGGTGATGCTTCACCCCATACCCATGAGGAAGGATCCTGCTCCTGCTCAGCCTGTCCACTACACTCTGCATCATTGCACACTTGGGCAGACCCCAACAGATCCCCTTCCTGCATCACCTTGGTCATGCAGAAATTCATCCTCACTGTGGGCACTGGAAGCAAATTTCCAGGTGCCCATGGATGTCCTGAGCTTCCCAAAGCTGGAAGGGTAGGAAGTTTCATACCAGGACAAGGAAGAGCTACAATCAGAGGGATGTGTAAACAGGGCATGGTGTATCTGTGCTGGCAGCCGGCTTGGCTGGACACAAGGGTGATAAACTCAGGGAGAAGAGAGGGAATAGAATCATGGATATGATTGGCAATGTCTTGGCATGCTAATGAAATCCAGACAAAGTACTTTGGCCATACTGGTGCACATCAGGACCGGTTTCTTGTTTGTGGAGGTAGAGGACACTCACAGACCCACTTTCACCCTGATTCTCTAACTGCAACTCGTCCCTGGTACAAACTGCACAAGTCTTGTCCTTCCAAAGCACATGGGAGCAGCCCCCTGGGTATCTCAGGGCCATGACAGGGAGGGGTGTGGAAGATAAAGCCAGCATGGGGGGCTCTCTGCCTGCAGTCACGATATTGAAGGGTGCTGTGCCAGAAGATGGCTGTGACTGCAGCTGCACCAAGGCAGACGTGCTCAGTCAGCTGGGGAACCTCACTGGGGGACCACAGCATCACTTGCTGACAGCACACACTCCTCCACATGGGGCACAGCATCCAGAGTCAAGGTCTGAACCCACTGAGAGCTTTTGCCTCCGCCTCTTCCCACTGTGCCTTAGACTCCACCAGGCACACGACAGAATTCCCAAACTGACGCTGGAGCCAAATGATCCTGCAGTTCGTGAAGAGATTTGATTGCACAGCCCTACTCGAGTGTTATCACCCCAGCCAGCTCCAGGGATGAGCAGAAAGTGGAGCTGGGCTGAGGCCAACGAGACCAGCGCTGGGCTGAATGTTCATCTCTGCAACCCTCGGAGCTCTGGCTTTCATCTGTGTTTCTTTACAGCTTATCATGTTTGCGCTAGGGCTCCGCAGATAACAATCTATTAACAGTAAAGTGAATTAGATCACTGCCTGGTTATTTCCCTCAGCTGAGGCCAAACTGCTCTTGCCCATTCAGGAAATTTGTGTTACTTTATTCTCTCCGAGCACGAAAGCATGTCACTCTAATTACCTCCCGTCTCATTCAGCCCGAGCAGCTCCGAAACGCTTGCGAGACAGGAGAGCTGTAACCTCATTAGAGTGTGTTATCGTAAGAGATCAGACACTGGCAGGGGTTTGTTGTGACGAGCCCTTCACAGATGTTTTCTTTTGAAAGTACAAAAGGGGAAGAGGAATCTGAAGCCGGTGAAGGGGAGCCTGGCAATAACCGCTCCGGTAGCAAAGGGCCGCGAGCGAGTGCAGGGGTCACATCCTGCTCTTGGCTCGGCCTGCAGGGAAGCTCAGAGGGGCTGGGGGGATGCAGCAGGCAGCTTAGCACCCTGGAATGGTCCATTCCTCCCCAGATCTCAGAATCAGGAGGAAATTTATTGCACGTGCAGGTAAAAGTGTGCCAAAGCAAACAGACCTTTCTGGCAGCACAGGGTGAGAGGGCAGGGCTGGTGAGCAGCACTGGGGGTGGATTTGGGGTGTGATAGAGCCTGGATTTGCTGCTTCACAATCCCTTTCCCAAACTCTTTGTGGTCTCAAATCCAGAGATGCTTAACTACTGCTTTCTGGACTTTTTTCCCCCCATGTATCATGAATGGAAAGTTTACCTTCTCCTCCAACCACAGTAAATTAAATTTCAAGCAACCCAACTCACTATTGCAAGCTGTCCTCCAAATTAATGAAAAACAAACTATTTTTGGTTGCATGTGGGGCATTTTTCATTGGAAAAGTCCATTTTGTTCAAGGTGAGGCGAGAGGGAATTTGAAATAGCTACAGACTTGCAGTGACCATGTGTGGGAGCAGAGTGAGCTGGCTGTGGTGGGACAGGCTGTCCCCAGGCCCTGTGGCCACTGCTTGGAGAAGGAGCCTGGTCAGGGGTGGCCATGCTGAGGCAGAGTTGGGACCAGCCCCACCTGCCTTACAGTGTTTTAACTTTACAAGTGGTGCAGCTTCTTGCTGGAAGACAGGACTTAAGCATTTAAGAAACACCTCTGAATGCTTCCCAATGAATGTAAACATCTTCACTTGAGTCAGAATAAACTGAAATGGTCCCTTTAATTATTATTATATTTATTTTATTATTGGCTGTTGAAGAGGAGTTGAGACCTTTAATATTTAATGAAGCCAGTGCCCATGAGCAGCTCACGGCTGCTGCATGTGCCAGGCTTGTCTGGCAGAGGCACAAATCCTACCTTGCCAAGGGAGTCCAGGGAGATCCTGACAATTTATAGATGAAAGAAACTTAATGGGATGATAATTTAATCCATCAGGACAGAAATGGGAAGGTGGCTTTCAGGAGCAAAAGGGTTAATGCAGAGCCACCCAAAATCCCAGCCTTGGTGCCACAGGATTCATCCATTGGAGCTGGTGGGATTGCAGCAAGGGGATGTGAGACCCACAGTTTAGAGATGTTTTATTCAGTGGGATCACCACAGCCAGAGCTGCTGCAAATGGTTCCCTGTCCACTGCTTCAGCAGCTTCTGAATTTAATGTTCATTTTGACCCCTTGTTCTCTGGCAACATTGCTGCCCCTAATGCAAACAGAGCTAGGACAGCCCAGCACAACACCCACTCCCTTCCCTTGCCTGTTCTGGATTTTGGGATGCACTTTCACCCTTAGGAGAGTCTAGAGTGAAAAATCAATGAAGAACCTGATCTAAAGCCCTCTGAAATCAAAGGGAGGTTTGGGTTGATTTGGGCTATATTTTTTTTTCTGAGGGTTTTTTGCTGCCTTTGACTTCTACTGCTCTGGATTCTCAGCAGTTTCTGTCAGGTAGGAGCTGATCAGCACTGGGCAGTAGCCAGGCAGTGGAGCTGAGCACCTCTGCATGCAGACACACTCTAGCAAGGCTGTCTGACAGGCTTGGCTTCCAGTGGAAGGTCCCAACCATCCCTTGCTGATGGCTCAAGCTGAGGCCCTCACTCTTAACCCCACTAAAAATTGGGGAATTAAGTATAGACCAGGATAAACCCCACAACATAAATGTGCACACACAGACATCTGCAGCAGACACCAGTGCTCAAGCCATGGGCAGCTTTCTGCTGAGCTGCAGCACATACTGGTGAAACCACTTCCACCTTTTCCCCTTGGAAAAACCTGGGCCAGCTCTGACTTTCAGATGCTGCAGTTGCAATTTGGACCCAGCCACACAACTCATCAATCAGGCAGTGATCTCGAATATGGCTTGAGGGGGTTTCCTCCCCCTGGGTGCCAGGAGCTGTAGGTTTCAGCTCTCCTGCAGTGACAGAAGGGACAGAAAAAGCACAGCCCTGGCTCTCCTTTTCCTTCTTTCTTTCCTTTTTCTGAGTCTTCCATTGGAAACTTTTCTCGTGAGTATCTCAGGGACAGCCCAGGTAATGAATCCCTGAGAGGAAGAGTGATCAGACTTTAGCTGGGCCAAGCACACAAGCTCCTGGGACCTGAGGAGGAATTGTCCAACTGCTCCTGCTGTGGTGTGTGGAGCTGAGGAGCCCATTCCCCTCCAGGACTGATGCCATGACTGCTCACACGCCAGTACCTACAACAAATACAACCCCAGGGGACTCCACACATCCCTGACCTCTCAGGAGGGGGATATTTGAAGAGCAGAGAAAAGGTTGCAACAGGCACGAAGGCAGACATTGACTGAGAGTGAGAGTGGCTGTTAGATTCAAAAAGGGAAAATCTGCTCTGATGGACACATCAAAGCCCAGAAATGGCTGGGGGAGCGTTCCCAGTGGCAGGACAAAAGGTGACTCTTGCTGCAGTGGAGTCTCTGAGTCTGTCCCATGGCCCTCAGTCTCCACTCTGGCTGGAAAAGCTGTTGCAAAACTGTGTTTGCCTCCAAGGCTCTGGCTTCACATCATCCCAGCACATGTACAGGACTCCTTCCAATGTCTGCAAACACAAAGCCTGAAAGGAGCCAGTCTGCTCCCAACCCCTTTGGGCTATTTGGGGAGCAGAGGCCACAGGGTGACAGGGGTAGAGAATAGATGGCAAAGGGGGAAGAAGGCTGCTTAGCCCAGGGGAGCCAAGCGAAACACAGGGGCATTGAAGGCACGTACCTCTCACAGTGGTGGAGTGATTTATTGAAAGCTGAAGGACGGAATTGCCAGGCGCTCTTTGTTTCCATGGTACCATAAAAAATGGATGGGAAGTGACTGGGCTGTCTTGTAGTTTGAATGTTTCACTGGCATGTCGAGGAAACCTCCAGAGGATGCCTCGAGGGCATGAGAACCAGCTGATGGAATGTGCTGGTTTGTTAATTTAATAGGATACAGCGTTTTCCCTTAACACGGCACATGCAAATCAGGGTGGTGAATCAGGTCAGCACATCTCCCCTGCACTGGCACTCGGCTCTCACATGGCCTCTCCTCATCATCTCCTGCAGGTTGCTGGGCTGCCCCAGCCCCCCCTGCAGCCCTCGGCAGGATCAGGCTGCAGAAGAGGTTTTGGACTCCAAAGGGTCTGGTGGGAAATGAGAAACAGTATTTCTGTGGTGTGGAAGACAGCCTGAGAAACGTGGTGGTGTGCGAGGCAATACCAGCCCCGCTGCCTGGAAGGGAAGGGATCGATGTGCACATCGACAGGAGTATTAAAAAATTCAGGTTGCATGTGATTCATTGGGGATGCTATCAATGATTCTTTCTATCTGGTTAAGGAAAAGACATACCAGATTTATTTGGGATTAACAACCTTACTGTAGAATTTTCAAACCAAGTTACTGGATGCCATATTCAGGACATGAATCTCCCAAAGCTCACAAGGTGCTTCAAATCCCACAGAAAGGATATCAGACTCTTATATACTGCATATACAAATCTAGAGTAATTTCAATGAAACTGTAGTATTTTGATCTCCATTCCAAAAGGAGGTTGGTGAATCCTAACATAAATATTGTATATAAGTGTACACTTGTGTGTGTGTGTGCATTCTGAAACCCAATGCATAAATCTTGCCTCACCTGTCACTAGAGGTGAATTTAATATTTCCATTGAGCTGAACTGTTAAAGCCCCATTTTGTGAAGGGTTCAGTCCTGTCACAGACACAGACTCTTCCAGAGATAAACATAATCGAAAATTAATTGAATTCAGTGGAGCTCTGCACATTTAAACCAAAGACATTGGGACTCGATGACTTACCCCATCCCTTCTCCTCACTGCAGCCAGGAGAGGATCCCAGCTAAAGCTTTGCTCCAAGACACCCTGGACACCTGGAATTGCTGTCCTGGAGCAAGGACCACTTCATACTTCCTGAAGCTTATGCAGCTGTGTGCAAAGCTGCTGTGTGACACTGGGCATGGGCTCCATGTCACCAATGCCCCTGTGTGGTGACAGGGACCCTGATGCTGTCACTGACATGCTTTGGTGCCCTTTGGGAAGTGACCTAACAGTTCCCAGCCTGGCACATCCCTCACCTTGCCACAGGAATGGGAAGGGGGGTGCCTGCCATGCCTGGGTGGCTGGGCTGGCCCCACTCCAGCTACGCCGTGCACCAGATGGTTTCATTTTCTGCTGCCTGTTGGCTTTGTGCTCATCTTCCTCTCCGTGTCTTGTGCACTCCCAGAGCACATGGCTGGGTTTCAGGCTCTTTTCTCCACACTGGAACTCTGCTGCTCCACCAGCCAGGATAAGAAATGGTGAGACATTCCCACCAAGATGCAGAGGTGGGATCTCCTGGTGCTTTTTCTGTTTTTGGCCTTTTTTTTGTTTTTAACTGGGGAGAGAAATTACTAATTTCTATTGGGAACTTTCTGTTATGTGGGAAGCACTCTCTTTGAACTCAAGAGTTTTGTTTTCAACCACAGAGACCTTAAGGATCCTGGAAAAGAGGTTTTGTGCTTTAAGAGGAACTCCACCAACCTTTCCTGTGTCACCCCAGCTGCTCCCAGTGTGAGCCAGGAGGATAAACACACAGCAAGGACCTTTTCTAGAGAAAAGAAAAAATAAAAAAAGAACAACTGTCACAAAAATCTGACTGAGGCTCATTCCCAAACAATTCAGTGCCAGCTGCACAGCAGGAAAGAGGATCCAAAAGGACAGTTGCAGCAGTCATGTTTGATCTCTTACACGCAGGAGGCCAGAGGCTGCATCAGTGCCAAGCCCTGCATCCCTACCCATAGCTGGCAGCTGAATGAGCCTCTGCTCCTGGCAGGACAACTGATCCTAATTTAATGACTAGGTGGTGAAGAATGGGCCACGCCTCTTTCTAATCAGCCATTAGGTCCTTTTTGGTGCTGTATTTACCTCATCTGGCTCCCATGGTGTGCTTCCCTGTGGCTACAGCTCTGTAATGCTGGGGAGCTGTGGGCTTCAGTCAGCAGAGCTGAGTGTCTCTGTCATTTCTGGGGCATTTCCAAGCCAGCTAAAACCAGGACGTGTAAGAGCCCAGCCTAACTGCAAGTGCACAGCCAGACCACACAACACCCACTCAGATCTGAACCAAGTGCCTGAACCTTTTGGAATTCCTCCAAAAGTTGTTCTGCTCAGGATGGCATTTTAAATAGACAGTTTATGTGATAATCTGCTTGGGGATATGAGTTTTAGGTGTGTAGGGAGTGCCTACTCTGGAATAGAGGGTAAGTATAGCTGAAAAAAATTCAATTTGTCCTGATAGTTGCTTTTGCATGACATCAGGATGTATCCTACAGATTGCAAAACCTGCTTCAACCCAAGACAAATTAACCCAGTACTTTGTTTCAGCTACTCTTTCCCTGTGTAAAGCGTTTTTTGGTCTGCTTGCACAGTGTTCTCATGCACGAGGTGGAGAGGGAAGTGAGAATCTATCAAAGGAGATGTTACGAGAGGTTTTTCAGCAGCATGACTGTGACAGGGCTGTGCTGCAGCTCTGTAGCACACTGTCTGTGGGATGCTTCAGTACAGCCGTGGAGACAGATGGCTGGTGCAAAGTGAAAAATCTACTTGCATCAAACAAACTATCCAGCAAGCACTCGGCAGGATCCTATGCAAAGCACGGCCAATCTGCACCTGCAGGTCCATATGTACTTGTCCCATCAAGCATTCTAAACCATGTCCCTAGAGTGACAGCAAATCCACTTAGGCTTTTCTTTTTTTTTTTTTTTTCCATCACCACTTCCACTCCAGGGGTTTTGAGAGGATGTACAGCATCCTGTAGCTATGAATTCACAACATGTGTCCAGTTTAGCATCCTCCTAAACATGTGACACTGACCTTGCTGTGTGATGGATGCCAGACAAAGGGAATTAACCATTCCTCTGTTCTTATTTAGTTTGGAAGCAGTAACCTTTCAGTGCTCCCTGATGTACCAGATATGTCAGAGCATCCCACTCTGACTTCAAAGGAATGTCACAGGAATAGGAAGCACAGAACCAGCAGCAAAGCAATTAGTTATACGATCTGCTAGGGCAGTTCCCCTGCTCCACTTCCTAATGCCACTTAATGTGCTTCTATTAATGTTAAAACACGTGTTAAAAGAGAGCGGACACTGAGAAATGAAGCCCCTCCTAAAAAGGACTGGACACCACTTTGATGTGGATTCACAGTGAGAAATCTGAAAACCCACAGCTGTGGGTTCAGAGCAAAGCCAGGCAAAGAAACCAACACAGGATTTAAAGCCTGCACTGGGGAACACTTTTCTCTTGCATGGATGTTTCCCATGCAATTGATTTTATCTGAGTTTAAATACAAGAGAATCAAACTCTGGGACACAGGCAATTGGCACTAGGAATGTAAACAGTCTCACAGCAGTGTGAGAGGCAAAGTCTGTCTTCCTTTAAATATACCCTACAAAAACTATATTTCCTCTATGGCAAGAAATAACCTGTACACTGATTTATATCAATAAATATAAACTGGTTCATGCTAAATGACCAGCTGGCCACTGCCAAAGGTTCTCCTTGCTTTTCCCTTGTTTGCTAGCAATCCACTGCTCTCTACTAGCCCAGGATTTGTGCAGCCAACACCTGAATCAGGAACACTCTCCTGATATGGAAAATGTAAAGAGGGTTTATGCTGCAGGAGTCCTGTCCCTAAGCCCTTCTAATATCCCAGCCCTGTCCCTGCAAAGCTGGGCCCCTGTTTTAAACCAAGTGCAGTTCCTCTTTCACCACATGTAGGAGCATTTCAGGACAACTTTCTCTAAGAGGAGATTTCACCTGACACCTCTGCAGGCTAAAGAGGGACAAGGAAGAAGACAGGCACCCAGCTCAGCTGTCTTGCTCCTATCCCATTGATCTGATGTTGCAGAGAGCCAAGTAAATGACAAGAGCATCAAGAGCACAGGAATGCCCAGGAGCTGGTGTTCCTGGCTAGTCCAGCTCTCACTCTTGATTTTTTTTTGGGAATTGTTTTGATATTGGAGCACATGCCTCTGGGGAAACATGCCTCTTGCTGCCCCCTGATAGGTGAGGAAAAAGGAGTGATGGGTTACTTGTGAGCAGCAGGTTCATTCTTGTGAGTCTGCACCTGCCCCCAAAGGGGGGCTGGTGAGGAGTGAGAGCTACTGACACCAGCCACATCCAGGCAGATTTAGCCCATGAAGGGCTGGACCCACATCTACATTAACAGCATTAAAAACCTGGAAATATGCTTGAACTGTCCACTGCTCTCCATTATTTACTACTCTGGTGTTCAAAGGCTCCACAGGCTTAAAGCAGACCTGGAAAAATAATAATCTGCCAAACTACAGCCCAATAAACCACATCCACCCCATGGGCAGAGGGGTGGATGCTGATCCCCTCTGCATGACCCCTCAGATTTCTGTGCTATAGAACTGCCTAAAGCCTGTGTTTGGAGAAACAAGGAGAAAAGGATTATCACCCTCCCTCCTTTGGCTTTTCAGGCTGTGAGTGCTCCGGGGCAGGACCTGCTGGTTGTTTGTACAGCAGCTCAAAGGGCGCTGGAGCTCTGCTGCTCCTTGCAGGGGCATCACTGTGACTGCTGGGTTAGCATGGGTTGGTTTATGTTTTTCTTTGTCCTTCCCATGCCCTGATTTCAACACTGAATGAGGATCAGCCCTGTAGTGAGCACAGGGATGTTTTCTTACCACTGCCCTGGGTGATGGGCAGACCCTGCAGCCAGCACAGCAGGTCGTGGGGGCTCTCCCTGCCCTTGGAGGGTGCAGGGGATGCTCAGCATCGTGCCAGGAGCAGGGACCCTGACCCAACTCACCTCCCTGCTGCAGGGAGGAAGATGTTGCTGGTGCTGAGAGGGGGCAGAGCCAGTGGGGAAGAGAAGGAGGGGAAAACACTCACACCAGCATCCCTGCAAATGAGGGCAGGCAGGAACAGTGCCTGCTTGTAGGCAGGAAAAAAGAAAGGGAAGATGAAGCAAGGGCAGAAACAGAAGGTTTCTTCCAGGAACAAAACCTGTAAATGTGAAAGGTGTGTTTCCCCCAAAGCCATTATTTTCTGCCAGCATGTGGGAAGCACAAGCTCTCTCCTTCTCGTGCAGGTGTTTAGTGAGTCCTACAGCTCACACAACAGATTTAGGATTTGTGGCTCTTCGAGCTCCCCTCCTTTTTCTCCCTAAAGTGCCCTCCATGCTCAGCTTTTCATTCTTTATGTCTCCAGCTCTAATTAGCTTTTCTCTCCTGCTGCTTCTGATGAATTGCTTGGTGGGTTTTTTTTTTGGTGATTTTTTTTTCATATCTTTGGGGCCCCACTGCTTCTTGGGGAGCTAGGCTAGAGAGTTATATTTCTCATCCCTCTCAGTCATTATGAAAGAGAATCCTCTCAGATGAGAACATTCATTAAACTGATTCAGGATGCCTGGTTTATCTTCACTTTGTGTGTTTGCATTAGTGTGGGCAAAATAATTAAAATGCACAGGAAGTGTAGGCTGGAATAATCAGAAAGGCTGGCTCTAACCTGAGGAAATTTGGGGGCAGGGTGCCCGTTTACTTTTTAATAGGTACCTCTACTTTAATTGCAAAACATATTTGAGTAAATTCTTCTCTTTATTCTCATATCTTTGGATCTCAGGGTGTGTGGAAGACAAAGGAGAGGAGACCCTGGACTCAGAACTGTGTCCCTCCAAACCCTGAGGTCACTGTAGGACCTTGACATTTCATAAAACCTTAATGCAGATATGGTGGAGAAAGGAAGAATTCTTACATACCCTATGAATTTGGACCTCTTTAAAGTTCCCAGACTCTGACTCCTCTTCACAACCAGACAAACTCAAAAATTATTTCCATCATAAAAGCAGAGATGAACCTATTTAGAGAATACAGGGTTTTAAGGGAGAAAAATGTGGAAAATACTAAACACAAGGAGATGACAGTGCCAGGAGTGGCTTTTTATTCTGCTGATGGAGTAGACAAGCAAACCCTGAGATACACCCTGCAGTGGATGAGCACAAGAATGGAGTGGCTTCAGTGGGCACAGATCTGAGAGCCACAAAGCCTCACCTTTGCCACACCACCTCTGTGTATGGATCAGACACCTCCTCTCTATATTTCTCATACCAGTCTGGCAACTTCTCCTTTTTTCTTCTTTTTGCATTGGTTTTGACGGGTCTTGGGGCAGGGATGGTTTTTGGGGCACAGGGCACCTGGTGCTGCTCAGCCCCATGTGAGGACTGCATGGTGCTGGTGCCATTGGTGCTGGCCATGGGAAAACCTGGCTTGATCAGATGCCACTGAGGTGTCTTCTTGCCCATGTGTTTTGGTTTAGAAAGACAGGTGTCTGCCAGGGAAAGCTGGAGCTTTCCTTGGAATGGAGAATGTAAACCCTCTCCCTCCAAATTATTATAATTTTGCAATTAAGGGGGCTTTCAGGCAAAGATATGGGAATAGGAATAACAGTTCTTTACTCGGAATATTAAAAATGCAAATGCAGTAATACAAAAAACAAGAAAACAAAAAATCCTAGAAACACTGACAGAGTCAGAACACAACCTGACACCCTGTTGGTCAGGGTGTTTGGAGCAGCCCAGTCAAGTCCTCCTGCAGTGACAGATGTGGTTCTGTTGGAGCAGAGATGATCCTGTGAAAGGGTCCAGTGGTGCTGAGATGGGTCTGATCTTCCTCTGGGAATGCAGTGCACACAGGCTGTGCTGGGCTCTGAATCCCAGGGTTTATCCAGGTGGGAATGCAGTGCACACAGGCTGTGCTGGGCTCTGAATCCCAGGGTTTATCCAGGTGGGAATGCAGTGCACACAGGCTGTGCTGGGCTCTGAATCCCAGGGTTTATCCAGGTGGGAATGCAGTGCAAACAGGCTGCTCTACTGTTCTGAATCCCAGGTTTTATCCAGGGGGGAATGCTGGGCTCCTCCCCTGGGGGCAGCATCTCCCATGGATGATGGAATTGTATCAGCCCTGCAGTGAGCCTGGATGGCCCATGGACAGCAGAGATCCCCTGGAGGGAGGATGGGTCCTGGAAGAGATAAGGAACACTGCCCAATCTGGTTTTAACAGCTGGGCCATTAGCAGAAAGACACCTGACCCCTCCTCCCAGAGTTATGAAATAAAGAAAAACACCTCTTCAGCTGGTTTCACCAGATGGGAATAGAATACATCTTGTATTGCAACCCAAGATGCCATGGAAGTGAAATGGCCACAGCTTGCATGAGCCAAAGGGAGGCTCACTGGGCCCAGGGAAAGCAGAGCACAGTCAGCCTGGCCTGGCTCCATGCTGATGTGCCTAACTGGCTCTGTGCTGGTGTCTGTGGGTGAGAAGCTCTGTGGGCATGTTCAGCAGGAGAGCCAGGTCCACTTCAGGCATTTGCACTTAAATGGGCTGCCTTGGGCTGAGTTACACTGAGACACCAAGCCAGGGCAATCCCAGAGAGGGTTTAGGGTCACTACTGGCTGAAGACCAACCATTAAAAGGTCTGTACTGGCCAGGACCTCAGCAGCTCCTACAGCCTCCATCTGCTGTGGTCTCTGGAGGGGTTTTGCACCAGGCAAGCACTGCTCGTTCCCTCCCTGTGCAGGATTTTGCACCAGGTCCCAGATGGGTGCAGAAAGAATGATCTCAAAGCAGAGAAGAGGCACATGCAGGTACCAGAGAAGGGTGGTGTGGCACAAGTCAGGAGGAGCAAGTTTCATGCCACGTGTGACCCAGTGCACTCTGTGCCAGCCCTCTGGCTGCGTGGCCCTTGCTAAGGACATCAAATGTCCCTGCATACATGACCTCCACAGGTATCTCCAATAACAGCAATGGATTTTGAGGGTGAGATTCAGCTGTGTTTAGGAAAATATTTGCATCTCAGGCTGCTGTCCTTGCTCCTCAGTAGACACTTGGCCAGTAGTGTCCAGGGTTCAACCCATCCCAAAGGAGGTGAGGCAAATGGATAACACAATGTAAATGCTTCCCACCTTGCACTGCCTCTCAGGGGAGCAGGAATGGCTGATGGAGACATCCAAACTGGTGGACATCTCCGGAGGGGACATCCAAGCTGCAGGAATCTAAACTTAAGCTGCCTCACAAGACAGGAACCTGCTGGGGCCCAGGATGGCCAGTTTGGGGGTGCAGAACACCTGGTTTGGGATACCTCAGTGTCAAGAACCCATCAGCAGGGAGGCAGGAGGGGGTTTGTTTGAAAACAGTGCAAGAGGCACAAATAGTCCTGTACCACATGAGAGAGAAAGCCCATGAGAGTGGGTGTGTGTATGTGTCCATGTGGGTGTGAAGGAGACAGAAATACCCAGGGAGAGGGACAGTGAGAAGCAGAAAGAGATGATTTAGGACAGTTCCCAAGGTATGTCCTGTTCTTGTCTCCTCCCCAAGGTCTTGGCACCAGCTCGTTTCTCTGCAGAGAAGCCAGAGGTACGTTCCTCCAAAGTGATACTCTATCAAACAAGGAAAGCCATTTACTTTCTGCTGCCTCTGCAGATTTTCAGTGCCTGCAACTGCAGACCTAAAAGTTTATCTTACCAGAGGAATTTATATGGGGCTGTGAGATGGGCTGGTGTTATATGGCTCTAAGTAGTTACATGAAGCCTCTGTGGGCTAATAAAGCAGTATTAATTGTATTGCTAAGGTTGCATTTTAAACATTAAATTATGGATGGCTTGATAGCATCGTGAAAGCCAGCATCTTGACATGACCTAACCATTATCTATGGAAATGGCTAAAATGCCTTTTTGCAATGTACTCTGGTTGATTTAACTCTTTGAGGTGACACTTAACACTAAATTATTTCCTCTGGCAGAGGGAGAGCAGGGAGGGCTTCTCCTCCTCCTTCCCCTTCTTCACCATCCTTGTTCTCTTCCTGTGCTGCTTCTGAACTGCTTTTAACCTCCTCAGCTACTTAACCCTGGAAATGGCAAATGTGGGGGGAGAAGCAGCCCAGATCTCACACCATTCCCCACTCTGTCCCTTGCATCTCTGAGGGTGCATAGGAGAGGACCCTGGGGACAGTGGCAGCAGGAGGTGTGGGATTGCAGGGAAAAGCTCAGAGGAAGCCCTGACACAGTGGGAGTGGGCCCTGGAGGGGTCCCTGCCCAACTCTGCCCCCAGAGTGAATGAATCAGCCCCTGTTAATCTAATTAAAGGGGTCAGCCCTAAAGGCCAATTACAACACAGCCAGTGTCAACAGAAATTCTTCCCTCCCTGGGGCAGAGCTGCAGCAGAGCCTTTCATGGCTGGGAACAGCGTCTGCTGATGGAAGAAAAACAGGCAAACAAAAATATAATTTGCTTTTATTTATTATCGCTATTTATTTTAAGAGACTGATGGGCTCATCACCGGAGATGACCAGCTGAGGAGCAGACACACGTCTCTGAAGTGTCAGGGGAGTGTCACCCCTTAGTGCCACCCCCCTGTCACCCATCCCGGTGTTTTCCCTGCCTCCCACAGCAGGTGAGGGGCAGTGTCTGTGGTGGGAGCCGGGCTGGGGGCACATTCCCAAGGCAGCAGCAAGGTCCTGGCCAGCAGCCCCGGCTGTGTGAGGCACAGCTGGACGGTGGGGCAGCCGCGGGGACCCCGCCGTGCCCGGCATCCCACGGCTGGCGTGTCACACTGGGCAGCTCTGGGTTTGTAAAGCTGCCACTCTGACATGTCCCCGCTGACCCCGGCAGAGCAGCCAGCACACCGTTCCCTTGCTCCCACCACTCCCATCTCTCCCACTGCTCCCACTGCTCCCACTGCTCCCACTGCTCCCACTCCTCCCACCTCTCCATCCCTGCCACCATTCCCATTGCTCCCACCGCTCACATCGATCCCACCGCTCCCACCGCTCCCACCGCTCACATCGCTCCCACTGCTTGTTATAGATACAAAAAGTTAAAATTTCTTTACTAGTTGGAACAGTATGTCCGTTGTATAAGTATGTAGGCATGTATCCTGTAAATTTAATTTTGATCCATAACTGTGTATGCTTTTAAGTAGTTCTTAGTTCCCTGTGGTTATGAGTTGCTACTGTTGTAATGCTGCCAAACCGTTTGTTAGTTAGTGTTGCTTTGTATAGTTTAAATGACTGTCGAGACTTTGTGCAGTTGTAGTTCTGATGTTGTGTTAATAGTGATAGGCTTGCCAAGGGGACATACCGGGGAGAGAAGGGGGAATCTTTTGTTCTCCCCCAGGTAACTCAGAGATCACCACCTGTCGTGGACTGTGTGTGTGCTCTGGATGTCCAGGACACACAGCAGAAAGGGGGCAGGACACTTTCCCCTGGGGAGTTTGTGGCTCCCCACCTGGGGACTCCGATGCTCTCAGTGGTCGCTTTCTGGGGCGCAGAGATGAGGCAGAGAACGAGATGGACTCTTGGGGTGAACTAAGGAGGTTTATTGAAGGTGTTGACAAATGAAGAGCGAAGCCTCAAGAACCAAACCCCAAGAATCTCGAGCAGGGCTCTGACAGTGGTTTTATGGAAGAGGTGGTACAAAGCAAACAACCAATGAGGGTACACTTAGGGAGGGGTCTAAGGCGGGGAATACAGAACTCAATCCAATGGGGATAACAAAGGGAGGGGAACAATACCGAATAATAAATGATACATCAAGTTAGGGAAGATTGGTAGGGAAGGCTCTAGAAACAAGGGCGGGGGTACAGGAGATTGACAACTGTGAGAGGAGAAGATTAGGGAGGGGATAAGTGCTTGGGGGCCAATAGGGAAACTTCTAGGGAGTGGCCAGCTGACAAGTAAAAGAATTGACACATAACAGTATGCATAATAATTGGGTACAGAACCTAAGAATAGAACAAACTGATACAAATGACAGACAGTGCCTGCTTCCAAGAATGGGGGAGGGCAGGTCCAGGGGAGACAAACTTCATATCTAATCCACAAATGAAATAAAAGGCTGGCCAAGGAAAACAAAATAAAAGCACACACCACCACAACCACCTAGAGCCTTCATTGGTGAGTACAACCAACCAATCAAGTTATGGTGGGAAGGAACGATTGGTGTGGAGAGCACCCCGGTAACGACCAATGAGAGCTGAGGAAATGCACCAATCTCACAGAGGATTCAAAATGGACCAGTCACTGAAGAGACTGAAACTTTAAAAAGGGACTGACCACCCTCAGAGGCACTTAGCCCTCATGAACAGACTGCTCTGAGGGGTGGGCCGTATATATGTCTTAGTATTGCTCTGGCTTGCCGTGAGGGGCAGCGACTGACCCAGCCTCTTGTTCCTGTAGCTGTTTAGTATCAATAAATGATTGGCCTTTTTTTTTCTTTTAATACTTTTGGATTTACAGCCTCGTTTTTGATATGTTTGTAACACTTCTCACACTGCTCCCAGTGCTCCCACTGGTCCTACCGCTCCACCCCTGCCACCATCCCTGCGGTCCCTGTGCAACACTGCCCTGGGTCTAGCGGGGTCTCTGCTGGGATGGAGACCCCCATGCCAGCTTAGATTCGTGCCAAAAGCCGTGGGACCTCCTGCCCTTCTTCATCTTCCTTCAGGAAAACATCCATGCACTGGCAGACATGGAAATGAAATGCAAATCTCTGCCGCCCACGGCTCACAAACACACCTGTGCACTGTTGCAGCATGGAAACCCCAGTCGTGGCCTCTAGGAATCAGACAAAATAGGTAAAGGGCAAAAACTCACGCTCTGGTGACCTTGAATTTTTATACTAATAAAGCTACTTGATGGCTTTTTTAACAAAAGGAAAAAAAAATCCTTTCATAGGTTGCTGTCCCCTGACAAAATTTTGACATCGGAGACCCATCATGCCTCTTGTATTATGGAGTGCTCATTTATCTTGGAAGCCTGAAGCAGCTGCTCGTATTACAAGTGGGAATTTCTTCCCTTTGTTTTCCTCGATGTTGCTCTCCTGAACTTCAGTTCAAGGGTTGATTTAAGTGGATCTGTGTTACAGACTGATGAGATATTTCCAGTGAGTGAAATGACTAAACGTGGAATGTTTAATGTCTTTGGTGGATAAAGCTCGCTACTCACTTCTGGGTACTTGAATGAGCTTTGCTTTGCAGAGTTCATAATCTGAGAGCTGGGTTTATGTGGTACAAAGTGTACCCAAAGGAGGTGCACTGGTGCAAAATATATGTGAGAATCTCATCACGTTCCCCACAGCTCCCAAAGACCCCTGTGGCAAAGCAGCTGCCCTGGGAAGCCAAACTGTTACACGAATCAGCCCAGAAAAGAAAAGCCCTGACTGAGAGCCCAAGTGCACAACAAAGCAAATAATAACTGGAATATGAAGAGGAAATAAGAAAACCCTGCCACAAAATCCCAGAGCATGATTTATGTGAAGTCTATGGAGATACAGGTTACGTTTGATTTATAAGCTTGAGAGCTGAGATTTCTCTTTTTGAGCACATAGGAGCCATCCAGATGCTGGTGGGACAGGAGAAGACAAATGCATGTACAGGAGTTTTCCCTTATCCCTGTCAGTGTTCAAGGCCAGGCTGGATGGGACATTGAGCATCCTGATCTAGTGGAAAGTGTCCTTGCCCATGGCAGGGGATTGGACCTGGATCAGCTTTAGGGTCCCTTCCAACCCAAACCATTCTCTATTGTATGAAAGATCAGCTGTGTCCTTGAGGCAGCTCAGCTCTCTTGCACAACTCACAAAACAGTTTGTTGGACTCAGAGCTCTTCTCCTTACTCATAAAAAACCACCAAAACCTTCATTCAGCCTGAAATCCTCTGTTCGGTGTCTAGGGCTGGCAGCCTTATGGTGAACAGCTCCAGAGCTGGAGCTGTTGGGGGTGTGGTTGTGGGTCTGGTTGGACACAGGGAGGATGCCCCATCCAGAATGATGCTCCTGAGGGGACAGAGCTGGTGGCAGCAGTGCTGCATTAGCTGGTCCATCGTGTGGGCTATGCAGAGGCTGCCTGGCTGGGCAGGGACGAGCCAGCTGGCCCTTCTGTCAGGCAAGTGGTGCATGGATGAAGCTTGGTCCATGCCCAGGCTCTGCTGGTCTGTGCAGTCTGGATATGCACAATTCAGCCAGCTGGCTCTGGGATCACCACCGTGGGTTGAAGCACAGCTCCTAAAGGCAGAGAAATGCAAACCAAAGAGGGTGAATCCCTCCCTGACCTGCACGTTGTTTGGGATCAAGGGTCAATTTCTCCAGAGGTAGTGGGAGCTTCCTGCCCTGCTCCTGCTGCTGCATCCCAAAGAGATGAAAGGCAAACCTCTGGCAAAAATTATGGCAGAACATGGCCAGAGCTTTTGCAGGAAGTTTTGGAGCCTGTTCCTTGCTGAGAGGGGTTGCTGCAATCCTACGTGAACCGTAACACCAAGGCAGCGCCTGCACAAAGCGCTGAGAAGTGAAACCAGCACTCCCCACCCTGCTCTTTTCTCTGGTTCCCAGGCTGACAGAGACAGCTTGGCTCATCTTTACAGCTGCAGCCTCCCTCTGTTCCCAAGGTCTGCTCGCCCTCCTGGCTTCTCCTTTGTTCTTCAGACCACCAGGACAGAGACACACGCGAAGCCAGCCCTGCCCCAGTTCTGCAGCGGTGGTCTCCATCTCCCTTCAGCACAGACTTAGGAATTTATAAGCAATCCTAATTTCCTGCTGCCACTTGCTTTCACTGCACAGGACTTCTGTGATTTGCTTGGAAGCCCAGCAGATACCCATCAAGGACATGTCCTTTCCAGCTGGCATTTAGTGGGTGCCTCTGATGGTGGCTGGTGGTCCATTAATCTGCTCACCCCCAGCAGAGTCTCAAAGAGATGATTTGCTTCTTGGCCTTTTAGCAACAGTGAGTTCATGCCTTTTTATGACCCTTGGTACCTCCTCTTCAGGTGGTGGCTTGAAATACCTTTATGGAGGGTTGGTATTGATGAGAATCCCTGTGACTCCATGTGTTGTGTCTTACTCCACCTCAGCAGTGCACAGCCAGTGGCAAGGGGACACCAGTCCCATCTAAGGGTGACCTTCAAAAGACTTAGGACTTGGGTTTGGAGCAGCTTCTGAGGGTTCAGATGCTTCTCTGAAGCTAAGCCAAACCCCTTTGGCCTGGAAATAGAGCTGGGAAATAAAATTATATTAAGCTGTCAAGTGAGATTTATGGTTCATCCTTGTTCCAGATGGGTCAAAAATACCACAAGTGCAGCTTCTTCAAGAGAGCACTGGTGCCTCTGCTCTCAGAGCCAGGGAGGGGAGGACAGGTGGGCCTTCCTTTCAAGTCAGTGGCTGATTATTGTTTTGGGGCAGTTCAGCTTGTGCTCCTGGCCCATCTGTAGCTGGGGACTTCTGCATCTTGATCAAACTGGGGATGGGACTCACCCTGACCCCAATGATGACGGTGACACTTTGGGAAGGCAGCAGATCTTGGGGACACTGCCATGGTCCTGCTGCTTGTCCTGGTTCACAAGCTCCTTACAGACACCAGATTTTGCTTCCAGCCTCCAAGCAGCTTCCTCACCGCTCTGTCTGCTGAGCTCCCAGCTCGAATAGCGGTGATACAACCTGCACATCACCCTCTGCTGCTGCTGGCAACCTTCACCCTCTTTCTGTTCCTGCTTAAAAACATGGGTGAGCAAGGACCTGATGTTTTAAAAGGGTTCAAGCCAAGCCCCGGCTGCTTCAGAACATGAACTAGGGGTCCTTTGCGTGAGCAGCAGAGCTACCAGGGAGATGAAAGCAGCCAGTGACAGGGGACTGGGTAAAGTCACCTCAGCTGGCCCAGCTGGCGCTAGAAAAGGGCACAGATCCATGCCCTGAGCCTTCTCAGGCCACACCGTGGGGCGCACCTTTCAGGACGTTTGCATCAAGCCATGATCTCTGTCACTGTGAATCAAATCAGACTCTGGGAATTGTAGAAAAGTGGAGAACAGAGCAGAAAATGTCATTGTGCTGTCACAAATGTCTCTGGCACATCCACATTGACTCAGTGGATGATTCAGGTTCTACGGGAGCTTAGGATGTTTTTGTCGGTAGTTTGTGACATTTTGGTCCCACAGCTCTCAGAGGAAATAAGATATTTGGAAAAGATCCATGCAAAGTAACATGAGAGACTAGAGACTGAAGGCCTGTGAGGAGAGATGCTCTAGTTTGGAAAATAAATGGTCAAACGGAGATACAAGAAAAGTCCAGAGAATTCCTAAGAGAGAGCTGAAGGCTCATTGTCTTGTATAATAGAAGAATTAGGAGCAATGGACAAACCAAGAAGCTGTCAGGTTCAGAAGCTGCATCCTCCTGCTGTCCCACTCTGGGGTGTGGGTACCCCCAGCAGCTGTGAAACTCATGGGGTGGTACCAAGCTGACCTTCCAGCTGAAGAGCATGGCATGGCCTCAGCATGGCTTTCACACACAGTTCATTTTTTAACCCCTGTGTTGAAATCTTTTGGATACTGTTATATATATTTCTACCAGTGGAACCACTATTTCATTACAAAACAAGCTAATAATCATTGAAATTAACAAATGGATATCAGTTACCATCAGAGCACATGGGTATACCTTGAGAATTCAAACACATCCCATCTCAGTGGTCCCAGAACCCCAGTCCTCATCACTTTCCATTTTTTTCATTAGTTCACAGTGCCCTGAGAAGAACTGACATTGGAAACTACTTTTCTGCCTCTGTCGGTCTTGCAGGATGAATTTGCTGGTGTCCAATGGAGTGTAAATTCCAAAAGCATCTTCCCCTGGTGGGTGGTGATGGATTCTCTACCTTCTAGTAAAAGTTGAGCTCAATATTGTCACCTTCATCCAGGTTTTTATTCTTAGGATAGATGGGGGTCAGATGGGCTCAAACATTTTTCTTAAGAGCTGTGCCATGGGGGAGCTTGAGGGATTGGAGCCCACACATCCTCCTGGTTTAGGGCAAGGTCACGCCAGTGTCACCCCAGTTTTGGTGGCTGGGGCACAAATCACAGAATCATCAAAGGGTTTGGATTGGAAGGGAACTTAAAGATCATCCAGTTTCAAACCCTTGTGGCAGGTGTCCCTTCCACTAGACCAGGTTGCTCAGGGCCACATCCAACCTGGCCTTGAAGATTTCCAAGGATGGGGCTCCCATAAACTCTACAGTTTTTTATTCTGTTTTTTTTTTTACAAAGTATGTAAATTCTGTATCACAATGGGTTTGTACAGGCTCTTCTTTCAGCCTTCAGCAGGGAGACAGGAAGATGTGAGGCAAAAATGCTCTTTCTTAACCATTCTGGATTCTGTGCATGTTTTGCTCCACCTCTTTTATTTTGATTTTCTATTTTTTTCCCTTTCATTTTCTTTCTCTTTCCTTTTTAAAATTTATTTTTTTATTACTTACTAAAGTAAAGTGATCAAACATATAATGACTTCCTTTCTTTTCCTTGTAAGGAGCATCCCAGAAACTCTAACCATCCTGACCCTCACTGCTTTCAAAGAAACATTTTTAATTCAGTGTGATGCAGATTTACACTTCACAATATATTTTGCTTCCTCGTTTCTCACTGGGATTTTCTCCAAGCAGGGCTAAAAATCAAGAGCTCTTCTTTTGTCTCTGAACAGCATTTTTAAAATTCTCAGTTCATGGAAAATCTCCCAACTTTTGTCTTAGCCAGCACAAAAAAAAGAAGCATTTGGAGGTTTTTGCTGCCGGCCGGCAGAGCCGGGTGTGTGAGCAGCTGCAGCTATCGAGAGCCTCTTCAGCAGCTGTGAGCAGGAGCTCTAGCTCTGGCCACATCTGCCACCACACACTTGTGGTTTTTGCTGCTTAAAGGAAGTTTTAATATCCTTGTGTCCTGCAGTTTGTCCTCACCTGGGTGCAGCAGCTCCTGTGGCCAGGCCAGGCCTTTTGCAGGTGCCTGATCTCACCTGAGCCTCCTCCCCCAGGGGCAGGGGATGCTGCTGACCCCAGAAAATGTCCCTTGGGCCACAGGGGCTGTTCGTGGCAGATGGACCCCGTGCACCTGGGGCCCTCCCTGTGCCATGAAGGCTGCAGGCAGCAGGACAGAGATGGGAAGCACAGCTGTGGAGGGGAGGCATGGCCAAATCTGAACAGCTGGAAGCACCCACGGCCCTTTGCTCTTCCCTTCCCGCCCTCTTTCAGTTAATTTGCTTCCTTTTTCTCCTTTTCTTCCCCTTTCTCTCCTGCTTTCCTTCTTTTGCTTTTGCTTTTAAATTTATTTTCTCCTTTTCTTGTTCTCTTTTAGTTTCTTTCTCATTTTGTCTTTCTTTCCCTTTCTATTTTCCTTTCTTTTTCTCTCTGTTTCTTTTTTATCCTTTTTATGTATTTAAATTCTTTTTCTTTCTTTCTTTCTTTCTTTCTTTCTTTCTTTCTTTCTTTCTTTCTTTCTTTCTTTCTTTCTTTCTTTCTTTCTTTCTTTCTTTCTTTCTTTCTTTCTTTCTTTCTTTCTTTCTTTCTTTCTTTCTTTCTTTCTTTCTTTCTTTCTTTCTTTCTTTCTTTCTTTCTTTTCTTTCTTTTTCTTTCTTTCTTTCTCTCTCTCTCTTTCTCTCTTTCTTTCTCTCTTTCTATTTTTCTTTTTCCTAATAATTTTTGAATCTTTTCCTCTTCCTTTTTCTCTTTCTTTCTTGCCTTTTTTTTGATCTTTCTCTCCTTTTCCTCTTTCTTTGTGTACCACTCTCTCCTCCTTTTCTCTCTCTTTGCCACTCTTATTTAATTTCTCCTCCTGGCCCCTTTTTCTCACCCCCAGCCCCCTCTGGCTGTATTCCCCACACTCTCACTGTGGTCCCACTGCCTTTGCAGCCATCCCTGAGGCATCCTGGAGCTGTGGGCAGACCCAGGGCCAGCAGTGCCTCTGAGCTCATTTGTGAGCAGCTTTAATCGAGGATTTCCCACCAGCAGCACTTCCATCCTTGCACAGGGAGAGGAAATTACCCCAGGGGTGAACCACCTCGCTGTCACCTTCCTGGTTACCTAGCCTTGTCCCCGGGCAAATCCCCTTTCTACCACTTTGGCAGTGTTGGGATTGCTCGGGAATCTCCCCAGCAGGTCCATTCCACCACCAGCTCCTGCTCTGTCCAGCACATTCAGGGCACAGACTGCTCTGGACTGGTCAAGAGCATCTGCATCCTTCTGCAATGGCTTGGAAGGTGGCTGGTGGACTAATTTAATATAGCTTGGTCTCAGTTCTTTTAATTATGTCTTTATAGTCTTTTAATTAGCCTGAATTCTACTAATTTAAACCACTCTTGTTCAGAGAGACTTCTGCTGAGCAGCTGTTCTCATTCAGAGCTTTCTCTGGGTTTAGGAAGAGAAGCCTGGGACATTTGTTTCTCCCCTCCAGGCTGTTTTTCTTATTTTGCTACATCAGCAAAAGGTTGCAGAATAGAAATGGTTCCTCTGAGATAGAGGAACGTGACTTACAAACCATTATTTGTGTCTGGAACCTGTTTACAAGGTTCAGACAATAAGGAAAACCAAACCCACGGTGTTTCCTTTGCATGCAATACTGCTCCAGATTCCCTTCAAACAAGGCAGGGATTAGGAACTTCAAGGACTAGGATGACAAGCTCATCTGAAAGACAGGGCTCATCCAAAATAAGAAATGTCCTGGCAGCCAGGCTAACTTCAAGGGAAAGCCATTGGAAAGAGAGCTCCAGGAATTGCTCTTTTATTCCTGCTGCATGCCAGACTGCTGGCTGCAAACCAGGCTGCTGGCTGCAAACCAGGCCTGTCCCAAGGGCTGCACCGTCCTGAGAAAAAAAAAAATGTTCCCTGGTGTACAGCACAAATCAAAACTCCAGGCTAGAATTTCACATGAGCTTCATCTCCCTCTCCTGAGCTTCAGCTCAGTGAGGTGGCCCTGAATCCCCTTTCTCACTGAGCTCCAGGGGAAAAGGAAAGAGATTTGCAAAAAACCCCCAGCTTTCTACATCACCATCAGCTGGTGCTTCAAGCAGTGATGGGAAGTGCAGGGCTTGGGACCTCAGGGCTACTCCTCTGCTTCCAGCAGCACCCATCGCCCTCCCAGGGCTCAGATCTGTTCTTGGCAAGCACAGGGTGTTGTCCAGCACCAGATTTTAGCAGAAAAAAAAAAAAAAAAAAGAGAAGAGAAGAAAGATTGTGCAACAGCTGTGAGGGATTATCAGTGTGTATCACGCTGTCCTGCTCTGCAAGAATAAAGTATGCTTTAAAGTTCAGGACAGGCATTATTAACTGCATTTAATTGCTTGTGTCCCATCCTGGGCAGGGGCTGCAAAGTGCCAGGAGTAACGCAAACACTCACAGGGGACAATCCCTGCTAAGAAATCAAAGTGCAAGGCAAGAGGGAGCCAGCCTGTTTTCCTTCTTTAATAATTCCTCCAAAGCATTAGTCTTCCAAAAACAAATACTGTGGTTGGTCCAGGGAATTGAAATCCATCACAGCAAGGCAAGCAGACAGCCTTGCTCTTGCTGCAAGTCAGGAGGGAGGTGGGAAGAAAAGGGAGAGCCGAGGGGGAAAAGCGTCACCGTCGTGTGGCTCATTACCATGCTCTGGTTGCTGTCTGAGTTTATAATCCAGACTCCACGGTACCACAGGAGCTCATTAATTTGGAGTCCGCGCTGCTGAGTCAAACGCAATTAAGAACAATCAAAGAAATGTCATCTCCAAACACACCGCATGGATTTCTTTTCCAGGTCGCAGTATCGCTGTGATTATTCGTGGTGTGGATCCACAGCCCTTCCCCTAACAGGCTGTGGTTATCCTTGCAGAAAGAGGAGCCCTTTGCAGCAGGAGCGCTGGCTCCGGGCGCTGCTGCCGGCGTTTCATGATTAGGAGGAGCTTTAGCAAAGTGCAGATAAGGACCAGGCTGGGGTTTGCACACAAGAAAAATAGCTGACCTGTGAAACCCAGTGCCAGCTGTCATGGAGGTTACACAGTGCAGCTGGACCTACGTATAGATAAAGTTTGTGGGTGATAAGAACGTTTGAAAGTTTGTGGTTCACGAACGCGCTGGCCTGGACACAGAGCTGGCGTAGAACCTCTTTAAACTGGTGTTTGTTGATTGTTAATGTTTGTTGATTAGCTCCACGGATGAGACATTTCCGTGTGTTATACCTTTCCCTAAGCAGCCCTCACCAGTCATTTATTTACAAAAATTTAGTGTCCAGGCCTGAGGGTGGAGGGGGGGCCGAGCAGCCAGGGCTTTGCTGTGGGTTACCAGCAGCCACAGCAGGAGGGGCAGTGGGAAAGGGGACAGACCTCCCCTCCCTCTGCCTCCCCGTGAGCCCACCACTGTGTACGCCAGGGAGCAGCCCAGGTCATAAACCCAAGGGACAGAGAGGTGGGAAACAGCACTCCAAAAATTTCCACTGGCCCTCTTTTTCAAGGGCTGAGTACTTCTTTGACTAAGTGTCTGTTCACTTGCCAAAACAGCTGGGAAACCAGATACTTCACACTGCAGTACAACTAATTCCTGTTTGCTGATGCTTGGGATGCTTTTTGGGAGAACTGTTCTTCAGTTTTCATCTGCTTTCAGACAAAGCATGATTAAATCTAATTTTCCATGGAAGGAAGGGAAAGAATACATTTCTGATTATGCTGAAGAGTTTAAAGCTGTACAGGGGGATTGTCACCCTGAAAAGTCCATGCTGTGTGCAAGGAGCTCTTCTGGGGGATGCTGAGTTGAAGGAGGGGTGTGCCTTGTCTTGTGGCATGGTTGAGAGTTAAACACATGCAAACATACAGCTGTGTATTCTAAGTCCTTCAAGCAACTTGCCCGAACTCAAAGTACAATACATGCTTTGGTGTCAGATAAAATACAAGAATCTCTGTTCATCCAGGACAAAGTTTGGTGGAAGGGTGCCATGAGCAGCCCACCAAAGCTGGGATTTTCAGGAGAGTGAGATGCCATGGAGAACCAGATGCTGGCATCATACTGACCTCTCTGCTTGCCAAAGGTGATTCTTTCCTTGGTGGGCTGAATTTTGCCAGCTGCTGTCATCAGTCAAGTTTACAGCCTTTGCTGAAGCTTGAGGTGGCAACACAAGCACCCTGCCAAGCACCAGGGTGAAAGATTCACACCTCTGTGATGGTGTTGTGTTTTCTCAGGTCTTTTACTGGTGCAGCCTTCAAATTCCTCGGGAAAGTGTGAGTCTGCCTGCAGGAGAGAGATATGTGAAAAAGGGACTTAACTGGTTTGCCACCCATTAATTGTCCCATGACGATGGACCAAAAACTTTATAATTATTATTAAAACTATTAACCATAGCAATGATTTTTCCTATTAGGGTAATACCTGAGGTGTAAGAGCACCAGCATCCGTTCTGATCTTTAAAAAATCAGGGATATTACAACCCTAAAACCAAAACTAAAACTTTGGTAGGGATTTCTCAAAGCCAACACGAAAACCAGCTGAGAAAACCTCCTCCCAGCCAGAATCAAAGCCCCTTTCTCAGCTGGCCACTAACTTTTTATTACCTTTGTTTGCATTTCTTTCCCACATCAGTCATCCCCAGGGTGCCTGGTGCTTCTTGCTGCGACCTGTAGAGGGAACTGTGCAATATAACAAAACATTCCAAAATGGTCTGGTGTGTCCCTTTCCAGGAAAGGGTGTTCCTCACCCATCCCCTCGTTCCTTCAGCAGGCCTCACATTTTCCACTCACGTATTTGATCTCAGGTGGGCTGGCACTGGGCTGGGTTTCCCAGGCAAGACAAGGTGTCCACACGCCAGCTGTGGGCAGCAGCCAGAAGATGCAAAGCACCCTGCAATCCAGCTTTAAAAAAAAAAAAAAAATCTTTTTTTAAATTAGTAACAGCCAGTTGATGGAATTTGTCCATTGCTGTGACTCATGGTGTCTCAGTTTTTGGGGGCTGCCAGTAACAAGTTAGGAAAGGGCTGTTTCAACCCAGGACAGAAGAGTCCAGACTTTCCAGGCCCCCAGCCAAGGGTGAGTGGAGCCCAGTGATTCTGGAGAGAGCAGCAGGCTCAGCACTAGAGCTGAGGTTTGGATCCTGTTGTATCATCACTCATGACACTGAAATAAAAGGATTTGGGACACTGTGGAGCAACAGAAGCTTTCCTTGCCCTGTGGCAAAGTGAGCCCACTCCCACTCCCCTCCATCATGCACTGTGGAACTCCTTGCTGGACAGTTCAAGACTACTCAACAAAAGCCTGGAAAACAAAAACCCACCCTGTCCATGCAAATGTGCCCATCTCTGACCAGCACAGAGCTTGGGGTGTTTTGCCCATGCCCATCAAGGCAAGGGGCCAGGCAGGGATTCAGAGCCTCACTCTGCAGATATTTTCTGATTGCATGAGTCGTCAATTCTGTCAAACTTCAACGTTGCTGATGTGGCAGAGCACGGCCTGACTCAGAGCCTCTTGAAAGCAGCAGAAAGATCTGACTGAGGCTGGAAAAACCACTGGTTTGGATCCACTTTTCTACTGGTACTGATGATATGGAGGAAACGAGACCCAAGCTGGAAGTGACTGGTGCTGAGGTCTGCAGATGCCCAAGCCCTCCCCTGGGATTCCTCCCCTGGAGAAGTCTCTGTGTGTCCAGAAAATGCAAATCTCCTTGGAAAGGGGTAGTATTGTGTCATGTATCCTCTAGCCTGAATTTCTCTTCATTTCCCTCGGAAATGTTGGGAAAAAAGCAATCTAACAATTAAAGACAAATAAGGAAACAACAAAAAAATTCCCCCTCTAAATATTTATTTCGTGATACTTACAAGATTAAAAGAAGAAGTCAATTGGGTTTAACACCTGTAATTTTTAACATTTTTTGGAGGATTGCAGCCTTGAGCATCCTAGGTTCACTTTCTGCCCTACAAGATAGAGCAATGCAGAGATCCTCTCAGTTTTGATTTTTTTTTTCTTTATTAAGAAAATCAGTATGCAAAGGTAAGGAACAAATTACCACCACCTTGCTGAGATTTTTAACTTTACTCATCAATGCCATCCCTGTCTGTGAAGCGGAGAAAAAAGCCTATCCTGTGCCGTGGTCTCACTCTCTCTTGCAAGGACCTTTTTCAGATTTCCATCCCATCCCATGGGCAGTGATGGTTCTTCAGCCAGGCTGGCTGAGGCTTAGAGCAGCCTGGTTTACTGGAAGGTGTCCTTGCCCATGGCAGAGGGGTGGAATGAGATGATCTTTAAGGTCACTTTCCACGCAAACCATTCTGTGATTCTTTCCTACTTAACAGCCACAGGAACCTCGTGGTGGTGATGCCTTAAGTTTTAGCTTTCAGGATTTTCAGATTCTGTGCTGCCCAGGGGTGCAGTTCTGAGCCTCATATTAAATGCTGGTAAGCTCTCTTCACAGAGCAGGGAGACAAAACAAATCCCTTTCCTGCTGAAAACCAAGGACAACTTTCAGGCCCAAAAGCACAAACAAGGGTGGCTGAAGGGAGGAACAAGAAGAATGAGACCTCACAGCCTGAGGCTGTGGTTGGACAGCTGGGCCCCAATGTGCAAATGGACCAAAACTTACCAAAGTGTGAGACCTCGTGACTAGTTAGCCATTTTGTGACCATTTTTAGTCCACCTTGGGTGTAGCCCTAGCCAGGCTCTTGTGCTGCCCAAGGTGTATCTTAGAGGCCTTTCAATAAATATCTACTTTATTCTCCAGCTCTGTCCAGCCTCTGTTTCAAGTCAGCCTTCCCACACCATCAGTGGTGGGACACAATTTGACTTTGGCAAGAGAATTGCAGCTAAACCCACATTAGTAAGAGGCTTCACAGGCTGTGGTGGTGACTTTTATCTGGCCCATTTTCAGGGCAGGATCAGGAGTGAGGGGTCAATCTTTCCTCCTGCTCTTACCCTGTCCGAGGGGAGCAGGAGCCCTCGCTGACATTAAAGACAACTGAGCAAAGGGCCACGAATATAGGCCAGACTTTATATAATTATATAGGGAGGAAAACTGGGATGTCTCTTTGTAGAGGCTGGGAATGTTCCACTGGAAAACTAGGTTAGACTGAAAAAAAGAAAGAGCCTCTGTAACCCAGAAATAGCTGGGAGGTTTAAGTATAATTTTCTAGCCCTGTGTTATTATGGTGCTAATTCAGGTCTGAGAAATATAAATGTAGGTAAAGGTCTCCCAAGGTCAAGAGGAGAAGGAAATCACATTTACAGCTTCTTTTTCATCCAGAACCTCTTCTCCTAATTGAAAGCTTGCCATTAAGACGACATTGATCCCCTTCAGTGTGTGGAGGAATATTTGTGTTTAATTGATCAATTTATTAATTAATAAATTTAAAAACAAGGCCATACTTTGGAGCTGTCTGAAGCACATCCTTTCACCTGGAGGGTGAATTTTAGGAGCAAGAAGAGCCTGGAGGTCCTTCACGTGCCCTGGGAGCTGAGATGGAGGTAGCCAGCAGGGAGCAGGGAGCAGGGGTGGGTGGGTGCTGCTCCTCCTCACAGCAAGGAGCTGTGATTTCAGCCTCCATCCCTGCAGCCTCCCCTTAGGCAGCGAGAGATGGCACAGCTCAGGCTGAGCCAACTGCCTCAGGAAACCCAGAACAAGCTCACTGCAATGCTCATTGCCCTTTGAATTCACATTTATTTTTTATTTGTGTGAGGCTGATGAAGATCAGCTCCCTTCATGGAGCACGGCCCCGCAAAGTGCTGCACAAGAAGGTGTTGCTAAAAGAACAGCCTCAAAACCATATCAGCTCTCATCAGTCCACAAAAACCTGCTTTTTGCTTAGACCAAAGTGGCCAGAGCTGCCAACATCTCTGTCCTGTCATGGGAGGAGATTTCTAAGAAATGTCAGTGATGCAAGGAAGGATGAGGAAGTCAGCACAACTCATTTTCTGGGAAGGTGAGGCATTTCCCTCATCTGAAATACTTAAAGACGTGCTAGGAAGCTGGGCAGAGTGAAATGATCTGGTTATTCTGACATCAGACCCAAGAACTCAAAGCTTTGTTGCTTTGGCATCTTCCAAACCTTCACTTCCCATAAGCTCCCAAGCAGAGGGTGCATCTCCAGAAGGATCAGCAGCAACAGTGCCTGTTTCCAAGGAATGACCACTTGCACAGGGGTTGGATATCTGGAATCACTTTCATCACACAGATACCCTGAAGCACAAAAACTGGTGTCCAGACCTGAGACAAGAAGAAAAATTCATAGCTCTAAAGTCAGAGTTCAGAGCAGGAAAGCACAATGCTAGAAATGGCTGAAACAAACTGGAGGAACTGCGGGTTATGACCAATTCGCTCGGGACTTTCTTTTTTCTTAAAGGTCAGGCTTTCACTGGGACTTGAATTATTTTTAACTTGGTTTCTTTAGAACGTGGAGCCCTCCAAGGGGCAAACAATGCCTGGGGAAATGAGGTTGATGAGGATTTGGGAGGGGAGCAAGGGCAGGGGGGAGGGCACTGGTGTTGCAGCTCAGCCACGATGCAGAGCCAGAGGAGAGCGGCCTCCAGCAGCCCTGCACGGGACCACTTGGGATTTAATTGCTTTACTCCTTGGACTCCTTCTCCTGAATGTGGTTTTGGCAGCCTTGCCAAGTCCACCGATCTGCCCAGCCAAGGCTGCAGGCTGGAAAAGGGTAAATAATCCCAAGCAGCGCTTCCCACTTAAAATTGCTCCTGGAAGCCAAAACACTGTCCCTTCTGGTTTTTATCCCCAAAGAGATGACAGGTGATAACTCTCTTCTTTTTTCTGAGATGAGTTTAAATCCAAACACCATAGATTTTTAAATAGGAGAGCTCGGGTCTTGCTTTTTACAACTGATCACCTCTAAATACATCAAGATGACATTTCTTTGGCAAGCCTGAGCAAGGTTCAGGCTAGATAAGGGGTGGGTGAAAAGCTAAAGTCGTGGACAGACAGCATCAGATTGGATGAGGCTTTGAGCAGCCTGGTCTGCTGGAAGGTGTCCCTGCCCATGACAGGGGCTTGAACTAGATGATTTTGAAGGTCCCTTCCCACCCAAACCATTCTGTGGTTCCATGATCTACAAAATCTCAGCTTTTGAAGTCCCTTAGCCCCCAGATCTCACAGTAAGATTTTTATTCTACCATTTACACTGTAGGTCTTTAAAGGCCAAAAGTGATTTGAAGGCCAAGCAAGATCTGCCCCAGCTGGTGCAGAATGTGTCAAGTGGCACAAGATGAGATGTGAAACGAAATGAAATCAGAAATAGCAGCAAGGTCAGCTGTCACCATGGGACAGCAGGTAAAAATCAGAAGTCTTGGAGAATTTCCTGATGTTTTTCTCTCCTGCATCATCCCACACTGGGACAGCAGACAGGGATGGTGTGTGAACAATTTAGTGAAGAGTTTTGCTTGAGTTGGCAGGAGGTGAGTGTCTTAGCTTAAGCAAACACAGAGGACCTTGAAGCCACAGCTATTTTATCATCTGGGAGCAATACAGCTGCAACCTCAGGCCAGCAGCTGTGCTCTTGTGAGTTTTGGACCCCAAAGAAAATGGGAGATAAAAGTTGCCTTTGATCTGACTGGACTGGGGTTTTATTGCAAAGTCCCTCCGTTTATGATTTACTGCAGTTTTTGGTTGGATGAGGATGGGAACTGGGGGAAAAGGACCAACACAGCTTGTGGGAGGGACAGATCATTTGGAAATCTGTGTCTGAGAGCCTGTAGGACTGTCTGCTGGGCTAGACAGGGAACAGAGGCTGTTCCTCTCCCCCTGCACCCTCCCTCACAAGATACAGCCATGCCTGAAATTGCTCGGTATCAGGGACCCGTCCAGAAACCCTTCCTTATCTCCTGACTAATCATGCCTGGATGAGGCCAAACTGAAGCTTGCTTCATCTCACAAAGGACTAAACAAACATTCTGGCTCCCAGTGATGCAACCCCAAGTTGATTTTTCCAGTTACTCAACTCCTCTCTCCCTACGTATAATGTGCTGAACTTTGAAATAAATGCCTCTCTCAGCAATTTCAGCAATTTATGTCAAGAAAATCTGGATGCATCAAAGTGAGACATAATATCTTCTGACACAGCACAGGAATAAAGCTGCAGCAGTACATGTAGCTCCCGAGCCTGCATCTCAGCTCTGCCACTGACAAGGTCTATGGCCAAGGGCAAGGTAGTTGAACTGCCTGTTCCTCAGTTTCCCTGCTGCTGAAAAGGGGATTGTGGCATTTATCCCAAGCAAAGGAAGTGGGATGAGTTCATACAACATACCTGTAACACTGGGGGGAAGCTGTCTGTGAAGGAAAGGAAACGTGGACTCAGCTGTCTCAGCAGAGAGGATGTTTTATCCTCAATTTGTGCTAAAAAATACAGCATGTGAAGAGGTGTTGCTGATTACTCCTCAGAATCAGCAACATGCATAGCATTCAAAGAGCCTTTTCCATATGCTAGTCCTGCTCTCTTGGCTGCTTCCCAGCACGGGTCACAACCTCCTGTCTCTTACAGCTGCACTGATGCTCCTTTCCAATACAGGCTCCCCCTTGCCCACCCAAAATTCCTGTACAGAGTTGCAAGGATCTTGAAGGGCTCAACCCCCAGAGAGATGGAGCGCCCTGACAGGAGCTGAGGGCGTTCAGATATTTGTGAGAGCAGGGCCCAGCTTGAGGAATCAGACCCAAAACTCCTACTTTTATACTTTTTATTAGCCTTGCTAATAAAAGACAGCTGTCACTTGAAACCCCTTGGTGAGAATCTCAGGAGCCTACAGGATTCAAAATCCAGACCATCCTGGTGAGTTATCTAAAAAAGAGGGAACTGCAGGAACTTCACATTGCCTGGAGCTGCCTTTTTTGGGGGTTGATGAACTTTTATCTGTTAGGCTTATGTAACCTGACATTGATTTGGTTTATAGCAGGACACAAAATTACCCAGCTCTGGCCACGAAATTCCCAATGGCAAAGTGTGTGTTTGTCTCACTGCTGTGAATAGAAACCCTCAAGAAAGAAAGGTTTAGCCTGAGACACCCCAGCTGGATGACTGAGCCTTGATGAGGTCCTGCAACAGGAATTAATTCTCTCTGCACTTTTCCACAACATTTATTAAGCCTTTTTAAAGACAACCTGCCCTTCACCCTTTTATCTTCTCAACAACCTGATGGCACAGGGTTGAGCTGTTCCTTTCCTGGTGTACAGACAAGAAGGCTGAAGTGCAGAAAATCTAAATAAATGCCTCCACTGCATTTACACAGGTGGTCTGTGGAAGAGAAACAGCACTTATCAAGCCTTGGTGACTGCTCAGTGGAGGAAAATATTGTCCTGGAAGGCAAAACAGAGCAACTTTTGGTTTCCCATGTTCCCTGTCACCCTGTTTGTGTGACGTTCCATGTAGATGAGGCCTCTTCAGTCCCAAGGCAAGGTTCTCGTGGTGTGCCCCAGCTTGGGGTGTTTTGCTCTCTCCTTTATTTTCAGAGCCATGAGGAAAACCCTCCCATGGAGTTCTGCTTTCTGGGCCCAGCTCCAGCCAAGCCCTCTCTCCCCAGCAGTGCCAGGAGAGTGGCACTTGTGCCTTTGGCTCCTGAGGCTCAGCTGCAGAGGAGGCGCTGATGGGAGCTGAAGCGACCTCAGCCGACCCGAGCCGCACATCCACAGCCTCACCAGCACCTGCAGGGCACGGCCACCCTCCCTCCCAGCCCAGACACCTCCATCCCTGGCTGCTCTCAAAGGCCCTGTCTCCTCTGCCTGCTCCTGTAACCATCAAAAGGGAATTTTGAGCCTTTGTGTTAACTCACAGAAACATTTCTTTAGCGTTTTCACTGAGCACAAAGGCGATATTTAACATGAAACGTTTAGTGAAGAGGAAGAGGAGGGTTTGGGCAGGCTTGCTCTTTCCCTCTGCTTTTCCTGGGTATTCTCAGGTTTTGACTGGATTTTGTCCATCTCTGGACCAAAGGTTCCCCTCTCTCCCCTAGTGAATTAATTTTAAGTAAATACATATATATGTGTGTTGAGATTTGGACTGTGTAGCTGTATGTGTGGCATGCAGGCTCTTGCTACCAATGTTGGTGCAGTTATGAGAATATTGATAAATATTCTTTATATATTTGTGAGTATATGTATATTTATATATAGTCATATATATTATATTTGTATAGAAAAACAATATATATAAATAAATAATATAATGTATTTTATTTATATATTTTTATATATATATATAAAAATATATATAAAGATAGATATAAACTGTATCTATAAATAGATTAAAACCACCCCTGAGCTGTTGTGGTGACAAAACACCTCAAACTGAGGTGCAAGCACCAAACCCAGGGATGGAGATGACATGGCCAGTGACCAGCATTTAATCTCAGCTTCCCTTGAATAAAAGAGGGACAGAGGGTCTTCTTGGGCTGGTGGTTTTTCCACCTTCTGACATGGGAACAACCTGACTGGGGTATTACCTGGGCTGCAGTCAGCAGGAGAACTGGGGAAAAACACCACCAAGCAAAATCTCCCCTTCCCAAAAATCCTTTAAAAATTAATGCTGGAGCCAGCTACAAATTAAAATCTCACTGAGGCTTGCTGTTGGATGCCAGGAATAATGGATCTTGGTTTCAAGGTCTGCCAATGAGTCATTTCATCATCCCAAAATGCCTTTGAGCCCTATGGTTAAAGTGACTTGTCCACCAGGAATAATAAAAAGAAATTAGGAGAGGGTTTTTTGTTCCTGAGGACATTCTGTGGGTATTCCCCTGGATGCAGCTGAAGGTCTGCTTTTCTTGCTGAGGACACCTTCCCACCAGTGCCCAGAGCCTGCCCTGCAGCCAGGGCTCCAATTGCAGCTGCAGCATGGAGACAGCCCTGTGTGCTGCCATGGGCCCAGCCCAGGGGGCTCACAGAGAGCCCTGCCTCAGGTGACATCCCAACCTGGCCTCAGCCAAAAGCTGGTGGCTGTCAGAGTCTCTGGGGTCGAGCAAAGCAGGGCTCCAGCCTGCTGTTGTCACTTCTGTCTCAGTGTCAAAGCATCCAGCATCCCCTCCCTGTTCCCCATCAGTGCCAGGAGGAACAGCCGGTCACCAAGGGATGGCTAAAACACAAGGGAAGGAAGGATGGGATTTGGGATTTGGCACATATGTGGGTTTGGGTAACTCCTTTCTTCTTCTCCCAGCAGGAGAGGAGTCCCTGTCTCCATCCCCCAGAGCAGTAGGACAGCAACAGGACAAATCCTCAGCCATCTGAGCCTTGCCAGGCTCTCTAGGCTCAAGATGCTGAGCTGCTTCTCCTCCAGCGAGTCTCAGATCTTCCACAAGATTAAACAGCCTGTAGGAAACTCCTCTCTTCTTGTCCCCTTCACTGGTCTGGGGCTCCCCAGATCCCACATTAGAGATTAAAGCAGATGGAGGGAGTCTTGGGAGGCCAAGTGCAGCTGTAGGCCTGGAGTGACCCAGGGCTGTGAGCACTTGGATGAGCCCCATCCAAAACAGAAAGTTCTGCTTGTGAAGACAAAACCTGACCTGTAGCAGGGACACAGAACAGGAACTTGTCCAGAGGTCGAGAGGCTGTTGTGATTTTTATCTCTTCATCTCTCAGTATCATACTCTTGGATTTTTACTGAAGAACCTGATTGGTTTGAGTACAGAGCTGGAATTATATGAGGATTCCCCACAAAATCTTCCCATCACAGCTGCAGAGGAAGTTCCTGATGCCCCAGGTCAGAGCTGGCTGGTCACCACAGTGTCCTGATGTGAGCTGTGCCAACTCCGAGCTGCCCCTGCTTTCAGAGAGAACAGACAGCCCCATTCCATGGCCAGGAGGACACAGAAGGGACCCGGAGGACAAATAAAAGGAGTTGTCTTGGCCCTCTCCTAACTCAGATATCACATCAACATCATGCTCTAGGGTTTGTTCAGACCTTTAACACTGAAGTTTTCTCCATTTTAAATACGAGAAGGGGAATTCTGGAGGGCAAGTGTGCAATGTGTATCTCATACACAACCTGCTTAATTTGACTCTGATTGGTAATGAATCAAATCACAAAAAATAGGTAAAGGAAATGCTTTAATTATCCTCTCTAGACCCAGACCTGTCATATATTGGAGACTCACTTGGTCCTTGCACTGTCTCAGCCTGGCTTTACTTTCACCACACAGGGCCAACACTTTGGGCTCTGCCCCTCTGACCTGGCAGTGGTTGACATCCAAAGCAGCAGCCTCATGCTCTGTGGACACAGGTGGAATACAGAGCCCAGCCAAGAGATTCCAGGGCACTCAGGCAAAATCCAAATGCCCTGTAGCAGTCGAAGTGCTCAGCTGCTTTGGGCCAGAGTCCCAAGCAGAGAGCTCAGCAAGGAGAGGGAGGCATTCCAACAGGAGCACTTCAGAGAGAGCTTCCCTTTGGCTTCCTCTCTGCAGAAAGTGGATCTGGCTCACCTGAGGCACCCCAGCCACAAGTGTGGGCAGCTTTACAGCAGCCAGGGAGATTAAATCCAGCCCTTTTTTATCTACATGAAACCTGAGTTCCTCCAGAGGACACACTGCAGGCCTTGTGGCACACGGATGAGCCACCTGGAGCCCGGCCAGGTCGTGGCTGGGGTTTGCACACACAAACACACTGGGTAAAAGTCACCAAAATCTTCCCACCATCTGATCCCACTGCTCCCTTCCCTTGACTCCAGCATTCCCAACAGGACTCCTGTGAGTCCTACTATGAACAAACCTTCCACCAAGAGCTGTCGCCCAATCCAAAACACTGCTGGGTTAAAGAAGTGGCATCCAATTAAACCCAACAACATTAACCAGCTTGAGTGTGGCAGCATCTTTAACAACACTGTGACTGCCACTTGTGTTTAAGAAGTTGTTCGTGTGGGATTTCCCTCTGGGTGTCTTTTCACTGTCAATGCACTTGTTTTGAAACCACAAATTTGCTCCTGAGAACAGATGGTGACTGGGGGCTCTTTCAAGGCAGCTGGGAGAGGAACCTGGCCAGGGCCTTATCTGCTGGGGCAGTCCTCCATCTGCAGGGTCTTTCCTTCCCCTCAGCAGCAGCTGAAGAAGACCCGTGTCTGATAGAAAATAAGGGTAAAATAAAGACCTGCCCTGCAAAGCTCCCACTGCCCTAGTGGAAGATGTCCTTGCCAGATGAACTTTAAATCTCTTACCACCCAAACCACCCTATGATTCTATGCTGTTAAGGAGAACTCTGTGTGGCTGAAGACTCAAGGGAAAACCCTGGGTGTGGGAAGTGCTGGGTTCACCAGGATCCCATGGAGCACACAAGGCCACAGCAAAAGGTGCACCCCATGCACACAAACACACTGTCCTCCCTGTCAGGACCTCAAACCAACACCAAATCACTCTCACTGGGGTTTTTATTCGCCTGGCAGCAAACCTTGTGTAGCTACAGAGCCAGCTCCTGAGTCGTGATGTGCAGATGTCACGGTGGGGCTTTGGGATACCAAAGCTTGCAGTGTGCTCTTGTGTGCTTGAATCCTACCTGAAAAGGGACAAGCAGACCTCATGTGGGGTGTGAGAGCAGAAGGAAAGTCCCCACAGCACCACCTCACACTCTCAGCGTGACCTTGATCACTGTCCCTCGTCCTCACCCTCCAATCCTCACACATGCCAGTGCCACAGCTCCTCTCTGCCAGGATCCATCCCTGCCCTGGGTATCTCTGTGAGGAGTGCAGCACCCAGATCAGCAGTGATGGCTTTGGAAAGAGACAGGTCCCTGCAGACAGAGATTCCCAGCCTTGAGAGCAGCCTCCTGCAGAGATGTTACTTTGCCTTGCACTTGGGGACTGTGCTTACAGTTGTTTCCCTCAGTTAAGTGCTCACATTACATGGCTCAATCAGGATCTGTGGCCTGTAATACAGATTTGAAGCCATCTCCTAAACTTTGCCTTTAGGGGAGTGAGGACACCTCACGAGCAGGCCAACAGCAACAAACTACACATTTCCCCCATGCTCAAAGACCCTTCCTCCATCAAGCTCCTCTCCCTTAGAGAAGTTCCAGCCAGGCAAAATTTCACCCCAGACAGCCCTAGGGAGGCCAGGAAGTTCTGCAAACACAGTATGTAGGGATTAACAGCCATGTTCACCAGTAACAGGTAATGTGACCTGACAGGTATTGATTGGGCAGCAGGGTGTCACATTTGCTCTCTATGTAGGTCACCCAGGCACAAGCATTTCACATAACTGTGTGCCAGCTGAGCTCAGGGCATCCCTTCTGGGTCACTCCTCTGCTTCCCTAGCCTGCTCTCATCCCAGCCAAGAGATCACCTTCGTCAGTGTCCAGCATTAATGACATTCCTGTTGATGTCTGGGGCAGGGAAATTGGTATTTTTCAAAGTGAAATCATAAGGTCGTGTGCCTCTTTTTATCCCACCTCCACATCATCCCCTCCCCTCTTGCCCAAGCCCATTTTACATTTGCTCTGCTGGTGGTAAAAATGGGAAATGAGCTGGGGATGGTGGGGAGCTTCAACAGCTGAGGTGAGTATGCTTGGGTGGGACAGACCTGGACTGGGGAAGATATGGGATGGGAAAGGTTTTAGGCCAGTAGGGTTGAGAGATGTGAATTTTAAGGTTGGAGTGGTGACAAGGGAGGGTGGTAGGACAGGACACTATGGGATGTCCCTGCCAGGATGTTCTTTGAGAGCAAGGGTGTGTACCTGCCCTCAATCCCTCCACCTCTCCACCCCTCCAAACCTCCACCCCTCCACCTCTCACCCCTACATCCCACCACTCCTCCATCCTTCCATCCCTCCATACACACACAGAGGAATGATTCCCCACAAGGAGCAGGGAGATCTCCATCTTACCACTATTTTTAACCTCCAACAAGAGAAGAGTACTAAAAATGTCCCATGCTGTGGTTTCACTGTTGGGTGAGGGCTCTGCCCGTGCACCTTCCCCCACTGCCTGGGCAGATGGCAGGAATGAGCTCTCAGTTTGGCATTTCTATTAAACCACCTCACTGTGTCATCGTTTTCTCCTTTTTCACTCCCCTCTCTCCAACCACAACAACCTTCAAGCCAGTTTGTGAGGGAAGAGGAACTCATGTTGATATTCACTTTTTCTTTCTCTTGTGGTTCCTCAAATGATTAATAGAGAATGTGGGACATGTGCACTTCCCACTTAGGAAAAACCAAAATAAGTCTGCAGGGAAATTCCTTGGGTTCCATCTTGCAAAGTTAACCAGATAATCCCAGAAATTTGGCATCCTGGATCTGCCTCCTGAGTAGAGAAAACTAGATATTCACCTCCATTGGAAGAGCCTGTGCTTTGTACAACAATAGCAACAAGACAAACAACAATTTTTTCCCAGTGGTTTTATAAGCAGCCAGAAAACAGGGAGAATTTTTCATGGCAAGTTTTGCAAAGATATGTAGTGGTTTAAGGTTTGCTTTTACAATGCCAGGGAGCAGGGGGAGATGGTGGAAAGCAGTAATTTGAAATATTCCAAACCACTCAGACATTGTTTAGCTCCTATCTAACCTTCCTGAAACACTGCAGACACTCATGGAAAGGAGAGGAAAATCCAGCCTGGGCTGCTATGCAGAAAAACCTGGTGTTTTACAGTCTGGTTTTCTGTTCCAGGTCCCCAGGATGTGAGCTCCAGGAATGGGAATGGGACCTGCTGGAGCTACTGGGCTCTGGGACCATCAGAAATCCTCATTAGGGCTTAGTGGTAACAAGTTCATGTTCTCAATGATTGCACCAGTTACTGGTGCTATGCCTGATACAAATCTTGTTCAAAACATAGAAACAAGAAGACCAAAAAGTCACAATTTCTCCTGATATTGCCTTTCTTTAAGTGGTGTATATGAGAGCCGCTCTCAGCTTTTCTTAGGGCATTTTATGGCATCATCCTTTGATGGACTTGGCAATGTTGGGTTAAAGGTTGGAGTTGATGATCTTAGATGTCTTTTCCAATCCTGGTGACTCTGTGCTTCTATAATCATAAGGCTGAAGCAAAGACACATTAAATCACAAAATCACATTGTGATTTTTGGATTGCAGACAGTGAGCAGCTCATTAGCATCCTCGTTAAACTCGCTGTTGAATGGTGATATTAATATGAGTGATTAACAATATTATGGATATATTAACATTGGAAATAAAAAAATGAGTCATTGGTCATTTCCTAGACTGCAAGGTTGATTCAAGTTTAGAAAACTTGTATGTTCAGGCTTTTAAGATTTTTCTGCCCAAATGGGAGGCCTCAACAGCTTCTCTCAAAAAATTGAAAGAAAATTTCCAGAATCTGGGCAATAGAAAAAAAACAACAACAAAACCCGAGAGATGACAGCCTGGGAGCCTTGAATCCTGCCACAGCAAAGATCAAAACACTGGATTCCTGTACTGCAGTCTTGATTATGGGATGCTCCAGTGGTTTATTTTGCCTTGCAGAATGTTTGTTGGAGGGAGGAGAGTTTCTCATGGATGTGTCTCAGAGCTCTGTGTGTGCGTGGTGCATGTTGGAGAGGAAGCTCAGTGTTTTTACCCGCTGTGTTTGCCTTGTGTAAAAACAAAGGCTCAGTAGCAAATGGTAAAATTAAAGACTCATTTTGGGATAAGGCTGTGGGACTGTGCTGAAATCTGCTACACACTTTGCTCTAGTCTTAACTTTTTTTGTAATTCTGGAAGATATCAGAGAGCAAAGCTTTACTTCACTAAGTGTTTGCAGGTCAGGCTGTAGGGAAAAATCCCTTCCATGTTCCATTTTTCTTATGCCAAGGAAAAAGAAAGCAACAGCCTACACTCAGGATAGGGAGAGATATCTCTGTTCTTACTTGTAGAAGGATGGATAGATGGGTGGATGGATGGATGGATGGATGGATGGATGGATAGATGGGTGGATGGGTAAATGGATGGATGGATGGATGGATGGATGGATGGATGGATGGATGGATGGATGGATGGATGGATGGATGGATGGATGGATGGATGGAGGGAGGGATGGATGGATGGATGGATGGATGGATGGATGGATGGATGGATGGATGGATGGATGGAGGGATGGATGGAGGGATGGATGGATGGATGGATGGATGGATGGATGGATGGATGATGGATGGATGGATGGGTGGATGGATGATGGATGGATGGATGGATGGATGGATGGATGGATGGATGGATGGATGGATGGATGGATGGGGATGGGTGGATGGATGGATGGATGGATGGGCAGGCTGGATTCAGGAGATCCAGCTCTGAACTGATTTTGGTTTTGATACACATAATGTATGGCCAGGTCCCCAGTTAAATTCAATTGCACCTTTTGTCATATGGCTTTGAAAACATCCTTGTCATTATAGATACACACATGCATTGATAGATATAGAGACGGAGATGGAGATGGAGATAGAGATAGAGATAGAGATAGAGATATATAGATAGACATAGACATAGACATAGACATAGACATAGACATAGACATAGACATAGACATAGACATAGACATAGACATAGACATAGACATAGATATATACAGACATATATATATATACACACACATATATATATATATACTTAAAGGCAATAGTATTTGGGAAAAAATTCTCTAAGGCTGTATTACCCCAAAAGTGCCATGGCAGGGCCTGGTAATCAGCCATTTAGGTGTGCATTTGGAAGATCAGGAGGACTGGAGCAGCCTTGGCATTTCCTTCAGTGACCTCATGGTTCAGGGCTCTGCATAAGCATCATCTGGAAGAGACCCTCACTGTCCCTCACATAAAGGGAAATTGTACTAACTCCGTTTTTACAAAGAAAGTAAAGGAACAAGACAATTTTTGCTGTTAATTTGTATCTCCTTGTTACAATAGCTACTACAAACTTTCATGTTTCATAAAAATACATTGAAGAAAAATGTCGGCCTTATATGACCTACCAGAGCTGGGAGCCAGGGCCAGGATTAGGATTCCAGCTCTCAGCTCCCAGTGCTGGATTCTCCTTATTAAATGACACCTCATCATTACAATAATGAGATCATCCCTGTTATTTAATTACATTCTCCTTGTTGCTGCAAATCCTCAGTGTGGCAATCCAAGCACTTGCTTTCTAAGGTTAGCAGGAACACAGAGAAATGTTTCCCGCCTTTCAAGTGATGTGTATCACTTGCATTTAGCCTGACATCAGCTTTTTCCTGCTGTGGCCCTGGAAAAGCTGAAGTCACAAGCATGCCCAAGCTCTGAGCAGTGACACTGCCAGAACTCACCTCCCTGGTCAAACATTCAGATGTGAGTTTAATTTTGTAAACCTGTGGGATTCCTCAAAGGCTACTCACACCAGGGAGGCGAAGCATACACAGGATCAAGGCTGTGGAGAGCTACAACCCCTTTGCTTGTTGTAAAGATACTGCAAAGGTACTGCTTTTTAGGGTGCAAGCCAGGAGAAGGTTGCCTGCTGCAAAGGGGCTTGGACATGATGGAATCTGACCCTTTGTCCAGCTCTCCTTGGCTTTGTACACTAGACAGTCTAGTCTCCATCATATTAAATCACAGCTCCTGAGAGGGAGGAGTTGTTAGCTCTGGGAAGACCTGTTGCTTCTTGTGCTGGTGCTGCTGTGGCTGAGTCAGGGCAGCTTTTATTATGCATAATTAACTCCTGATACATGGGGGTAAACTAGGGGTCAAGGGGGAGGATTTATTAGCAAAAATTCTGTGTGCAAAACTTCATTTAAGGACCAGGCACAGGAGTGGCAGCAGCAGCAGCACCACGGAAGGACCACACTTTAATCACCACCATTAAAAGTTACTCCAAGAAAAGAAAAGCACTGGAGGAGAAAAGCCTGGGATGACTTCTCGGGTGATGGCTGCAGGCTGCTCCCAGCTCTGCCTGCAAACTCTCCCAGGGCTGGCTGGGGTTGCGTTTTTGGCAGCCTCTGTGGCCCTGGGCGAGACTGGGGATGGCTGAGTTTCTGGGTGTGAGGAGGAGGCAGCCGTGCGAGTCACGGCTCGTGCGTGGATCACTCCCTGCCAGCCCTGGCTACCTGGGCTACCAGCACTTCCCAGCATGACTCCTGTTTGTCTTGGCACTGTCCCCATGGGGATGTTGGCATTCCCAGTTAGGCAGCCCAGGTTCTGAGGAATGTGTGTGATTTACATGCTGAACATTGTGGCCGAGGAAAAATTTAATCCTAGTTCGGGAAAATCTACAAGTTCATGTCCTGAGTGCACAAACATTCTTTTATAACTTCTTTCACTTCTCATATCTCAGGAAATTAGGTCTCATCTCACTTTTACATTCATTTTCAAGATGTGTTTAGCTAGGTTGCCTGAGAGATAAACAAGCAAAGCTTCTTCCTCATTCCAGGTGCTAGTTTTCCATCTCTGCCATTCCTGGCTGGACAGTGATGCTTGATATGCCTGAGCAGATGCCCCAACTTCTCTTTCCCCCAACCTTTCACCACTTCATTACAAATTTGCTCCATGCTGTCAGGAAGGAGCCAATAGCTCCCCAGGGCAGGGCTGTGTGTCTGGGCAGACTGGGAGGGTCTAGCATACTTTTCAGTGTTGGAATAATTAACAATTAAGTCCTTAATTAATAGCTCACATGTATTTCCGCCGGCATCCAAAGCACTTTTCAATGGCTGGGTGAGTAAAGGTACCTCTCATATTTAAATCTAGTGTAATAATTCTTGAAGAAAAAAATATCAGAGGCAATTCCTCCTACATCCCTGAGAGATGGGGAGACTTCCTGTTAGACAGACAGATGCTGCCTTTCCTCCTGACATCTGGAGAGGGGAGCTTTGATGCTGATGGTGGGAAATGTTCTTGGCTTGCTCTGCTGGATGAGAAACTGCTGCTATCTGAGACAGCAACTTTTCCATGTTTGTACTCCCACCAGTCACTGGGACTGCAAAAAATCGTGAACTGGGAGAGAAAACCCACTCAGCAACTGCCTTAGGATGTACAATGGGGGGATATATCCCCTTAGTATTCCCAGTAAATCTGCAATTGTCCTAATTGCTCAGCTCCTTTGCTTTCTCTCATCAGCACATGAACTTGTGCCCTTGGATGAGTTTGAGCAGTGGTGCTAAACACCTATGAAACATGACACTGAGGATGGAAAATGCCCTGCTTCTATTTATTATAATGCAACTCCTGCAGAAACCCATTTTAACACCCTATCCCCATTTTCCACAATAGGAAGAAGGGAAGAGGGAATTTTACACACAAACAAGTGCAAAGCCAGCCTTTTACACAAGTGGGGTGCTCAGTTTGTATTAAAAAAAAAAAAATCCCTGCTTTGCTAAAAACATCATTTCCCACTAAAAATCAAAGGCAAAACCAGTTTGGTGGAAAATTTGCAGCCAGTCCAAGTGTCAGTTCCCAAACTGGAGTTTAGCTATCCTATGTGGGACAGATAAACCCAACAGACACTCTGATCCTCAGATAATATGGCCATTTACTGCCTCAGACAAACAGGCTGACTCAAAGTCCGGAGTTTAAAATGTGTTTGACTTCAGTGCAATAAAGTCAAAAGGGAAACAAGAAACCTGAGGCAGCATCATTAACCCGTGGTGCTGCTGCCATGAATGTCATATTTGTGTGCCTGGAGTGCAACTGAACTCCTCGGGGTGGTCTTTTATGTACCTGTAAAGCAGTGTCTACATGTACAGCACTCTGTAAATAAATAATGCACAGCAATAACCCTTAATAAAATAGGCTGGATGTTGGGGCAATTTGGCTGTTCAGCTAGATTGCTGCTGACAATTCAGAGGGCTGATTGATGGCTTTGAGGTCATTCTGGGAAATATTATACCATGGTTTTGTCATCCTGTTGCCATGTTTTTTTGATTATTTGTATATTTTTATGTTGAGCAAAGCAAGCACCATTCCATTATGCTACAGACTTAGAGGAGAGCGTCACAGTCTTCTTTGTGCTTCAGCTGTTTCTTGCCAAACCGGTGGTTTTCCATTTGTGGTCTGTGAGTAATGGTGGATGTAAAGACGATTTCAGAAGGGTCTGTAAAAGGATTTATTTTCCCAGAGATCTCCACAAGCTTCTGGCTTCAACAGCATCTCAGAAAATACTGAAACCTGTTTTGAAGGTGTCAAGGAGCAGGTCCATCCTTGTGTTCATCACCACCATCTGTTTGCATCTTGCTTTCCCCTTGGATCTCTCTCTCTCCAGACCTCTGGGTTTCATTTTGGCTTTGTCTGTCCAACAGCAGAGCACTCTGCTGAGAGCTGCTCTGGTGAGGAGGTTTGCAGCCTACAGCACTGGGATGCCTGGTGGGACACTGATTATTACTGAGGTTTTCACTATATCCTCACTATATGTTCCACTATCATGAGGGAAATTAAAGGAAATTCCTTCAAGATCTTGGGGTGGACTCCATGAAGGAGGCTTAAAGGCCCAGCAGTCTCTGTTGATGTGGTTCCCTTTTCCGTTCCCACATTTAAAGATTTATTTTTTTAAATCATGGAATAGTTTGGGTTGGAATGGACTTTTATGATTGTCTTTTCCCAGCTTCCCTCTCTGGTGAACAGGGACACCTCAGCTAGACCAGGTTGCTTAGAGCACTGTCCAAACTGACACTGAATGTTTCCAAGGTTGGGGCATCCACCAGCTCTCAGGTGCCAGAGTTTTACCACCATAACTGTACAAAACTCCTTCCTTGTCTCTAGTCTGAATTTGCTCTCCTTCATTTTAAGACCATCACCCTTAGCTCTATCACTACAAGCCCTACTAAAAGGTTTTTACCCATGTTTCTCCTATCTCCCCTTTAAGTCATGAAAGGCCTCAGTAAGGCCTTCCCAGAGCTTCACTTCTCCACAGGTTGTGAGCAAGGCATGCTGACCAGGCACCTGTAATACTGTAAAATCATTGCAGCCACCAGCATTTCTGATCACTCCTGCCTTTAGTGATTCAATTTTAGTAGGTAAAGCTCTTGAGTAGATCTAGAGATGGAGAATTTAATCTGGACTTGTGGATTTGAACCACAGCTGGGCTGTCACAGTGGGGTAGAGGAGCTGGGTGAAAAGCAGATTGAAAAGCATCACTGGGCACCCATTTAGGCAGCAGTAGCAGAAACCTCAGTACCCTCTGCTCAGGTTGCTGTTACTGGACACCAAACTGATCAATGGTCAGTGAGCTATTGATCAGGGAGTGACTCATTGTGGCCTGAAGAAGATGAATCATGTCCTACACTCTGCTTCTGCCCACTGACCATGGGAACTGTGAGGGACTAACACAGCTGAGAACCTGTCTGGAGTTAGATGGGACAAATATCATCCTCACTGACTCTTCTAACCCCAGGTTCATGCCTGTCACATCAGCTGGTCCCCACAAGAATCTCCATCCTCAGACCCTGAAGATCTCTTGCCTCTACTCCTCTGTTTGAAGGGCTCTGAAAGCCAGCCAAAACGTCATTCCTGAGACAATTAGGAAAAGGCTTCTGATTTCCATTTATGTCTCACTTTTGTTTTGCTAGGCAGAGCAAACCAAACAACTTTAGTCTCCAGTCACCAGACACTGCAGCCAGCCTTCCGCTGCACCTGCTCCGGTGTAAAGTTGCATAGTGACAATTCCCCATCAGCAGTGATGTTTGGAGATCTCTATCAAGGCAGGTGTTCAGCAAATGGCCTCTTTGTAGGGGGAGCACCCCACTCTGCTAATTGCCAGCACAAGAGCCGTACTAAACACTGACACCAGGCTTTGCAGCCTAAGGCTCTTCGTGGGGTGAATATAATCTTCCCCTGCACCTGTAAATGGGATTTCAGAATGTGATCAGGCAACTACACAAACTGAGTGGAGTACAAAAAAATTCTGCTCACCAAATGAGCTGGGCAGAGGCACTTTGGGTTGCCTTTTCAGTGGTGTGGGTGAGCAAAATCATCACAAGTAGAGTGAAAGCAAACACCAGATAGACCTGTGCTCCTGCAATCTGCTGTATCAGCAAGTACAGAGCTGGAAATTGGAGCTGGACAGCAGGCAGAGACTGTGATGTGTGAAGGAGAAGGAGGTTTGATGTGTTTAGTCCTCCAACTACACCCTGTTCTGAGTGGAGGAGGTGCTTCTCACTGCACTCTGGGCATTACTTTGAAACTCCATTTGGCTGAAGTTTGCCTTTATCATATGGGTTATGGAGAAGTGCAAGTGTCGACTCACAAAGATTATAAAATGTCTTCTAGAAATTAGCTTATCCCAGCTCCACTTCTCTGCTGCATTTAACCATTAGGAAGGATCATCATAACAGGCATTAGCTAAACAACAGACAGGCAGAAATCTGCCTCCTTAGGTAGAATGATTTTCCCCTTCCCACCTCTCCTCTCAGAGCATTCAGCTACATTAAAAAAAAACCCTAGATCTGAGCTTTGCAGCTTGACTTTCATGTATGCTCACGGCCAAGGAGCTGAAAGGCCCTGGTTTTGAGAAAGTGAGTATGGAAAAGCACTTCCTTGGGCAAGAGGAGATTTGCAGTCTTTGTCATCTCACAGGCCACGTTCATTTTTTACTGATGGGAAAACGCATCCGCCGCGTGAGGGAAAGAGATGATCCCCAGCCAGCTTCTGTTTGATTGCTCCTGCCAGGCATCTGCAGGAGATTTTTTGTTGTTGTTGGAAGCCAAATGGGTGCCACAGATAAGCTTTCTCAGAGGCATGTCCCTCTCAGATCGTGCTCTTCCACTGGTGGCACGCTATGAAGCGAACGTGGCTGTGCACGGAGCCCAGCTCCCGAACGTGGAATTCCTGGTCCTCGCCAACTTTCCCCTAAAGCTTCGTTATTCCAATAAATCACGGAGCTGAGTTATGGGGCTCTGTTTGGTGGGGGCTGCTTTTAATTGCAGTTTTAGGAACTGTGGGAAAGCAGAATTAATGCCATATGTTTTTTAGGCTTTCGGACCAGTCGCGAGGTCTCGCTTTCAGTTTTGGCTGGGATTCAAACATCGCAGAGAATTTTCAGGTTCCTCTGTGTCAAGCCACAGTGAGAGTGGGGGGAAGGGCAGGAGGGGAGATGGTGGCAGGGTTGAGGCAGGGTGCTGCTGTGTGGTGCTGTGCTTCTGGCCTGGAGAGGCAGAGAGGAAGGAGAAAGTGCTTCCAGAGGCGAGGAGAAGCACTCCAGATAAAACCCATCTGCTCCTGGCCCTCAGCATGGACAAACGAGGCTGAAACTTGTGACAAAAGGGAACATCCTGAGAAGGGGAATGGAAGACAGAGTGGTCTTCTCTCTGTCTTCCCTCACGGTGCTTCTTTCACTGATTTTCCTTCCTTTAATGCCCCCACTGCTGAGGGATGTGGTGCCCTCATGAAATAAATCCTCCTTTTTAACCCCTCTGAAGTTCCAATGCTAGCTCAGACCTTAGAAGGCTTTGGAGGAATATTTCATGGACAGGATAAAGGACCCAAAAGAGGCTCTGACCCTCAGCTGCAGTTAAGATGTTTATTCCAGGTGGTATCCAGAGGGAAAGAGGGTGTGCACAGAGGAACAGGGTCTTTTATCAGCTCTTGCCAGGGAGGGGCAGCTTAGGACACAACCAGTAGGGTCAGAAAGGGAAGGAAGGGTCAAACTACATGGTACAAGCTCTAGGGGTCCCTGAGGGGGCAGAAACCATTCCCACAGGGGAATGTAACACCTTCACTCCTCTCCCTACCTATGTCAGGCTGTGCTGTGGACCTGCATTTATAAACAGTGAGCTTGGAGGAAGTTCAAGGTAGGGCTTACACACCACAGGGCTGATTTTGTGAGCACAGGTAAACCCCTAGGATGGCGGGACAAATGTCACAAGAGAGCCAGGCCCCCTTTAGCTGTTCGAATCCTCCTGGTCCCAGCCCCTGTGCCCACTGTCTCTGGTACCAGTTCTTGATAGTTCTTGTGGGAGTCCAGTTGCTCTCATTCAGGGAGGATGTGACCATGCCCTGGCAACCTGGAAACTTGTCATAGTCTCTATCTGATAAGATTTTGTAGACTCATACACATTTAGGCATTTGCAGATCCTCACCACACATATTACAAAAGGGGTAATTTTGCCTTTTTTCATGCAAATCAGCTGACCCCGTTGCAGGTGATACAAGTGATGGAGCCTTGACCCTCTGAAAGCCTGGTCCAAGACTCCGCTGAAACATCCTTCCCCTCCAAATCTCACCAGCGGTGCACAGAGCAGTTGATTTGCCAGACACAGAAATAAGAGCACTTCTGAGAAAACAAAAAATACAGCATTTTGTAAGCTCTGGGCATCTGGGAACGGAGGCAGGTGAGAGGCTGAATGGTGAACAAGGTCCCAGCTGAGCACAAAAGACACAGAGGCACCTCTCTATTTTCCCCGCTGTTGCTGGGACCTTTGATGTCGGAACACAATCATGAACACACTTTTCTCTCTGCTCTTCTATTCTGACTTGATTTTCTTTCAGGTTTAAAATGTCCTGAAAGCAGCATAAATTATCCTCCTAGTCAGCAGTGTTGGGGGGAGGAGACAGCTCTTGTCCAGGTGGGAACCCATCCAGAACGTGTGTCCTCGCAACCAGTTGTTTGGAGCACGACTAATTAGTCATCAATGGTAAATAACAAAAGGATGACTCTGGCCAAGACAGAGGTAAATAATTAGTTACCTCGTTTGTTAAATGGTATGAGGAAGGAGGGATCTGTCAGATGACTCAGCGCTGATGAAGGGGAAAAAACGTGCAACGTCACAGTGAATATATGGATTTTCCAGGTCTGAGGATGATGTTGCCCAATGTAGATGTTGTTGGCAGTGTTACCAAAACAGCTCACTCTGAAATTTAACCAGCAACGAAAACCCGAAAGCCTGTAATAACAGAAGAGTTGTGATGTGCATTAAAAAGGGTCTGAGGGATTGTTTCTACCAGCTCTGAGTAAGTGTAAATAACTTGATTGCTTCTAGGTCTTGCCAATTATTGGAAGTGATGTAAATTTTGTAGAAAAATTAGGGCTTCACATCAAAGAGATACTTAACATTGTTTTTGACAAAATCATTATCTTAAAATGCATACACACAAGGACAAAAATGTTCATGAAAAGCTTTCAGTGAAACATTTTAGCAGATCCCATTTTCTCAGTTTCACTTCAGCAATGTTAAAATGTTTTAGTGACATAGAGAAATCTTATTTCAACCTGTTTTGATTCGTTTTGCATTGCATTGCAAGTATTAATTGAAATATTTTCAATGTGTGCTGTATTTTATTGTGCTGGGATTTATGCTGCACCTCCCTTTGTTATGTTTAGTTTTGACATTATCAAAGTGAACTGTTTCAGTTGTATCAGCCCAAACAGCTTTTATATTCTCTCTCCATCAACCATTTTAAATTTTATGGGTTTTTGTTCAGATTTGCAATGATAAATTGGAAACAAATTTGTGCGTTTCCTGAAGGACAAAAAATCTAATATGCAGCTCAGTCTGTCTGTGTGTTTAAAAGGAAACTGTGTTTTCTGGGCATTAAATCAGCAGCTTTGGAGAGCTGGTCTGTCTCCCTGCTCCACCAACACCCTGGACATGTCATTTAGGGTTTGAATGAGAAAAGTGACTGTAACAGGTATCCATGATCACCCAGAGCACATTCACTCCATATGAAGGATGAATTCTTGTCTACAATGGTTCTCCAACCTATACCACTCACCCTAAACTCGAGGTTTCACCCTGTGTGAAATGTCAGTTGAGGTCAGATGAATCTTCCTTCCTGCTGACTTCGAGAGAAGCCCAAGGTGAGCACCCAGCTGAAGATGTCCAGCATTCCTGTGATTAATCCCCCTGCTAGTGCTGGTGCAGTGAATTTTGCCCCAGCCTCAGAACAGCTCACAGCCATGCACAAAGGTTTTGGCTATACTGATGCCCCTGCAGGGTGGCAAAGAGAGGCTGCAGGCTGGGCCCCAGACAGCAATGAGGGCTTAAAGCAAAGCACCACTTCTGGCACTTGGTCTGGATGTGGTTTCAAGTGCTACAAATGTCATTGAGTTTTAAATTCCCACCAAAATTTAACTCCCCAGACACCTCCCTACACAAAAAATCCCTCAATCTACCAGTCCATCCTACTTATCAGCTGTAAAATGAGCATGATGCTAAAGCTTCTTGTCTCAGATTGGTGTATCCAGGTATATCAGGAGCATCTCTTTCCCTGTGTGAGTTCAGGGATGAGTGCAGAGGAACTTTGATCTTGTTCAGACCTCATTACCACCCAGTATCACCCATGTATTACAGCAGCTGTCCTTTGGGTTTCCTACATCATGGAAACATTTTCCTTCTGAGTGATCAAACTCAGCACCCTGAAATCCTTAAAAGATCTCCATGGTGAAGCATATTGCTTTTCCTCCACTGACTGTGCATCCAGTTTGTAGATCTGCACTGACAGCATCAAGCCACCCAGGGTTTAGGGCAGCCTTGGGCACACCTCATGAGGACTCATCCCTTTGACACCCAGGGCAAATCCCCACCTGCCCTGCTGGGAACGAGGGGGTGAACAAGAGGATGTCCCATCCCTCGTGTGGCTGGCTGGGGAGCAGAGGGGGAGCAGTCAAGGACAAGGAGGCACAGGCAGGGCCACAGCAGATGTTTTCCCATCCTGTCTGGTCTGAGCAGCAGCCCCAGCTGCTTCTCTGGGGATGGTGAAAAGAGGAAGAGCTGTCAAAGACAGACAACACAGGGGTTTCAGTTGTGCATTTCAGTTCACCTCAAAGACCTCGCTGTTTGTTTTTGCAGTGTCTTTGTCTTATTTTCCTTCACATGCAAGTGTTCTGAAGCACCTTCTCATCTGGGAACCCCTCAGGAGATCTGCAGACCCCACTGTCTACTCCCTCTGCCCCTCCACATCCAGGGTTTGTAAATCACTTTATTGAGACAAGAAGTGTGATGGGCTATTTGCACTCCCCTTTCTAGCAGCCCAGCTTGCTATAAAATGGTCAAAACTTGGCCAAGTCTGGGAGACAAACCACAAACCTCTTCTATTTCTTCTGGCTTGTTTTTGAGCACTGTGCAATTCTTTGCACATTTTTTTTTTCTTTTTTTTTTTTCCCAGCTTCTTGGACTTGTTAAATTACAAAACAAAAGATAAAAGCTTAAATAAAGTTGCAGCTGCTCGGCACCAGACCAGCTCTTTATCACCAAAGGGGTGTGCAGGCAGAGAGGGGCAGCATGTGGGTTCTCTCCTGTGACTCAGCAAGGGAAGAAGAGCATCAGAAGGGGATGATTTTGAATCTGCCATGAAAAATTGTTTGACACCTTGTCTTTCTTGTCTTTCAAAGTGATCTGGGCAGCTACCCCCCCTTTATACCCTTCCAATTCAGCAAACATCTCTCAAATGTGAGTGTTTTTTGCTGCTTGCAGTAGTACCTGCTCCATTTCTGGGATTTCTCCTCTTCACAGTTGCTACAGAAGGGCATTGGAGCTGCTGCTCTGGGTCACATCAAAGGCAGAAAAGCCAATTAAATAGTATTTCCCAGCAGCCTGATGATCACCAGGGTCCCTCCCTTCCACCTGCTGGGCACTTGATGAGGCTTGAGCTGCATCAACAACTCAACAGAGGTTTTACTCCCCCCAGGCAAAAGGTGGACATGGTTTTCATGGAGAAATTGTAGTATGAACATGGTTGGACACACTGCTGCTCTCTGCATTGGGCTTGAATCCCTTGACAGCTGGGTCCCACAGGTTAAAAGAAATAAGGAAGTCATACAAAGGCAATGGACTAGCAAGAGCTGTGGTTGCATGAGACAGCAGCACATTTAGGCAGGTTTTTTGCCTCTTTTAAACCCAGGCCCAAATGCTGAGTATGCGGAGCAAAAGGTAAACAGTAAAAAGCAACTTTGTGTTGACCAGAGCCCCAGCAACACGATGTAAAGCAAGACAAAGAGAAGATTTCTTCCTCCTCTGTTACTCCAGATCAGAGATAGACATCAGTGAAATCAGTCCTAAAGGATCTGGGATGGGGATGGCTCTTTGGGCAAAACTTCCACAGCAGCCAGTCTGGCCAAGGAAAACAAATGAGAAATTCATTACCAAATTACATCCAAGCCCATCCCATGCTCCAGTGTTTAGCAGGTGTTTGACTCTGTGTGCTCTTTTCACCTTCCATCCCAATCCCCCTCAGATTTTACAAACAGGACATTAGCATTTACTTTAGCACCTTAATTATTGCTAAGGGATTTTATGTGGACAACCCATGATGAATTTATCTCCCCTTTCTGAAGGATGAGTTGTGTCCAACTTTACTCCAAAGAAACCTACCTCTTAAAGCATCAGTTTGTGTAGGGACACTCATTTTGAAATAAAAGGCTGAATCTCCTCAAAGATTGACTTTCACCAGCAGGATGAAACCCAGTTTTTTCAGTCTGCAACACTTGCACTGATGAGACAAACAGTCCAAAACCCAAATGTCTTTATTTTTGTGCAGAATTTACATACAGAAACGTCTCCAGAGCATTTACTGTATGACTTAGAGAAAACAGCTTAATTTGGGGCTTCCATTTCCTCTTCTATAAAGTGAGGGGGATGCTATTTATGCATTTTTCAGTTTAAATAGCATGGAGCAGGTGCATCAAGTCCACACGTGCTGCAGTCCTGGGATTTTCTTGGTGGGCATCAGTGGGAAGGGGATCAATAACTTTGGAGGGGACATGAAGCTCTCCATCAGTCTGGATGGCTGTAGACACAGAGGTTTGTCATTTAAACTATATTAATAGGCCATGAAAAGAAACAGCCACCCACCTAAACTGCCTTGTTTTCATTATCTTTGGAAAAAATTAATCAAGGCTGTTTAATACGTGCTGCTAACCCTCATATTTACTATGTGGGGGATTTATACATTATTAAAATCCTCACCTAATGGTCCATTAGCTCTGAATCTCAACAGACCACTAACAATATTATTTAGACCTCTAGAGTCCCAACCACAGCAGTGCCTTATTGGGGTGCCTGCCACCCCAATGGCAAAAGTTAAATTATTAATGGTAAGTGTGGAGTTAAAAGCAGGCTGGGTTTTACACCCCTGTTGCTATGAGCAGAGAAGCAGTTTCAGAGGGGAAAACTAAAATAGCACAACACAAACTAAGAGGAAACCACCTTCCCTGGCTATCAGGAAACCAAAACCAAACAAGGGTTAACTGGGCAGAGTCAGTACTGACTGTAAGTGGGAGGCTTGGGCTTTATTTTATTGTTGTCATTAATTTCCTTCCTTTTACTTTCAGTAGAGGAGCAGAGTTATTTACATTAGACTCAAGTGTGCCCCACTGAGATATATATACCAGAGGAAACTTCAGGAGTAGTAGAAAAAAGCAGCTGAAGGGACATGGATGATTTCTGGTGCTCACACCGAGGCCTTGTGCCATTTTTTCCCTTTGAAGCACACTGTGACAACTCCAGTTCCCCTGCTCTTCACTGGCCCATCTGTAGGGTGTCAGAAGGAGGGATGAGACCCTTTCACATGATGGGACATGAATTGCCAGTGATGTGCCCAATCATTTTCTTTAATCACACTTGTGCTGCAGAAATAAGTAAGAGACACTTGGCTGGAGCTGTAGGTTCCAGAGTTAATGAATTGGAGCAGATCATGCTGCACACCTCTGCTCAGAAGAAGGCTCTGTGCCCGTTTCCATTTTTGCATATTGGAGGGTGGGTTCCTTTCCCTCAGAGCAGGGGGATGGAGGCAGCAAACCCTGCGTGACTCTGCCTGAACCACTCCCTTTCTTTATACATTTCCTTTCTTCCTCCTATTTGGCTGTCTCGGCTAATTAGATTATTAAAACACGTGCCTTTTGTGCAGCTCCGGGGACGGTGGGGACCTGACCTCACCAGCAGTTCCACACACAAAAGCTCGCTGAAAGGAAGGGAAGAGTTCCCCACAGCCACCTCCACCCTGTTCCCCCCTCTGCTGCCTGGGACCTTGTTTATCTTAACACCAGCTGAGTTTCCCAGGGAAACCCAGCACCAGGCATTTGCCACAGAATCCCTTTGTGCAGCTGAGCTGAATCCGCTGCGAGGCGATTTTTGCTGAAGTCACAGTAAATTCATCAGGACTCGTGGCTCCTTTCCCAAGGCTGCTCCTTCAGGGCATCCCTGCATACCCTTGATGGACACAGGCTCGTGGAAAAGCTGGGAGCCTCAGCAGGAACCAAAGCATTTCCCACTCCTGGCCCATCCAAAAGTCCACGCCTCATTTCTACGCAGCTTTCCTCCAACCCAGGCTTCTGCACGGCCAGCCAGAGGCTTTATTTATGGGCTGGGATGCTCAGCAGTGAAATGGTTGGAGCTTTTGGCATCAGGGGGTCATAATTACCCTTCCAAGTTAACACCCATTGAGATGAATGGGAGCACACCCTTTTCTGCGGGTGTTATTGTTGCAGTCTGCCTGGCTGTGGACTCTAAGGCGAGAGTTTACCTTGGTTTGCAACCAGAAAGGCTGGAAAGTGCCTCTCCCTCTCTCTTGCTCTCTTTTTTTTTTAAATAGGAATAGGGAAAGTTTGGCAGATTTGTGGGGTAGGGAACATGGGGGGATGGTGAAGCCATAAAATTTGGGTCTGGTGGTGCTGTGCACCCATGAAGTTGCCTGGCTTTGGAGAGCAGGAAAGGGCTGGGGTGCTCTGGGAACCGAGCTCCCGGGTTCCTGTCAGCACCACGGGAAAGCTGCTGCGTTATCTTTTCCTCATATCTGAGAAAAGGAGCTGGAGCTGCTCAATCCCAGAACTGCTGGTGTTTCCCACACTTGGCTACTGCAGGCACACCCAGGGCCACGGCCACTGCACCAGCAGCACCGTGTCCATCTGAGAGATAGAGCTGGGCTAAGCCTGGGGCTGCAGAATGGTTTGGACATCCCTCCAAAGGTACCTGCCTGCCTTTCCCTTCAAACAGCTCCTGCAGGTGCAAACCATGAGGGATGGAAAAGGGATGGAGCCTGGCCTGGAATGAAACACCTCCAGCCTGTGGCATCAGGTGTTGTTCTGGGTACAGCAGAGGAGCTGCCAACCCCACGGTGGAGGCGATGCTCACCCTATCTGCCTGCCAGAAGGGGCTCTCCCCCGAGCAGCAGGAGTTGGCTGAGGAGGGAGAGTGGCTGCTCTTTAATCCCCATTTCCCATCCTGGCACACCTTACCCATTGCAGCACCCATTACCATTCCCTGGGAATCCGCAATCGGAGCAGCCAAAACCAGCTGGGATCACAAACTGGTGCCTGGAGGCCACGTTTGCAGGAGGAGGTGTTTGCTGAGCAGCCCAGAGGGACTCTGCTCCACTTGCTGGTGTTTTGTGTCAGGATAACAAACTCACCTCAGGGGCTTGTATGTACTTGAAAGGGTTCAGGTGGGAGAAGCAGCAAAACACCTGTCCCCCAGGGAAGATGCAGACTTTACCATCAGAGGAGAGCTTTGGCAGGGATAGTCTGGAGCAGTTCCTAGAATAAAATAAACTATGCTGGCACAAAGGTTTCGTCTCCTGATTAACCACAGTTATACATTTATCAGGGGGACTAAGGGGCTGTAATGCTGCCCACCCTGCTCACAGCATGACTATCATGAATGTAACCCAGAGAACATAACAAAAAGCAAGCAAAAATACCTTTACCACTCCACTGTGCCCCCTTGCAGCTGCTTTCTCTCTAAGCTGCAAATGCCCATGTGCCAGGGGTTATTTGCAGGAAAAATTATGCTGGCTAGGGGATTAAGGGTGTTTTCATCCACACTTTTTAGTGTAGTAAAACAAGGCTGAGACACATTCTGCTTGGTGTGCAGCAGGAGCAGCCCTAAGGCCTCGGGTGCTTGGGATTTACATCCCCTTGGAGCTTTCCTTGTATGTGTTTGTGCAGTCAAGGCCCCGTGGGGGTAATGGCAGGGTTCTCTGCATGTGTGTGATGTAGACACAGACCTGTATGCACAAACCCAGCCATGGCTGGGCAGACAACCCCAGGACAAACCATTTCCTATAACCTTCTCCTTCAGCTCCCAAAGGCATCAGAGCCAGGGTGTTGAGGGGATCTGGGCACCCCATGAGATGTCAGCACCCATTTCTGGGGATCACGCTCCTCCTGACCCCTCTGCTCCAACCACCTGGCCACAGCCAACCTCTGTCCCCTGCAAAAATCACACCTCAAGCACAGCTGCCAGCACATGCAGGTCCAATTAGTTCAAAATCAGGAGGCAAGCCCCCAGATTCCTGAGGTGGGAAAGAAAATTGTATACTATGGTCTCATTTGCTTTTCTAATGGTTACCCTTAATCAAAAAGGCTTCAAACACACTGAAAATAAATTCCAGCTACTAAAGTCCTGTAAAGCTGCGGACTTTGAAGCGGTTTGGTTTTAAGAAAAAAAAAATTGGCAAAGGACAGGATTGTCCAAGGAATTGGAAAAATCTGGGTATCATTTCTGCAGAAACGAAACTGCTCCTGCACCGGGTGCAGCCTGTAAACACCTGAGTGGCCCCAGGAGCAAGGGAGTTAAGTGAAATCACATGATCCTCTGTAAAAACTTCAGGAATCAGATGTGAGCTGGCTGTGTGAGCTGAGGATAATGCAGACAAGTCATAAATAAGGGAAGAGAAACGCGGTTGCAAAGAAATCCACTCCTAAGTAAATCCTTATCTGAACACGCTGCTCAGAATCGCTCAGCATGTGCTGCTGTGACTGTTCTCCCCATTACTCTTCAGAGCAGCAGCAAATAAAATATCATTAAAACCCTCTTCCCACCCAGTTACACCAAATACAGAGGTTTTGCCAACCTGAGAAGTTTGTATGTTTGCAACCAGAGATGCAAATCACAGCCAGCCTGTCAAATCCCTGCATGGCAGTTCTTAGTTTTGTGCAGTGATTACTTTGCTGTGTGCTGTTTATTTTTCCTGGTTCAGCTGGGAGTCAGGTGCTTTATGTAAAAGCAAAAGGTGATGCTTTGCTCAAAAATAAAATGCTGCTTGAGTGATCATGGGTTGCTTTACAGACAGCCTGAAAACAAGAACCCAAGAACAGCTGATGCAAATATCCATGTGCAAAAAACCCCCACATCAGAATCATAGAATCATAAAATGGCTGGGGCTGGAAGGAACCTTAAAGATCACCTCATTCCACTCTCCTGCCATGGACAGGAACACCTTCTATTACCACAAATTGCTCAGAGCCCTGTCCAACCTCACCTTGAATATTTCTGGGGATGTGGCAGCCCCAACTTCTCAGGGCAATCTGTTCCAGTTCCTCACCACCCTCACAGGGAAAAAAATTCCTCTTAACATCTAATCTAAATCTCCCCTTGGACATGTGCTGATGAGAGCTGTGTGAGCATCACCCTTGAAATTCAAGTTGTTGCAATTAGTTACGTGTCTTTTGTTTTCAGAGCACTGACTGCAGAATGCCCACAGCGGGGTAATCCAGCCCATGACCACTCAGCACCAGCAGCTTTTCCTCCTTTTCCCCCAGTTCCTTGACCTGTTTCAGGTCCCGTGAGCTGTGATGGAGTCATCCCAGGGATGTCTGCACTGAGCTGCTGGGATGGAGCACAGTGCAGGGGCTGCAAAGCCTCGGTGAAACCCAGCTGCTGGCTCAGCACCGGTGGGCCAGGGCTGAGCAGGGTGCACGGGTGAGTCAGGTTAGCTGATGGCAAAAGTCACTGTGGTTTCGCGGTTGGAGTGCAGGCCAGCAGAGCAGAAGAGCTGAGAGCTCTTGCTCCATCTGTCACCAGCTTCCTCTGCGAGCTGGAGTGTTTATTCACACACCCCAGACTTGGAAAAGAGCTCGGAAAGCTGTTTTCTTTCCAAGCCGGCTGACTGTGCCTCGGATTAAAACGATACCAGAGAGAGAGAGAGGAGCAGCCTTCCTCTCCATGCCCACGTAACGGAGACGAGCTGTGCTCTGCTAATATTTGCAGGCAATAGATTTGGTGAGACTCTAATAATCACCTTTCTTGCTACACAGGACTTCCTCCTCGTGCTCATCTGCTGGGCTCGTATCCTGGGCTGTCAGCTGTGTAAATTTGCTGAAAAGCAGAACTGCACAGATAACTGATAGGGGTGAGGGGTGGCCAGGCCAGAAAAAATCAACCTACTTGCCATGGGGTAACCAGAAACGGCATTTTAATGAAATAACTGTGTTTTGGGCCAAGCAAGCACTTCATCTGACCACAGTGATCTCTTAAGTATTTTTATAAATTGCTCAGATAATTTGTTAATGTGAGAGAAGCTTCAAAGAGAAGTGAAATATTTCTGCTAAAAAAAAATAACGTATTTTATTTTTTTCCACTGGGGAACAATTTCCTGAAATTGCTTTCAGTCGGTGAAACATTGCAGTCAAACCCATCTGCATATTTTCGAAGAGAAAAAATTGCTTTCTTCCACCTTGCATCTTCCTTGGCTGTTAACTTAACTGTATCCTCACCCATTTAATCCCCTTTACTTGCTTCCTCCTTTTCTCCCGTAACAAATGTGAATTTCCTGTCTTTTTTTTTTTTTTTCACCCTGCCTAACCCGTTATCTGATCCGTGCTCTCTCAGTCCTGACCTCTCCTTCCTCCAGCTGACCTCCTGATATCCATTTATCTCCCACTCCCCAAACCCACCTTTTCCCGTTTTCTTTCCCACAGCCACAGGAGCAGCCCCAGGGAGGGCTCTGCTGGGCGTTACAGCAATAAGAGCAGGGAGAGAGGAACAAATCCAAACCCAAGCTGTGCAGGGCTGGGAACAGAGCCCTGTGGCAAGATTCCCTGGGCAGCACTTACACTCCCGACAACCTGAACTAAAACTCTGAATAGCATCCTTCCACTGGAGGTGTGAAGTCAGCACCGTTCAGCGTTAACCCCCACGGATGTGGATTTAAATTAACGAGGTCCCTTCATGACACTCATTAACCTTGCTCAGAGTTAGGTGCCGTGAATGAGGAGCAGGGACTGTGCCTTTCAGGTTCTCTGCCCTGGTGAGATCCCACAAAGCCTTTCCAGGCTCCGCAGCTGCTCCTCAGAGCAAACATCTGAAGGTGGCCAGGAGCCAGCGCGGGGCTGGGGCGCGGATGTGGCGCTCACACGGCCGATATCTGATCACGTACGGCGGGCAAGGATCGCTAATGGAACCCAGGCTCCTCGGAGGGCAGCTCTGCAAGCCAGCAGGACTCAAGAAAGGGAGATAAATATTCCCTTCCCCCCCTCCACAGCTCTTTTGTTCACAGCTTGCTGCCTCCCTCCCTGCCGTAAAACAGCAAAGCAGCGGGACATGTGAGCTCCTCTCCCCGGGATCCAGTGGCAGGACACATGGGAATGGTTCAAAGCTGTGCCCGGGAGGTTTGGACAGGATGTTAGGAAGCATTTATTTACTGAAAGAGTGGCTGAACACTGGAACAGGCTTTCTGAAGAGACGGTCCATGCCCCAGGCCTATCAGTATTTAAGCGTCATCTGGACAATGCTTTAAATTTGATCAGTCCCAAATTGGTCAGGCAGTTGGATCAGATGATCATTCAAGGTTGCTTCCAAATGAAATCTTCCCTTCCCTTCCCTTCCCTTCCCTTCCCTTCCCTTCCCTTCCCTTCCCTTCCCTTCCCTTCCCTTCCCTTCCCTTCCCTTCCCTTCCCTTCCCTTCCCTTCCCTTCCCTTCCCTTCCCTTCCCTTCCCTTCCCTTCCCTTCCCTTCCCAAGAGGACAGTAGGGATTTGAACACTCACCCCTCAGCAATCACGTTTGGACAGGGTTAAATCTTCAAAGGCCCAGTTTTAACTCTGGTGTTTCCCAGTCCAAATTCCGGCTAAACCCTAAAATACCCCCAGCCACTTGGCTGCTCACCGAGCACAGCTCCTGACCCTCCTGGAGCCACAGGCAGAACCTTAGAACCCACAGCTGCTTTAACCCACTGTCTTGGACCTTCCCAGTGGGGCTGCCCTAAGCTGTGATCACCAGCCCTGCAGACACGCAGCAGCACACGAGGTTTTTGTGGTGTGGGGGATTTTCGTGGTCTTGGGGTTCCCCAAGGCATGGGACATCTCCAGGGTGGGGAGGGAGCAGGGTCGTGTGTGCCACCATCCTCCTGGGCAGAAAAGCTCTGGTGAAACACTGTGACACCAGAGAGGAACCAACAGGTGGCCTGAGGGAAACGGCGGTCACTGAGAGAGTTTCGGTTTTGTCTAAATTTTCCGTGGAAAAATTCCCCCTTTTCAGAGAGAAGGTACATGCCCATTTGTTATGGGGAAATACAACTGTGTATATATACACAAAGTATTATACAAAATGTAAACACTTTTCTGTGTATATATGCACATCCATATATGTATACATCTCCATGGACATATTTTGATTTGATTCAGTCTTTTCTCTAGCAACAAGTGTTTCCAAATTATAGCGAGTTTATTTGCAGAAAAAGGATGATTTTAAAAGTCTCTGTAATGAAAACCCAATCTTGAAAAGAAATTGATTTTAAAAGAAAAGTTTCAGCCACTGCTGCTGATCAGCATTGATAAACCATCCTCAGAGGAATATTCACTGTTCACAGGGATGGGGTGCCAGCAAACATTGCAGGGAAACCAGAGGCTTTGCTGCTCCCTGTTATCAAAATGGAATAAAAGGGCCAGAAAAAGGACCTTTTATTTTTTAATAAATGTGTCTGTGCTAGAGCTTTTACTTATGGTGGGGAAGCTTTGCTGCTCTATCTGCCTGTAAATCATCACCTGGCACAGCTCCAGTGAGAGTCTCCACTGAGCCACCCATCAACAGGTGACTCAGGTGTGTCCTGGCCTCACCTCTTCATTTAAGTAGGCTGCATTTCTCCTGGTTTTCTGGAGCTCCCCAGATCCTGCTTGGATGTGTTTCCTGCTGCTGTGCCCCAGAAATGTGGCTCTGGTGCAGGTGTGCTGGTCAGGCCTTGTGGACACTCTGAGTTCGTTGTTTCTCTCTCCTGAGGTCGCCCTGCTGCAGGATTGTCCAAGTGCAGGTACTTTGCAGGAGCTCAAAGCGCAGTCACTCTTCACTGTGGCACAAGGAATAAACAGCTGGAGAAATAAAACAGCACAGGATCAGCAGCACTTCCCTGCCTGAGCTGGGTTTTTCCTTACACTTTGCTGACTTTATTAATATACCCCCAAAAATGTCCTGTATATTTCCCCCCCTACACCAGGTTTCTCTTCTAGACCCCTCACTGCTCCCACCTCCTCTAAGGAAGCTTTCTTTTCACTATGCAGGTTCTTCAATTCAAAGGATGCCTGTGTTACACAAAAAAATCCTGCCTCTTTGTTCTTCCTTCTACACAAGTTTCCTTTTAAGTGGCTGGAGAGACCTTGATTTCTCTAAGTGCCAGAACCCTTTGTCAGGTTGGCTCTCTGATCAGGCTCCTCAGTGGAGCTAAATCCCTTGCCAAGCTTTCCCACATTTAGCCAACAGCCCCTTTGAGTTGAGTCTTGAAAAACTGGCTTGTCCTCAGCAGCAGCTCCCTCTTTGTCCAACTGAGCTCCATTTGAATGTGTAATCATCAAAGTTTAATGAGGCTTTTTTTGTGAACCTTATACCAGGTGGAAGCATTTTTAGATTTTTTTTTTCTCTCTTGTGGTTTTTGGCTCAAAAATTTATAGGCAAGAAGAGAAGAGAGCAAAGAGCTCCATACCCAAAGCAGAATTTTCTGCTTGATACCTGCCTAAAATTCTTCAGGAAAAATTCACCAATAATTCAGACAAGGTGCAAGGAAAGACAGTGAGGATGGATCAGCACCCACCACCTGGGAGTTGTCTGGGCTTGAGCAGGACCTGGAGAGAGACAGCAACAAACTATTGAACTGGGGCTGAGAGAGTTCTTGGCTTGTTTGGAGTAAAGAGTTCCCAGCTATATCTTATGTGAGGTAGTTGAAGGAGCTGAAATTGTTTAGCCTGGAGAAATGGAGCTTCAGGAGAGACATTATTGCTCTCTATAACTAAAAGGAGGTTGTTGAGAAGTGGGAGTCAGTCCCTCCTCCCAGGTAACAGGTGACAAGAGCAGAGGAAATGGCCTCAACTTATTCCAGGTGTGTGGTTATATTAGCTGTTAGAAAAAATTTCTTTACTGGAAGGGTAGTCAGGCATTGGAACAGGCTGCTCAGGGCAGTGTGGAGTCATCGTCCCTGGAGGTGTTCAAAAGACGTGGATGTGGCACTTGTGGGCATGGTTTAATGGTGAACATGGTGCTGCTGGGTCAACAGTTGGACTCAATGATCCTACAGGTCTTTTCCAACCTTAATAATCCTATGATTCATCTTTACACACTTTGCCTCCAGCCCAGCTCTCAGCTGCTGCATTTGTGCCCTATTTCTGACCCTGCCAGGAACAGAAGTCTCTTAATTAAGAGTCCATGACCAGAGAGAAGGAGCTTTTCAGCTCATTGTTTATCTACCTTGGAATAAACTCAACCAACCCTCTCCTGGAGCTCCACAAATGTGAAAAAAAATCACTTTAATGAAACACTTCCTGCCTTTTCAGCTAGCTGGTGCCTCTGGTATGTCTGCTCTGATAATTAGATCAGTCTAATCATGAATTCTCTGTTGCTTCAGGGTTGACCTCTGCAGGTGCAGCAGATTTCTCTAGTTGAGCCTCTAGCCCAAGAGTCAGGGAGGGGGGTGGATATTGATAGCTGTGCAATGAAGATAAGTTATTTGCTCAGAAAAGGTGGGTTCTGGGCTGACACATGGTATTAATATACATTTCATCTAGGCAGGTGGCTTCTTAGAAGATTTTCTAAGATTTTTCCTTCTCCAACCTCTCTGGACCTCATCAGCCCCTAAAGTGAAGTTCACAGCCCTCCAGTGGCCTCCTGAATGGACTCACTCATGGTTCCAGAGGAGGGGTAGAGTATCCAAAAAGGGCTCAGGCTGAGGTGGATCTCAAGCAGTTGAGCTTTCAGCAGGTGCTCTGTGGCCCTTTGGGAACACCAGCACCCAAAGGGGCACCCAGGATTTAACTCAGCTCAGTGTCTTGAAGACCAAGGCAGAGTGGGAGGAAAATTAACCAGAAGTGAGGCAGGAAAGCCACAACACAACATGCTAAATTCTTGGAAATCAGAACTTAAAACAAGGTATTATTTCCCTTTTTTTTTTTTTTTTTTTTTTTTTTTTTTTTTTTTTTTTTTTTTTAAGGATTGAGAAGAAAATAACGAAACCAGGTCCTGTTTCACCAAAAGGTTTGCACTGGTTGGATGGCAGGGAAATGTTGTCTTCAGCAGACCAGCAGCAGCCTGGGGCTGTGGTCTGACAAAGCCTCCCCAAGTATGTCTGTAGAAAAAAAAAAAAAAAAAAGTAAAAAAAGAGATAATCTGGCTGCATTCATATAGCCTGTTTACATCTGCCTGGTGAAAAATGCTGTGACAGATCATTCAGCTAGCAGGAATGGCTGTGGAGGCTGCCTCCTCCACCTACAAATTCAGCTGCCTGTGGCCTTCAGGTGCTCAGTTGCCAGGTAATGAGGCATCAGGCTGTCCCCTGGGGAGGACCAGGAGTCATTTTTATGCTCCTGCTGAGGACATCTCCAGTGGGGTTGATGCGTGACACTTGCCCAGAACATGAGTGTGAGTCAGAGACTGCTGCTTCCCACACATCCATCCCTGTGTCACCTCACTGGGGCCAAACTTTTATCACTGATCCTGCTTTCTTTATCACACTGCTCTGCCCAGGCTTCCCGTCTAGCTGAGGAATCCCCAGGCAATGAGACATAAAGCAGGGTCTGCATCCAAACCTATCACACAGCCATAAATACAACTGGCTGGAGGCTCAGACCCAGGGATTGTCTTGGTGCTCTCCCTCTGCCCTGAGGTGGCAGCTTGACCCCTGCAATAGCTCTTTCCATGCTCTCCAGCTGAATGGAGCCCCATCTAGATTTAACAAACCCTCTTTGTGAGCCTTATGCCAGGCCTGAGGGTGATCCTATCCTTCTTTGGGGGGTGGAGACAGGAATCAGATAAAGAGAATTGCCTCAGAGCCAAAAATGTTTTCTTTGTGATACCAATATTGCAACAATGTCAGTGCCACCATGGGACAAATTATAATCTTATTCCCACAGGGAGAGGGGAATCTATCAGGTCACCATCTCACCATCTCCCCATGCCCCACAGATCACTCGTAGTCACATTAAATCAATTTAAAAGGACTTCTGTGCAGCTTTTGGAGGTGTCAGGAACAAAAACCTGGATGATATTTTTATCTGATTATCGTCCAAATGAAGTCAACGTGACAGGCTTCAGAATTAAACAGGGCTTTAAAACCAGTTTGGCTGCTTTATTGCCACCACCTGAGTGAATGAAGCACCTGGATGGAGAAGGCAGGTCCCAACAGACCGGAGGCAGACTTCTGGCAGCGATATTGAGGGCATCTCTCAGCAGTGGGGTGGTTAAAACTCATGGGCATTTCTAGAGAAAGTGTTTTAATTGCTGAACACCAGCTAGCAGCACCTGCTTCGATGGATGCACTGATGTCTCTACTTTCTCTCAGTGCTGCTATTTCCAGCTTTCAGGCAAACAGCACTTCACATTTAGCTAATTACTCTGAGAGAGCAGCGGGGTTTCTAGGGCTGCAGATTTCACACAGTTTCTATTAATATCCCCCAGGGCTTCCAGGTTTGTGCATCTTTGGGATAACACTGATCTCTCTTTGCCAGAACCACTCGGGTCTTGTGCATCCACTCACTCCCGACCACTTAACATGGCAGCTAGCTAATAATTTCCCTTATCACACAGCCCTCCTGATAAAGCTGCTCTGCAAGAGTGACGAGGGCTGGTGCCTGATTCCCTCAGACCTGCCCCTGGCTCCAGTGGAGACTGGAGGCTCCTGGCAGGAGAGGAGCAGATGCCTTGGGCTGGAGCTGTGTGGGGCTTGGTGCTGTCTCAGCCCTCGCTGTGATTCTTGTCTTGCTGTCGCCAAAAACCTCATTGCCTTGAGCTAAATACCACAGCTTTAGAGGGCATGAGGAGGGGCAGGTGCCTAAAAGCAGCTCCCTGCCTGGCAGCCTCCCTCCCTGCCCAGGGAAAAGCAGGGATAAGGAACACCTCCTTTTGCCCCCAGAGTGGAGGGAGATGAGCACTGACATAGGAGAGCCTAAGATACAACACTTGAGAAACCAAAGGCAGCTCTAAACCCCCTCATGCATTTGCAGCCCCTCCTGCCTGCACGCAGCCCTGGCTGCAGTGAGGATTCAGATGGGCCACATTCATTCTGGTTTAAAAAGCTCATCTGGCTTTGCCTTAAATTTATGGGGATCACAGTGAATCAAAGAGTGCACGGCTGGGAGTTTAAGAAGTGTTTTGTTCCTCTGAATTACATGAATCCTAAAAGATCTCTGGCATCAAAAGCACCCATTAACCCCAGCAACTTTGTTATTGTCATAAGGGACTTGTTTTTACTCTCTGTTGCACTTCCCAAAGCCTAAAGTCAACAGAGACAGGTCTGTTGACTCCGCTGCACTTTATTAGGCTGATAGCAGAACCCATGACCATTCTCTTTGCAGATTACAGAAAGCTTGAGATAGAGGGAGAAAATTTAGAACAAGACAAGCCCAGGTAAGTACATGTAAAAATGTGAAAAAATCTGCATCGGTCCATGAATCCCCTTGGTAGTCCTTGTGCTCTTGCAGTCACAGCTTCTTTTTTGCAAAGGAGTTTTCTTTCCCACTTTTTTGAATGATTAACAGGAATAACTCACTAGTGAGAGCTGGAGAAACAAGGTAACAAAAAAGTACTGTGCTATCCCACGCAAATCAAGAAAGGAAAAAGCAATTGTTATAATCCCCTAATTACTTATAGCCACAGTCACTGGCTGCCCAACATCTTTAAACCAGTGGCAATCCTGAAACTCAGATCAAGACTTCATTGTTCTTCCTGGGGAAAAAAAAAAAGATCCAACATTGTGTTAGTGTAAACTAAAGAGTTGCAAGCAATAAAAGGCTGTTTTGGGGATGGCTGGCATGGAGGTTACAGGCGACAGCTGGTGGGTGTCTGATGGGGCTGCCCTTTCCAGCTACCATCTGGACTTTGCATAGGACAGGCGAGAATAAGCTACTTATACCTTAATAAGGAAAAAGCCTGTAAAAATGGAATGGGGGGCGGTGGTTTGGCTGCGGGATCACTTTGTAAATAAACTGGAACGCGAGCTTGGACTTTGCTGCTCTGCCCGGGCTGAGGCAGGGACAGCAGCTGGAGACTGAAAGCACCTAGAAGTCACAGGGATATATAAACACCCTGTCCCTGATGCATTAGTGTGTGTGAAATCTGTTTAACAAATTAATTTGGTTGTTAATATTGCTGTTTAATCAGAGCAAGGACAGGAACACCAATGCACTGACGGGGCTGATTCTTCCACCCAGACAAACACAAGGCAGAACTGTTGCAGTGCATTGGAAACAGGTGGATGGTGCCAGGGTTGCAAAGGTAGAAGGAAATGATGCAGGAGAGAAACACAGGACCAACACATACTTGACATGTGTGTAGACTGCTGTCAGAACACAGGAATCCCTATTTACTCTCACTTTGGGAGGAGAGTTGCATTAGGGTGGACCAAATTTACCCCCTTTACTTCAAAAAGAGTAATTTTACTGGGCCTGGCATTTCCCCACAGCCACTTGGAACTGCACAAGAACTGTAAATTAGAAATAAATAGAGAATAAACTCACTTAAATACCAGTTTCCCTGCAGGAGGGGTCCAAAAGATCTATAAGAGCTGTTGACTCCAACCCTTGGTTCACCTTGGCGTGAAGGTGACCAGGGTGAAGCTATCCCAGAAGCAATGCTGAGAGCTGGCAGCCTAAAATAAAATGTTTTGGCAGATCAGCTCTGCCCATTCTGCCTGCAGATGCTTTGCCATGCCCCTCTGCCCCACCAGCCCTGGGGACTGGCACTGGTGCCCAAAGTGGTGATGGGTTGGGTCCAACCCCAAGCAGCTGAGCTGTGGGGGCAGTCGCTTTCCTAACAACAGAGATGGAAGCTGCCACTCCTCTTCCTGCCAAAGCTCGTCTGTCATAGCCTTAATTTTCTCCTCTGCATCCCAGATCTGCTCCCTTCCCCTCCCTGCAGCTGGCCAAGGGGAGGCAAGGCTTGTCACCCTGCTGTCACCCGCCTCTGGCAGCCCCTTCCCGCTGGAATCCCCAGCTGAAGAACTGCAGGTGGTTTCCAGTCCTGGCACCGCGGCCTCTCTGGGAGCCTGGATGCATGAGATGCCTCTCCTTCCACCTCCTTCATCTCATCCTGTCCCATTTGCTCTGGGGAGCAACATCACATGGAAGGCTATTTCCCTGTTGTACACCAACACAACCCTTCGTCTTCTCCAGTTTTAGCATTTTTGCACCCAAAATCCTTTTCCGTGCTAGCCTTCCCATGCTGCCCAGTTGCCATTAACTTACAGCATCATTTAGGTGTGGAAAAAGCAACACCAGCAAAACTTTTGCTCCCTCCAGCAGTGCTTAAGCCACGTTTCAATCCCTGTCTCAAGCAAGCCTTAATGCCAGCATCCAACACGACCCAGTATCCAAAGGCTCTGGGCCATAACCCGAGCAGGGAGCAGATAACCAGCAACATCAGATGCTGCTTAGAAAGCATTCCATTCCTGATTAAAGCCAAAACACGTGCTAAGAGCTGCTGAGGGAAAGTGCAGAGCATCTGATTTCCCTCATTTGCTAACACACTCGCAGAAAGAGGTGACAAGTTAGTGGAAATGGCTGCAATTTGCAGTCAAACGTGGTGCATGCATGAATAGGAATTGGAAGGGAGGAGACAAACAAGCACGGATTTCCTCCAGTGATGCTGGAGCTTATACAAACCAATTAGCCCCTCATCAAAGAGCAACCCTATCCCTATCACCATATTTTTTATTTCCTAACAGCGAGGTGGTTGGTGTTTTAGTACTTTTTTTTTAATACTTTCACTTCTCTTTAATTTTCCTGGGGAAAAATGTACCTGAAGATCTAGGCAATTGCTTTCTTCATGCTCTGACATGGTTTTGCCATGAGGTAAATTTATGGGTGTCAAATAAGTTGCTCCTTATGCCAATGTCACAGAAATACGAGTGTGTGGGAGGGCTGGTGGCTTCTGCTTAGTGGAGTTGCCAAGGATTGTGCTAATTAGCAATTGGAAAGACTTATATTTTAGAGGTGTGGAATGATCCAGGGAGGCAAGTTGAGGCTTGTCTAAAAACTGGTAAAGGCTGTTCTGCATGGACCAGCTGCAAAGGGACTTTGGGCTTTTTGAGAGATCTCCAAAAACTTGTCTGGCTTTAGTTCACGTGTGTGCATCGCTCAGCCCTGCCATGAGTGAACTTTGGGCTTTGAGTGCATCTCCAGCTGCTGCCTGACCTTAGGAGTTGGGAGCTGACAGAAACTGCTTTGTGTTGTGCTTTCTTCACAGCTCTGGGCTCCTGCTAACCCCAGTGGCTGGTGGCTGTCTCAGGGCTGGGCTGTCCATCATTTTACCCTTTGTGGTTATTTACAGTGGTGAAAAGAGGAAGCAAATGTCAGGTGAATGCAGCAGAGACAGAGAGAGGCTGAGATGAACCTTTGGGTGATGGGAAGGAAGTTTTTCTCCCAGCTGCTGTGCCTGTGCCAGGGGTCAGTTGAAGTGAGCAAGTTGTATGTCCCATGTGTGAGTTGGAGCTTTACCCTGCTGTTGAGCTGCCTCATTTTTTCCTTCACCTCAGGCATAACCAAGAAAGAACTGCTTTGCCCTGCTCTAGCCCCAGCAGCATCCCATGGGGGTCTCTGAGATGGGAGCATGGTGGGGAACCTTCTCCTTTGTAGAGGCTGGAGATGCAGGAGTTGCTTGTTCCCCTGCACCACTGTGGTATCACTCCCTGCAGTGGCTGCATGTCCAGAGCTGGAATGGCTGGGTTGTGTCAGCTCTGGCTGTTTGACATCAAAATAAACCCATCCCAGGACCCACAGCATCACCAGCACTGGAGGAGGTGTTTCTCTTCAGGGAGAGCAGCTAATGCAGGGTCCAGCAGCTCCAGCAGGAGGGAAGCCCCTGGCCATGCACATTGTCTGATGTGCAGTGCCTCATGTTGGGGGGAAAGCTGCAGACCAGCTGAAATGACAATGCCTGAGGGAACACACTGCCTCATCCAGCACATCCCCAGCTGCCAGAGCCATGGGAAGGGCCTTTTCCAGAGGACCAGCAGACTGATCTCAGCTCAGGGAGCTCTTCTGAGCTGACCAGGCTGGGGTCTGGACTCCAGAGCAAACCAGCAGCAGATTTGAGGTGAGAGGGTCTGCATGGAAGGTGGTGGGGGCAGAAAGAGCAGGTTGGGAACAGCTCCATCATCACAACTGGATCCAGAAGGAGATGCATGTTGACAGCCTCAGTGTCTAGCTTTCGACAACTGATTTGGCAAATTTGGGCCTGTGCAAATAACTAAGAGCAGATGTGTCAAATGGTTTTTATTTCCTAGAATTTACACTAGATACAAGAGTATTAAAGGAAGTGGCCTTCATGTCCCTGCTGTGGGAGTCCCCTGACCCTCTCATACCTTCTCTTTACCCTTTCCTGACCAGATACAGGTTTCACTTGCACTAGAATAAATGAGATTGGCTGGAGCCACAGCAGGTATCAACCAGCACACAGGAGAGCCGAGGAGGACCGGCTCTTTTCACACCATTTGCTGTGTACATGAAGATAATGAGTTTGCCTGTTACTTTTTTTTAGCTTCCTAAAAACAAGTTTTAGCCCCAAGTGCTTCCAACATGGGGGGATAACCCTGCGACATCACATCTCCCCTGATTTCCTCTGGAACAGAAATGCTTTCAAGATCCCATTTTAACTCTGTTCACACAAAATGTGACAGTTTTAGCTATATTGGAAGACCAGCCTGACCCTGGCAGCCGCTCGCACTGTGATCAGAATAGTTATCAGTCAAACCCTGGTATGTGATGTCTGGTGGCAGTGAGGATGGATCTGCTTGTGCAATGATGTGATACATGCAGTGAGTGAGGAGCAGCGAAGCACAGCCCCACAGAAACAGACAGGTGGAGGAGGAATTGTCTCAAAGTCAGGCACAAGCCTGAGCTGGCCATCCTGGACTCCCTGTATGGTCCGCAGGGAAAAACAGGTCCTTTCAGGGAGTGACTCATCTCGTACTGAAATAGGTCAGAGGAACTGCTCTCCAGCAGCATCTGACTCCTCTCCACAGGCTGTGAAGGGAACCCTAGGGGGGCTAGTTCAGATTTAAGCAACTTATTTTCACTTGTCCGGAGTCTGTTGGTGTGAGTTGCAACCAGGCTGTACAAACTTTTCCGGAGCCAATGGGAGTCGTGTCAAAGGGCTTTGGACCTGACACTTCACTGTCTGAGTCAGAATTTGCATTTCTCAGAAAACCCCTGGACTGAAAGAGCTGGTCAGGGCTGAGCTAGAAGAAAAACATGCACCTTAACCTTGTGTTCTAGAAAATAATAACCGGCAGCACATCCAAACAGGGAAATTCTGTCTTTTATTTTAAAAACGTGAGCAGCACAAGACACTGCAGAGTTCGGAGCAGCATCTTTTTTTCCTTATCTTTCCAGCAAAAACGAGGTCACACTTTTCCCTGTCACGATTCCTGGGACTCTCATCATCTTTCAGCCCGATGCATTCTCCTTCCTCTGGATTTTCCCCTTGATCTGAAGAATGTTGAAGTCAATGAAAATCGACGATGCTGGGAAGGCGCGCCAGAATCCCTTGCTGGGAGAAGGGCACCAGATTTCTTGCTAACTCCTCCCTTCACCCTCTCTCAGCAGAAGCCGATGACAGGATTATTTTTTATCAAGATGCAGATACTACACACAACCAGCACAAAAGATCAGTGATTAGCCTTTGCATAAGCAGCCAAGATTGCTTTTTCCTGACCTTATCAATCTGGTATTTGAGTTTTTAGGGAGCTTTAGTGAGTGGGTTTTCTCGGGAAGCTGAAATCCTTCCTCTTAACCCTCATGCAAAGTTCCTGCTAACTTAGCTGGAATTAGTTTCTCATTCAGGATAAAACCAGATAGCTGTCCATGACTTGTCTGAGCTCAGGAAGGCGTTCAGTTTGCCAGGGATTTCCTTTTCCTTCCTTTGCCCCACATTTCAACACAGCCTATAAAATGAGAACAAGTTATTTCCTGTGTAGTAGAACAGGAACAAAAATATCCAAATGCACGTGGCTGCCTACCTACAAGCTACAAGTCTGAGCTTCCATGGGAGATACAGGGTGTAATTCTGATGCTTTAAGGCAGACATCTGGTCCTGTCTGAGATGCCTGAGGACATCTCAAATGTGTGCACAGGGCTGGCAGGTACAACACAGGAACTGCAGGAAATTCTTCTAGAAATCCCCGGCATTTGGTAATCAAACTCCAGAGCCCAAATAACCCATTTTTTAAATTCAGCTTCAGCAAATGATGGTTCATTTAGGCAATCAAAAATGCAGTTTGACTGGGCATCTCCTGATAGGTCTTGAGTACCTGGTGACCCTGTGAAACTATAGATCTGTGCAAGAAGCAAGAGATCTGGCTCCTTTTTACATTCTCCTTAAAATAAATTTTCAAACTTAGCACTGAACTACTCAGACAACAGTTTCTTTAACCTGCAAAAGGAAAAGGGATTTTTTTTCTTCTCCCTGTGTCCCTCCAGTACTATTCCACTGACTGAGCAGGATACTTTTAAGAACATCTCCTGGGGACTGAGGAGCTAGAAGTCCACAGCATGCTTTGGGTCTGCACAGCTCAGACCCTCCTTGCAGTCCTTGTGGCCTTTTGCACACTAAAACCCCACCAAGTCCACATCTGTCAACCTGCAGGGGTTTGGAGGAAGAGCAGGGGGCAGTTTGGAAAGTCAGGTCCATGTAAAGTGTTATGTTGAAAGCCAAACTCCTTCCTGTCATTTTGACTGGACCAGTGCTGAAGGACTGAGCCCAGGGGCCACTGCAAACAGGAGCACTGAAGCTCATGGACCTCAGGGTGAGGCATTTTGGCACGGAGAACATCCTTCCATAGGTTCACTTTGTTCACTTGTTCACTCTGCTTTCCACCTTCTGACCTGCAGTGCTCCTGGCAGCATCCTTCCTGAGGCTGTCACTGCTGCAAGGCTGCAGGTCCTTTCTCTGGCAAGAGGAACTACAGTTGGGATGAGCCCTTTTAACAGCATTTGGTGGTTTTCTCATCTACTTTAGCCCTAACTCTGCAAAGCAAACGGAGCACCACATTAATTCTAGCCAGGCTTTGCCCCCTGGTCACTTGGGAATCCAGGTGTAGAAGGCAGCAAGAACACTTGGGGATCCCCAGGGTGGAAATCCCAGCAGGTCTTGGTGAAGCACATGGATCCCAATCCCTGCCTGCAGGCAGAGGTGAGGGTGAGCAGTTGGCTCCCTGATCTTCTTGAGGGAGAAGCACAGAAGCAGCCACAGCAGGGTAGTGAAGGGAACCCTGGCACATGGTACGAAGGAGAACAGGGTGAAGTGAGCATGAAAAAGTCCTGCTGTGGATATAGAAAACAGCCAGGGGAGGGTTTGCTTTGCCAGTCAACAGGTCTTGTCTGCACATTCTGCTTTGCTTCAATGTGGAGGAGCTTCTCAGAGAGCCCCTGCTCCCATCTCCTGTGAGCAAGCAGTTCAGTGGAAAGCAGTGCATTTATTTTTAGCTTTGTGCAGCGATTGGGCAATGGGGGTGAATTGGTGGGGGGTGGGGAGAACTGGGGAGATGTTCGAAGGAAGAAAATTTTTGACAGTTTCCTTAAAAAGATAAGATCTTTCCCATTCCAGCAGGGAATAATAGCACAGGAAACCACTGGGGGATTTTTGCTGCTTGTCTTGTTGTGAAAGTCACCTACTGACACCCTTGGATTTTGGCCAAGTGTCTACCTGAACAACAAGAACCTTCTTCCAAGCTGCCTATCCACCCCAGGAAGGTATGTTCCCTCCAATTCCCTCCAACCCTCAGGGACATGGTAGACAGGTATTTCCTGGGTCTGGCTGTGATTCCCGCAGTTCCATCGCCTGCCACCTGGAATTTTCCACCCCTCCAGCTGCCGATGGGGTCCTGTGACCTCTTTGAGCAGCTTCAGACAGAGCCAGAGCCTTTGCCACAGCCGAGAGGTCTCTCACAAAGCACACGAGTGCTCAGCAGAGCCATCTACTCTGTGACCTTGGGGAGGGACTGGTAACACCAGGGAAGGGAGGAAGGCGATTGTCTTGCACTGGCACAGCTGCTCGCTCAGGGAGCATCTATTCAGACTCAGGAGCAAACAGATGGTTTTCTCCCACTGGCCAATCCATTCTTTCTTTTTCTTCTGACACTGCCCAAAGGGGTCACAGCAAGAATGGTGATTCTCTGAGTCCCTAATGTATGTACATTGTCCTCCCTCTCCCACGCAGAGCAGAAGCGACCAAAGTCAGATGGATAACAAAGCGTCTTGACCTATTGGGTGAGTAAAAAGTGCAGCTTTCCCTGTCCAGCCTTGGACCATTCCACGCTGTTCCCCTGCAAGGCCGTGCACAAGGGGGAACAGGAGGCTGGTGACAGAGCCAGGGGCTGAATCGTGTTTCAGCAGCTTGGGCACATCCGTGTGCTCTAAGCCAAGAGGAATGCAAGCTGCTCAGCCACGAACAACTGCTCCAGCAGCCCACAGCCAAAAGGAGACACTCTGGGGCACGTCAGGCACTGACCCAGCCTGCGTGGAGGGAGCTGTCAGATTGTGTTATCACAGGGGCAAAGCTGCATCTTCTGCTTGGGAAATAAATGTCGCTGCTTTGGCGTGGTGGTTGTAGAGAGGCAAGAGACCATTACCTAGCAATTATGCTCTATCTCGCTGACGTTATCTCTTAATTGCACATTTGCAAGTGCTTCTACTTGCTGGGTGGTTGCAAGGAGGAAGGTGAAGTGGGGTTGCCTGTCTGGGAGATACCCGAGGGACCTACACCACTGCTAATTTTTAAGATATAACAGTACTGTTGCACTTCTGCGCCAGTTAATGGTTATCCCTGCTTTTTCCCTGGAAAGAACTTCAAATGGTGCAATTGGTGCAGACCTGCTCATCCAGGACTTTATCAAAACCCTCAAAGTGACAAGGACGGTCAGATATACCTTGAAAACACAACTTTTTAAGAAGAAGCACGAGAATAGCCATTCAATACACAGACATTTCTATCTCCTTCCTTTTCTTCAGGATTTTGTAGCAATCCATGGCCATCCAGGAACATCTGGTCCATCATTACATTGCACAACATGACCTCTCGCAGCTTGACGTCGCCTGCAGAAACAGAACTCAGAACCACCCACCCTAAAAGCCATCTGACACTGCAGCAGAAGAATTGTCATTGGTGGCTGCCAGAACACTGCATATGACACATATTTTCAGGGCTGTCTCTTTCCAGTGTATGGCAGCAACACTCACAAACATCTGCCTGTGCATTATAGCATGGCTGATTTTTAAGGACCCAGCCGTGGATCTTGAAAGGCAGTTTGGCACACAGATCTGAAGAAATCACCAAGGAATTAGGCTTCTGAGTAGTTTAGCTAATATGTGTATTTGTTCCTTAATTCCAGTAATTGTAGTAGAGGTCTCTGCTCTCTCTACTAGACTTTTCCACCTTTCCGTTTTTCTGAAGTTGTTTTAGGCCTGGAGCCACAGTTCCTTTTTAGGACATTGAGATGGTCTCCAAAGGAATTAATTTTAATTTTTCAGAGTATTGCAATTAGCTATGTGCCTTCATCTTTTGTCAACTCCAAATTCTGATGTGGTGACATTGGTACAAACCCATAATATAGGTGTCTGACCAAAGCTGGACCTCATTTACATGGGACAATCTTTGCAAACACTCCAAGCTTGAGGCCAGTGGTGTTGGAGTGACAGAGGAAAACCCCAGAAACACCAGCCTGGACACCAGTAATAAAACTGAGATGTGTTTGGCTGTCCTTGGCTCTCACAAGACTGAGCCCCAAGATGACCTTGGCTCTTGGGAGGACCTGAGATACCTCTGCTTAGAGACTCCTGGTCCTGGAGCCACGGAGAGATGAGGGCATGTCACACCAGAGGGATGAGGATGATTGAAACCACCACTGATGTGGCAAAGGCTGAGAGCTACAAGATGGGCTGTCACTATCAATGCTACCTGCTTTTGATGGTAACAGTGTTATTTTAATCAAACCTTTGGTGGCTTAGAAGGTTGGTGATGTTTCCAACTGCTTTTTGAACTGAAAACTGAGCTGAGAGCCACGTACAGGCTCAAGGGAGTGATCTGACTTCAATTCCCTGGTGGGACATTGCCTGATGCTTCTGACCTGATGGAAACTGGTGTGGCCACACACCTTTCCTTGTTTCACTGCTGCTTAAAACCTCTCTGAGATGATAACAAGCCTTTTTAGCTCAACTGCTATTTTTTTGTTGTTGTTTCCCTTCATACATTTGAAAAGTAATTATGCTCAGCATTTTTTCCACCGTGCTGCTATTGGAAATCTGGTCACTGCAGAGTCCCTGGGCACATGTCAGCGCCTCGTCACAACCTGGAATGTTTTCTGCCAGGAGTGATGAGATGCGACAGTTCCCATTGAAGGGTATTCCTCCCAGACAATTCCAGTTTCCAAGGTCCCGGGCTTTGAAGATAAACTTGTTGCTTGTTTGGTTTCCTAGCAACTTGTGCTCTGCGGGCAGAAATGCATTCCTTGGACCCCGAGCTCGACCTCGGTGCTTGGAGCTGAGATGTGCTCTGCTCTGCCCCAGTGAGAGCAGCTGCCTGAAAACACAGGAACAGAGTGAGAAAGCTGGGGCTGGAGCAAACCCTCTGATTAAATCTGCGCAACAGAATTCTCATTTAAAGTGAAAACAATACATCTGGCCAGCTGTGAGGGTGGAGGTAGCTTGGGTTTGGCTGGTTGTCCAGGTTCTTGCTGGGGAGTTTGGCCCTGATGCCACAAAGTGGCTAAACTGATAATCCAGAGTCAAACATCACAGCCCTTTACTGGAGCTTCTGGAGCTTTTTGTTCAGATGAGAAGCCCAAGAATCCACTTTTCCATGAAACATGGTGAGGCAAATCATCACCACCAGTGAGACCCCTCACTGAATCTAGAGAAAAAAGTAGATTTGGTCACCTGAAAGGCACATGAGTCTTAGCCTTGGTATTTTTATTGAGCTGTTGAAAAGAACAAAGGGCAAACCCACCTTAATCTGCACATTGCCTGGTTATCAATATTTATTTCATTATTTCTTCTCATTATTAGAAGCTCGGCTCCACTGCAACTTTTACCTTAGGTGCTTCAGCTCCAATGTCCCAAGGAGCCCTTGAAGCTCAGATTTAGTTTCACCAGTTTGCATCAAGGTGAGTGAAGGGCAAACCTAAAAGATTCTGAATTTGAGTCTCTGTATCTCACTCGATCAGAGATTTTTTTACAGGCATTGCTCACTGGGTGCCTGGTAGGAAAAGATCTCTCTTCCACTTGTGTCCCAGTCAAGAAAGTAAAAGATGATCAGTTCTCCAGCTCAACAGAATAATGGACGAGCCTGTGCCAAAGCCACTCTCACCTAAGTAGCTGCAGCATAGAATGAAAAAGTCTATCTTTTTAGACAGGGAGGGCATTGCTAAATACCAGTGAGGTCTTGATCTTGGAGCTGAACAGGGTCTTCTGAATCCCAGTATTACACTTTCATATAGCCACCTTTTCTGAATTTGTCTAATAAATTTAATCAGAGCTGTCAATGACCATAAGAAGATTTTGTCCTTTTTCACTTAACTCAGGGCATTCTTTCCTGAGGATAATCTTTAGTGAATATAGCACTGCATTGTGGTCCAGGGAGAAAACTGAATGTATTGCTCAGTTTGAATTATAGCGTATTACTGTCAAGGGTGTTCCTTCAAAAAGCTGACACCTTCTAATTACATCTGTGAGACTCTGAGAAAAATGGTATCCCGGGGAAAAAAATTGCTTGGCACCCACTTTGTTAGTTTTAGCCTGATGTTCATTTCTAGCCATTCATATAGGGCTGAGTCACACCAGAGAAGCCTGTAAGGGAATCACAAACAATCTGTCTGGCTTGAGGGAATCAGGAGCCATTTCAAGTGTGCATTGCCTCACTCCATAGTTAGTGGCAGGGGCTATTAGAGACTCTGGAGACTCTGAAAATAGAGAGGGCATTTTTCTACCCGAATAGTTCTGCAGATAGACTGGAGATGGGACAAAAACAAGTTATGTGAGAGAAAGACCATCCCAGGCAGAGCCAGAATCAGATGCACCATCGGAATCGGATGCAGTCATCCCTCACCTGCCCAAGGCATCTCTAAATCTCAGCTGACAATCTTTTCCTTCTGTCTTTAGGCAACATTTTTCACCTCCCCTGAGCTAGTTTGAAACCTTTAATTCCATTCTGCCTGTTCTTCCAAGAATGTGGTGCGACAAGTGGGAACTCATCTCCACGTGGGGGAAGAAGCGGGCGGGAAGAGGGGGGAGCAGTGTGTGAGTATTAAAACATTTGCAGTGTGAAATGTTAAGAGCAATGACAGCACACCTCAGGCTAATAGCACGGTGCCAGGGCTGTGCTGGCACATGGGGTGTCCCAGGAGGGCTGGCAGCAGTGCTCAGGGGGGATGCATGCCCTGGGCTCAGCAGGAGATGATCCAGGACTGAGATGTTTTGGCTGAAGATGCACAAAATCCCTGCATGGTGCAAACCTGCCAGTGCAGGAAGCTGGTTCTCCCCATACTGGTGGGGCTGGTGTATGCCTGGAGGCAGCATTACTATCCCATTTAAACATTCATCCACTCTGTGTGCATGCTCTCATTTACGTTTGCTAAGGGACCCTCTTTCTGGCCCAAACAGCTCTGTGAGGTGGAGAAAAGTTTTTATTCTTCCAATGCCATTTTGTGGTGGAGCTGCAAAGCTTTGGTCCTGCTCTGGTGGCAGATGGGGACCCAGGATGCCTGCCCCCCTTGGCTGCAGAGTGGAAGGGAAGAGGTCAGGTCTGAGCAAAGCACCTTGTTCCTGCTCCTGGTGCTGATAAGGTACCAGAAAGGTTGTGCAAGCCCTATCAGAAGATGAGAATGTGCCTGAGGCCATAGGCTTGGTAAGCTCAGAATAAAATGGTTACTGGCTGATGAGTAGGACATGGGGCAAAGCCTTGGAGGCTTCTGTGGGGTTTTGGGGCATCAGAGCTTGAGGGGGGTGAAATGCAGTAGACATCCAAGGCAGGGAGCATCACTGCTGCATCAGTATGGAGTGAAAATGGGACACAGAACACATCCAGGGAACAGGAATGGGGAAAAATGACCCTGGCAAGTGCTGTCATTCCCTGGAGCATGTGTCTTTGCATCTCACACTGCTGCACTTCATACAGTCTTTGGCTAAGTCACAGGAGAGTGGCTTACTCCAGTGTCTGAATTATCAGTGCATTTCACATCTTGGTCTTGCAGACCTTGCAACCCTAACCCTGAATCTATCACCCTAAGCATAGATGAAAGAGCCTAAGATTCATGGTATGAGAAATCTGATGTGCTGTATCCAACATCTTGAACAAACTTGGAATGCTCAGCTTCCGAGGAGTTATAAAATGGAGTGGGAAAACCAGGAACATGCTCAGAGAACTCAGCCAGGTGAGAGGCCACTGCTGTGGTAAAGCATCTGCTACAGGGATGTCTTTGCCAAATGTGAGATTTTGGGAAGGAGCTGTGGGTGACCCAGAAAAGCACATTTCATACTGTCTGCAGGCAGCACCTGCACAGTTCCCTGTCCAGGAGTTCCTCCAGCACCACTGCAGATTCCTGCTGAGGGGTATCCAAATGGACAACCACACCAGCGTGCCTCAGTTTCCCAACAGTGCTCATGAGGCCCTTGATCCCTGCTCAGGGGCAGTGCCAGGTCAGAACAGACAACTCTCATTCCACTGATGGATTTGTTATATTATTTCACTTCCTGGCCCAATTTCTTATGCTGTGTCTGTCTGAGAAGACACAATGTTCCTGGAGTGTGCAATGGCTGTGAACTTGGTTTTAAGTTCCCCTGGGCACAGCACTTCTCATCTGATGGCTGTGTTGGTCCTGCCTGGCCATGGAGCTGTGTTTGTCCTGGATGACTTCATGGATGACTTTATCACAGATGAAGGTGAGAGCTGTCTGCTGTTTGAACACAAGGGGACGATTCAGACCTTTTGTGAGGGATGATCAACCACAGTAAATAAAGTTGCTGCTTGTGGGAGTAACAATTAAAACCCATTATAACCTGCTTAACTAGTCAGGGACTGAAGCGCCTGGAAGAACTTGCTCTGTCCTCCCTGAGTGCTGTTTTGCTTGGCCCATTTGCCTGATTTGGGAAAAAGATTGTGTTTTGAGGTGGTTAGCTTGAAATTCCTGCTCTCATGACCGGGGCAGTTACCTGGCTCCTAAGGATGACTGGTAGCATAGAAAAAAATAGAAAGTTCCAAGTGATCCTTCAGAATTGAGTATTTTGATTCATGGGACATGCAGCATTCAACATCTCATGTTCAGGACATGCAACACATCACAAATTAAACCAAACCATGTTTCAGATCAATTTCTGAATTTACCAAACTGCTGCTCTGATGTTTTCAGTGCAGTCACCTGGAAGACAGATGAGTTGGAGTGACAGGTAGTTGGTGTGGAGGCAATTCCATGGGCTTATGCTGGCTCAAGGTTTGGAGAAGCGAAAACAGGGGCAGAGAGCCCATGTCTACATGGAAAAGGCAGGGTCTGAGCTGCTGGGGCCTGTGAGTTGATGACTCATGGGCTGGATTAATGAGTGTGAGCCATGGAAATTGGCTGAGTGTCTGACTGCCCCCACTGCCAGGCAGGAACACTCAAGAGCCACCTCAGCCTTATTTTCTCCTTTTTCTCGAAGAGTACACACATGGCAGGGCTTATCTCCACTGATTATTGCTCTGCTGTAAAGAATTATAAGGAAAGAAAAGCCATGCCTTTTTCCCTCCCTCTCTCTCTTTTCAGGAGACCTGCTCATGGCCACGTTTTTTGCATGCCTTCCAGATACCATCACAAAGGAATGGCTTTTCCCAGGTCTTTCGTGCAGCTCAAGGCATTTATTTGGTTTTTGTGGCTTCTTTGTGTGTTGCAGTGCTTTTATTTGGGGCAGCACTGAGACAGGTGGGGTGTCAGTCGTAGTTTGCCAAAGCCAAGGGGCCCGTTGGGTTCATGTGCTCATGGCAAAGCCACGGCATAAAAATAGGAACTGGGGTTTGCTGTGCTCAAACATGGGCCTGTGGGCTGCAGGGTGACCACACCCCATGGCTACTGTCTGGGATTTGGGGATGCCTAGAAATTTTGTCCAAATGGGCAAAGCCCTCATATTCCACAAGGATGGGAAGTTGGGAAGGAGAAAGGGGACGCATCATGAGGAATTCCTCTACCAAGGACAAGGCTGAACATGATGTCCTGGCTAAGAATGATCCAGACCTTTTGTATGGCTGGGTCAGTGGGGGAAAAACTGCCTTCAGCACATGTCCAGGATGGGTGGTGAGACACTGGAACTGGTTGCCCAGAGAAATTGTGGATGACCCTTTGCTGGAAGTGTTCAAGGCCAGGCTGGATGGGCCTCTTGAGCTACCTGGTCTAGTGGAAGGAGTTAGAACAACACAATCTTTATGACCCCTTCCAACTCAAACCATTCTGATTCTCTGACAGGTGCCAGTGTGTCAATCCACGTTCCCCTGCCGCCAGGCACACAAAGAGAGATGTTTTACTTCTCTGTGCTCTCCAGAACACCAAATCAAAATGGGAGAGGTGTATTTAAATGTATTTAAATGTATTTAAATAAACCCCCTTCTGCCACAGCGAGACCGGCAGTCATTTGCTCCCTGCTCCTGGAGAAGGCACTGCAGTTTTCAGGGAGGAAAATGCCATCAAATGAAATGTGAAATGCATGTGTTTGAGATACAATATCTATTCAAGAATGGATGTTCTTGGCTGAGATGCCATTGTTTATTTTGCTGCGGGAGGGGGTCTGGTTTGTCTTCCCTTTCCTCTGTGTGCTCTCAGTAGCATCTCTGGTGAGGACAAAACTCTTGTCCTCCTTCCTCTCCATCACCTAAGATATCACCCTGAAAGAGGGATGGGTTACAGGACTAAAGCTGAGGAATGGGTGGGTCTTTCTGCCCCTCCTTGCCAAGATGGAGCTGGCAGCCAACCAGAGAAGTGTGGAGAGAAAATGGAGAGAAGAGAGGTTTTTGTTGCTCTGTGATGTGAGATGGGACAGGCCTGGACCCATAATGTGCCTAGTTTTGTCCAGCATAGTGACATGATCAGTGTCCCCCTGGTGACACCACATGTCCCCTTGGCTGCCCATGGGGGAAACCACAAAGATGGTGGCAGGGCCATCCTTGTCCCCACACTGATCCAGGAGCTCACCCACCTAATCCCTTCTCTCCCAGGCTTTAGCTCTGAGCTCACAAACCCTCAGGCTTCTGTGACTCCAGCAAAGAAGATGCTCAGATTTTTACCAGTTTGGACACAGCAGCCTCATGGCATGAGGGGTGAGCCGGGGACATCCCCACAGGGCAGGCAAGGCTTCCTTCAAATGGTTTTGGGTTTTGGCCAATTTTGCCTTGTAAGTCCCATACTAAGTATTGCAATGGAGGGAGCCAGCCTTAGGTTAAAAATAAATATCTTCGGTAATTAACAGGCATGGTTGGGAGACTCCTGAGCACCATTCATTTCTCAAAGCTTGAATTCCCAAATCAGGGCAGTTTTATCCAACTTGCTTTTAGTGGCACATCCACTTTGCTTTTCCAGGGGGGTTTGCTGCTGTTCACATCACAGTGACACAGAGGTATTTATGGTCTTAGATTTCTACTTATCTGATCCACCTCTGCCCTCCACAGTCCTGGTATGGTGCCAATACTGAAACACTTTTCCTCCCTCTGTTTGTGCCCCCCTAGAGGAGGTAAGATCCAAACACAACAAAAAACAGGTATATTTCCTAAAGAACTTGTGGAGCTGATTTTTTTTTCAGTTTCAGCAGCCTACAGCAGGGAAAACACAGTGGTATATCGTCCTTTGGACATGTTTTTTCAGAATAAAAATCCTTACAGTGTTTGATATGGTGGAATAAAGGATTGCTGTGACCATGTCACCACTGCTAAGGAAATTTCAAGTGGGACTCTGGCTGTTCTCCGAACTGCAGCCAGGCTCTGAGTTACTGTCCCACAGGAGCTTGCTGTTGGAAAATAACATAATTGACTCTGTCCCGTTTCCAGTTTCACAGAGAAACAAACTGTAAGAGCACACGGGGTACCAGGGCTGGCTGCTCCCGTGTTTTGGGAGCGTGATAAACGCAGTAATCAGCCCGGGAGTGCACAGAATGTCTTGGTGTGCTTTCCTCCCCTCCTGCCTGGGGGATGGCATCATCAGGGGCTGCTGCTGCCACGGCCCCACCAGGGACCTGGAGCTGCCACCGTGGAGGCACCGCTGCCCTGGGGAGCCACCACCCACCCCCCCGGCATCCCAGCATGGCTTTTAACCCAAATAGCTGACCTTCCATTAAAGATTACCTATTTTTACTGCTCCTCAGGATGGGAAGAAGAAAAGGCTGGGGCTTGCAGAGGCAGGCCAAGCCAAAATGTTGTTTATGGTGGGAATAGGGAAATTACTCAGGGCAAGTTTAATTTTTTTTGTGTGTGTGTAAATTAAGGTAGTCCCCAGTTAAGCCTGGACATTATTCCATTTGGTCTGCTGGTAACAAAGCAGGAAAGACCCTGGGGCCCAAGAACTACTGGATAATGCCATATCTGTGCTAGTAAGTCAAAAGTGCTCGAGACTTAGTTGTGAGCTCTCAGACCACAAACACAAAAGCTCCTGTGTCCATTAACCCCTCTAGGCTCTGAAATATGGCAGACACATGAAAATTATGCCTTGGGAGTGGATCCTGGCCTGTGCTAATCTGTTTGGGACACTGCTGGCTGGCGTGGGGCAGAAGGGCTGGGGGCTGTGCTGCTGAAGCTGCTGCCAGGGCCAGCCCCCAGGAACACACCCTGGCACCAGGGTTCTTGCACAGGCATTGATGCCTTAAGTTTTAGTTTTCATATATTTCAGATTCTGTACTGCCTAGGGGTGCAGTTGTGAGCCTCATATTAAGTGCTGATCAGCTCTCTTCACAGAGCAGGGAGACAAAACAAATCCTTTTCCTGCTGAAGACCAAGGACAACTTTCAGGCCCAAAAGCACAAACAGCAGTGGACCGAAGGGAGGAACAAGAAGGATGAGACCTCACAATCTGAAGCTGTAATTGGACAATTAAACCTCAATATGCAAATGGACCAAAACTTGTAAAAGTGTGAGACCTTGTGACCGTTTGTCCATTTTTGTGACCATTTTTAGTCCACCTTGGTGTAGTCCTGGCCAGGCCCTGTCCTGCCCAAGGTGTACCCTAGAGGCCTTCCAACAAATACCTACTTTATTCTCTAGCTCTGTCCAGCCTCTGTTCCAGGTCAGCTTTCCCAAGTCATCAATTTCTGGCGACCACAACAGGAGAGGGAGGCATCTGGAGAACCCCCCTGGACCAGAGGACTCCCAGCTCCTGTCCCCACTCCTGCCAGCACTCTGAGGGGAGGCTGTGGCCCAGGAAGTATCAGAGACCAAGAATACAAAGTTCCATGGACCTGACAGAGGCATGTGAGTAATTGAATAAAAGGGATATTATTTCCCAAGGCATCAGCATCGCCCCAGCAGATGAGCCAGGCTAATGTCCCCACCCTTGGTACCAGGGGCAAATGAGGCACAGAGAGATGGGGTGACCTAACAGAGGTCCTAAAAAGTCTGTGTCAGAGAAAGGACAGGTTCTTCATCACTCTGTCATTCTCATGGAGTCACTAAAAACTTCATTGACCTTCTCAAGATTTTCTTTTCAGAGAGGTACTGAATGTGCTTCCAGTTTGTGCTTCCTGAAGTCCACATTTTGGTACCTGCTGGCTCAGCACAGAGCAGAGTCAGGCTCTGAATCCTCCCTTTGCACCAACCCCACATCACCTTTCCTGGCAGTCTGTGGGCATTTGGGGCCAGCTGGGGGAGAAAGTCCATCCTCAGGCCAACACCCAGGAGATCACAACTTTCCTGTCTCGCATCTCCATTTGCAAAGCAGAGGTTGTCATCTTGCCTTGTTTGTAGGGCTGTGAGGAGTCAGATACAACAGTGATATGCATCATACAGGCCATATCTAGATTAACAGGTAATTGCTACAACCAGATTAGCAAGGCAGCAATAGGAGAGTACAAGGAGAACAAACAGGCTGGTGCTGTGGGCTCAAGATCTACTCCATGTGCAGTCCACAGTGGTTACTCCAGGTCAGATTTATTCCAGCCAGCTTCACTGAAAATTCACACCCTGCACACTGTCTGGGACTGGCTGAAGGACCAGCTACTCATTTATTACCTTACACTCCTAGGAGGGCTTGTGACAGGGTTTCTGGATCCATTTCCACTGAGGGGAAAAAAAAAAAAAAAAAGATAAAAAATATTAAATTGTGTGCATCAGAGCTGTTTGCAAACTGGATCACTCTGGAGTGTGGGAGGCCAAGCCAGAAGCTGCTACAAAACAGCATTACTGCTCTGAACCAAAATGCTCAGGCAGAGGCAGCCAGAAGCACCTCGGGCTTAATCCAGGATTCAGCAGAAAGATTCTCATTTATTGCAGCTCTCCCTGAGTCAGGCCCTGAGGGCTTGTCTGTACACAAAAATTAATCTGGATTAGAATGGAGGAGGAACTTAAGGGAAAGTAGCTCTTCTGGAATAACTTCACTTCATAGCAGACAAGCCTCTGGACGGTTTGGTTAGGAAGCCTTGTGTTACATCACATTTGGGATGATGAAATGCATCCTGAAGAGAACGTCCTTGTGGTATTTGGTCACAATAATGCAGAGAACACTTAAAAACACATCCATTTCCTGCAGGAGGAGAAACAGAGCTCCCTGCAGATCTGGAGTTCTTTCCAGGGCTGGCTTGCCAGAACAGCTCAAAGGGGTTTCATGGTTCCTCTGTTTCCATTCACTGAAGAAGAGCACAAAATCTCACGTGGCCAGCACAGCAGCTCCCCTGACAGCAGTGTGCAGGGACAGGTGGAGCATCAGCCCAAACATGTAGGTGGCTGTTACTTAAGACCTGTTCCACACACACTGGCTCACATAGAAGCACTTCAGAGAATCAGTTCTGAAATAATAAATCCTGCATAAGGGTGGCTCTACATGGATACAAATGCTGCCTCTAAGTGAGCCTGAATTAGACCCTCCTGTAGTGCAGGTGGGTCCTCCTTTCCAGCTGAAAATCACACATTAAGTTGAAAAAGATTAAATGGTTTTAAGTTGGACATCATTGGGCAGAACAATAAAAGCATAACCCCACAAAGGATCACCAGGCCTCCCTATCCCACTGCCCAGAGGACAGAAAGGCAGAAAATGTCTTGATAGGTGTGAACCTTCCTCCTGCACTGAAAAATTTTTTTCTTTCACGACTTTCTCTATTACCTGGCTGCTCTTGCACAGCTTTATTTCCAACCAGGTTTCAAAGGCCCAGTAAATATTTCTACCAATACACACCCACTCCCAAAGACTCTGTTTGCACTCAGCTCGAATTAATTGTTCATAAGCAACAGTCCATAGGCATGAAAGTTTCCACATATCATTTTTTAGCTCCCTTGCTATTTATTCTGTGAGGTGATAACATTGGTTTCTCTCTGGCTTTATCAGTCTTGCACAAGGACAAACGAGGAGCAAAAAAGGAACCTCCCTTCTCTCCCGTGGAGTGGAGCCTACAGTCAAGCAGCCAAGGCAGAGGAACAAGCCCTTGTCAGTCTGTATGCACAGCCTGGCTGGCAGAACACATTTTCCTTAACATGCCTAATCCCACAAGTATGTGGTGGCTTGCTCTGCAGAAACCTCAGCTTTTCAGGTGCTAGCAAATATGCATGTTCCATGTTACTTGATAGTTTGCTCACATCCCTGTCTCTTGGAGGGGAGCAATTGCTGACCCTCTCAGCTTTAACCTACTCTTTAACCAACCCCATGCAACACTGCAAGGAATAATAATGCACTTGTGATGATTTCTTTATATTTTTCTGCTGTAGATCCAGAAAATGAGACCTGAATTATTCTTTCCTGTTTGCTGTGACAGACATGCAGTCCTTGCTTCCCAGCAGAGTGACCTGTGTATGCTGAGCATTCCCACAGCTTCCTTGGAAGACTGGGAAGAGCTGGTGAAGTTGGGGTTTGATAATGGAGCTTGTCACAACCACAGAATAAAAAGTTATCATTACTTCCCGGGTCCAAACCCCCTCAGGGGTAGGGGGGAGTTGAATGAGAGCTCTCCCAGTAGGTGGGAAGGATTTTTCCCCCTTCTTAAAAGACTCTCTGAGGTTAAAAAAAAAAAAAAAGTGCTTATTCTGGGATGAGGTGGAAGAACCAAATTGCCACATTTTTGTAACCTACATGAAAGAGCTCACACAACTGCATCCCACTTTGCACAACAATCACCTGCCCTGTGCCAGACCAGCTTCATCCCCTGCACTGTCATTGTCTGCCGGGTCTCCCTCAGCCTCTCCCTGCAGCCTCCCTCATCTCCTTTTCTCCTGGAGCCGTTCCACTCTGTATAAACACCACTCATTGATGCAGCTGTTGGGAGACTTCCCACATCCCAGGGGAGTGCTCCAACCACAAAATTATCCTCACCCTTGCTCTCGTCCAGTGGGTATTTAATTATTCTTACAAAGTGAAGTAATTCCAACTGAAGAAAACAAGAGTCAGATGGGTCAGAGTACCCCATCATTATCACAGTAGGGAGCACTCTCCTAGGACATGAGATTTCCCAATCACACGCTGAAAACACGGGGGGAAGCTGGGAAGAGAAATGTTATTGTTTTCTCCTCCATTTTGTGAATAGTTCCTCAGAATTCATGAGAATAAGAGAGTCTGAGATAGATATTTATCTGTATGTGATGTTTCTGGAAATGCTGAAATGAAATGCTTCAACATTTCCAAATTATTTAAATTTTTTTTGCATTTAATCCAAAAACATTTGAGAATATGCATCATATTTGGCAAATGACCGTGGCCACCCTGAAACCACATTTTTAGCAAATAAATGATTCACTGAGTAAATTTAGCTCATCTTAAATGTCTATTTATATCTCGGGAACACACCCTGTCACTGTTGGGACTTCACCATGTTGAGTACTATCCAGAGCTCACAGCCAGACGTGCTCTACCACAAACAGCCTGAGAGGGAAAAATAAAGCCCTGCCTATTTGCTTTTTGCAACACCACAGATGTCAGCCTCTCTGTCTCAGAAGAGCTGTGCCCCATCCCATAAACCTACCCCAGATAGCTCACACCATTTTGGGACTGGCAAGCAGGGCATCATCTTGTCAATCTCCTGTCTGCCACCAGCACAGCAAAGCCATCCATCCTTTTTTTATTTCCCTTTCCCAGAAAAGAACCATCTCAGGAAAACCTTTGCCTTCCACTGGCAATATCCTGCGAATGCCGAATGGGTTAATCCCCTTTAACCGGCATCCCAGTAATGAAAGGTTTCGCTCTTTGTCACCTAATGGTCTTGTGTCTAAAATAGAAGCCGAGCTGCCTTCACTTGAAATGTTTTTAATCATTGTGGAATAAAAACCTAGCCTGGCTAGTGCCAACCAAAGAGATGTTTGTCTGCTCAGCAGATTTTATCAAAGCTTCCTTGATGTCTTTGCCTTTGTAATGCTAAGCACTTCACTGTTTGGCATATTTAAAGTAGGATGCGGTACATGTGAAGCATTTCACAGAGTGATGATGTATCGAGTGTGCTTTAGGAAGTAATGAAAGCAGCAGACTCATGATTTTTGAGCTTTTAATTACTTATTAAGTGGCATGACATAAAGGCTACGGGGGAGATTTTTTTTTTCAGCATCCAACTTATTGGCTTTGAAGTCGGTGCCTAAATACCCTTTGTGCCTTTGAAACTTTCCGTCTGCTCGCAGGGGAACGTGCTGCTGCTCTGGGCTTTGTTTCACGCTGACCACATTTGTTCGGGGGAGAGGAGCCGAGGGATGGGAGCCTGCTCACACACAGGTCCCTGCCTTTGCCATGGTGGATAAAGATGAGGGACAGGCTAAATGCGTGTCCTTTGACAAAGGATGTAGAGAGGGCCCTCAGCACAGAGCCTGGAGCAATGAGTTCTGACCTGGCCTCAAAAATGCCAGCACTACAGGGGGCAAATAACCATAGCAGCCCCCAGGGTGCTTTTAATGAGCTGAATCACAGCCCGAGTCCAGCTCTTCATCACTCACAAGCCACTGCCACAGCTGGTTTTAGCAGATGTCCCCTGTGACAGAAAGGGCCCGGCAAGGCTCAGTGGTTGGCCCTGCCACCATCTCCTGCAGGTCTGGTGTCACCGCTGTGACAAGAATGCCAAAGCTTTGGGAGCAATAAAGTCAGGAGAGGCCAGAAAGAAGAAAAGACCCTCAGATTCAGGTTTGGGGATTTGTGGGTACTCTAGGATTTTTTTTTTTAGCTTATTCTGAAAGGAAATATTTTCTTCCCACTTATTTTCCTGATAAACTAGAAGTCTGTGTTCTCATAGAGGTGTTTTCTGTGAGGATGGAGCCACATAAAATATTTTTTCATTGTAATGAAGATGAAATCAGATTCTTCCCTCGCCACCATCTGTACCAACACTCATTGTGTCCCAGGATGTCCTAGTGAGCAGGGATCCCTTTGTTCAGTCAGCAGGTGAGCCAGCAGTGAGAACACCTCTTTTTCACAAGTCCCACTGATTGTAAGAATCCCTCATGGACCATGAATCCAAGATGCTCACTCTGGCTCCAGTGGCTGCTAAATTCCTGGGGGTCATGTCAAAGCTGGAGCCAAATACAAGGGGAGAAATTCACCCTGCCTAAGGCACCCTCTCATCCTCTGGTCTATGAAAAAGAGGTGTCATTCTGACATCTTGAATCAGTATCAAATGCTCCTTTCAAAGAGAAAGAAAACAGCAAAAATAAAGAAGAAAAAGAAGGGGCTGCTGCTGAAAATCTGCCCTCTCCACTGATGGAGAAATGCAGTGCCAAAAGTGCAATATGTGTATTTTTATCCTCACTGAAGGAAAAAGCAAAGCCACAACTTCCCATGTTCAGTAAGTGACCAACACAAACATACAAGGGCTCAAGTGCATTTCTACCCCCTGGAAAAGTTTTCTTTAATTAGGACAGACACAGTGCTCAGGCAAAGCAACATCAATGTCCAGGCACACAATTTGATTAACCCACTTCTTACAATCTTTTCTACTTGTTCAGATATTCCAGAGAGAGGGAAAAAAAAAAAAAAAAGAAAAGAGTGGGAAAGACTAAAATCCACTACGTTTCTAACAGTTGGGATTTTTTCTTTCTATCATTTTTTCTCCAAAGAATGACAAATACCAGCGTGATGCTTTTTTAATTTTCTGAGTCTGCAACACGTTGCCTCTAACTGGATTTTTCTCAGTACTGGTCAGATCTACACAGGGTCATCTGGGCAGGCAGCTGCAGGGGGATTTGGTTAAGGAGTGGAATGACTCAGGCTGCTTCCCAGTATCACAATCAGGATGTGAAAGGGTTGTGTCCTGGTATTTCCCTGAAGTTTTATTAGGTCATATTATATAGAAAATGTACTGCATAAAACAATAATTATTAAAAAAAAAATTCCTGCAGTCTCTATTGCTTATGATAGATTAATTTGCAGGTCTATTTTGGGTATAATTATTTTGCATTTATTACTGCAGGTCCAATAAAGAACAGAGGTGAATGCTGCCAAAAAAAAAAAAAAAAGGCAAAGGGCTGAATATTAACATCTTCATTTTACTACTGAGAACTAAACATCAAAGGGACTAAGGGCCATGTAAAAAAAAAACAATTTAAGTTCAGGGCAAAGAGCCTGAAGAGTCCATTTAGCAGAAACCCAAGTCTGAAGGTGCTGTGAGCATTTCACTTTTAGTTTTGCAGCATTTTCTGAGACCCAGGGTTGCCCCTGGACACAGTCAGCTGAAAGTGGCCTAGGGTTTAGGTCATGATGAGCTCTTCAGCATCCAGAAATGAGCCATTCCTCTGACTAATTCCCCAGTGGGATCCCACCCCCTCAGTGCTCCACACACACGGTCAGCCTGCCCACAAAACAGGGCACTGATATCCCTAAAATCTTCCTGTGGCACAAAACTGGAAATCCCTGGAGGTGAAAAGTGGGTGTTTGGTGTTCTCCACAGCCTGAGGACAGCCTCAGCCCTCTCCACCCCACCAGTGTCCCTTCACAGCAGCTCAGCAGGCTGGTCTAGGGGGGACACTGCACACCCAACTTCTGAACCTGGCATGTTGCATATTAAACAAGTCAATTAGGTGCAAAGGAGAAAAGAAGTGGTGGGTGTTTGCCATTTTCACCAGATCTTGAGGGACTTGTGGGAGAGCTTCATTTTAACAGGAGTTTTGGGATCTCTCCAGATGTTTCTCTAAAGATTAGGTACAACTAGGGCTTATGTTGGGATATGGAAGATCCTTGATCAAACTGAGCCCCAAACAGCTTCACTTCTTGTCATAAGTTAGTGGCACACGAGGGACTGAAACTCACAGCTAATGTGAGGGTATTTCTGCAAATTTGAATCAGGAATTTGCCCTCCTTCACTTGTTGCCCATCAACATCCCTTTTCTAAGGCTCCATTGTAGCACAGAGCTTGTTCTCTCACCTGGGACTTTCTTAATAATATTTATGTAGTGGTTTACTCGTTGCTGAGGGAAGAGAAGTGAGAATTTCCCCCAAAGGGCCTGAAGGAGAAGTTGGCCTGGAGGGGTTGGTGTCATGGTCATGCCTGTCACACTGCAGGTCACGATGGGAGAGGTGAAAACCACCCAAGGTGGTGACACGAGCTGACCTTGCTGGAAGTGAGCAGGGGCAGTGGGAAAAGTTGCAAGTGGCTTTACCACACCCTCTATTTCACCTTCATAAGGAGCAGCTCAAAACCACCCCAGGAAAGCCAGGAGAGGAGCTGAATTTTTCTCTCATTCTCAAAATCTGAAGTGCTTATGTTTCCTTTAATGCACACAAGCAATTCACACTGTGAGGATGTACCACAAAACACTTTGGGCCCAAATTGTATCCCAGCCATGCCCACTTTTCATCCATGGTAGCTCACCAGGAGTCACTCCAGATCAGCATCAGTGTAGCTAAAAGCAGGATCTGATCTTTCATCCCTTCCAAGGCAATAAGATATGAACAAAGATGGTTTAGACACTGATGAGGTATTTTTTCACTCACTTCTCTTACACCAATACAGAGGCTGAGGGGTCATCTATAAAAGAATTTAATTATGTTTATTAGAACAATATATGGTTTAGTGGGTGTCAGCTGGGAGCAGCTCCTCAGTCAGGCCAACTGCACATGTTGAATGAGCATAAATGAGCATAAATGAGTGAGATTGCTTGGTGTTACCCACTGAAGGAGCCTGGAGCTCAGCAGCAGCTTTCTCTGCTCCAGTCCCCTGCCTTCAAACTGGAAAACCAAGAGTGTGCAGCCTACACGTGTGGGAGAGCATGTGCAGGAGGGAAGGTGAACCTGGCATGGCCTTCACTGGGTATTTAAAGAGCTGCAGCGACTCCAGAGTAGTTTCCCATGTGGATACACACATATGTTCACACTCCCACTTACTTCAGTGTTCCTGAAATGAGAGCATATTCTTTTCCTTTTGAGCTGGCTTCTCTTTAGCGGCATTTGAAACTGAGCTGTAAGGAAGGGACTACGATTCCATAGAAATAGTCTGATGCCCAAATGCTTCCTTTAGATGGCTGTATCCAGGCAGCATCATCCCAACTAGTCACCCCCACCTGACTAGCTGCTGAACACCAGCCCACTGAGGTCTCAAGAACAATTCCTGTCCTCCTACAACAGATGACTAAAATATGGCAGAGGAACTGTACCCCAAAGTGCCCATTCCTCTCCACTGACCATGAGGGTGTGTTTGCACAGATGATTCACAACAAAAATGCCCATGCAGGAAGAGATGATGCACAGATGCACGGGGTCTCTCAGAAGAGCCTGAGACATGGGCTCTGCCTTCCCTGACAGATAGTTTGTGTTGTTACCCACCTCAAAATCACAGAATCACAAACTGGTTTGGAAAGGACTTTAAAGACCATCTTATTCCAACCCCCCTGTTGTGGGCAGTGATTCCCTTCCACTAGAGCAGGTTGCTCAAAGCCCTGTCTAGCCTGATCTTGAACGTGCCCTGTTGGACCTAAAATACATGAAAGCCTTCACCAGTCCTATTCAGCCCTATTTTGTGTTCACTTACATCACTGCTGTCTAACTCTCCAAGCAGACAAGCTTTGCACAGGGTTCAGTATCCACAAAAATCTTCCTCTGAGGAACATTCATTATTTTTTCTTCGATAAAGACAATTTATAAAAAGGATTCAGATGAGTCAGGATCTGGAAGTTCCCCTCAGTCCATGTGCACATCCAGCCAAAGGATCCACAGTTCACACGAGCAGCACCCGGAGATAAGATTACGCAGTGTGGGCGAGCATCTGTAATCCTGCACTCTGACCCACAAAGAGGGTATCTTTTATTATCCCATCTCGAGGCTTTCAGCTTCAATGGGCTGTGGTTTGTACATCCAAAGGTTTCTGCCCTGATTTTCCTGACCGTAGCCAGGGGCTGATGGGGCAGAGGTAAGACTTTGAGGGATTTTTTTTACGAGGGTTTAGAGTGATAGGATAAGAGGGAATGGCTATAAATGAAAAGAGAGGAGATTTAGATTAGATATTAGGAAGAAATCCTTTACTGTGAAGGGAGTGAGGCCCTGGCACATGTTGTCCAGAGAAGCTGTGGCTGCCCCTGGATCCCTGGAAGTGTCCAAGGCCAGGTTGGACAGGACTGGGAGCAACCTGGGATAGTGGAAGGTGTCCCTGCCTATGGCAGGGGGTGGGACTGGGTGATCTTTAATGTCCCTTCCAATACAAACCATTCCATAATTCCACATTCTTTTAAGGCTTCTCCCCTCAGGATGCATGTCTGCACCTGGGGTGGGACCCTGTGCAGCTCAGTTTGCAGGATCAGATATTTGCAGACAACTAATTCAGCAGCATCTGAGAACTATTAAATCAATATTTAGGTGACAGCTTTTAAAGAAAGCTTTCTGAGTGCCCCATGGACATTAAGGAAACCTCACTCTCTGTGCAGGCTTAGTGAGAGCCCAGAGAGTAACTCCAGAGCAGGTGAGGAGGCAGCAGGACAGGGCCAAGCCTCCTGCCTCCTACCCCGTGCTGCTAACCACAGAGCATCCCCTCCCCTTTGTCAGGAAGGCTAATCCTGTAATGTGACTCTTGAGCAACGCTTAGGAGCCTAAATAGAACTTCATTCCAAAATAGCTCGTATGAAAATGAAGATAAGGCTCAACAAGTTGTAACAGATGCCTGTTAATTAGTCACTGTAAGGCACTTTCAAATGTGAGCTGTGTTTGGTGCACCAGCCATCCACAGAGGCTGCTGTCCCCTCTCTTCTCCAGGCTTGAGTAAGGAGAAGGGATCAGCCTGGACACCCTCATGTCCCTCAGATTCCCAGTCTGGATGCAGCAAGGAGATCCCTGCCTGCTCTCTGACACTGGGCTCAGCCCAGCATTAAAAAGGCAGGATTTGGGTTTCACACTTGCACACAAATCCCAGCATCAGACAGTCCTATGGGTGTAGGGCAACCTCGGGAAAAACCAGCCAGGACTTATGTGCCCTTATATAAGCACAGACAACACACACTGGTATCATTTTATTACTTTTGTCTTGATACTTGCATTTTATCTTCATTTATATCTCATATTTCTGAACCCAGCAGTAAACAGTTTCTCCCTCTTTCATAACCCTTAATGATACAGGTTCCTTTTTTCCCAACTCTTTCAGATTACCATTTAAATTAACTATATAAATCAGGCCCTGGCCTCTATTACACGGGAAAACAATTGGGTTCTGTTTAACTTTGGAATCTGCAGTGTTTATAGATAGACAACCCCGAAGGTAAGTTACTAAACTAGTTTCTAGTTGCATTGATCTGTTGCCAGAATACATAAATTATTAACTGAGAAGTAACTCCAGAGAGTGTTGTGTATTTAAGTTCATATTTGGTAGGGCTGGGGATATGTGGCTTGGCCATAAGTAGACACTAAGAATATTAATCACTTTCGAGTAGAATTCTATATTTTAATTGCCGAGAGGAGACTTCTTTCTTTCAGTGTCTGAGTAAGAAACCTTTCCCTTGCTTAATTTAAGTTACCGCAGTGCAATCCTATGGGAAAACTCCCACTGATTTCCCTGGGGACTCCAGAGTTGAGTCCATGGGAGTTTGACCCCTTATTTTGGTTGATGAGAGTGCCCAGATCCCTCTGCCACCTAAATCTATCTCCCTTGAACTCCAGCTACTCAAAATTTAGTGTTCTGTCACTGGAGCGCTACGTGGGGAGTGAGATAATAGTGTTTTCCTCCCAAAGTGACACGAGGCACTCAAAATACTTGACAGTGCCAAGGTCTGGGTGAAGAACACTCTTTTCTGCTCTTTCATGCTAACCAGGTGGCTGACCCGAGGTTAGCTGTCCTTCAAAGCGCGGAGGGTCACAGAAAAATTTGAATTAATTCACTGGCTGCCTTTTGGAGGACTGAGACAAGTCTTTTCTTGAAAATTAGGGGATGTCACTGGGGCACAGGATGTGCCCATCAAGAAGCATGAGCCTAGAAAACACATTTGCTCTTGATCTTCCAATTCTCTTTAATTTCTGAGGTGTGGAACTTGGATCCTCTGGAGGTTAACAGGACAATATGTGGCACCCTGGCTGCTCCGTGGGGCCAGCCTGGCTGCAGAGCACGGGGCTGTGAGGAATGCAAGCTGTCTGCATGCCACTCACCCCTGGGTGGATTCAGCACTAATTCCAACTGGCCTCTCCCACCCCCTTGGAATAAATTCCTCCCCAGCTGAACTGCACTGCGGCCAGCAGCTCAGAGAAAAGGGAGGTGACAGCCTGAGCAGCCTTGGTCCCAGCTGGGCAGGTATCAGTCCATGCTTGGCCTCATCCTTGAAAATCAGGGAAATTAAACTTTGTCTCCACAGCATGGGGTGTCAACCCACTTTCCACACAACAGGGAGAAATCCAAGTGTGATGAATGTCACCAGAAAGAAATTGTCTTGCAGGAGCAGCCCAGAGCCTTGAGGTGCCCCATCTCTGCTTGCAGCAGCTCCATCCCAGAGCAGCTCAGGGAACAGCAGGAGAGACATTTGCATGGGCAGCAAGTCAGAATTAAGCAGCCACATCTTGTCCAGTCACCTACGTACAGCATCCCTGCTGTGAGAGAAGGGTGTTCACCTTTTCTATAATCTTCACCCACGCCAGAAGAAAAGCACCTTTTTGGCTGTACAGGTGCCACAAATATTTTTTGCAAAGCCCTGTGATTCTTTTCAGTTCAGTGTAAGCTTTAAACTCACTAGGACTTGGGATTTTTTTCTGCTTCAAAACTGAGGGGCTGAAGGATGAAACCCACTGCCTTTGTTTGCACAGCACCTGAAGTTCTGAGGTTCTTCCTCATGTCTGGATCCTCCTGCCTCTGGTGCTGTCACTGAGCAGTGGGGAGGTGAGGTGTGGATTTGAAGTGGATTTAAGCACTTAAATAATTTTAAACAAAAAGGATGGACAGATTTGCAAGCTAAGAAGTCCACAGAAATTCAAGTAAGGGAGCCTAGTTATCTAAAGATGTGTGACAGCTCTCAGGCAAACTTTTCCTCACCAATAGCAAGACTGGCAAATGTTGTGGAACTGAGTACAATTTTGGATGCCCTGGTCATTTTATGTCTTCTCATAGTTCCTTCTCCAGGGAGGCCCAGTCTTCTGAGGTGTAGCTTCTCTCTCTTAATTAGAGATTAAAAAAAAAAAAAAAGTCTTTCTTGTATTAGGCATCTGTGGTTGCTAGAAATGAAAATAAAATTGGCCCTGCACATTTAAGAAATTCAAAGATTTGCCTTTGCAACTCTCAAAGGCTCACAAATTTGATCTGGACATTTTTATTATGTAATGGTGTGGGTGACATCTGGACTGAAGTACTCTGCCAGGGTTTTGTGTTTTAGTTCTATTCCTCAGCAACGGCACCAGGGTAAAGTGGAAAGTTTTGTGGTCACAATTCTGAGTATGTAGTTGTAGTTGGTAGACACCCCCTTTGTGACCTTCTGCAAATCACTTTATCCCTCTGCAGAAGTTCTCCCCAAGAAAACAAGGGGAAAAAAGCCTTTCCCTGCACCAGAAACAGCTTCTGAAGATGCTCTCAGAGTGTGAGAAGTTTGGAAGCCATCGAGATGGGGAATGGTTCAAGTTTCAGATCCACTTGCTGTGACTGAGGTGGAGATGCGAAGGTTGAGGCAGCTGTGAAGCTGGACACAAAGCTGAGACAGAAAACCTGAATATTGGGACAATTTCTGTATTGATCCTCCAGTTTGTCTCCCTGAAGTGCAGCAGCAGAATTGTGGTTAAGCACCATATCCAGAGAGCTTTTGAGGTAGTGAGCAGTGATCTCCAGAGATAAGGAGCAAGGCAAACACTCTGCTCTGTGAACTGCCTCTGCAGACAACTATTCTCTGCCTCATAAGCTATTAATTACCAGATGTTCAATTTATTTATTTTTCCTGAAAAGAATTCTGACAGCATAGAGTCTTTAGAAAAGAATGTAGGAAAAAAAAAAAAAAAGACTACTTGTTTAAAAATTCCTCTTCTCCCTCCAGTTTTTTAAATGCTACTGGGTTGCTGAGCTGTGAAATATGATGTCTTTTAAAGAGTTCCAAGATTTTTGCCCAGAAGGAAGAAAACACTGTTCAGGTTTGTCTCTTGAGGATTTAACGATCACATCATAAATTTCTCTGGAGAAATGGAATAGCAGTCAGTGGGTAATATCCCATCTAATGCTGTTTCCCCCTCTTTTCATTCTCAAAGGCCCGGCCTCTCTCTTCAGACCTCTGGGATTTGCTGCATAATGGGAGGATGCAGAGACACAAGGGTGATGTGCCCTTCACAAACCAGTTTGACACACTCAGATATTGTTCCTGCTCCAGCTTAAATCTTCCTGCTTGATCTAAACCCCTCCATGCCCTAAAAAAATCCCCACTGTTCAGTGTCCTCAAAAGCCAGAGCAACTGAAATCAGGGAATTTTTCTATATAGCTGGTGTATGATTGTCCAAACATCTGTGCTTCTGCATGCCAGCACCCTTCAGAGGGATTCATCTTTTACTATAAGGACACAGATACTGGAGAATAATGATTTCCATTTTCTCCATCATCTCTGCAAAGCATGTGAAACCAGCCTGACTCTTTGCTCAGAAAAGCCCGCATGGAAGCCTGTGAAAGAATGAGACAAAGGAGCAAAAAGCTGATTTTTTTTTAAACATCAGCCACCAGCCATGGAATCAGAGACTCACAGAATATCCTGAGCTGGCAGGAACACACAAGGATTGTTGAGTCCAACTCCTGGCCCTGCACAGGGCAGCCCTAAGAATCCCATCACCTGAGTTCAGCTGCTCAGCTTCATTCCTGGACACAGGCAGAGCTACAACAATCCTTTTTGGATGTTGTATTTTTTGGCTTTTTTTTTTTCCCAGAGTCACATGTAGACCAAAGGGAAAGTCCATGTTTGGGGTAGAAATACTTGTCAGGCTATGGCCAAAATCAGTGCTTTAGTGTTGTCCTCCACACTTTCTCCACCTAAACCCTTCTTTACCATCTTTAAGCTTAAAGCTCCTAGTTCTGGTGTTGGCTTTTCTGGGAGCCATGAGTCTTTAACCACCCTGCACCCAATTTTCATCATAAATACTATAAGGAGGAAGGATTTATTATTTGCAAGAACATTGGTGCCCTTGGGCTGAGGTCTCTCCCAACCTCAGGATTTATGCATTTTACTATTTCCTAACCACCAGCAGCTTGTGACTCTCAGCCCTTTGTTTCCCAGGCACCTTCAATGAAAAAAAGCACAAGACTCCTTTGTTATCTGGTTCCTGCCTTGCAGCAGAAGTCAGATTTCAAGCTATGCCCTGCTTGATCCCACAGTATTTTTAGGTCACATCTTACCCTATTTGCTCATCTTTTTCCTGGACAGGGGTTATTTCCATATGTGAACAGGCTGACCTGGCCACTCACAGCAGCTGCATTAGAGAACACCATGGAGAAGGTGAAAATGTTTGAAATGAATGTTTGAAACCCCAGCCTGAGATGGGTGGAATCCCCTCCTATCCCCATCACCCACTCTTACTCCTCTGAGTAACCCATTTGTGCACAGGGGCACACTGACCTTGAGGGACTTGTTCAGTGTCAGGGTGGGACACCAAGCCTTGGATGTTGTCTCCTGACCACTGGCTCTGACCACACCTTAACACAAAAAAACACAAAAGACACTTTACAGTGCACCTGGAGATGGGCCTAAGCCACAGATTCAAATGTGAATGAAGACAGAAGGCGTTTGGCTCCAGGGTTTTGGTTCTAGTCCTTAAATAACCAATTTAATTTACAGCACACCTGGCCCAGAGGAGCTTGTAAGAAGGAATGGAAATCCTCTACCAGAAGTTATGGATTTCATTTGCAAATATATGCAGGAGAGTCCTACAGCCTCTGCCATGAAAACATTGGGCCAAATCATCAGCCTTGTCATTTAAATCACTGCTGCAACACACTTTCACTTGACATTGGCACACAGCATCTCCACACACCTACATAACTGTTTTATAAAATGCTCAGCCTGGCAGGATGCAATCCCAAAGGATAAATTAATAATGAGCCACATATACAGACATGCAATACTCGGAATTGCATAACAGCTCCAGAGATGAACAATCCATATCAAGTTGGGAAAAACTACTCTGTTTCAGATCCCCTGTCAATGGGCACATTCCTACTTTGTGCTGCCAATATTTGCTGGATTTAGTGTGGCACAGATAAGATGTGACTCATGGTAAAACAGGCAAACCCTGCCCAAACTAGAAGCATCTCATTTAGTGTGTTGAAAAGGCACCAAATTAGCTATTTCCTCCACATTTGCATTTTTTTTTTTGCTTGAAACATGCTTCAAGGTGTCTTCCCTCTCATAATCTTCTGATTTATTAATCTTCATGGCATGGACATAATTATTTTCATGGTTCTGCCATGGCTCCTGCAGGCAATAAGCATCACCATGTCTAAACAATTATATCACCTTCTTCTCTTGCTTCCTCTGTAGCCTCCCAAAGCCAGTGCTCTCCTTCTTTTGGCAAAGCCTGGTTTCCTCCTTTCTGCTCCCAACCCACCTGAAAGGAAAGGGATTAAAATGGAGACAGGAGGAGAGACGGGATGGCTGCGAAGTTCCCACAAAGTGGAGGCTGCTTCCAGCCAGGGCTTCACCTTGGCACCCTCCAGACTCAAGGGTGGAAAGGCAGGAACAGCCAAAAGCAGCTTCAGTCTCCTCTGTCAGGGCAAGGAGGGTGATTGTAGGAGGTCTGGAGAGAGACAAGGCTCTAGCCAAGGGATTCAGAGTCGGTCAGGGCTTTTCTGCAAAGGGAGTTTTAGGTGCTGCCAGGAGAAAAAGCCCCACACCCCCATGGCCTCACAGTGTGAACATTTTCCTGGAGGCACCCTGCAGGCTTCTTTCTTCAGGGGTCTCTGGCTGAGGTGCTGGGAGCTGAAGTGATCTCAGGAACTACCTGAGGGGCAGGGACACAGGTGAGGTCCCCTCACTCTTTGCACCCATCTGACTCCATGGACAGATCCTCCTCCTTTTGCTGGACTGGCCTTTCAGCCTTGACACCACAGTGCTGGCAGGGTCTCCAAATGGTCTCTATCAACAAACCTCAGCCCTGTTCTTAATCGATTTTATGACATTTTCTGTCCTGGGGCAGAGCCATGGGTTTGACTCAAGGTGGATGTCAGGTCCCCTGTGTTTCTCCAGCACTTGGGGATGAGTTTGGTTGAAAATTTCAACCTATCAATGATTGCTTGGAAAAGCTAGCCTGTGCCTGCTAGCAAGCAGATTGTTTCAGAGCCCTGTTTTGTGAGTGTCTCCTGCCTGGACCTGCTGGACAAGGGAAAACAAGAGCCCAAGCTCACTTGGGCTCCTTGTGCTTGGTCCCAAATAGAAATCAGACCAAGAAACGAATGCACAGTGATGCCTGTACCCAGAACACCCCAAAATCACACACATTGAGTAATCAGACCTCTCTTTACCACTGAGAAAAAAAAAAAATTCCCATCTTGGCTGGAAGCCGAGTGGCAGCATTGCAGCCGGGCGCTGCTGATGCCAAATGAGCCGGGTTCCTGGCTGGCAAGAGCATTCCCATCCAGAAAGCCAAACTTGCACCCCAAATCAGAGCAGCCGTGCAGGCAGCAAAGCAGGGGGCTGTGATCCCACTTAGCACACGGCAAACCTGAGCTATTCTAGTGGATTCTCTCCAAGCTCCTGCCGGTAAAACTAAAATCATAATCTGGCCTGCAGTCATTGCTTGGTTCCAGGGCCATGGAAATATTTTCTGCTTGCTGCTGGGTGAGCTCTCCTCACTGTGCCTGTTGTTGGGATTTTTTTTTTTTTTGCCCTTCACAGCCGTTCTCAGGAGAAGATTGTAGATATAAAAGAGAAAAAAAAAAATTAGAGCAATTACAAAAATAAAGCTGGCTCTTCTCTGCGATTTTTATCGCAGGCAGACAGCAAACCCACACAGCTGGGTGCTGGTGTCTGCCCAGCTTGGGAAGAGGAGGGAAGGGCTGCTCTGGGAGAGGTGCCTACCTGTGCTGGCTGACAAGGGGAGCACAGGGCAGGAGGGCTCCTGTGGTGGCTGCTGACATAGCTCCCACCCAACCCTGCTCCATCCTGTGCCAGCTGGATGGAGCCACCCTCAGGACCCAGGGATGGAGCTGCTCAATGGGGTGGACAGTGGGAGGTGTGTGGTCCTTTGTTGGATCCCTGGTCACTGAGAATTTTAGACTTTCTGTGCTGACAGGCACTGGCCCCCAAGAAAACACTGCATTCGACCTGAGGCCTTCCAAAATTGAATGATAGAACTGGGATTATGGGTGTGTAGTTTGAATAGAAGTGTGTAATATCACATGGTGGAAAACTTAGAGTTTAAGGTTTTAGAATATAGTAATATATATAAAGCAAGATGGAGGATTTAGGGCAGAGGCCAGTTCTTCTTTTTCACCTTCTTCTCCATGGGTCTGGGTGGTATTTTGTGATTGGATAGAAAAGTCTGCATTGCAGGCCATGGGTGGTTGGTTATTGGGTTAACAATAAAAATAATTTAGGTGTCACTTCTTAATTGGCCAGTTTATCCTTAAAAGGCCTTGTAGAGAGAGAGATAGGGCTCCATTTTTAGTTTGTTAGCTAGAAGTGCTGTAGAACTCATGGTTTGTGAGGCTGGAATATAGATAAGAACTAATGAACAACTGAGTCTGAACATGAAATACCACCTCACACATTTAATCCTGACCCTGGCAAAAAGAAGATAAAACGCAACAGTCCTTGCCCAGCATGCAAAGCTCTGCTGACCCTGTGGACATTTCTCTTCAGAAAGAGAGGTAATGGCCTCAAACTGCACCAGGGGAGGTTCAAGTTGAACATGAGGAAGAATTTCTTCACTGAAAGGGTTGTCAAGCACTTGAACAAGCTCCCAAGGAAGTGGTGGATTCAGCATCCCTGGAAGTGTGCAAGAAATGAATGGACATGGCACTTGGTGCTATGGTTTGATTTGGCCAAAGGTTTGACTCAGTGATGTCTGAGGTATTTTCCAACTTTAATGATTCTCTAATTCTGCAGTGTTTGAGTGCACAGATTGCCTGGTGCCAGCATCTTCATTCCTTGAACTGTCTTTCCTACTATCTCCCAGTGCTGTGCCTTCACAGTGCCAAAGTTGCAGCTTTAGTGCAGGTAAAACCTGCCCTGAGGGTTTTCCATCAGCATTCAGCCCTGTCCAGGCTCAAAACACACCAAGGCTTACTGTCACTGATGTGAGGGATCAGGGATCAGATCAGATCCGAGGGATCCCAGCCCCTCTTCCTGCTCCTCTGAGCTGGAGGGGTCAGACCCACACCCAGTGCAGACTCCAGGAATAAAGCTGGCTCTGCTTCACCTTGTGGCAGGCTGTTCCCTCTCCTCCTGGCACCTGACAGCCCTATTAGTGGCAAATGTCCTCGTTGTCCTTGGTGCCAGACAAATGTGCCCTTGGGCACCATTTGGGAAAGTGGATCCAGGGCCACCTACTCCAGAGGCTTTCTCCTGGTGATTTTGCTGGCACAGTGTGCACTCAGACAGGTCAGGTAGCTGTACAGCTGTCCCCAAAGCCTGTCTAAGTGCAATGGTTTGCACATGGGTTGGGATTCTTGACAGGGAAATGAGTTTCCATGACATTAGCCAACAAACCTAGAGCAAATTGCATCCCTTCCTGCTATGCTTATTCTTCAGGCTGAAGGAAACTTCTGAGGGCAAATGCAGAGGAAGACACAGAGTGATAGTCAACTCTGCAACGTGCTGCTCTAGAGAGGGATGAGAAATAATCCCATGTATAAATGACCCCTGTCAGTGCCCCCAGTTCTCGCTGTCCCTGTGTGACTTTGCTGAGACAGGAGACCGAGGGTCCCTCAACAGCAGCAGCTCAACACAATTTGCAGAGCAGGGAAGCACTTGAGAAAGAGTTTGGGAAGAACAAAAACCCAGTTGGAAATTTCACTACCAATATTTATGACGCAGAGCCAAAGGCTCTCACCAGGATTTGGTAAGACAAAGTCCTGTAGTCTCCCTCATGAGGGCACTGGGGACCTCAGCTGGTTCCTCTCCCAAAGTGTGACGCCAGGCGTCTTGCACGATTCCCAATTCCCACGTCTTTCCTCATGTTTGCAGAGAGTTGCAAAATTTCCCCTTCCACCGTCATCCCAAGGAGGGTGGACACTAGCTCTGTTCCCAGCCCCAGGGTCAAATTGCTCAGCCTTTGAAGATATTTCCTGGGAGTCCTTGAGCCTGAGTTTCTTGGCCTCTTTGAAGTTTCCCCTTGATGTTAGTGCATCTCTGGGTGACTCAGTTCCCTCCCTCCCCAAGTGAGATCAGATCTTGTTTGCCAGCTTTGTCTCATATCCCCCTGCTCAGATATGTGGTCTTGGGCCACTGAGTGCAAGGGCTCTGAATTTATGGTGGACTCTGCATGCACCAGCATCACCTTGTTGCTTCTTATGGGTAGGACATTTCCCTGGTACAGGGGTCTCTGAGGCACCCTTGCTTTCTGGAGATGAAATTCTACAGCCCAGCTTCATAGGTCCAAGGACTCACACCAACCCTGAAAACCTTCATTTGCTCCCAGTGCTGTGTGGGACTGAAATGAGGATGAGAGAGCCAAAACACCTCTCCTAGAGTCATGAGGAAAATCCCTTTGACCCTTTTATTCCTCCTCCAGGAATGACTCCTTTGTTTACTTCTTTCCTGGAGAACTTTTCCAGCTGCAGTTGTCTCCTGAGGGCTGTTGTGGTCACCTTCAAGAGCAGGAATCAGCCTTAAGCTCCTCATACTGCCCAAGGCTGGCATGAGCTGCACGTTGGGTTCTGATGTCCACCCTGCAGCCAGTGAGCATGCAGAGCTCACAGCCACACAGAGCCAGGTCTAAGGGGAGTTGCCCTTATCTGACATCCATTGATTTAGGCCTTTAACGTGGGAAGGAATTTGCTGCAGGTCAAAGGAAGCCAATGGATAATTCCACAATCCTCATCGCATCCCAGTCTTGCAGCATCAGCCTCTCAGGCATGTTTTTCACCAATGCAGATATTTGTGCACATCTGGATGAGGAAACCAGTCCCTCAATTAAGTCTCCTTACACTCACTGACCCCTGAAACCTGGAATGTTTTTTGGAAAAAGCAAGGATTTAAGTGCTAACAGACAGAGGGCAGAAAGCAGAGCCCATCCCTAGCTCTGCTGGCACTGCTGGAATCAAGTGCCATGGACTGAGAAGGATGAGATGGGGAATCCCAAGATAAACAGGCTCATTTTAGTGCTGGTATCCCAAGCCAGCAGTGACTCTGCTCCCACATGAGAGTAACCTTCCCTGAGCTGGGGAGCTGGACTGCTTGTGGAGCTACAACAAAGGATTCCAACATGTTTCCTCTTGGAACAGGATGAAGCGAACCGTCCGCAACCCCATCCAGTGGGCAGGTTGTCATCCCCCCTCTCCCTGCCTCCTTCCAGAGAAGCAGCTCTGCTTCTCATCCACATCCACATCCACATCCACCCTCCCCTTTGAAAGCCAAGCTTCCTGCTCTGGGCTGTTTCTGACCGCCAGAGCCAGGCTGCCAAATGCCCAAGCATGAGCTGGCCAAGGTGGGCTGGTGGGGCAGGACAAGTACCTGGGGTGCTGGGGGCTCATTGGAACAAGGCAAGATCACAGGATCATAGAATGGTTTGGGTAGCAAAGGACTTTAAAGATCATCTGTTTCCAGCTCTCAAGGTGCTTTCCTGGTCAGCCGTGTCCAAGAACGCAAAGTTGTCCCACCCCCGTCCCAAGGCAAACAAGGAATTGCCATTTTCTGGCCCTCATTTTCAGATGTTCTGGTGTTTCTGCATGTGCATTTACTCCCTCCTATTCACACGGATGTATAACCAGGCAGCAGCTGTAATGTAATACCAGAGTCCTGTATATAACTCTGAAAACACCACTGGAGCAGCCCTATTATCGTGAGACCAATCTGAGCAGGAAATATTATCATTACCAGGGGGCATTATTTTTTCCAATCACACTTCATATCAGTTGTCATCAAACCCTGTGTTTTATATAGTGTTACAATAGCCACAGTTGCCATGAATTGTCTCTGGATGGACTGTAAGTATTAAAAACAAAATAAGAAGCATATGTTGGAATGTCTGAAACTAGCAGACAAAACTCAGGGCTTTGACGACGCTACGGGTTTTTTGGAAGGAGCCAGATTTTAGCAATAACATTCCACTTTTGTGAGTCTACCCACCAGCATCTAACCTGCCCTATAACATCTCACTCGAGTTTACAATTTCCTTCACCTCCTGTTCCTCTCTAATGTAAACTCTCTGGCTTTTCTCGAACGTGTGGCTTGGAAGAGGAACAGCTCCAGCCTCCCAGGTGCCAACTGGAAATCTTCCTTCACAGTGGACAAGCAAGAAAAAAATGTTCAATCTAAGGAAAGTGCTCATCCATAGCTCATTTTCCTCACCCCCCTGCTCCTGTTCTAGCTGTAGCAAAATGTCAGAGGCATGATGCACACATTCCTTTGAAGCCATTCCATGGCCTGATGATCCATTTTGCTTACGAAAGGAATGTACGCTCAGTGCTGTGATTTTTGTTGGAAGGCCTCAGCAGCAATGGAATAACTGCAAGGAACACTGCCAGGTTTCCCCCCTCCTTCCCTGCGCATTCCAAAACATCCATCCAGCGAGCAATAAATAGCAAAAAAATATTAATTACCCAAAGGAAGAATTCTCTCCTGAACAAATATTGGCTTTGTGACAAGAAGGAGCTTGTGAAATGTGTGTTTGCCTACCAAGCCCACTCAGTCTATTTCTGATTCCCAAAGAACATAATGACCTGTGTGCCAGATTTTATTTGGGCTTTTTTTTTTCTTTTTTTTTCTTTTTTTTTTTTTTTTAGCATGGCCAACAAGAATTGTAACAAACATTCAGGAAGGAAAACACTCCATTGTTGCTTTTGGTCTTACAGTGGGTTTTGTTCTGTGCTTTTAACTGTGCTTCACTTCTGGAGCTGCACAGAAAAAAAAAAAAAAAAACCCTGTTATTCTTTTTTAACTTATTCATCAGTTCTCACAGCTTTTCCAGAATTAATTTACTGCTTAAAAGTGTGCTGTAAATGAGCTTGGGAGAAATCAGTTTGGAGCTATTATATACCACACACAAACACAGAAGCACATGCATACTTTTATATATATGTATACAATTTTATATATATACACACACACATATTCACAGATACATGAGTAGAGGCTTGATCTTGGGGCCACATGGGTTAATTAAAAAAGTATAAATATATAAAAGCCTCCAATCCACACTCCAAAGCAAAAATTATGTTCTCCATCCTGTGCAAAGTGCTGAGCACAAGGGTCAGTCTTTGAAGAACTTGTTGCAAGTGAAGGTGAGCAGCTGATTGTTTTGATCCTGTGGCAAACACCATCCACCCTCATCCCTGCCAGGGGGCCTGCAGGAGCTCAGCTCTTGGAGCTACTGCAAAGCAGGAGCTGTGGTGAGCCTAGAGTGGCTGAAATGGGCAGAGAAAAGGTCCAGCCTGCCTAGAACCCAGCCCAGCCAGGCAGAGATGCTGTGGGAGGGATGGAAGGTGCTGCCCCCAGGGTCTGCCCCAGCCTCAGCCTTTCTCAGCTCAGGGGCTGCCTGAGCTGGATGTGGGGTTTCTGTGCTTGATAACTCTTTGTCTTTGACTTCTCCAATCTCCCTTGAACCTGCAAGCTGAGAAGTTTCCTACAGGCTGAGAGGGAAGGAGAACTGGGAAAAGGGGATGTTTCTGCTCCCACTTTGATTTGCTGGATGCAACCTCTTTCTGCTAAAAGGAGTGTAAATCACCCTGCTGCAAAACTCCCATGGCATTTCCCCAGCAGGTCCCACAACCTTCACAGGCTACTTCCCTCTGTAACAGCCTCAAATCTTTTGGTCTAACAGGAGCTAAAAACCATATTGGCATTTGCTCCTTGCCCTTTTTGGGGCCATTCTTTTGGGAAAACAAACAAGCAAACATATAAAAAACATCACTCAGACAGGCACTTGGAGGAAACCAGGAGGGTGTTCAGGTCTGTGTGGCCCCAGAGCTTGGTAACCACAGTCCCAGGACATGGAATGCCAGTGCTCTCCTGCAGAACAGCACAGCAGTGACATTTGGAGTTTAAATAAAATTATGGCAGCCTTCCTGAAAGCAAAGCCTGCTTCAAAACACTCAGAGGAGACCACCCAGAGAAGACATGCCTGGAGTTCCCCATGAGCAAATCTCTTACATCCTAAGCTATCCCTCATCTAAGTTGCCCAAGGCAGGACAAGATCCATTCATAGGTTGTGCCCTTCCCTGCTGAGGGGAGCCGGTTGTATTGTAAAGGCAGTCAGCAGTTAGGAGCAGTTACACAGAATTATTTATCCACATAGAGATCTTTTCATGAACAGAATAGTAAATCTCTTCATTCAACAATTTTTAGACAAAAGCTATTTGTTAATGTGACATTTTTCAGCTGTATCAGTGCAAACATCCATCCGTTTAGTTTTTCACGCACAGAAAACTTCTTTCTTGCTCTTTGCAAAAAAAAAAAAAAAGAGAGGGAGGGTGAATGAAAACTGAACATGTTTTGGTTGTTGTTGTTGCTGTTGTTGTTTGGGGTAAGTTTTGCTGGAAAATATAAAAAAAGGTCAAAATATGATGATGCTGTGAGTCTTAATTTAGGGGAAAGGTCATTTTTAACAATCCAAAATCACTTGATTCAATAAGTGTTGCCCAGATCCAGTGTCATGCTTTGCTAATCAGATTTCAGGAGGCATTCAGCACACTAAATCACGCTGCCATGTCTTATCAGCCAAACGAAACATTGTGGTTCCACCATGAGCAATATCACAACTGGAATGCTCTCCACAGCTGGCTCTTGCAGGACCCTGAGCAAGAAAATGTACAGAAAAGAGAAGCAAAAAGACAGGGAGACCAGGAAAGGGATTGCAAGGGTCAGTAGCATTCATTAGAATTCTTCAGGGCTGAGATCCACGCAGCTTTGTCTTCCCTTCCTCACCTTCCCCACAGTGACTGTCAACAGGAGGGATGCCATCCTCTCTGCTTGTCGTATTTGCTCTGCATTTGTGCTGTGGAGTTACAATTTCTGATCACTGTCTGTTTTTTCCCCCCTGTGCTTGTCTACCCTTTCAACAGGATTCTTTCCCTCTCCACCAGCAGATGTGAGAGTGGATTACAAAGCGATTCAGCTGTAAAAACTACCAGGAAATGAAACAAACAATTGATTAAATTGTTTTCTGCACAAAAATTCAAATTCTGGGTTGAATTTCTAGAACAGGAATACCACCCAGGGGATTATGTGCAGTTATCTCCAACCGCTGGGTATTCATCATTGCTCCTAGTGTGTTTCTCTGATCATCAGTGGGTTGCAGCAGAAGATAAATTTCTTTCAGTTTGATGCTATTCCTGGGGCTTCTGTGGCGTTCCCACACAAAGCTTTAATTGTCATAAACACCTTGAAATTTGTTGGGCATAAAGAAATGAACTGATTTGATAAACAACACTCATCGCATCAAAGTAAGCACAGACTTGATTTCTATCATGCAAAATCAGATGTGGTGTCAGAGTCAGAATAGCAAGCAGGAGGTTTCATGGGAAAGGCTGCTTGTTTGCAGCAGGTAGGATGCCTTTGAATATTTCAGGTGTGACTCATTCGGCAGGAGGAGACACCCAAATTGCCCATCTGAGCAAGTCTCCCCAGTCTCCCTTTGCAGTCACTGGAGATCTCAGCAAGGGAAACTGGGACTCCTCCACAAGCAGGCACCTAAACCTGCCTGGATGTCCTGTGCTCTCAAGCCTGACCATGGCAGCGTCCCTGTGGCTGGCAGAGGTGCTGGGTTGTAATGCATGATGAGATGAAAGGGGGATTTTTTTGTTTGTTTTGAAGCAATTCTAGTGTTCTGGCATGCTGCAGGGCATGTTAACACAGAAATGATAAACCCAGAGCTTGTGCCTCTGCAGGAACAAACCTCCTGGTTCTGTGTCAGGTTTAACCCCACCCAGATCTGCGTTCAGTGTGAACTTTCTCATTCGATGCGATGCACTCATGAATTCCTGGTGGTTTTTCACGTTCCCATCACTCAAGAGGTTGCATCCTCAGCTTGCTCAGGCTGCATGCAAAGCCTTGACTCTGCAAGGAAGATTTGGCCAAAATCTCATTGTTCTTGGTCAAAGCTTGAGCTGGCAGCTGGGTATCTTTGGGGTGAGACATTCCCCTCCCTGGTCCTGGTGTCCAGCTGAACGGGGATCAGAGATTGTCTTCTCAGCACACCTCGGGCACTGGGGGAAGGACAGACCTACTAAAATACAGACTCCTGAAGCCACAAAATGGTTTAGGTTGGAAAAGACCTTTAAAATTGTCAAGTCCAGCAGTGCCAAGTCCACCACTAAACCCTGTCCCTCAGCATCACAGCCACACATCTTCTATGCACCTTCAGGGGTGATTACTCCAACACTGTCCTGGGCAGCCCCTAATGACACCTGACAACATTTTCAGTGAAGAATTTTTCCCTGTATCCAATCTTGAGCTCCCCTGGTGCAACTTGAAGCCATTTCCTTCTATTAGGCAACCATGGCCATGGGGAAGGTGAGGACATGGAGCTAAGGCCAGATGGATCCCCACCAAAGGATTAGTTCCTCTGCTCCCCAAGCTTCAAAAAGGAGTAACCTGTCTTACCAGCAGGAAAACATCTCTTTTTGGCCAAGGCAGTCCTGTGAACCTCTTGGAGTAGTCAGGAATTGCAAGGAAGAGCAGGTCTGGTTTAGCTGAAAGATAAATCACCATTCCCAGCTGGCCCCTGGAGCTGTCAATACCCTGACCACACCTGGGCATTTCCAACAAAATGTCCGGTTTTCATCCATGCACTGCTTTGATATCCACCAAAATGCATCCACCACAGTTTCCACCTCCTGCTCTTCTCGGGTGGTGATAATCTGTGTTTGAGCTGCACAAAGACCTCAGGTGTGGCAGGTATTTTCTCCTGCCAAGGCAGAGAGAGCCTGTCTTATCCCTGTGTCCTGCATCCTCTAACACAATGTGGTGTAACCATAAATGACCCTGAAATTCATGGAGCATCAGACTTTGTAAAATCCAGTCTTTTCCCAGCCTTGTATTCTGAATAGATATGAGGTTATTTTGCTGGGGTTTTTTTAAACAAAAGAAACCCTAACCCATTGAAAATATTAGAGGGAAATTGCAAATGTTATGCTTGTCTGAACAGGAGTCACTCTGGGGAACACAATACAGACACACTAATTTCTGAGAGATTCCCCCCACCTTCCCCCCATCCTGTGTGTAACTCAGACAAGGAATGTTCTGGTTTAGCTTATTCCCATCTTCTAATGCACACACACTGCTTATCAGAGATGCACTAGTTAAGGTGGAGGAAATTAAGGTGACCTCTACTAGTTCAGGTCTTTATGCAATTTGAGATGGTCATTAGTCACATATCTTGGCATGCAGTGAACTAAGGGCTCTGACTTACAAAGTATCTCAGACCTTTTGTTTCGTATTTTGCTCTCCTTTGTGTGGCTGAACACCCAAAAAGGTTGTTTTATTCATCTGAGTCTTAAAACTGATTGTTTTATATAATTTAAAACAATAATATACAACTTAAAAATCTGTATGTCTTCTCTGGCTCTTTCAGCTGATTACATGTGAAAAGTCCTTCCAGACTTGGTGGGAAAAATGTTTCTCAGCTATTAATCAAGCCATTGATTTAGGAATTTTGCTCAGGGAAAGAACTTAGCCCTCACGCAGGGAAAGGACCATAAATCTGCAAGAGGAAGAACTTCTGGGGCTCTGTTACTCATCCTCTTCCTGCCTGTGTGAATGGAGTGACTTTTGCAGACCAGATGCAGCAGTCAGCACCACGAGAGTGGCAGGGAAATCCCTGCTTCCCTCTCGGCACGAAGGAGACACAATCTGAACACGTTTGGCTGCAGCCACGGAGGAAAATGTGGAAAACAAGGTAAAAATCACCCCTGGGCTCTGCAGTTGTGCTGACAGACAGAAAATGGACAACAGAAAATGCTGATGTTCCTAGAATATCCTAGGCTGGAAAGGACCCACAAGGATCATCGAGTCCAACTCCTGGCCCTGCACAGGGCATGCCCAAGAGTAACACCAAGTGCCTGGGAGCATTTTCCAAACAATTCTTGAGTTATGTCAGGCTTGATGCTGTGACCACTGCCCTGGGCAGCCTCTTGCAGTGCCCAGCCACCTTCTGGGTAAAGAACATTTCTCCCAATAAAGAGGTGGGACACCCACACTTGTACCATGCATGGGTCTGTACACTGCACAGTGAGATGCCACCACACTTCTCTTTGCAGCACACCTGGACCCACACCAGCCTCCTAATCCCAAGGTTTTACAGACCATTTCCTCCTCCTGACCAGTGCTTTCACCAAGGCTGAGGTGCCCCTGGGGACAAAATCCCATCAGAAAAGCTCCGTAACTGCAAAAAGGAGCAGCCAGGAGTTGTGGGGAAGGTCCTGAATTTGTGCTTTTATGGCTAAAAAAAGGCTGTGCACAGCTGATTCGGGTGAGTTATCTCACTGTTAAACAAATCCTCCTGTTTGGGAAAACATTGCTCAAGAGCAAAAGGGCCAGTAATTGCTTTTAGAAGCTGATTTTTTTGCGTGGGCTTACACACTTTTTGCCTCTGTCCTAAGAAGCACAACTCCCACTGACTTACTAGAAATATTAAGAACTAGTGACTCAATTTCTAAGAATAATTTTGGGTGTTTCTATTTATAGGTATCAGCCCTAAACTCAAAAGCACTGGCAACACCCAATCATCTATTTTTCCATCATGCTTTGGTATCACACTGACATAGCCTGGAAATGAACACTTTCCACGGTTCCTTGTCTCTGGATATCTGCACTTTCCAATCCAGACAGCTCACAGCACTCGATTGCTCAGGAAGGGACACGAGCCACCAGCTATTTTCAGGAAGTGCCTGGAAGCCCAGTTTAAAATAGAAATGGAGGTGCTGGTGGACAGATGCAAAGTTGTCCTTCTGTGGTGGGTTAAAGGCATTAAAGAGCATTTCTGAGGGGTGGCTGGTGGGCTGGAAGTGTCACTGGTGGGAAGGGTGTGGGGTGAAGGAAGTTGTTTTGTGGGGATGAGGATGGCAAGGCAGAGGACGGAAAAGGAAAGGATGGAGGGACAAGGCAGGGCATGCAGAGGTAGAGGCTGGAAAGGCAGGGCATGGATAATTAACCTTGAAATTACTTCAACTTGTGGCAACCAAAGTATCTTCAACAATGTCCCCCAAAGATGAATCATCAGACCTACTCCAATCACTTTTGACTGCACTTTTTAAATGTGACTCATGATTTTTAGAGGACAGACAGACTCAAAGAATCACTAAGGCTGGAAAAGCTCTCTGAAGTTGGAGTCCAACCCTTAACCCATCCCTGCTAAAGTCACCACTAAACCCTGTCCCTGAGTGCCACATTTACATGTTCTTTCAATCTCCCAGGGGTTGGTGACTGCATCAATAGTCACCATACACCAAAAAATTTAGGCTATAAAGTCACTCTTGAGCATTTAGACCAAAGAAATCAGTAGGGCATATCTGTAACCAAATAACGAGAACAGACACCTACAGGATTTAAAAACTCTGCAGAAAGAAGAGATATCTACTTGTCACAGGAATCTCCCAGGCCATTTAGTGTCCCTTCTTTAGGATTATAGCACAGCTACTGCTTTAGGGCAAAAAACCTGCTTGCTGGTGTTTATTGTGTAGAGGGTGACCCCGTTGGGAAGGTGTTAGGGGAAGGATGGATGCAATTCCCCCTCCAAGGAGCTCAGCACAGCATCCCCACAGCCCCAGCCATCTGCAGCTCACCGAGGTGAGCTTACAGAGAAACCCTGAACGTTCTCTGGCGCTTCCTCCAGCTGCCCTGGGCTCGGGGTGAGAGGCAGGATGCCGGATGTCAGCTCTGACTCATTCTCTGGGAAACTGAGCCTGGTGTGGCTTTCTGAGGAAAGAACCCATGAGTAAGGGCTTTTTTTTTTCCTCACTTTTTTCCCCCCTCACTTTTTTTTTTCCCCCTCGCTTTTTTTTTTCTTTTCTCAAATTTTCTTCTTTTTATTTTTCAAGGAGAATTGGGCAATGCAGAACAGGTTACATCAGTTTGTCAGGGAAGAAGGGCACTGCAAGAGCCCCAGTGCTTCCCCCTTGCTCAGAAGCCACAGAGTTTAATGCTGTGGTTGGGGGGGGTGTTCCTTTCACAGGTTATAAAAGCTCATTTTGAGCAAAAAGAAATAATATGAAATCAAACGCAGTTGTTTCTCAGAAGTCATTATCTCTCCTGAAAGGGTGGATTTGAACAATATTATTTTAATTGTTTGACTGTTGCAGGATGTCGTAAGGAGGCTGGGATACACATGGATCAAAACAGGTTTGAACCAGCTTTGCAAAACCAATAACGTGTATTTCCTTATAGGGCTTCAATATATATATATATATATATATTATGAGTTCTGCCTAATTACTGGTTTAGATGGCAAAACCAGTCCATCTTTGATTTTTAGGAGAGATGAAACAAGCCCTCCAGTAACAGCACCTCCCTGCCACACCAGGTGCTGTGAACCTGTTGCTATTAGGAATTATTAGTCACGTAGAGACTGTCAGTGGCCTAACATGCTACATGGGTTACGCTTTTTGTGGGGTATCCTTTGCTCAACACCCTCTCTGAGCCACCAGACACCCAGCCTGGCCCAGGAACTGCTTGGTGACTGCTCCTGGGCACAGTGACAGAGTCAGCACTGTGCTAACCCTCACACCAGCTCATTTTGGCTGCCACAGGTGAGCCAACAGCCCCAAAGCTGGGAGGAAAGTGGACTGCAAGAGGGGCTGTGCTTGGTGTTGTGGGGAATGCTGGTAGCATCTCCTGCCAGCAGGGAGGGTCTCAGAGGTGATGTGAGCCCACAGCCCTGTCCACGGTGAGCTGGGGCCCTGCCAAAGAGCCCTCCCAGTGCCATTTCCCAGAAACAGGGCAGAAAGACAAGAAAAAGTCAGCCAAGGTTTCTAATAGGTGCAGGAAGGCTGGAGTAGCTATTCCACCTACTCACATTATGCCCAAAGAAGGGGTTAAAAAATAAAAGGGAAGGAGTCAGGGCTGGGGGGACATCCCTGTGACAGGACAGCTTCAGTCAGTGGCTCTGGGGAGGGGGATTGTGCCAATATCCCCCCAAATAACTCCCCAGCTTTTGCAGGAGAGGTCACCCCACTGGCACAGAGGGGGTTAAGGTCCATGCAGGTGTTTCCCTGTAATAGGCACTGTCAGGTACCTTTGCAGCCTTGATGACCATCTGGTTACTATAAAGAGAGGTTTATGGGATCTCATCCTGGCTTTTGATGACTATAACATAAGTATTGAGGGCCTGCAAGCTACAGCTTCATAAAAATAACAGCTTAATAATGAGAACAACTTTCCCCTTCCAGAGCAGGGCAAATTCAGGTGTATATTCCCCTTTCATTAGGATTGTAAAATGAGACAAAAGAGACCCAGTCGCCTAGGACGGGAAAAAAACCACAATCCCACAAACTTCTTAGAACTTAAGCAATGTGCAAGCACATCCTGCAGCTGTCTGCAGGGCAGGACTGAATCCCAGCCTCTGACACGAAGAAGGGGAAACTGAGGCACAGAGGTGTGGAACAGCATCATCCAGGCAGCCAGTGGTCAGCACAGGAACCTCAACTCTCGCCTGCTCCTGCACTCCTGTAATTACAGACATCAGCACAGCTACCCAAGGGTTGTCACCTTTTGGCATGGCTCTGTCTTGATCCTTCAAACTCTTTTTTGCATTTCCAAAATGCACTAACTCTCTTCAGTTCCAGTATCTCAGTGGCTTATAGACTATCAGGGCAGTTTGTAAATACACGGCTTTCTCCTTTCAAGAAATGCTTGCTATGTCTGGCCCAAAATGGTTTTATTCTCTCACAGAGGTATGGAGGACCTTCTGCTCTGCATTTCTTCAGGACACTAAAATCTTGGATGTGTAAAATCAATGTTTTGGAGGTTTTCCTTGGGCATTCCTCTCAAAAATATTTTCAGAATATTCTCTTAAAAAAAAAAAAAGATACCCCTAAACCAATTCAGAGCAAAAAACAAACCAAACCAAAAGAAGATAAACAAAAAAAGCTTCAGAAGTTTTTCCTGCAAGTATTTTGAAGGAAAGATTGAAATTCAGGTGTCTGGATATTTACAGGTAACAGAGACAGCAATTTCACCTAAAAAACAGGGGTCTGGGACCATCCTTTGGAGGCACCTGTTCCTACAGAGTGGTGGGCTGGACAGACAAACCCAAGGCTGATCCTTGGAGAAGTGGGATCAGCTGGAACTGCAGCCTCCCATGGAGCAGGGACATCCAAGCACCTGGTCCTCCTCTAACCCTTCTTTTATAAACCAATCATCGAAAAGTGGAGCCACCAAGAAAAGGACACCTGACCCAGAGCCAGGGCAGGCTGGGGGCTCCAGCCTGATCCTCACAGCACTCATACCCTGCTTGCATAGCACAGAGAACAGCCCCTTGCATGGGGGGTTTGGAGGTCCCAGAGGCAGGGAGGGCATCACTCCCATCCTTTATCTGCCACACAAAACTCCCTCTGCTTTTCCTTTTTAGAACCAAGCCACCTCCTGATGTCCTGAGATGGGCTAGGAGAGCTCTGGAGTGGGCCAGCACACTGGAGACCATTGGCTGCACGTCTGGGAGGAGGTAGGGGTGGGATTATCTTTCTTGTGCCTCGGGTTTGACCTCTTTGCCAGCAGATTGTTCTGATTTTCCACATGGAGGGATCCAGGGAGCCTCTCGAAAGTTCAAACTCTCGGCATCTTCCCTGCCAGCAGCAGAGCCCGGGGCTCCAGCACAGCCCTCACAGGGAGCTGGGCTGCACAGCAGCATCACTGACCCACATTGCTTCGTGCACAAATTGGGACATTCCACGGCTGTTTGACACTGGACCATGCCAGTCAGAAATTTCCGTGGAAAACAGGGAATTCGGGTTTGCATTTTTTTGTTGATGTTGCTGTTGTTTTTTACCGCCTCGCCAAAAGACCTGAGGGAAATTGCTGAGATGATTTCGAGTCGAAGCAATTCAATTTTTCTTATTGCAACAGAATTTTCTTGCAAAATTTGCGAGCAGTTAACAACCAAAAAGCTTAACAAGTGAAAAACAAGAAACAGGGTTATTTCTTTCAGATTTTTCCTCAGCTCAGAAAAGCAAAACATTTCCATCTTTAGTCAACCTGAATTCATAATTTATTTTTTTTTTTTTAAACTTGCTTGAGTCAGCCAGCAAACCTGAAAGATCAGCTCTTTGCACAGCTTCATCTGACAATCTCCTTGACTTCCTCTGTGCTGGTGCAAAACCCTTGGCTTAGCCAAGTATTGTCCATCAGTGCAGCACAACACAAAGCTATGAAACACATGGGAATATCACTGTCCTTCTGCCCTTTCCAGCTCAAGGGAAGCACTGGGGCATCTAAAAACCAGAATTTCTCAGCCCGTGGCTGGAGCACAGAGTCTCCACAATCACATATCTTAATAACAGGTCTGCCCCAGCACAGGAGTGCTCTGTGGCATGCACATTATTGCTCCATCTGCCCCGGCTGCAAACATTTATTATTCTCTGTGACACACGTTGTAAAACTGCACCGAGGGAACCACGTCTAGTTAGTAATTTCCATTCAGATGAGCTGAAGGAATTACTGAATTTGGAAGATCTCAGATCTTTGGAGATAGGGACAGGCGATGGCACGCTTGAAAATAATCACCCTCAGCCATGCACAAGCTTGAAACCACCCTGCTAATGACAGGCAGCCAGAGTGCTTATCGGGGCAGAGGGAGGGCTGCAGCACCATTCAAACTCTCTAATAATGGTAAATGATTCTGCAAACGCACGTGCTCCGGCCTCGGACTGCTTCCAAAGCTAAGTGCTTATGAAAACTTGAAGTGCTCCACTGGTTTTAAATCACTGTGCAGGGCTGACTGATTTAAACTGCCAGAGCACTTCTCTTTTCCTTGCATTTTCTTTACTCCCCCCACACCCTCCCCTTTCCCCCCCTTTTTTTTTTTTTTTTTCCTTCCTTTCTTTTTCGTTTTTTTTACGAACGTTTCGTTTTGGAAGCAAGTCAAACACTTCGGTTCAGCAGTTCGAGACCATATTGAACCCATTTAGAAATATGTCAGAAAAAGAAACAGTAAATTACAGTTTAAAACCCTTGTGTTTCAGGGCATTTAAGAAGCAGAGGCTGCAGCTAGAGCAGGGATGTATTGGAGCTGAAGGATCTACTGCAGGACAGATCTGCCCGTGTGCTGTTCCTTGCCCTGCACCTTTGATGTGCTGACTTTTTCCTCTGATCCTCAGTGGCCTCTTGCTGCAACTCGAAAAATTCCTCTGTTGCAGGTGCAGTGCTAAAAAGGCCCCAAAATTTAAGTGCTGTGCATGGGAATGGGAAAGGATGCATCCCTCATACAGGGTTTTTAAATGAGCAGGGTTGGAGTTGTGGCAGCCTCCAACACTGACAGCATCACAACCCAAAAGTGAAACTTTCTGGTGGATTCATAACTCTCAAAAGACAGAATAAAACTGAAGCAGACAGCATAAATAATGGAAAAGTGAATTAGACTTTAAAAATTCTGTCCTGTTTAATAATTCAGAATGATTATAACATGCTGAAAGGAACTTTTTTTTTTTTTTTAATTACTTCTAGCCTGGCAATCTCCCATTAGTGCACACACATCTCCATCAAAAATCATCAGCTAACAAGAGCTGCATTAGTGCGAGCCGGGTGGCAAAGTACATCCCTTTGGATGTTTGCTCACACCAAGGACATGCCCTACACAGCCTTCCCACACCTGCAGACGTGTTCGGGGTGCAGGAGGTGCCACGGCCCTCAGGACCACAGCCCTGCCCTGGCTGCATAAAACATTCAAGATAAAACTCCCTGGGAGCCAGCAAATCCAAGCTGCTCGTCACCCTGGCAGGGACACGAGCGCACGGTCGCAGGCAGGAGCTGAGGTTTCCCTCTCATGTCATGTGGTGAGGCTGAGGCTCTGATCCTGCCACAGCCACTGGGGGAATTGAGGACATTGGGAGCACACCAGGCTGAGTGCTGAAGAAAATATCAGCAGAGCCTGAACGATGAGTCCTCTGTCTCTAAAATGACAGCAATCCTCGTTTGGTGACTCAGGCTGTGCACCCTCCCGTAGGATGCTGTAGGTAGAGAGAGGGGTTGGCTGCTGCTGGCACTGACTTGTCATTGAAGGCTGAAACACAGGCAGATCACCAACATTCCCATCCCCCAGAGCCATGTTTTCCTCCTACCAGAGCAAGGAGCTCCTTGGTGAGAGCAGGGAAGCCTTGCCCGGGTGATGCTTTCCATGAGAAGTGGAACCAAATGGCATGTGGGTGAGGAGCAAAGCTCCGGAGATGTCAGAAAGGAGGAGAGCAGATGGCAGGAGAAGAGAGGTAGGTGTTAGGATTGGTAGCTAGGAGCTCTAGGTGGCTGAATCCAGCTGAATCACAAGCACTGGCACGGCTGGAGGCAATGGGACAGCAGAGCAGCACTCCTGAGGAGCAGGGAAAATGCACAAAGGACTCTTTTGTACTGTGGGGTGAGCGTGGCTCCTCTTGCACGACCCAAACCTGTGCTCACAGGAGCCAGGCTGTGCTCTGAGGCTGCAGCAGACTCATTTAGCGTTTTGAGGGCCCTAATTTACAAGCAAATATAAACACTGGCCACCCACAGAATATAGCCAGCTCCCGTGGCAAAGCTGGTGGGTGGGGAAGCACGGCCACCCCTCAGCCACTGCCTCCCCTGGGCCATCTGCCTTGCTGTTGCCAGGCCTGTGATGACCATCTGCCTTGGGGCTGCCATGGAGAAAGTTAATTACATTTTTTTGTAGAGTTGCCACGGCAGCTGGAGATGCCAACCCAGCAGAAGTGAATAAATCACACCCAAATTCCATTGCCAGAACTCAAAGGGAAGTTGTTTCTGTGATAGCCATGCTGCAGCCCCACCACACCAGCAAGGACAAGGCTTTCCAAGTGTTTAAGAGCTGCTGCTGTGTCATGCTGAGGCTTTGCCACGATACCTCGGTGTGAGGGAAGCTCTCCTCTCTCAGAGGATGTGTGGTGGGGCAGCCTGCTTCAAATCCTGCCTGGACTTGCTGGGGGACAGGAGGAAACACCCCTTCACCTGATCTCCCTGTTCCCACATCCATCAAGAGAACACAGCCGTTCCCACTTCCTTTGAAAAAATGCCTCAAGCAGGAAAAAATAGTGTAAGGACAAAGTACAAGAAAAACAGAGCTTTCTTTGGCCCTGCTGCAATGCCTGTGAGACAACACAGCTGTGCAGGGCACTGGGCAAACCATTTTCTTTGCAAAACCTCCCCTTTTTGTAGCAACCTACATTCATTAGCCACCTTCAGCCTAATCACAGCTCACAGACATCCTCACCACCACCACTGGCACATTAGCACAGTCCTGACCCAAACCAAGCATCTTTCCTTTGGCTCCTGAGGGGTGCAGAGCCAATGCCACACTCCTGCACTGCTGCCAGCATTCCAGGCTGGCATTCCTGCACTCACCATCCTGTGCTGTGCTGAATAACTCTGCATTTTCTCCTTTTGCTTCATAGGTGAGCCTGCAGGGACCAGAGCTTTCCTCCCCTGTGATTTCAGGGCTCCAAACAAATTCTGACAGACACTCAAGGGGGTTGTGTTTTCATTTAGGTCTGGAGGAAGCTGCGTTGTCCTCACACAAAAGAAGCACCAGGGCATGGATTAAACCCTCTGGAGAGACGGGAGTTTTCCAAACTGCCTGGTAAAGGGAGCAGCACGTTGTGAGAGAAAAAGCTCCTTTGTTTTGGATAGCAGCTGTAATCTCCACATCAAGCACGTTGGAATTCGTAAGTGGCCATTTAGCCACATTCTGACAGCAGAACAAGGAACCTCGGGGCGGCAGCCAGGCCTATTTATAGAGAGGAGGTTTGAGGTAATATCCTCACCTTGGATGCACTGTCTCCACTTAAGAGCCCAGCTTATGAGGGAAAGTGATGCCAGACAGGCAGCCAGCAAGGAAGGAAAAGAGTCACAGCTCACTCTGCCTGGCTCGCTCTGCAGCAGAGAAAATTACATTTTACAGCAACAATACAATCCTCTGGAAACTCAGTTTCTTCCCAGGCCTAAGGAGAAAAGGAATGACAGAAGATAAACAGCTGGAGAGCGTCCTCAGGCCCAACCTGCACAAGCTTATCAGGTTAATGTATCACTGTTGTCACAGCACAGGAGCGTTGGGAAATCAGGAGCTGCCCAGGAGGTCACAGATCTGCCCACAAAATGTGCTGACCTTTTCCTCATTGACGTTACTGATGACACCCAAGGGCTCAGGAGAGCTCGTGGGACACTCACTGAGTGTCCCCAGGAACCGGGGCTGTCCCCCAGACTGCGTCAAACATCGAAGCTCTGAGCCCTCTGAGGTGTTTGGGGAAGCTCAGGCTGTGCCAGCTTGGGTGCCCCACACAGATGGGCTGGGGTCCAAGTCCAGCTGAAACCACAGGGCTGCTCTGGGACATCTGAGAAATGTGGATTTTTCCAGAACAAACGGGAATTGGGAACCCACGGAAAGCACGAGAAGGGGAGAGGACACCAAGGTGGTGGTGAGACACCTTTGGTCAGCTGAGATCTTTGAAAGCTGTACTCAGAATAGCAGGGTGTAGATAGGATAATTCAAGGGTAAGCCATGGCTGGAAACAAGGCATGGTGGGATGAGATTCAGCTCACAGACAAAAAAAACCTAAAGGTAACCATTCCATTTAAATTTATTGCTGCACTACCTGTAGGTCAGCTATTCTGGAGAGGGATCCCAGTGACCCCAGGTGAGAGGTTACCCTCAGGTGTGTTGCAGTGTTGAATAAAAACAGATGAGATCTTTATTCAACACTAGCCAGCCCAGCACTGATTTTTCCAAGGAAGGATGTTCCTTTATGCTGGCTCTTGAAACCATGCCAGTGCACCTTGAACCTTTAGGTCATACCTGCAATTAACCTGGTTTGCTTCTGAAGCTCCTCCTCCATGGAAGTAAGATGCTTTCTCAGTCAGGGAACAAGTATTTTATTCATCAGGTAAGGAAAAGAGGAATATGTACAGGAATATATATTTATAGGAATATCAATTCTAACATCAAAGTTGCTCTAAGGAGTTTGAAGAAGTTCCCAGCAGCACATGGTGTGCTAGTTTGGCACACTGCACATGGGAATTGGGGGAATACCCTCTGAGACACCTCTGAGTCCTTCTGCTCTCCTCCAAATTAAAGTTGCTGCTGCTGCTGCTGCAGGGACAGCTGAAAAAATCCTGGTGTGGGAAAGCAGGAGAAGCTGGCAGGTATCCAGCACCAGCTTCTGCCATGGGGGGAGTGTCCTGCTTTAAACAGATGTTTGGCTTTTACAGCTCCTGGGGCCAGCTCCTTTATCTTCCTAGGACATCTCCAGCTACTCCTTTACTGGCTGAATTAAACAGAAGCAGGGATTGAACTGGGGGTATGCAGATTGTCTAATGTGCACACAAAAAGCAGCAGATTGAGGAGAAAACCCACGTGCATGTACACACACACACTGCATGCACACTGAGCTGCTGAAAATGGCCAGCTTCCTAAAGCTGGTATCAGTTACAGGCCAAAAAAGTTAAAAGAAATAATTTAGGGGGAAATGTGACTAATAATTACAAGTTCAGTGAAGCATATTTTGCCTTTGCCCCAAAATGCACTACCTATAGGGTAGACTGGTGTCTACCCTATAGGTAGTGTACCCTGCACACCAGGGTAGACTGGTGTCTGGGTCACCAGTGTCAGAGTCAAACACTCAGAGGAAAGAAAAGGTTATTTTAACAATACAGTTATTTTATTTGTTTTACTTATTTTACAATAAGTAAAGAAGATGTAGGTAAGTAAGAAATGGTAGGATATTGATAAAGGAGGCAAAAGAACAGAGGGAAGAATTGTTCAGTGGCTGCCTCTGTGCTGTATTGGTGAAAGAGCCCAGTGGCTGAGTCTTTTTGTGTGTTGAAAATTAAATACCTCTGCTCCACCAATACTTGTTGTGGTCATTAGGCAGCAAGTGACTCAAGCTAAATGGATAACTTGAACCCCAGGATTTTCACCAAGCTACCCGAGGGCTATTAGTATTGAATTTCATTATTTCCAGAGTGTCTGCGAGTTACAATTGGAGACTGTACCAATTCTAGCACAATAATAAACCGCTGATAAGTACATCAGTTCAAATGTACCAGATTAATAAAGACACTAATGTAGTCAATACCAATCAGCACTGGTTCATGGAAAGGAGATCCTGTCAAAGTAAACTTACCTTTTCCCTGTTGATAGGGACAACAGTGCTAATAGAGTTGGCACTTTATAAAGGTATCAGTAGCACAAGGTATTTTAAGCTGATTAAATCCACTTGGCATACATAAAATCTGTTAAGAACTGGACATTTGATAGATCTCAAACTCTAATTGCAACAGGAGACAGTTCATTGAGCTCCTGGGCTTCCAGTGGTGCTTTGCAGAGTTGTTTGGGTTTTATACTTCAACCTCTTTACTGATATTCTGGAGAAAAACTTGTTTTTACTGTCTGCAAGTGATGGGGAATCTGGGAACTGCCAAAGAAAGAAGAGATTGGGGTAGTGGCACTCTGGATTAGTTGCTGTGCTCATTGCAGGCAATCAGTATTTAGTATATATTGTACATCTATCTTTTGAGCAATGAAGATTTTCTGTGCAGCACAGCATCCCAGGAAGCAAAAATTTGGAGAATACCTTCCAGGGGTTTAGAGGGCAAATTGAAGAAGTGTTAATAAATTGGAGGGAGTCGCAGGGCTGATGAAAGGATTTAAATATATATCTGGCTTGCACTGAAAGGCTTAAAGGGCCCTCAAGATGTATAGGAAAGCAAGGAAACAGCTAAGGGATGGCTTGATTCTGGTAGGGCATCAAAAGATGCAGAAGGATATTCTGACATGGGCATAATAATATTGGACATCCAAAAAATCAAGATGGACAAATATGTATTAGAAGCAATATTTGTTTGTTTGTTTGTTTTTCCAACAATAAGAACTGTCAATCCCAAAAAACAATTTCTAAGGTTTGCACTTGATCTCCCGTCAGTTATTTTTTTAATGTCATGTTTTCTTTTTTTCCTAAAGTATATACATTTAGGTGATAGACACAAGAATTATTTCCTCCAGCCCATACAACAAATAAACCTAAATAAAAGTAGATCTATTAGGTTTATATTTGCCCAGATTCCAGGAGATCCTGGAAGGGACCATGAAGTAACCTACTCTGCCTCTCAGACCTGGGATGGAAAGCCAGGATCAAAGCGATCACCTGATGGAAAATTCACAGCTAAATCAGTTCTTCTGCAGGTCAGTCTTTATCTGCCAGGTCATGGACCTTGTCTCGCTGTGTTTTGTCATTCTGCCTTTCAGGTTCTGCAGGATTTACCCCGATTCTGTGGTGTGCCTGAACCTCGGGATGTGTTCATCCAAACAGAAGAAGAGAGGAAATAAATCTGGAGTATTTCTGCCCTGTCCTCTAGTCTGGCTCTTCTGAGTCATCACTTAATGACATATTTAATCACATTAATGTTTTCCCTAGTCCTGGTGAGACTTACTTGTGTGCTTAACTTTATACTTTACCAGGCTGACCTACTATTTAATGTAAACCAGGTACAACCTGGAACTTCCTCCCTCTGAGCTCAGATAAATTTATCTCCTAATGCCTTAATGGTTACTGTGTCACATGCAAGAGCAGAACATGATAGCTGGATTTTTTTAATTAATTAGTTTGTCAAGCTTATTTTAACAAGGAGAAACCCGAGCCCAAGTTTGCCTGTCAAGCAAAAAAATACTATGGCTAGGTAGATTTTCCAAAGCATGAAATTCAAGAGGAGTTAGGTTTCCTTTTGTGCCTTTGAAGAACTCTCCTTCGTGTCCAAGAGCCTCGTCCTGGCTAAAATGCTCCAGGCACTTCCCCACAGCCATTCCTGGGATGTTTGGCTGTTTCCAGGAGGCCCCATGACCAAAGGACTCCCATGCTGCCAAAATGTCACGGTGCTTATTGCAGCATCCCTAAGGTTCATCCCCCTTTTCTTTTCTTTTTTTTTTTTTTTTTTCCCATATTTAAAGACTCAGTCACAGAAATGCCTTTGGCTACACACTGGGAATCAGACCACAGCATGATGACTCTGACCTATTTTTCTGTCACAGCACATGTCTGCTTGACAGCACAGCCTCAAGAGCCCCGGAGTTTTCCAGCCAGCTGGGCTCAGAGCAAGGACAGTGGGCACTGAGCAGCCTTCCCAGCCTCTCCAGGCAGTCCCAAACAAGATTTAAATAGAGCTGCTGTGGTTTTAATTAGGTGAGCAGGGTCTGGGTAGCTTGCACGTGACACCCATGGAAAATATCTTATTTTCTCATTCTCAGCAGTGATTTCAACAAAGCTGCTTTGCTGTGGGAGAAAAGGGAAAATTTCCACGTTACCAGAGCATCCCAGGATCCAGAGATGAGGGGGAACCTATTGCAATATCAGCTCAGATGTTTTTTGAGTGAAGCTCAGCTGAATGGTAGAAAAATTAGATATTTATATTTACTTGTTAAACTAATTTTATTCAATAGGTGACTTATTATGGGCAGATGATGCAAACAAACTTACATGAAAATGCTAAAACAGAAGTCTGGAGATATCTTATGTGAGATTTATCATGGAATCATCTCCTGGTTTGAGTTGGAAGGGACCTTAAAGGGATCATCTCCTTCCAACCCCCTTCCATGGCAGGGACACCTTCTGCTATCCCAGGTTCCTCCAAACCCCATCCAGCCTGGGATGAGCCTCAAACACTTCCAGGGATGGGGCAGCCACAGCTTCTCTGGACAACCTGTGCCAGTGTCTCAACACCCTCACAGAGGAGAATTTATTCCAGAAAGCCAATCTAAACCTACTTTCTTAGTTTTAATTTCTTCCACTGCTGCAGCTGGGAGGACTCTAATTTACTTTTCAATCTCAATGAGCCTTGCCTTGTATATGTGCCTTAAAACCTTCCATTGTCCTTCTGAGGGAGCATTTTCAATGTCAATGCTCCTTAAAACATGAAAATTAACCTCCAAACCAACCCTGCCAGATGAATGCAGATGCTCCTCATGCAGCACATCCTCCCCCATGATGTGCTTCCATTTATGTTCCTTCTCCCTTTTCCCTAGCACGCTTTGCCCTTTTGGAAATTGGAGTGCAGAACCCAGCCTGGAAGCACAGGAGCCACATTTTGCCATCTTGATTGAATTAAATCTCCAGTCCCTCTACAGAGAGCCCAGCCAGCTCCAGTGGGGCCAGGTGACAACCAAGACACACCTACAAGCTGGGACTTTCAGACCACCCTTCAGACCTTACAGACCCAGGAGCACACCCCGTGTCCTAAGAAGTTTCCAGCCAGGACTGAGGAAGAGCAAGAAGTGAGATGAAGTGCAGCAAAGGCTAATTTGTTCAGTGAACACTGATGTATCATGTATATTTTATTATTCCCGCTTTGTAGGATCCTCATAGGATTTCCTGGGGAAAAAAAAAATTATGCAGCACATGAATATCCTGGGCTTGTCAGACTGCAGAAATTGCTCTGTATGGATGGGCTGAGCACACAGAACATCTGTGGCTGGGGCAGGCTGAAATCCCAGGCAAGTGTCTGACATCCCAAACACACGGAGCCTTGATCTCTGCTCAGAGACACACGAGCTGGCTGAGAAAACCTGGGGAAATATTAACCTCCCCCATCCCTCTCTCCTTTTTATTTCCTTACTTTGAAGTTTTATAAGGAACCAGGACATCAGTTTTTGAAGATTGTTAGGGGGGGAAGGGAGTTCATTGTGACTGGCCATAGCTCAAGGAAGGCTTTAGGCACTGGGAGCCATGTCTGATGTTTTGCCTAAATGTGATGCTAATTTAGCTGCCTATTTTCCTTTTAATACGTGTTTTTGAGCCTTTAGGGGCCATCTTTAACTCCAGTCAGAGAGTTTGGCTGTGGCTACAGAACCAAACCAAGCAGGGTCATCTATCCTCAGCCTCTCCTGATAAGCTGGCACAGGGAAGTGTTATTGCTGTTTACTCCTGAAGGAGATCACCTGGGAAGGCAGACAAACCCCATCCTACAAGTCTCTCCACCTCCCCTGGGTTGCTCCAGGTGGGTTCAGCCCCACTCTGCTCCCCTCTGCAGCTTCATCTGGGGGTGCAGAGCAGCGACTTTGCCCTGCCAAGATGATGGAAGCACTGTGCCTTGAGGCTCAGCCTACTATTTCTTCGTGGTATTTTCCAGTGAGAATATTTATTAATATGCCACCACTGGCTCTATTGTATTCTGCAGTGGAGAGACGGATGTTGTGTTTTCATTTTCAGTTAAACATGAAGACTCAGCATGAAAAGCTTCAAACTTTTCATCTCTAATGCCAGAGGAGCACAGGGGGATGTTTTTCAGAGCCAGGCTGGCTAAGAAGCCTTGGGAATACATGAAGCTATTTCAAAACTTAGTCAAGGAACATTCAGATAATAAGGAGAAATTCTTTACCAGACCTTTAACTATGTTTTCCATCTGAGGTCTAAGAAAACGGAACACTTTATTTTTAGATTTTAAATTTTGATTTCTTAAGGGCTCTGTTTAGTAGGATGTACAATGTAGAAATACCTTGCATAGCTTCTAAATATACTAATGTTATATGTTAGGTTTTAGGGCCCTTTCCTTATTTAATGACAAAATAGGGGTTCAACCTGCAGCTGTAGCCCCATTTATCCTGCCCATTTGCACCCTGCTGCAGCAGCACAGTGTGGTTTTTGATGTGGTGAGGAGGTACTGGGAATCTGGATGGTATCTGTGCCCTTACAGATTTTTTTTTTTTCTGTGCTTCACGAGATCCTGGGAACTTTATGTTTTATTGATTATTTTTTTGCCTTTCTGAATGGGGAGGAAAGCTCCTTAACCTACCAGGGAATCATCTGCAGATTCAAAACCCAGGAGGCATGAGCAGAACTTAAAAAGTTGAGGATTTTCCATGAAAACCTTGTGATCCTTAAGTCAATCTTTTCCTTTCAGCGGGGCTCATGAGGCTGAGATCTGACATGCCCACAGGTGGAGTTTTCAGTGAAGAAGGGATAAGGCATAAACTGAGTACCTGCAAAGGGGTGATCTGCTCCCAGCTCTCCCAGCCTCACTGCTGAGGGACAGGAAAACCCAGTTCTGGCTCATTATGGACTTGATGGTATCTGCCTCTGTAAGTTACTAAACCCATTTTGTTCATTTTGCAACACATCAATTTTATGGCTGAGGTTGAAGTATTTACTCGTCCTTGGGGTTTGCAGTTGTTGAGATACAGGATGGAAAAGCAGCCTGTATGTAAAATGTGGCTGAACTCTGCTATCCATTCAACAGAGAGTCAATAGTTCAGGAGTTAATTCATGAGAAGAAGGGAGTAAAAACACACCAAGGTCAGGATCTCATGACCCACAGGCTGTCTATAGCTCCATCTGAAAGACCTTGTAATAGATAGGTATGTGGCTTGGAAAATGCAGAATATTGTGGTTAAGCGAGGCATTTCACAAGTTTTGTAACATCACACTCCTGGCAAACCTCCTCGAGTGCATATCACATTCAGATCAGAGCTCTCTGCAGGATGGGAAACATTAGGGTGATGAAGGTTTTAAATCTCATGACACACAAATTGATACGCCAGGAAAATATTTACAAGCCAGTGAATGTCCCACAAAGTCCTGCCAAAGATTTTTCTCTTCAGGAGCTGTGCTGATTCACACCAGAGCTCTGGTCCTCTCCACACCATATCCCAGGAGCCAGGGAGTGCCAAGCCCAGGTAGTTTCTCCCAGTTTCCCACTTGCTGCTCCTCCTCACATTGCTGTGAGATTTGTGTAGTGTCAGCACTGACAGCCAATTTCCTGCCTTTCCCTCAGCCCAAGAAGGTTCAGGTTTCCAGCTCTGCAGATCCCAAAGTGCAACAAACCCACCTCCAAGTAAGATTTCAAGGCATCTCCCTTCCTGCCTTGCCTTTAAAACACCAAACTGGGCCAGCCCAGGAGAGAAGACTGTAAAGAGCAACCACGTCTGTAGTGAAACATGGACCTGGTGAGGCAGGAGAGCTCAGCAGGGCTCATGGGCTCTGGGCTTCCTGCCTGTCCAGCTGGCCCTTAGCCTGGAGATTCCAGGCACCAGGCTTGCTCCAGCCCATCACCTGCAAGCTGGCAGGGGCTGGAAATGTTGTAAGAGCTGGAACACCTTTGCAGTGAGGACAGTGGGTTTGATCCCTGAAGGCTGCAGTGGTGGTTGGTGGCATGGTCACACTTGGCCAGGTGCTCCCTGCCACCTCTGACCTCCATCCACTCTCCTAACTGGCCTCAGGAGATTACCTAGCTCCAAAAAAGAAAGGGAAGGGAATGGAAGACTGGGTTTCCAAAATCTGGGAATGAGATTTGAGCAAGAAGGGAGCAGGGAGGATGGGAAGGAGGGCTGCTCTCAGCCACCACTGCCTCGAGCACTTGTTCCATGGTTCCTGAGCCTGCCACCAGCATTGTGTGTGAACCGGGGGAAAATCACTGACTTTCTGTTCCTCTTGTGCAGGATGAGGCTTTTGAACTTCCCTTCAGACCTGTCCTGTTTGTTTGCAGAGTGGGACAGATGTGGCAGACAGTGTCTCTTGCTGAGTGCAAGTGCACAGCTCCCAGCACAAGCTCCCTTCGGGGCCTGGAGCTGCTGCTGGAGAATTAATTCAGAGGAAGATTTGCACCCCAGCCCTCAGCGTGGCCTGTGCCCATGGAGGGCCCCTCCTCTTCCACTTGCAGGTTTTTCTTGCAGCAATTTGAAAAGCAAGGGGTAGGAGGAGGGAGGGAGAGAGCATTAATGGAACAAATGCTCCAAAAGCGGTTCCAAAAACATTTCCATCTTCCGGCAGAATAGCAGCTGTGGCATGTCCTACGCTGTGTTCAGCATAATGGTCACCAGCTGTGAGGAACTGCTTTTTTATTGACCAGAGCATTTCCTTGGGGCTGCAATGGATACCAAACACCTCCAGCTCCAAATTTTGCAGGTGCCCAGAGCTGGCTGTGCCTTCCTTGTGCATTGCCAAGGAGCTCCTGGGGCTGAATTTCCCCCGTGCCACCCCTCTGCCCACGCTGCCCTTCAGCCTCCAGCAGCAACAATCTCACTCAGGATGGAAGAGCTGGTGCTGAGCTCTCCTTGCCCAATGCTCCCCGAAGCCAAATGCACACCAGCCCTAAAGCCACAGTAATTAAAGGACATTTAATGAGGTAATACCCAAGATAAATCATATGGCAATAATAATTTAAAAATAATAAAAGCTAAGGTTTTTATTTCAGGAAGATCTTTTGAGGAGGGGGGCTGGATATAATCTTTTTGAGTGCTCTATTATAGGCTCTGAGTTATAAATAAATCCATATTTTAACATCTGGGATTCATAACATCTTGCTGACAGTCAAATCTCATAAAAGATGTGGTGACTTCTACAGATGTGGGAAACCTCATTCAATGAGCTGCGTAACAAAGGAAATCTCGTTCTTTTTCATTATTTACTGTTAAATCTGTGTCTCTCTGGCTCCAGAGAGGGAGCAAAGCTGTGGGGTCACCCGTTCTTTAATGCACCTTTGCTAGGAAACTCAAGAGCAACAGCTTTGTCTGAAAGCCAGGCTGAAACCAGCACTTTGTGCATTGTGGGCTGCCTGCAAAGCCCAGGATTTTGATCCCTCCCTGATGCTCCAGGCTGGGTGTTCATGCAATAACAAGCAGTCCCTGGGAAGTTGGCAAATGGTGGGGGATGAGAAGGTAAGCACTGCCTGGGCATCAAAGACATGGAGATTGGCATGAATCCCTTCAGTCTCATCTTGGGATTTTAACAAAGGGAAAGAGGGGAAAGGTAAAAGAAAGGAAGAGAAAAGGGAGGACATCCCATCTCCCCATCTCCAAACCCTCATGAGCAACTGACTCCTCACTGAGGATGTAACTAATCAAGGCTACAGCTCCAACACTTTCCAATTAGCTGCAATTCCAAAGGAAGGAGGGGAAAATATTGAAGTATTTTCCAGTAAAACTTAGTAACAGCAACCATATCCCCACAAACTACCCCCAACACTTGCACTGGCACAGGCATTGCAGCAAACTGGAACCTTCTTTCCACTGGGTAAACCCAAAGAAAGTAAACAGTTTATTATGGTCACATTTAATTTGGGCTTATACAAAGCTGCAGCACTGTAGCCTATGTTTAATGCAGTTGTGGCAGTGGGGATTTGTTTTCTCCCTCCCCAAACAGCTCGCTATTGATTTTCCTCTTAACAAGTGTTCTTGTTCTGACAGTCCATCTCACTCTCTGTGTTCAGACTAAGGGGTTGTAAGCTCCATGTCGGTGATACCTGAATCCTCTGGCCATGTTATGTTTTCACTAAAATAGGATTATGACCTATTAATCAATAGAGATGAAGTGGGTTAGCCGAGCTGTGACAAAGATGTGATTATTTCGCACGGTCCTGGAGAAGCAGGCAGGTGTCAGGCATGAAAGAAAACAGCATTTCAGCAGCCTCATCCTGGGTTTTCTGTGTCCAACAGAAATGGGTGGTGTGAAACAAAAAGTCACACAAAGAGCTGCTGTTTGTCTTTGAGTGATCAATCTGCTCTGTCGCCGGGACCCACACAGGAGGAGATGCTTCCCTGCTCTTCTCAGTGCCAAATCTCAAAGCACTTTACAGCAGAGAACAGAAATCTCTGTATTTGACAGAGGGGGAAACCGAGGCAGGCAAAGGTGGTGGGATTTGTTGGTGAGCCTATAAGAAATGGGAACCAGGGCTGGATAACAGAAAATAGGCTTTGTGTGTTTAGTGAGTCCAGCCCAGCTGGCTGCATTGTGTGACTTGCACTAAGGGGCTGGCAGGACTCTAGAGCTGAGCTAAAGCACTGGAACTATGAACTTCCAAGCTTTCAAATATTTGGATAGCCTATAAAAATAATTTTAAGCTCCTAATCCCTCCCTGTCAAATGGTATAATATTTTTTTCCTTCTTTTTTTGGTTTCAACCTTCCTTCTCTTTTGGTTTTGCTAAAGCAGCCTCAGCTCTGACATCATCTGAGAATTTCATTTAACAAAATGTTTTGAATCATTTGTGCTGGTTCTGGCGACTTTGCCAATGGAAACATCCCCTGCAGCAAGTGATTTTAAACGTTGAATGTGATTTTTTTCCCCCCTCCTGTAGTTATATTCAGAGCAGTACTGTTCCCTTGACTTCTGGCCAATGACCCAGAGGAAAGGGTCGCTCTGGGATGTCAGGAGAACTTGGTTTGCACAACCTGGAAGAGCCCATCTGATGACAGGGCAGCTTCCACCCACCTCCCTGTTCCCTCTCAGTCCTCCTGGGTGGGTAAGAGGAGGAGGATGGGCTGAGGGAGTGTTTGGGCACTTTTGGGGCTGCATCACAAAGTGATGGTGAGACTCACAACTGGTAAAGGGGGAGGGTACTAAAGCTGGGAATGAAAGCTGTGACCAAACCACACTCTGTACCTACCAACATTAGGTTTTACAATTATGGCAGTGTTTGCACGTTCTGCTACCCAACACTGCTCCAGAAATTGATGTTCTTGTATTGGGTTTTCCTTCACCCTCTTTTCAATGGTCACAGAAGTCAGAACATCATGTCCTGGAGCCAAACAAGGCAGAGATGTAGGGTCCCATCCTGGAGGTCACATTTAATACTCAACAGCCTTCAGATACCAAAAACAAGAAAAAAATCCCAATGTGGCCCTCATTTATCCCTGATGCACAACTGCCAGATGTCCTCCTTGTCACAATGCACAAGTATTTGGTGCTTGAGGTCACCTTCAGCAAGCAGGAATGTATTTTGCAGATCCTCGACCTTCCACAACATCTCTGACCTACCAAACCCGAGAGGCACGCATTAAAATCCTGGCACTAAAACATCAGGACTGGGGGAGTGAAATTATTGGGTTATCTCCAAACAAAATGCTCCCTGAGTCCTTCTGCACCCCAGAACAACCCCGTGAAACCTTTGGGTGAGGCAGCACCTCTCTTCCAACAGCAAAAGAGACTCCAAAAGGGGAGATGTGGGAGATTTTGTGGCACCATTGTGGCTCTAGTGATATTATTTGAAGCAAATGCAAACACACTCAGGCTTATGATAAGAGGGTGTAATAGATAGTAAGTGCAAATGACTCATTCACTGAGATTTTCCAGGATTAGACAGCAGCAGAAGGACAACAGCTGTGTAAAATGGACTTTAAAAAATAATCTTCTAATAAGATTTTAATAAACCTGTTAGTAAATTGTAATGCTTGACTTCAAGAACTATTTCTCCCCTGCAGTGTTTCTCTGTGGAGTTGAAGCTGTGGTGTTCTCCAAGTGTGGATGATACAACCTCGACTGCACCCCAGGCAGGGCAGGGATTCCTCATGTCCATGGATGAACAGAAAATCACACCTGTGGGGAGAAGCTGAGCCCTGAAAAGCTACTTCAGGCCTCCTGCAACATTAACTTTCTGAATTAACCTCAGTTTTTATACAATTCTTGCCACCTCTTTCTTTCTGTTGACCCGAGCAGATTAATTTCAAAAATAAAATAAATAGTGTTTTATGAAACAAAAAGCCTGCTCTTTTCATTGCACTCCAGACTGTGTGTAGTCAGTGCTGGCTTACCAAAGCCTTCCCCTAAATCCCATGTCTGGACATGCATGTGCACGTTGCCCAAGCAGGGGAACTGCCACCCTTTTGGTCCTTTTCTCAGCAGTCTGTCTCCTGGGGTCATTACATGGCAATCCTGGCTTTTGCTTGGAGAGAGAACTCGTTTTTGCAGCTGCCACAGTTTAGGAGAAAATCCTGTATGTGCAAATGTTTAGGAACTCAAGAACCAGAATAGAAACCAAACGGACTCAGGTTTATTTCCCTTCCTTAATCCTCTCTGAATTGCAGCATGGCTGGGTTTAAGCTGGACTGGCCAGGCTGCTCCTATTTCCTATGAGCTGCTGGGTATTTCAGCCTTTACAGAAGAGTGTTCATCTCCATTTCTGCCTCTGTCTCTTGTTAAGTGAGGTGTCAATCATTCATCCTGTTGTCTTAGAGAGGTTTCTACCAACCACAGATGTCACCACAATGTACACATTATGTTAATAAGTGTATCTGGAAGTGTCTGTACTATAACTTACATCTTTGTTTTTGCTCTTTGGAGAAAGACAAGGGGCAGAAGCATAAATGCAGCTCCTCAGTTTCACGGGATGATTGGGGAAAATAACCTTCATGTGGAGCAAGATGCACCAAACCCCAGATCATCCATCCTGCTGCACTGGGGGCAGGTTATGTTGTGGGGGTGTCTGGCTCCCTAAGACCTTTGCAGCATTAATGGGGCACTGTGTGAAGCAGAAGGTTTTCTCCTCCAGAACTGTGAGCACTGCAGATTTTGGAGATGTCCCTTCTTGCAAGGGCACGAGGCCAGCACTGCCTGCCAGACGAGACCTGAGTGGCACTGCCACCACCACCATGACATTTGCCATCCCTTTTGTGGGTTTTAACTTATGGCAAGGAGTGTAATGGCTCAGACAGAGCAGCCCCAGTGAGGCAGGAGGTCTCCCTGTGCCCCAATTTCTGTCCTTTGCACCCCACATGAGGTCAGGGGGGTGCTGAGATGGTGAGGCCACAGCCCCAGCCCATGGTGGGGCACAGCCCCATCCCTGCTGGGCACAGTCCCATTCCAGGCTGGCTCTGGAGCAGGAATCACCTCCTGCAGGCTGGGCAGCAGCAGCTGAGGGCTGTGTAACCCTTCAGAGCACAGCAGCTCCCTGAAGAGGAGCCAGAGCTGAAGAGCATCTCGAGGTGAGTGCAGCGCTTGCAGGGGAGCTGGAGAGGAAAAGCCCAGATCAATCACGAATTGCTTAAGCAAAACTGATGCAAGTGGCTCCTGGCTGCAGATGGGAGGAGAGCTGGATGCTCCCAGGTCCTCTGAGGTCAGGCCTCCAGGTTTTGAAGGTCACCTCTTTTGTCAAGCAATGAAATTACCAAAGGCTCAATATTTTGCCAAAAACTATTCAGTAGGGGTTTTCCCTTGCAGCTTCCACCTCGCAGGGTAGAACTCCTACCTGAGTACCTGTGTTCATTAGGGCCCTGCAGTGAGGGTTTAGGATTCCTACAGAAACCCCTGAGCTCCTGCCTGGGCTAACCCAGAGTCCCTCTTTGTGGAGCTTTTCCCCTGCACTGTTATCAGAACAGCTTGCCAATAGCTGGTCTAGGCTCAGCCTCAAAGCCTCAGGCCTGTGCTCACCCTTCTGCCTCAGTTTCCCACTGGTAGAAGTGGGGTTGAGAGCCAGGATCTTGTCCCCAGGGAACAACAAGGGTGGCACAGTTACACTGGGAACACCAAGCCCCCTGGACAGCTCTGTCAGTGGCCTTGTTGGGAGTTAAAGAGCTTTATAGCAGATGAGAATTTGGCTCAGAAGTCCTAACATTGACCACAAGGACTTTGGGAGCCATGACCTGCCACCAAACCCATACAGAACATGCCAAGACAAATAATAATTAGCTCTCTGTAGTTAACTCCACACAGCTGACCTTTTCAGAGCAAGTTTTTCATGCCACCAGGATCTGACTCTAAAACCCAGTGACCCTGGGCATCCTGCAAGTGTCAGAAGGATGACAGCTCACAGATAAAAGCAGCACACAAATGTAGACCTGGTGCCCTTTTGAGAGCTTCCAGTTTTAAACCAGCACCATCATCTAGAGCTCTGGATCTGAGGAAAAAGCACTGAAGCATCATCTGTAGCCACTGTGGCCACCAAACACTGCTCCAGCTCTTGGTGATGCAGAAGAAGCATTTTTTCAGCTGGGAGATTTGCTGTGAGTTCTGTCCATCGAGTAAATATAAAGAGATGCACACACACCTACCTGTATATATAATTTTCACATGGATTTTACTGCTGTTTCAGTCCAGCTCAAGCATCATACCAGCTGATCAGGATTCAACAATGCCATTGTCCCATACTGTGGGCTCGTGAAAAACCTTTGTTGGAGGAGAAAACTGCGCTTTAGTCAGACTGTTATTTTTTATGCATTTGGATCCTTCTTCTCTGCACTCCTTACTCTTGAGGAGCCACTGCAGCCCTGTCCTGTGCTGGAGGCTTCATGGCAGCACTTGTGGGGGCAGGTGTGCAGCACCCCAGATGTTCCCATTCACAGTCCAGCCCATTTGCTCTGAGTTTGCATCAAAATAGGATCGTGCTGAGATCCCGGATTCAACTCATCAGCCTTTGCTGGAGGCAGGGGGTAGTAACTTTTTCAGACAGGTCAGGTATTTCCTCCAGAGCTTGTCTGTCACACACTGAAAATAGGCCTGCTCTGGGTGGTTTTTGCTGGTTAAGAACGGGGTGTGATGAAGGTTTAGGGTGCTTCTTGCAAGGAGGGCAGGGGCTGGAGGGGACCAGCAGGCAAAAGCCAGACAAAGCAAATGAGAGTGGAGTTGTAATGTTGACAGTGTGAGTCACCAAAGTGACAGGGCAGGGGTTTACCAAAGCTCACAGGGAGACACTGGCAAGGGTAGGAAACTAATCCCCAGTGGTGTCTGGCCAACCCCATCACCCTACACAGCTCGGGGTCTAGAGCAGCTTCACTGCAAAGTGACAGACAACAAAAATTGCTTTTTTTCTCTCTAAATGCTGTCACCAGCCAGCCCAGCAGAAGTGAAATAACCCTCTTGCCCAGTCTCCCCCACAGTTTACAATAAAGAGCCTTTTGTTGCAATTTAATTTGCAAACTTTCTCTTCTCTGCCATTCTCATGTGCCACAGTTCCAGAGACTCATATAAGTATTTTTACAAGAAATGCTTTCAGACAAATAAGTCTGGGGAGGTTTGTAATTTCTATTACCTCATGGTGACTCCATTGATAGACAGCAGCACACCTTGGGAGAATTAGGGAGCATAAAGTAATGGGGGTTTTTGTCCTCTCAAGACAGAGCTGCGAGTGCTGCCTGGCTCATGGCCAACACCACCAATTACCAACCTGGAGCAGGAGACAGATCCTAGTGCTGAAAAATTGCATTTTTCCAACAGGCCTGGTAATGATGGAGCTGTGCTGTGGGCTGCCATTTCCTCCTGGGCCTGTTAGGCATCCAGGACTGGGCAGGTTTTGGGCCACCTCAGTGTTTAGGGACAGTTGTTGTCATTTGGGGGGAAAAGGATGGAGTTTGCGTTGCTTCCTCTCGCCTTTGCTGCCACTCACAAGTCTTCCCTGCCTTATTTTTACAGGAGCCCTTTCTGCCAGGAGACAGAACAGTTGAGCATAAAGAAGCAATTTCGAAGGCACTGTCATTGGCAATTATGCTTGAAAGCCAGAGATTTAATTATTGTGTGAGAGCGATACCCTTGAAAGAGAAATTGCAGCGGCCCCATCACTTGAGACGTTCCAGCGCTGCAACAGACGAGTCACGAAATGTCAAGGAGCAAAAAGCGCAGCACTCCCACCTCCAAACCCCGGTGTGAGGCTTTCTGGTGGCACCAAAGTTAGCTGCCAGTTGGGTTAATTGAGGACACAGGTGCCCCACTTGAATCCAGCTGTCTGCAGAACGTGAGGTTTTGTCATACTTGTTTTAACCATCGCTGGTGAGCGGCTGAAGCGACGCGGCGCTTTCACAATTCCCATTTCATTCCTGCGTTTTAAATTAACACTCACTTGCTCAGGGTGATGATTTTTGTGTGTTTGTTGGGAATCTAACAATTACACCAGCAAACAGGTCACATTCTGCATCTCTCTCAAGCTGACAGGGTGACTGTAGGTGTAGGAGAGCACTGAATCACCCTGTCCTGATCTCTGCCAAGGACTGACAGCATGAAGAAAGCACATTTTGGTAAATGCATAAATAATTACCCAGCAGGTCTATAACAGCACTGCACACAGGGCTTTAAATCCTATAGATGTGACTGTCTTTAGAGCATCAGCTCAAAACAGGAGCAACTTGGCAGAAGATGGTGGAGCTGTGCTGGTGTAAAATCAATGAGGACCAGGGTCAGGAGGCAAGCTGGGGACACAGGGGTGATGCTGGACATCTGACTGCTCAAGCTGGGGTGGTTTAGTCACGATTCTTTTTCCCATGTCCCCATGTTGTCACTCTGAGACAGGTTGTTACAGTACCCAGCAACACAACCACAGCCAGATACAGCTGATAAGCTTTTTTAATACTGCAGTAGGGATGTGACATAAAACTCGGAAAAAAATTCCTATCTCCATGCCCAGATATTCCAGATTTATCAGTCCTTAAGCACCAAGAGGCTTTTTGCCGCAGGGCAAGCACAAAACCGGCAGCGAGGAGCTTGACATCCCGAGCTTGTCCAGCTCACACCTCTTATCTCTGCCCGTGGATGTCACAGAACCCTCCCCCGGTCCTTCCCCGCTGGGCTCCGCGCTCCCTGCGGACGCTGCTCCGTGCCAGGGCACTCATCCCGGTCAGCAGGGAATTTCCTCCCTCCGGAGCAGCGCTCGTGTGGCTCCCAGCCAGGGAAACCAGCTCCAGGCCGCTGCTGCCAGCAGCCCTTGCCAAGGCAGGGAGGGCTTTCCTGGGCGCAGGGGCTGAGAGCCGCTCCGGCTTCGCGGCGAACGGAGGATGCTCCTTGAGAGGTGAAAAAGCTGCGTTTAAAACCTCACCGATCTGGCTCGGGGTAAAGAGAAACTGATTTTTTTTTTCCTCTCTCTCTCCTTCTCGTGAATTAATTTGTTGGAGGAATGAGGCTCAGAAAAGAAACAACGAAATACATGTTGAGTCAAACTGAGATGTTTCTTTTAACCTATTTCTTTCAACACAGGAAAACGTCTTAGATTGGTTGAGGGCTATTTATCCTCCTGTGTAAGCTTCCAGTTATTGAGGTAGTAGTAGCTTTTATGCTGATTAAAAAAAAAAAAAAGCCACTTGAAAAAGAAGTTTTGTTTCAACTCCTCCTTCTCTTTCACACACACACAACTATGGGCAGTGTGGAGGCAGAATTGTTCATGGCCTGACTGAATTGCTAAATAATTTCTGCCCTGTGTGGGACTCTTATCTCACAGTGGCTTTACTTTCATTAAAATTGTTAGAAGCAAAAGAGAAAATGGGTAACCTGGGGGTTGCTGGCAGCCTTTCCGGCTGTTTTCCAGGATATCCCCTTTCCCCCATACCCTGGGTTTCATGCCAAACTCAGCTCGGGGAGGCCAGCAAGTGACCCCCCCCTTGATCCCACAGACACTGTGTAGGGACAGGTGACATTACACCCTGAGCTGGTCCCACGGAAGCTCTCTGGATCCCCAGGGGCTGTGTGGTGACACCTTCCTGGCGCCAGGACCCATTTTGGGCCGAGCCCAGGGCCACTGCGGGGTGGGCAGGGGGAGGGTGTAGCCTGTGAGGCAGAGGAAGTGAGGAGCCAGTGTACAACCTGAACTTGGCCACCCTCGACCCAGACCCCGAAGAGGAAAGCCTGATGCATGACATCTTCCTGTTAGGAAATATTAATCACAGCCATGTCCAAACATGGTAAGTGAAACCTCAGGGAAACCACTCCTTTGGCCAGGGAGGGCTGTGTGCTGGTGTATTCAGGAAGGCCCTTGTGCCTCAAAGACAGGACCCACCCGTCATCAGGGCACCACCTGGAATTATGGATTGACTCCCTGGCATTTGAAGGAAAATCTCAGCTCATCCCTCTGTACTCAGCTGTTGTTTCACAGCCTCGGGAAAGAGCCACGGGGTGAGCCAGGTAGAGGGGTGAAGCACCTGGAGAGGAGAGGAATCAACCAGCAGGAAAATCAGCCTGAGGATGTTCTCAGCTCACCCTCGCCCTTGCAGTGGGGTTGTTGGGGTGACCAGTAAGGATGTCATACCCACAGGAATCACTGACACACACCGGGGCAAGACCAGAGCGAAAATCCTGATGGCACCGCTTCCCATGAGACACCTGTATTACAAAAAAACAACCACACAACAACAACAACAAAACCAACCAACTAGCCGACCAACCAACCAAGAAAACCTGAAAACACATGAGAGATATCCAAAGGTTTACAAGAAAAATAATGTTCCTGAAGTGTCAGCCCTCTGGCTTGCAGCACTGTGTGGGCAGTCTCTTGCAGCTAAGGAGTCTGCAATGGAGCACGGGAATAATCCCACACACCTCAATCCAGCCTCATCCACCTTTTCAGGCAAGGCAAATCCAACCTGACTCCCAGGTCTGGATCCCAATCACCCAGGGCCAAAACCCTTTTTGAGGCCAATTCTTGCCTGTGGGCCAAGCCCTGCTTTTGGACCTCAGTCCAGTATGGAGGCCAAGCTTCTCCTGTGGAACCTGAACCTATTATAGGGCTCAAATTCATTGTGAGGGCCACATCCTGCTTGTGGATCCCTAATCCCTGTGAGACCAACCATCTTCTGTGGCTCAGATTTGTTCCAGGCTCCAAGCCTTTCTGATGGGTCCCAAATTACCTCTTCTGGGATCCAAGCCTGTGGGTCCCCGTCCATCTGTGGGGTCCAGACATTTTCCAGGGGTAAAGTCTGCTTATGAGTCCCAAAACACTGTGGGGTTCAAAGCCCCTGTGATGCCCAAATATCTTTTGGGTCTGAGCTTTGCTTGTGAGTCCCAAGCCCTTTATGGGCTCCAAGTCCTTTGAAAGAGCCGCATCCATTCTGGGGTCTGAGTTATTCCTGTGGGTCCCAAATCCCAGGCAGACATCCATTTGTGGGGTCCAAATCCCTTCCAGAGCCCAAGCTTACTTGTGCATCCCAAGCTCCTTGTGGGACTCAGATCTGTTTGGAGTCCAACCCTTCATGGGTCACAAAACCTCTGCATGGCTCAAACCCCCTGTGGGACCCAAACATGCCAGGGTCCAGGCTTTGCCTGTGGGTACCCAATCCTTCATGGGCTCCAAAGCCCTTGAAGCACCCAAACCCTTTTTGGGGTCTACACATGCTTCAGGTTCCCAAACCCCCTGTGGTATTTAAAAGCATTCTGGAGTCCAAGCTGTGCCCATGGCTCCCAAATCCCAAACTTTTGCAGGGACCCAAACCCTCTGAAAGGTCCAAATCCCTTTCAGGTTCCGAGCCTGCTTGGGGGTCCCCAGTGCCCATGTAGTGCCTGAATCCATTTTGGGGTACAAACTCTGCTATGTAGGTGTTCAACTCCTTTTAAGACCCAAAGCTCCTGTGGTAGCCAAATTTGTTTTGGGGTACAAGTTTTCCCAGTGGATTCACAACCCTTTGTGGGCTCTGACATCCTCAAAGCAGCCAACACTCTCTTGCTTCTGGGTCCCCAGACTGCTGTGTGCCCAAATGTGTTTTGGGGTCCATGCAGTGCCTGTGGTTCCCCAGCTCCTTGTGGGACACATCTTCCCCATGGGACTCAAATCCATTTTTGAGTTCCCGTCACCTCATGACCACTTGTAGGTCCAAGTGGTACCCGTGGCTTCCCAAGCCCCTGTGTGGTATAGATACCCCTCTTTGGGACCCCAGTCCCTTTGGGGTCCCCATCCCTCTGTGGTACCCAGACCAACTTTGGGGTCCAACCTGTCCCTTTGGCTTCTCAACCCCTTGTGGGACACAGCTTCCCGGTGGGACCCAAACCCATTTGGGGTCCCCATCCCTCTGTGGTACCCAGACCCACTTTGGGGTCCACGCTGTGCCTGTGGCTCCCCAACCCCTTGCGGGACACAGCTCCCCCGCGGGACCCGCAGCGGTGCGGGGCGGTGCGGGGAGATGCGGGGCGGTCCGGAGCGGTGCGGGGCGGTGCGGGGAGATGCGGGGCGGTCCGGAGCGGTGCGGGGCGGCGCCTCCCGCCGCTCCTGACTCAGCGCCCCGCCCGGCGGGGGCAGGAAGCCGGGCGGGCCGGCCGGCCCCGCTCCTGTCACCGCCTGCGTCAGAGCCCGGAGTTTTCCACTGACGGAAAAGGGCAGCGCGGGGCGGCGCAGCCCGGCCCGGCCCCGGCAGCGGAGCGGGAGGCGCCGCGCCAGGCACCGCCGCTGCAGCCGGAGCCGCCGCGCCGACACCGCCGCCGCCGCAGGTAGGGACCGCCGCGGGCAGCCGGCGCCGGGATGGGGATGGGGATGGGGGCGGACGGCGTGAGGGGCGAGGGGGAGGCTCGCCCTTCACCAGCGGGGGCTGCGACTGCGGGGTCGGGTGGGTGCCTGCCCGGCGCGGGTTCGGCCGCCGAGAGCCGGGCCGGGGCCGTCCCGCCGGCCGGGGGTCGCTGCCGGTGCCCGCCGCGCGTTCCGGCGGTCGCGCCGCCCCGGCGCCGTCTGGCCGCGCCGCTCCTGCCCGCGGGCGAGCGGAGCCCGGCGGGGCTGCGGCGGAGCCGGGGGCAGCTCCGGGGGCAGCTCCGGGGGCAGCGGGACGGCGTTCCCTGGGGGAAGGGCTGGGGGCGTGCTGCGCCCCCGAGCTGCCCCCCCGCACTTCGCTGTACGGACACCCCAACACCTTCGTGGTATTTATCAGGAGTAGCGTAGAGTTCCCCTCTCACCCCGTGAGTCCAGGCTGCGCTCCATCCCCACGGCCGCGGTTCTAATTTTTTGATGTTGAGAGAAGGGTAGGGGGGGCGGGGGGAGCCTTGCCGGCTCGCTCTTCCCCAAATCCGCCCGGCCGGGGATGCTTTCCCGTCGCTACAGCAACACCTACCGACGGGCGCACGGAGGGACCGACGGGCGCACGGAGGGACCGACGGGCGGACAGACGGAGCGGGGCACCCCCCACACTCCCCGCCTCCCGAAATAAAACATCGCGTCTTTTACAGCCCACCTGGGGAAAAGAAAAAAAAAAAAAAAAAAAGGCAGAAAAAGAAAAAAGAAAAAAAAAAAAGAAAAGAGGATACCCCGTCCCCCCGCCCCCAACTGCTAAGTTTTCTCAGGTTTTTATAATTTTTTTTGCCTGCCCCCTCCCCCCCCGCACTCCCTCCTCTACCCCCGGCATCCTCAAAAGTGTCTGTCACCTCCGAGTTACATAATGTCGCTGTGGGAAGAGGCTGACACACAGGGACAACCCTTTCCTAAAGCAGCTCAGCCTCACTAACGCCTGGAGTGCCAACGCCTGAGTGGGATGGATGGAGAGAAAACCCTCACGGCCCTTTACAAACCTCCAAGTCACAGAATGAGGGAATCCTTAAGGCAGGAAAAGCCCTCTAAGATCCCCGAGTCCAACCCTTAACCAAGGTTAAGTCTTGTCATTTGTTACCAGGAATTGATCACCAATTATTATTTTATTACTTCATTTTTTAAAATGAAAATTTAAATGAAAATTATTTTAGTTTTCCTCTGCTGAGCAGTTTGCAGATGTAGCCCGTCAAGGTGTGTGTGGGGTGGGGGAGGTGGGGTTATTTTCAGGATGGTTGGGTTTGTTCTCCTCCCGGAGAGACTCCGCCGCTCCCGGCAAAGGCTTTAATAATTCAGCGCAGGAAATGCGTGCGTATATATAGCAGGGAAGGTAACGCACAGCGTGTACCTACAGGAGGACAAATGTGGAAACCTGGTGTGAATTATTCATGAGCTGTGATCAAATAGAGGATTTTCCTAGACAAAGCACACTTCGCTGTTTTCCTGTTTGTTACAGCACAATCTGCGCCGAGTACATTTGAACCTCCTTTCATTTGGGGCCGTGTCAGATAACCTTTAATGTATTTGCTAAAATTTCTTATTTACCTTTCAAGCTGTCAGAAAGAAGTAGGGGCTTGGTAGAAAAATCTGACAAGCCTTTATTTATTTTTTTTCCTTTGTGGCCTTCCAAAAATTAGGAGATAGAGTAAACACTTCTGCTGCTCTTTCCGGGGAAGGTGTTTTTGCCTGTTCAGTCTCTGACAGGAGCATAAACTCGTGGTGCTATGGACTGATTCACGCTCCCACTCCGAAGCACGATGTACTTTGGGTTTTGCTGTTGCATAGTAGGCAGAGGCTATTTTTAACCGAAGCAAGGTTATGAAACCTTAGACCCAGCTGGGTGAAAATAATCTGGTCTGAACTGGAAAGCACAGCTTTGTGTGGCTGGGAACACGCGTGGGACTGTCCCCCGGAGGGTCCTGCTGGGATGAGCCCGCTCCCCTTGGCTCCAGTCAGCCCCGAAATTGGGAAGTGTTGTCATCGGGAGGCCGTCACGGCGGCACAGGGCAAACCACTTAAGTAAATATGCGAAGAATTAACATAGTTACATGATGGAGCAGTGAATCAGTGCTGATACTGTGGCGATTATTAAATAACCCAGAGGTGTTGCTGGGATCACGGGCGCTGTTAGACATCAGATTCCTGGGGTGGCTGAGCGGGAAGCTCAGCTCCGCAGCGCTTTTTAGTGATTCTCCCACCAAAATCTCTTTTCCCACAATAAACTGCAGCATGCAAACAAAACACCAACCCAGCGACTCCCCGGGCTCTGCTCTGCCAGCTGCCTTTGGAGCCGTACCTGGCTGAAACATGCGGTGGTGTTTTTTAAACTAATATTTACTCCTGCTAGACCTGCACGGCCGCTGCGGCTCTGGGGGAGGGCGCGGGAGCCGCTCTGACTCACGGCTCAGCGGGGCTGAGCTCGCTCCCAGCGCCCGAGCGCTCCCGGTGTGCTGGAACAGCCCACCTTGGTGTGCTGGAAGAATTTCACTTCGTCTTCCTGGGCTGCAAGCAGATGGCTGGGCTCTAAGGTCAGCAAACCAGCTCAAAAAGTCACTGGAAAACAAATAATTTTAGTGCACGCTGATGAGTTTTGGAGGGGCGCTCGGAGGGATTGTTGTTTTCTTGGTGTTCCCTAAAGCGCTTGGAAAAATAAACTTTGCTGGCAGTAACTCATGCACAGATTGGGGATCCTTCCTTTCTTTAGGATGCTCCACCGACCAAGCCCCAAAACTTGAAATATTCTTGCTCCTGGGTGTTCTCCTTGTGCTACCATGGGAATTGTGGCACAAGCAGAGGCAGCTGCTGGACTCGCTGTGAGGAGTTTCCTTTGCTTTGCTTGCACTGCTGCGATTGCCTGACGCTTCAAAGCACATCTACAGCCCCAAAATACAACACTGGAACATCTTCTCATAATTCTGCCCAGAACCACGACGCCTCTTTGTGCAGTCTCCTGGAGACTGGACACCGGCAGGGGTTTTTAGTTGCCTTCCACTGCGCTTGGCTAAACAAATGCCAAACCTTCTTAAATCTAAATTACTCGAAATATTTACTGTTGAGACGTCGTCCAAGAGGAGGATAGTTAAAACATTAATTCCTTGCATTCCAGTGTATTAGGGCTTTACCCTGCAACTTGCTGGGCGCCAGAAATGGGACTTTGCAGATTGAATTCCCTTCCCCCCAACTACACTGCTTCCCCCGTTCCCCCCACCCAAACTTTTAATGCTTAAAAAAAAAAAAAAAAAAAAAAAAAGGAGGGAGAGAGAAAGAAAGGAATGCACATCTGGGCTAAATATTTGTTAGAAAGTATTCCCAGGATAGTGGGAGTTCTGGTGCCAGAGAGGAATTCCTGCGGGTTTGATCCATTGCATTATGTACTTGTTCCAAAAGCTGTTTTCAGTAAAATAGATGAGTAAGAAGTCTTAGCCAAGAACAGAATGTCTTTTTTGGCAACTGAAAGGAAGATAGGATTATTTTATTTCAGGTTATGTAAAAAAAAAAAAAAAAAAAAAGAGAGAGAGAGAAGGAGAAGGTGGTAAAATCCTGTACTTGGTGGTGCCTGCAAAGATTTGCAATGGCAAACTCAGATGTAGATATTAATTTTTTCCATGCTGCTGTGGACATTTTTGGGACATGCTTGTAAGACACTGCTGTGAGTTCAAGGTTCCTTGTAAAATTACTGCAATTAAAATATCCTCATTGTGTCTGAATAGGCCTCTGGGCTTTTTTGCTGAGTGGCCAGTGGCCTCAGTGACATGGCTTTGAAGGCAGCATCCAAATTGCTGGGGTGAATTCTGTCTCCACATGCCAGGGTGAGGAGGGAAGCAGAGGATCATTCTGGCTTTGACAGTCAAATGCCCATCTAGAGGATTTTTTGGGGTCAGGTAGAAGCAGACACAGATGGGTGCAGCTCCACTACATCGCTCCTGAGGAGGATTTGAAAACTTGACTTGGAAAGTGTCATAGCCGTAAATCATCAATGAGGGATAAGGTGTAATAGGAGAAAATTACTATATTTTGGCTGGTGGGCAGCAGGTTCACCAGCTTTTTCCCACTAGCTGGGAATCCTGTTTGCACAACACCTCCTTTGCATTAACAAAACAATAGGTGTCTTGAAGAAGACATCGAGCCAAAAGTGGGTTTTTTTCCCTATCCATTTGGCTCATTCTCATAGATGGGGAGCTGCACACACCTCCCTTCATCCTCCTGGCTGCTGATAGTATTTAAAAAATAAATAAATAGAATTGCACCATCTTATGCACAGCCTGCCTTGGCTCTTGCTTGGTGTTTGTGTTAGCTGGATTCTCTGGCTGGAGGGGAGCGCTCTGGTTTCCCTGTGGGGTTGGTTTGGGGGATGTGGTGCAGTCCCTGATGGGCTCTTGGGTTGGCAGGTGACCTGAGCATGTTTGGTCCAGACCTGGGAGTTATCCCTGTCCCAGCAGCATGACCTTGGCTGCTCCAGCACCCTCTGTTGTCTCCCGTGGGACTTGGATGTGGTCAGCATTGCATCTCTGAGGGTGTTTGCTGTTGGACTTGTGTCCTAGAGGCATTTTAGGGAGCTGGTTCCTCCCTCCCTTGGCTATAGTGGCATCCCTCACTGTCATCCCTCACTGTCCTTTGGAGCATTCTCTCTGCAGCAGGAACTGATGCTCCTTCAAGCCACGTGTGGGATTTTTTTTGCAAAGTTTTTGCCCATTCCAGGTGGACAGTGGGGTCTGCAAACCTCTGGCTGTAGCTCAGGCTTTGATTTGAACCCTCGCCATGGATTTGGAGAGTTTCTTAGCTCCTGGCTGTTTCTTAAAACCAACATGAGACAGAGCAGGAGGCACATACACACACAAAAATAATACACATAAAAGGTTTGTTATTCGCTGTTTTGTGGCCGCCTGCGAGCTCAGCTTTGCCACGGAGCAGGCAGGGAAGGGGTTAATCCAGGTGTCGGGTAGGACATGTGCTGCTGGGCCTGGAGGGTGGCCAAATCCACCTTCTCTGCATGTATTTTGGATTAAAGCCAAAAAAACAACAACCCCTCTGTGGCAAAACCACCTGCAGCTCCAGGTCTGCTGAGGAGGAGGAGGAATGGAGGGATCACTTCTGCCCTGGTTCAGGGAACGTCCTGGCCCTGTGAGCGTGCCTTGCAGCGAATCATTAACTTCTCCAGGCCAGGGAAATGCTTCATCCAGGGACTTTTTTGACCTTTTAGGTGACTATTGTCTCCTGGGAAGCTGGTGGTAAACATAATTGGGGAGGGTTGGTGCAGGGCTTGGAAGGAACTGTGAGTGCTCCTGTCCTGCAACGTGATCCTGCTTGGTGCTGTCAGAACGCTGAAAGTCCCATCGTGGGGAGGTTCTGAAACTGGTGTGGTGTCTGTGCTGCCTCCTCATGTCTGTCAGAAGGGCAGGTTTAGTGTTTTGTTTGGTTTGGTTGTTTTTTGTTTCTGTTTCGTTTTTTCAGAGACTTAAATTAACTTCAGGCATGCAAAGCGCAGTGAGAAAGTGCTTGGGTTGCAAAGAATGAATTTGGCCGGTGGAGAAGTTTTGTGTGGTGGGAGGGGATGTGGACTGGGTGTCTGGCACCCCTGTATCTGCACTGTCACCATCCCAGGGCTGTCCACTGTCCCAGCATTATCCAAATTCGAGGGATGCTTTAGCTGTTGTGTATTATGGGGTGGCTGGTAGCATCCCACATTGCTGGGGCTCTCCCCTCCTTGCTGGAAGGAGTTCCTGGGCTAGAGCTGCGTCCTTCCCACCGTGGTTGTGCCTTACAGCCTGGTGGGATGGGGTCACAGCAAGTCACCCCAGGCAGCAGCCTGGCTCTCAGCTCTGGGGGTGGCTCACTGGCTCCCAAATAAGCTGGCAGTGGTTTCTGCAGGAGCAGGGGGAGCTGAGGTGGTGTTGCCAGAGTCTGAAAGGTGCAATGATCCATCATCAGTGCAGGAGCATCCCAGGCTGGGTGGGTGCTGGTGTCCATTAGAGTCATAGAATATCCTGAGTTGAGGGGACCTACAAGGATCATCAAGTCCCAGCCCAAGAATCCCACCCTGTGCTGAGAGCATTGTCCAAACTTACTGTAGGCGAAGTCTGTGGCTTTTGTGGGCCTTTTTTTAACCTTCCAAATTTGCACAAACTTTACAAAAGCAAAGTTTAAAAGATGCAACACAGTTACTTTTGATTTTCTTTTTTTTTTTTTTTTTTCCCTTTAAGATGAGCAGGGGCAAAGCGTGCAGGAAATTTAGGAATCTAGGCAAGTACAGAGCTCCTTTGTTTTTAATTAGCTACGTTGTTTTTAATTGCTTCTATGCTTGATACATAACCCAGCCTAAACAAGAATAGCTTATTGAATGGGGGACTGACTATGAAAGGCACCGTGAGGAGAAGGGCTGTTCTTCACAGTTGATATATTTGTATTTCAGTGCTTCATTTAATAAGTCTGTTTCCCCGGGGGGCTCTAGCAAGTAAATCATGCCAACAGATTGTTTTCTGCAAACTGGCTTATTTTTGTAATTAGCAAGACATTAAAGCTGTAACTGCATAGAAAGCGATCTGGGTGAGGAGTGAGCATAAAAGAATTAGTAAGCAAAATATAATACTTACTGTTTGATGACATTTGTGTTGATTGGATTGGTTTCTGGACAGTTTGTTGAATGGGAGTCAGTTTGTTCTGCAGTGTTGTGGAAGGGGAGAGAAATTCACAGGTGTGCACAGCAAATGTAGTAAGATGAGGTGCTTTAGGGGCAGCACTTTTTGGGAATCACATCTGCAAGGCCAAGTGGATCTGGTGGGAAAACCTTTCTGGGGGTTACAGCTGTCCTGCTGATCACCAGGAACTGCCAGGATTTCCCTGGCTTCATGTTGCTTTCTTCCTTTGTTTTCCAGTTATATGACAAAAACGGCGTCACCATGAGTGGAGTTTTGAAAAGGAAGTACGAAGAGCTGGGGGATGACAGCACCTACTGCTCCTCCTCCTCCTGCTCCCCCCTCTCGTCCTCAGCATCCTCAGGCTGGGACACTGATGAGGAGAATTCCCACGGAGAGCCCAAGCCCAGCTCTGCCTTACTGTCCAGCTTCACCCGTGAGTACCTCTGGCTCTCCCAGGACCAGCCATGCCTCTTGCATGTGTTTTTTGTGGGGTGGTGGTGGCTCATCACCACACAGAGACCCCCTTGGGGCACACCTTTATGGGTAGAAGTGGCTGTGATGCCAGCTGCCTGTCGTGACACTGATTTATAATCATCCAGCCTCCTCACAGTGGTCTTCCTCAGCCCTTCCTTCCAGCATTTATTATGCCTTTGGAATATTTTTGCTGAAGTCCAGGTTTCCAGGAATGGAAACCCAAGGATGGGTGTGCAGAGGCATGTGGGTGCCTCCAAGCCCAGGCCGCAGGACCATCCCACCAACCCTCAATTCCCTGTCAAGTTGTTTCACAGGCAAAACCTAATCAGACAGCGAAGGCCCACAATGCTGTGTTTTAAAAATGATTAACCAGTAGTGTAATTACCATTTCAGAACTTGTTTCCTACGTAAGTTGGGTACTTTGCCAAAGAACATGACACGTTTGACATTGCCTCCGCTGCTAGTACAGATAAAAGCTATTTTGTTTTCCCAGCAATGTAAGTTTTGAGAGCTTTTAGGAAAACACACAGAAGGCAGAGTTGTAAAGCCCTTTATCTGCCGTGTGAAGGGAAAAATAAAAAGTACAATAGAGGAACATCTTCATGGAGCAGAAATAGTCCAACCTAGTAAATTATACTGAACACCCACTGTATGTAGCAGTTAAGGTCCACTTAGCAGACATACACAAACACGCAGTGGTCTGAAAAGGCTTTAGAAGTCTTGTAATAATAAAGAGTCTCATTCTTGCTTGTCTTCCCAGGTTTTGTGACAAAACAATGAACTTTTTGTATTCTCTGGCTCAATTGGAAAAGGGTCAGGAATGGGAAAACAGTTTTGGAGGAGGGGTGCAGGGAGAGAGGAGCAAATGCCAAAGTGCAGCAGCTCGGCCGATAGATGATCGTGGTGGTTAACTTGCCTCCTGATAAAGAGCTCATGTTTTAGGAGATTGAGTCAAGGTTATTGTGAAAATGCAACGCACAGTGCAAAGATATGATCAGAGTGACTGCAGGGCCCAGTGTGAACCCCCAGCTATTGAGCAGAAGTTGCTGACACAGCTGGGTGAATGCTTCTTTTTTCTCTTTTTTTTGTTTTCCACGTGAAACCGAAACACTGTATTTTGGCAAGTGAGACCTGTGAAGTGTGGGTGCAGTTAACTGTCCAGTCTTGCACTTTCACACCCTTTGGGGCCCACCAAACCCTTTGGGTTGTTGCAGTCTTTTCCTTGGGTCCCACTGTAAGGCTGCTTGTGGCTCTGCCTCCTGAAGAGCAGGGCTTGGTCCCAGCTCTGCAGCAGTCACCCATCCCATGGAGGCAACCAAAGCACCCATGCACCAGCAGAGAATGGGACCAGAAACACCTCCCTACCACAAATTTGAGTGTAGCTGGCTCTTGTTCCTGCCACACTCTCATGGCTGTGCCTTGCTTTACTTTCTTAGCCAGCCACACTCGTGGAAACTCACTGACTCTGACCTGCCCTGACTGATTAGTCCCCCTCCATCTACTGTGTTTGCATGTGCAGATGTGCAGGGCCAGGTCTCTCTGGAGAGGCTCTGCTGTAAGTGGTGTGTAGCATGTTTCAGCAGTTTAAGATAAACCAGATTCATGTATTGCCATGTTTACCCGGGGATCACCTGCACAAAGATTAACATCTTTGCAGCTGCTCTCAAATGAGTCTCTTGAGAATAAGGCATAGATTCAGAGTTCCTCCCAGTGGATGGTGGAAGGAAGTACCAGAAAACACAGCCGTTTGGGTCATTTTCTGCCCTGCCACAAAAGCTGGAGCCATGAGGCACTGGGAATGCCAGTGGCCCGGCATCCCAGGAGCAGACCAGGGGCTCCTGAGTGTGGGGCAGAGTGGATTTAGATGTGTAGGATGGCTGGTTGCTTGTTCGTTATGCTCTGCCACACGTGAAGAGTAAGCAAATGGATGTTCCTGGGGGAAGTCAAGCAGGAAGGAGAAGCAGCAGCCACCTCGTAGGGTGAATCTGATGGGTGACCCCGATGCAGCAGGGCTTGACTTAGCTTCCCCTCCATCCTCATCCCACCTCTGAAGTGTTAGCTCCTAAAACACCACCAAGCAATGTTGCAGCCTTGTCTCTTTGTGATCCTGTTGAGAAAGTAATTGCAAGTTCTACCTGTTCGTAGTATTTCTATTATATCTGCAGCATGGCAGCACTGACTTTTCCTTTTTTTCATTCTCCCCTTTCTAGCCACGTCAATCCTGAAGAAATCCAAGCGGCTAAAGAAGAACAATGTGGAGTTTGACCGGGTCACTGTGTTTTACTTCCCACGCTGCCAGGGCTTCACGAGCGTGCCCAGCCGTGGGGGCTGTACCCTGGGGATGGTGAGCAAACACAGCTCCTCCCGGCAGTTCACGCTGGCAGAGTTCTCAAAGGAGCAGGAGAACGTCCGAAGGGGAAAACTTGAAGAGAAATTGAAAGAGGAGAAGTTGGAAGCGTTGAAATGGAAAGTGAGTTGGGAGTGTGGGGCTGGGTTTGATGAGGAGCTGGAGGATGTCGTTAGTTAATTGGCCAGTTTTTAGTAAGAGCCTCTGAGGCCTGGGGACGTCAATCCTTAGCTCTCAGTTTGGGTCTCCAAAAAACACAGGCTCCAGTGGGGGATTTTCATTTACTTCTCCACCCTTGAAAAGTGAAAAGACATGGAAGATATTTTTGCTCTTTTGGTAGTACCTCTCTGTCCTGGGATCCACTTGAGACTCTTCTTGGCATCTCCCAAAGTCTTTTCATTTCTAATTTACCTACTTGATATCCCAGGACATATCCCCAGTCAGGTATCAGGTCTTTGTGGGCTCTGACTTCGATGCTGATCCTGAGGTTGGCCACCATGGGGGAAGAGGTCATTTCTTTCTTGTTTCTCCCCAGCTGGGGGTTCCAATGCCTCTGAGCCCTAAACAAGCCGCCAACACTTTGTCCATTTTTTTCCCTCAGCTAACCATGAACGGCACGAAGGAGTCCGAGGAGGCCAACCAGCTCACCATCGAGGACATCTCCGACGACGACATCGACGTCAGCAGCGTGGACCTGGAGGACGGCTTCTTCCTGCAGCCCTACCCCGCCAAGAAGAGGCGCGCGCTGCTGAAGGCCGTGGGCGTCAAGAAGATCGACAAGGAGGAGAAGCGGGAGCTGCACAGCATCCGCCTGTCCCGGGAGGACTGCGGCTGCGACTGCCGCGAGGTCTGCGACCCCGAGACCTGCAGCTGCAGCTTGGCAGGCATTAAATGCCAGGTACTGCCCTCACCCCCGGGCAGGGGGGGATGCCGCGGTTCCAGCTGTGCCTTAGAGCGGGGAGGGGGGTGTGAGTGAGTTGGACAAGGTTGGGGCAGCCTGTAAATCCATCTGCTCCCACCTGCGCTTGGAGGGGAGGAAAGCTCTTGGAGCATCCTGGCAGACACTGCTCCTCTTCCCAAATTGCATGTGCAGCCATCCCCACGCTGCCAGAGCCTGCAGTGAGGATGTCCCTGCTGTACATTCCCACAAGACCCATACCTGCTTGATCTGTTGGAGGCAGGCCATGTGGGAATGTCTGCAAGGAAGAGCTCCTTGCACGAGGCTGCGCTTGCTCCCCCTCCCCCAGGTTTTATTTTTAGTTCTTTTTTCTTTTGGTGTGTGTCACAAATCCCAGCGCGCTCAGGCGAACGTGGGAGTGTCAGCTGAGCATCAGCCCACAGCGAGTTGTGCAGGCCACCTGCACAGCGGGATAATCCCTCTATATTCAATTGTGAGTTATATTTTTCAGGGTATTTTTGTGGGTGCCTGCCCAGCTGTATTTGGTGCTCATTCCCTATTCTGGGCGCTGCTCACTCCCACGGTGCCATGTTTGGAGGCTGGGGGTGGCGGAGGTGGGTGCACACGGGTGCTCCTTGTGTGTGTCACAGCCCCCCTCTAGTGGCTGCTGCAGATCAGATAGTGAGACCATTAAATAGCAATAAAGAAAAAACTCACTTTTGCCCTCTTATGTTTCCTTTTGCACCATTATATTTTGCTTTTTTTTTTAATATTTTAATTTTCTTCACTTGTACTGAAATCCAACTTTTTTATGACACCTCTTCAAAAGAGCAGGGTGTCTTTTTTTTTTTCTTCCTGCCTTTAAATCCCTCAGATGTTAGTTGGTTTCTCAGGGCAGACGAGCTGTGGGCAGTTTTGGCTTTACACCACTGGGTTCAATCCTGATCCTCCCCCTGTGCTTCCCCCTGTGCCAGATGGATCACACCTCCTTCCCCTGCGGCTGCACCAAGGACGGCTGCGGCAACACCGAGGGCAGGATCGAGTTCAACCAGGCCCGTGTGCAGACACATTTCATCCACACCATCATGAAGCTGGAGCTGGAGAAGCAGCAGCAGAGCAGCGAGAAGGCGGCGGAGGCTGAGCCCCCTTTCCGGGAGCGGCTGGCACCGCTGGGATGCGCGGCGGGGAAGGGCTTGCTGGAGGAGCGCGCCGTGCCGCTGGCTCCTGCCTTCCAGTTCAGCCCCGACCTGGAGGCCCTGGGGGAGAACAGCTGCAGCAGCGACATGACAGACTCCTCCATCTCCTCCCACCCCAGCGAGGACCTGGAGGAGCCCTACGAGAGCCTCCCCTCTGACAAATCCCAGTCGGACGTGGACGACGACGGCTTGGCGCGCATCCTCCACTTCAACGACTCGGATGCCGAGGAGGAGAGCGGGCGTGGCCAGGAGGACCTCGGCTGCTTCCACCCCACCGACTTCTTCATCGAGGACCACGGCAGCGAGGCCAAGCCCGTCCCTGGCCACTTGTCCCACCTCTCAGAGTGCCTGGATGAGAACGCCAACCAGGACAGCGGGGGTTTGCTGGAGGATGCAGCCCACGTGAGGTGCGATGGGCTGTCCTGCTGCGCCTCATCCTCGACTGAGCCCTGCTCCAAGAGCTACGCCGACCTCAGCCTTTCCTCTGATTCCTTGGATTTCTTCCAGTCCTTCTCGGACTATAACTTGGGACCCCTTTACAACTCCTTAAAGGAGTATGAGAACCTGGATAACTTCTCAGCGTTACAGTTTCAGTTGCCTAATTTCCCTGGCTTCCCGCAAGCCGGAGATCAGGGCTCCTGTTTCTTGGAGTCCCTCATTGGTTTGTCAGAATCCGTCCCTGAAACCCCGGCCCCTTTCACAGACAATCAACTTTTGGAGGATGCCATCAAATCATCACTGATGGAGACAGTGAAAGTGTGAAACACCCACGTGGTTTGGGCAAGGACTGATGCTAAAAGGAAAACAGAGGAACAGTTGGACAGGCAAACTTTCACTGAAAGGATGGTGTGCTACTCAAATATAAGGAGGGAAAAACAGCAACAGCAGAAGACTTTCTAAGCAAATTAACTATTTTTGGTCTTTATAGAATGTGGACCTTTTGACATACTGCAGCTACAATCAGTTCTCTCGCTGTTTGTGCAAAAATTTCTAAACTTTCGTGACGGGGTGGGGAAGGGAGGGAGGGAGGAAGACTTTCACATGAGAATTTCCTTGTGTTTTATATGAGAAGACCTGTTGAGAAATACTCCTCGCTAACGTTGCCAGTCGTCCATACAGCCCCTTCTAGAAACGTTGCAGTGTTGCAGGAACTTTTTAAGGCAACTTTTTGAAGCTGTATTTATTGTGAAAATTTGTGGTTTGCGTAAGAGTTGGCCCAACACACTCTTACGTTTAAATCTGACTAGGTTTACAGAAGAGATCCATACACCCTATACATAATCATTCTTCATCTATTTATTGCAAATTCCAGAATTTAACTAGCCACTGAAGCTTGAACTAGCATGAAACCTTATTTAAATTGGTAATACCTCAGATGTATTATGTGTACAATCATATTTTTTTGCATAATATATCTGTATTTATTTATTTTCTACCTGTAGTACGTGAATAGCACTGTGGTTCGTCGATGACCTGGAAGGGCAATAAGGTCTTCAAGAGGAAGATGATCCTGGTTTTTTTGAGTCTGAATGATGTTGGCTGTTTGGTCTTCACTTCATTTCTGAAAATGCTGAACAGAAGTGGTGTAGGAGGGGAGGGACGAGGGAAGAGTTCATGCAACATCCCTTGGTTTCTCCCAGCCTTGTCGTAGACATGGGGATGGTGTCTGGTCTCCATAATATCACTTTGGAGAGCAAAGGAAGCAACTTCAACTATTTAAGAAGTAACATTAATACTGTCTTGAAACAAAACCCAACCCCTTTTTTGTAAATTATTTTATAATTTATTTAATTTCCTGAGGATTTGGCCATCCTTTCCTGGGATCTTTCCCCATCAGTTACGGTGCCTGAATATGCAGAGGAACTGTCAGCAACGGTGAGGAGGTGTAACCATAAGGACCTTGGCAGCCCTCGTGGGGGCTTTGGGAGAGCAAAGCCAAAACAGCAACAGTGCTCAAGCTCCTCAGCAAGTGCTCCTTAGGACTCCCCAGCACGAAGGATGTGGCAGCTCCAAAATCCATTGGGTCACACTGATTGTACTATATTTTTATATAGGTGAATTGAGTAATCCAAGCAAAACAGAGGAATATGAAGTTTATTGGGTTATTTATCCTGTGAGTACAGTTTTTGAAGACCTGAAGATGAAGCTGAAAAACTGAAGGCTTTTGGCTTTTAAAATGAGATAAATCTTTGTGTTTAGGAAGGATACTGGAGGCTGCCTTGGCCTTTTGCTGTTTAGGTCAGTCTGAGAGCATGACACTGTTTGGCCACAAGATGTTACTGGACAAAAAAATCTGTGCATCAGTGATACACTAAGTGCCTACACCAGTGGTATGGAAAAAGCAAAACGGATTTAAAACCTACCTGCTTTAAATTCCCCCTTGGAAAATTTGGTGATGGGAGTGATTCCTGGCATTACCAGCACAAGAGGAGGAGACAGTTCTGGTGTCCCAGCCCTGCTGCCCTGGGAGCAGCTGGAGGGAACTTCTGGGGGTGCAGAGACACACAGACAAGGGAAGCAACCCCAAAACACGGGTTTGAGGATATTTCTATGGGCTGAACTGCTTCAGTCCCCGACCACAGGGATGGTGCTCTTGGATACCTGCTCCTCGACAGGTGCCTCACTGCAAACCTGCCGGGAAACTTCTGGCGTACGACACGTGGGTTGCTTGGGGCTTTTTAAATCCTTGTTGTTGCTATTTAACTGGACATCTTCTCTGGAATTGAGCCACTTGGAAGTGGAGCTGACCCCCCCACGGCCACCAGCGGGTCCTGAGCCCGCCGCTTCCTCCCGCAAGGCATCGCCCCCAGGGCAGGAGGGCGACTGTAGGAATACTACTGGCAGATGGAGGATTTCCTGGATATATCTATTGTTGTTATTGTTATTGTTGTTGTTATTATTATTATTTTTATTATTTTTTGTTGTCGCCGTTGTTTCTTTAGACTGAAAAATCCCCCTTTCAGTTATCTCCTAGGTGGTAGTTCCTTCTCCTTCAGACTGCATCAAAAATACTGACAGTTGGAAGTCTGGTAGCGTTCTGTATTTATTGGCACTAATATATTTTGTAACATTCCTAGGTTTCTCTGCATATATATATTTATATATATAAAATATATATAAATATTTTATATATATATATATATACAAACACTTTTTTTAAAATGAATGATTGGGATTGACTCCTGCCTTTGTGGATTTTTCTTTTCAATAATTTATTCTTTTTATTTGTGTTGGTGCCAAAAAAGAAAAAAAAAGATTTTTTTTTTTCTCTTTTTTTTTTTTTCCCAGGGCACTGAATTGTAAATATATAATTTTTTTTTCTTCTTGGTATCTGTGTAAAAAGTTGCCTGTTAAACAGTTTAAAAACTGGGTATTTATTGACACAATCTGTAATTATCTAATGTATTGGTTGAAACGCTTTGGTTTCAACATAGCTTTATTTTAGCTTTCTTTGTGTATATATTGTGATTATGTTGCTTAAAGGTACAAGTTAAAAAATGCTTTATTTTTACCTTATCCATTTGCATTTGTTTATAAAAAAAGCATATTTGTCTACAGCTGCTGTCTCTCATTTCATCAAAGCAATATGAAGAAATTTCCATTACACTTTCAATAAAAGAATTTTGTTTGAATACGGCAGTGTCTTCACTAATGCCATTTCTGTGACACAATAACCTATTCTCATTTCCCTAAAGAAAATAAAAATCAGTGAATGGGATGTGGTTTTCCCAAACTTTTTGGGGTTGTGGATGGTGGCTGCTTGTCTCTGAGGGATGATAGAATAGACAACAGTCATGGCACCATCCACATCACCAAGGAGAAATCTTGGGAAACCCTGGAATACACTCTCCCTCGTGGGTTACAAACCATTTCTCATTGCCCCATGGCCCCCCTGGGACCTGGGAGGATGCAGCTGGACAGAAGCATCACCATGGTCCTGTGCCCCCTGGGAAAAACAGAAAAAATACTCTTGGTCATGGCAACAGCATGGAAAGAGGAGAGTAGCATGTGAAGTAGCCCATGGTACAAAGTAAAAAAGATTAATAAATCCCAGGAATCTAGATGGGGAAAAGCACACCTCTCCCATGGGTCTGTGGCTGTCAGCACAGGCATAAATCAAAACCACTGCCATTGACCTGAAAGCAAGGGAAATTGGCCAAAGAATGCCATTGTCTAGTTTTCCATTGGGAATCCATTTTTAAAGGTTGCCATCTGCCCCCAGAGCGGAGAAGCTCAATTAATTGAATAAACTATTTGTTACAAATTATTTGCTGAGCTGTAAAAGCAGAAATACTGAAAAGAGGCTCATCCATGGAGGCTCTGCAACACATAGTGAAGCTCAGCCTGTTTACCCACCCAGAGGGATGTTTGGTTGTGGTTGTTTTTTTTCTTTTATGGGGTTGATATCTGTAATTCCCTCTTACATTAACTATTTTCTGACTGGGAGAGGAATAGTCCCCAACATACAGCTCCAGCTGCAGCACTGGTGGGTTTTTGGCTCACAGGGAAGATTTTGTGTCATGCCCTGGCACAAGACATCATCACCAGGGCACCCATCACCCCCAAGGGACCGTGCTGGAACAGCCCCAAGGTGCTGCCTCACATAAACCAGCCCCTGGCACGGGCATCCCCACAGGGAAATACAGAATCCTACAGTGCTTTGGGTTGGAAGGGATTATATTAAAGACCACATAGTTCAACCCCTCTCCAGATTCCTTTCACTTCACCACGTTGCTCTAAGCCTCATCCAGTGTGGCTTTGAACACTTCCAGGGATGGGGCATTCACAGTTTCTCTGGGAAACCTGTGTCAGGGCCTCACCACCCTCAGAGTAATTAATTTCCTCCCAATATCTAAAGTAAACTTGCCCTCTGTCAGTTTAAAGCCAGCTTCCCTGTCCTATCACCCCGTGCCCTTGTGCAAAGTCCCTCTCCAGCTCCTTTGGGCACGCAGCTTTGGATGCAGCCCAGAATGTGGCTGAGGCTTCCTGGGCTGCCAGTGCACATTGCCAGATTGTGTCCAGCCTTTCATCAATCAACAGCCCCAAGTCCTTCTCCCCAGGGCTGCTCTCAATCTGTTCTCCACCAAGCCCATGTTTGTGTTTGGGATTGCCCTGACCCAGGTGCAGGACCTTGGGGGTTTTTCCCATCCTGTACCAGTGACAGACTAAAGCTCAAATGGGAACATGCCAATAATTGGCAATTCTGCAGTGCCCTTTCCCTGGGAAAGACCTCCAGGTCTGAGTTAAAGCCTCAGCTCTGGCAAACTTCTGCTGAATTCCATGGAAAATGCTCCTGGATGGGCAGAGGAAGTGCCTGCTGCAGACACGCGGGTCTCAAAGCCCCAGGGATGCATCACCTGGGATGCTTTTATTGCCTCTGCAGGAGAGCCAAGACACCCTTCCCCACTGCAGTGTCACGCTGCTCAGACACGCTTTACAAACCTGCCCTTTCCCTTCAATCAGCATGACAAGCGACTAAAAAGGATTTTCCCCCAAATCTGCCTCCAAGGCAAGCACAAGACCCCGTGGAAGCGCTCAGCGCTGCAGAGCCAACACCCCTGCCCTCACCTTGCCCTGGGTTGTTTGGATTAGTTTGCGGGTTTATTTGGTTTATTTGTTCTTGTTTGTTCTGTTTTTTCCTCTGACGGAGTTAAAGTCCATCCTCTCCGTCATTTTATAGCTGTTCCTGACGAGAAAAGTTCCCGGGACTCGCACGGCGCCAGCTCTGGAGCCACCGAGCCTGGCGTCACAGCCTGTCCCCGTCCCCGGCGGTGGCCGAGTGACTCATCCCTGCTCCGGAGGCAGGACGAGCCTTCCGTCCCCTGCCTCATCCCTGCTCCGGAGGCAGGACGAGCCTTCCGTCCCCTGCCTCATCCCTGCTCCGGAGGCAGGACGAGCCTCCCGTCCCCTGGCTCATCCCTGCTCCGGAGGCAGGACGAGCCTTCCGTCCCCTGCCTCAGCCCTGCTCCGGAGGCAGGACGAGCCTTCCGTCCCCTGCCTCATCCCTGCTCCGGAGGCAGCTCCGCCGCCCGGGGCCGGAACCCTCCGGGGCTGGCGGCCGCACGCAGGGCCCGGCCCGCGCCGGCACCGGGGTAAGGCCGCGCCTCGGGCGGGGCGGCTGTGCGGGGAAAGGGAGGAAAATCAATGGGAACGGGCTGGTGAAGCCCTGAGAGAGGCGGGGAGCGCACGGCCGCGTTTCCCTGGGGTCAGTGAATCACCCGCGGCCGGGGATGGGAAGGAGCGGCGCTGCCCGGTGCCAGAAGGGGCGGGAGTGGCGGCTGGGTGTCCCCGGGCTGGGACAGGTCTGTGTGCACACAGCCGGCGCTCCCAGCCCTGCCAAGGACGGGAGAGCTGTGGCTGCAGCTGCTTTAACCCCTGGCAAGCTGCAGCTCTGTGAAAGCAGAGTGGGTGATGCTTTAGCAGCAGAGCCTTGCGGAGGGACCAGCTCCAGCCAGCCCAGAAACTCCTCCAGGGCTTCTCTGGCCTCGCTCTTCAAGGGAAATGTGAACTCCTCTTGGCAGAGAAGCTGTGATAAATTGCTGCTTGCAGCCTTCTCAGGCTTCCAGCTCTGAGAGCCGGAGCCCCTGTGCTCTGCAGCCAGGCTGGGAGAGCTGGGGGTGCTCACCTGGAGAAGTGAAGGCTCCAGGGAGAGCTCACAGCCCCTTCCAGAGCCCAAAGGTGTTACAGGAGAGCTGGAGAGGGACTGGGGACAAGACCATGGAGTGATGGGTCAAGGGGAAATGGCTTTTAAATGAAAAGGGAGAATGGCTTTCAACTGGAAGAGGGAAGGTTTGGATTAGATATTGGAAAGAAATTCTTCCCTGTGAGGGTGGCGAGACCTGCCCAGAGCAGTTCTGGATTCCCCATCCCTGGAAGTGTCCAAGGCCAGGTTGGACAAGGATCTGAGCAACCTGGTGCAGTGGAAGGTGTCCCTGCTCATGGCAGGGGCTGGGAACTGGATGATCTTTAAGGTCCCTTTCAACCCAAACCAGGAGATGATTCTGTGATTGTCCTTCACATCTACAACCATTGGGAGTTTTCAGGGCTGGTTAATCCAGATACTCCCATCAGTTTGTTTTACCCCTCCCAGCCTGCTGCTGAACAAATGGCAGTATTGCCATCTACTGGGCAGCTGCCTCCTCCTCCCAACCTCTCAGCTGGGTGAATTGCTCCTGGGCAGTGCTTGTCCTCCTCTGTAGGACCAGATGCACTAGGTATCTCACTAAGATATCATAGTAAAAGAAAACAAAAATGGGTTAAATGTCCCATAGGGGTTTGGAGGAGAGATGGGGCTGTCCTGGGGCTTGACTGGCCTGGCACACACATCCTCAGCTGGCTGAAACCATCCCCAGAAGGTAAATGCTCAAACCCCACCCCCAATGGATGCACCTCTATTTTGACCAGGGAAGCTGAGTGAGGACAAAATGTGCTTGACATGCCTGACTCCATAACATCAGTAGGTGCATGAAAACCACCAAAATTGGAATATGTGCAACCACAGAGCTGAAATGTTCTGTCACAAGCACAGAGGCTTTTAGTCAGCCCAGCTGAGAAGGCTGAAAGGCTTGAGATTCCCTGTGCACCACATGAGCCACACACTGGGCTAAAACATTACAGAATAAATAACATACAAGGATCTCCCTCCAAAATAAACCTGCTCTCCTGAGATCCTCTGCAAAGGAAATTATCTATAACATTTCTCTGGGTATAAATATTTGGCTACTACTTTGGAGTAAATAGAGATGGAAACTTAATGGTACCTAAGTGCTTTTCATAGCCAAAGCATCCCAGAGTGCTCTCTGGTAATTAAGGCTGAATGGCTGTCAGGAGGCAACAGGGCCCCTTGTAGCCACTCTCCCAAATATCCATCAATTTTGCCTGTGAGCAGGAATTGATTGGTGAAGAAGTGGTACAATTTCAACAGCAAAGATTTTGAGGGTTTTCCTGATAAAGGACAGCAGTGCCAGGGTAGGATTTGGATGAGGCGATGTCTGTAACCAGAATATTTTTGCATGCATGGTGTGGTTGAGGGCCTTACAGCTGAGCTTAGCTCTGTGTGACTTGAAAGCTCCCCAGCTCTGTTGTGTTTTGGGCCAGCAGAGGTGCTCGAGGGTGTGAAGACATCCCCATGGAGGTGGTGGAATGACAAGGGACCTCAGGAGAGCTGTGCCCCTTTGACACAGAAGGATGGAATGGAATGGAATGGAATGGAATGGAATGGAATGGAATGGAATGGAATGGAATGGAATGGAATGGAATGGAATGGAATGGAATGGAATGGAATATTCTCAGACATTTCTAATGGCACTGACCCCTATATTTGATCTGTGCATCCCCTGTTTCACAGCATCTGCAGCCTCACCTCCCAAAATATCCCAAAGAGTTGCAGCCAGCCTTACAACTGACCACAGCACCCTGCACCTGGTAGAGCCAGGATCTAATTCTCCTGTGGCCATGGTTGTCTGATTTTTCTGCTCTCCATAAACACGTGGACAGCACCAGTTTTCCAAAATCTAGTTAATTCCCTGGTCCAGCTGCATCCTTACCACTCAGTTTTGGGCAAAAGGATGTGGACATTCCCTATGAGCATTATAACATTGTGCCCAGCTGTGTCCTCCCAGTACCACTGGGTATTATATTGCTGTTAAACCTATCATCTCCACACAGTAAATCCTGAGCCCTGCATTTTCCACAGGATTTTCCAAGGTGGCCTCCTGGGATCAGGGTTTTGTCCAGCAGTGCTGAGGAACACGCAGCTCTAGCCAGGCACTTGGATAGTGAGAGGGAAAGGAGGCACAGGAGAGGCACAGGAGAGGCACAGGAGAGGCACACATGCCCTGCTCTTGTGCTGCCAGCTCCTGCCTCCCTCTTATCCTGCACAATAAATCATGGCTGAGCAGCACAAGCTGTTCCTGTCAGCAAAACGCAGAAAAGAAAACTCTGCTCTTGGCACTGGGGATGTGATAATGACCCTGAATTAGAGCTGTATGTCTCCAGCACCTGATTCTCCTGCTCCTGTGGGTACAGCCTGAGGTTTCTGCTCCTGGCAGCTGTAGGAACAAGTCCAGGAATTGCTTATGTGGAGGAGGATTTAAAGGAGCAATGTCCAGCCTGGATTTCAGGGTAGCTTGTGACCAGAGTATTCAAGACCCTGATGCCTTGTAGAGACCACAGGGGTGGTTGCACAACTATGGGCAGAAGTAGGGACAGCCTGTCACTGTTGTCACATCAGGGGACAAATAGGGGGTGGCTGTGGTGTTTTGGGTTGTGGCAAGGCACGTGCACACTCACTGAATTCCTGGTGTGGTTCCAGTAGCAGCAACATCCCCAGTGATTCCCAGCCCTGCTCAGCCCTGGCCAGGGATGGAGGCTGATGAGAAATTGGGACCCCCTGGGACATCCCCAAATCCCCCCTTACACCAAGCACACAGGGTTAGACCCCCAGCCCAGGCATCAGGAGCAGTAACACTTCACTCCTCAGCATCTGAGTAATTTTTGCAAGTAGTTTGAGAGGCTCCCTTTGTAAGCTGTCATTTCTCAAAGCCTTTGATCTTGGGTCTTTTTTTATTCCTACTGCAACTCGAAGGAGAAACTTGAATAGAGCCAGGCAAGATCTCAGGTGCCAGTGAGACAGATTGCTGCTGAGTGTTCTCAGGATGGACATTCCTGGGACAGAGCACACCCAGGCTCTGTCAGAAGTGTCCCTGTCCATGGCACGGGGCTGGAAAGAGATGATCACTTTAAGATGCCTTCCAACCCAAACCATTATGGTATTCTATGACATGGCAGCAAAAATCACACATGATGTCTTAAAAGGAGCAAGGAGCATTCAGTACTTTAAAGGGGTAGAAAAACTGAGATTTGGGAGTTTTTAATTTGTCAGAAGAGGAGAGCTGCCAGACTACTGAGCACCCAGGAGACACTGCCAAGTGCAGCATAATAAAGCTGAGAGCCAAGAATGCAGCCAGGACTTTGCTCCTTCACAAGCCTTACAGAAAACACCCCTGGTTTCATTTTCATTTGCCATAAGGAAGATTTAACTGTTTGCAGAGCAGAGCTCTGGGAAACAGAGGTGAAGAGCAGCTCCTGTGTGGCATGGCTTATCTGTGGGTCTGCAACAAACACAGAGGGCAGAGTGCAAGGCTGACACATGTCACTTTAGCAGTCTTGGCCCACAAAACTCCTTCAGCAGTCGGTGATAACCGTGTGGGACATTCCCTTGGTTGGCCAATGCCCTCTAGTGGCTTCTGGAGAGGAGAATTGTGCATTCCCCAAAGAGAGAGGATTTTAAGAGCGGATTTTTAAGCCCCAGCTGTGTGCAGGTTTTAGGAGAGATGGGACATAGGTGGTTTAAATTTATTAAAGTGCTAAGTCGAAATCCTTCATCCATAAATGTGCATCTCACACACAGCAAAAAGGAGAGAGGGAAGGTTGTGGGATTCCCTGTGTTTTCCAAAAGGATGGTTTTGTAGTTTATAGAATCATGAAATGATTTGGGTTGGAAGACACCTTAAAGGTCACCTCATTCCAACCTCCCTGCCTTGGGCAGGGACACTTTCCACTCTCCCAGGTGGCTCCAAGCCCCATCCAGCCTGGCCTTGAACTCTTCCAGGGATGCAGAAGGGATGGTTTTGCAGCCCATTATAAGACAAGTCTTGCTTTATTGTTCACATACATATTTTCCTCTGAATTTCCCTTCCCTCCCTTTACCAGCTCTGCTGTGTATCTAATAGGGGATGGACAATATTTGGAAATATTTTTCACTCCAGACAGGCTTGCCCAGCTGACTGAATAAGGGCCCCTGCACACCTGACACCACAGGGGATTGTTTTACATGGAATTTATTGCTTCCTGCCTAGAGAGCATGCACCAGAAGTGCCATTTTCTATGTTCTCAGTCTTAAAAAATCATCCTGTGCAGAGTGAATTTAAGAAAAGGTTGGATGGATTGTGCTTTCTATGGGTTGAATTTGCCAACACACTTGAGGCAAATGCTCTCTCTAGGAATATCTCTGTGGTTGAAGCTGCTCATTTGGGAACATGAAGAGAACCCAGTTCTGCAAGCAAAACCTCTGCAGTGAGGACAGAGCAGGGCAGGGGCATTGAGACTGGTGCCCAGCAGCATCCCACATTGCTCTGCTCCCACTGACCTGGCAGCACCGAGCTGACCACCTCTGCCTCTGGTGGGGTTATCCCTGAGGAACCCCTCAAAAAACCCAGAAAAACCCATCATTACCATTTTTCTGCATTTTGCCAAAATGATGGCCTTGCCCAGCCCCAGGTTAAGGGCACTGTCACAGACTGGGGCATTCCCTGGGCTTCCTTCCCTGCTGAAGGGGTTGGACCCTAAGGTAGAGCAAGCACACCAACAGGTCACTGGATCCATTCACTGAGACTTTATTACACCAATATTAGCCAAATCTTGCTGTTAATAACCCAGAGAGGTGCAGAAGGGATGGGAGGAGGGTTAAAGAGCAGAGGTACCTAATTTAATCTCATATATTCATGCACCAAGTGATCCTTCTCTAGAAGCCTCCATTATTCTCCATAGTCTGGAAAGCAAAAAAACCCAGATGAATTCAGCAGAGAGGCAGAATAAGGCATGTCCCCATCCCAGGGAATGGTCTGAAGAAGGGCTTGTTCCCAGCTGAGCCAGGGGACTGCTCTAACAACCTATTCCCACCCAAAAAAGGTTTATAGACTGCACTGGCCTCCCTCTAACCCACTCTGATTTAAAATTCCTCTCCTCACCTTTCTTTCCAGCAGAACTCACAATTTACAGAGGCTCTTCCACAAAACCATCCCCTGTGCCTGGGGGAAGGCTGCTCCTTGTGCCAGGCATTATTTATGGAGAAAAGAACTCGTTGTTCATTCCCAAATGTACAGCTGAGGGTGGATAGTGCAGCACTGCAGGATTTGCACTTTTAGAGATGCTTTATGTTTGCTGCCTTTCCCATCCAGCTAATTCCTCCCGTGGTTTCCTGCAGCAAGGTTTTGTCTGGGTGAATGGTGATGATAATTTTTTGGACACACAGCCCAGCTCCTGCCTGGCTTGAATTTTGTCTGTGGCCCTCAGCAGAGCATTTCAGCTCTGAGGCAGCAGCTGCTTCCTTACAATTGTTTGACTACACCAAAAGTAGCATTAAATATCCTGATTTTAGACCTGATTTTAGACAAGAAAAACACCTACTCTGAATGAAAAACAAATGAAAAATTCCTCTGGCCAAGCCCTTGCTTTCAGGGGAGATGCACAGGCATGGAGCAACTTACACTGTAGATCCAGTCCACGTAGGCTGACACTCGTGTGAAGACTGTGGGCTTCTGGTAGGTGTTACAGTAGGGAACCAACCCAAAACTCACAATCCCATGGACTTCCCAGTGGTCATCCCTGTAGCAGTTGAGAGGGCCCCCAGAGTCCCCCTGGGTTGGAGGAATAAAGGAAATATTCAGGCAAATTATCTGAGCAATGACTGGAAAGGATTAAGGAGCACTAGAGACTTCAGATATGTGAGAAGAAAAAGGCTCTTCCTGGGCTCACAACTTGGTTTGGAGCAAGGTTCTGACATAATTAAACCACACACACACAACATACACTAAATATCTACAAACCTATCATTATCCCAGACCTATAACTGTACTATATATAATTGTACAACCTGCTTTATTTCTATATGTTTCTGTACTATATTCCTATATTTACATATAGGAATATATATACTTACATTATGCATTTTTCCACAATTTTTAAGGGCTCTGACTGGCTGCTTTTACTAGAAGCCACCTTTGCAGTGAAGGGAATACAGGAAGGGGTAACAAATATTTCTTGACTTCACTTGCCAAACCTCCTTGCCTTGATGCTGAGGCCACCTGGATCCTCTGGGATAATGGGAACCTCACAAGATTTTCTTTTCTCACCTAAGCTGGCCCAGAGGGAGCTGTTGCCTAAATTTGCAGCAACCTCAGATGTGAACAGAGTGGATGGGAAGGAGAAGGGTGACAAGCAGGAGGTAGCAATGCCTGCTCAGGGTGCAACAACACAGCAGCACTGGAAGAGTGGACAAATTTCCTTGTAGTTTCACCCTTTGGGTCAGGGCAGAGGTGGCTGCCAAAGTTTCACCCTTGTCCCCAGGATCTGGTTCTTGGGACATGCTGCTGAGAGACAGAGCCAATCTACTCTCCAAAATTAGAGGGGAGAGGTGCACCCTGAGGATGTGGAGGTTTTTCTCCCTGCTCACTGATCTCTGGAGGAATGTGGAGAAGGCCTGGTTCAGAAGATATTCAGCAAAAAGCAGCAAAGGGACCAGGATTTGCAGGAGAATGACTGCAGGTGGAGAAATGGCGAAACCAGAACCTGAAGCACAGCAAGGTGAGAGAGGAAGGAAAAAGAATGAGGGCCGCTTGAGACCCCTGTGATTGTAAGAGCTCTTACACTGCATCCTGCCCTCAGGCCATCTCCACCTGCACAGAGCATGGTGTCCTTTGCCTGGGAGCCCCACCAGTCCTCCTGGGAGCAGATCTCCTGGCCCACCACCGGCAGCATCACCTCCTGCAGCCTGTCCGCGCTGCCACCGCCTGCTACACCAGAGAGGGGACACGAGACAGGGGACACCTCAGCCCAGCAGCTCCAGGGGCTGAGGAAGCAGCTTTATCTTCATGGTGGACACTCCTCCTCCCCCCTTACTCACCACTGACCACTCCCCAGCCTGTAATGTAGCAGGGATAACCATCGGGCAAAACTTCTCCCTTGGGTGGGAGCGCTCCCAGCTCGACGAACCCGTTGGCGTTGGCAGGAGAGTCGAGGCGCAGCAGGGCAATGTCAAAGCTGGAACAGGGCACAGGGGAAAGATTCCTGGCTGAAAATCCTGGGTGAGGCCTGGGTCACACATCCTCACTCCCTTTTCGTCACCCACACAAGGCTCCAGCCTCTGTGTGATGATAGGCAAGCGCCTTGCAAATATAATGAATTATTCCTGATAGCTATCACAGGTGACAGGAAAATAAGAGCACTTGAGAGAGAAAAGCCCATGGCACAGACTGATAAAGGGATAACACTCCCAAAAAGTCCCCTACAGGTTTGGGGTGAATGTTGGTGGACCCTGGGTGGACAGACATGTCTCTGAGGGGAGTTTGAGACAGTCCTTCAGCATTTTCCTGCTGGCATTCCTTCATCAGATGCACCCAGGGCTGTGACTCCAGGCAAGCCCCTGACTCTTCTGCACATCCTGGATCCACCTGTTTTTTTCCCAAGATGGGGAAAACAGGCCCATCTTTCCCCCATCTTGGGTAAAACAGGACTGAGATCATCCACATGGACACCATGGAACATCTCCAACGGAGGAAACCATTTGGGAAATCTCCTTTGCAGCATCTTCCCACAAATCCAGCCTCACTGGGAGCTGGACTGAACATCCACATAAATGCTGGTGAGAGAGGATGCTCAGTACCGTTCTGCTATCTGATTATTATTAAAAATAATTACCCGTTGGCAATGTCGTTGGGGTTCCAGCCCTCATGGATGAAGATTGCATCCACACCAAGGTAGTACTCGGTGCCATCCACCTCCAGGAGGTTGTGCTCACCCAGAGCCACCTGGTAGGATGCTCCTGGGGGCCTGGAAAGGAATCACAGAGTAATTGGTGCAAAATCTGCTCCCCACTGAGTGCTTTGCAGTGCAGTTCCTGCACAGCCCAGACCTTCTGCCAGTGCCCTCATTTCCAAAGCATCTTCCACCAAAGGATTTTCAGTACACTGTAGCCAAATTTGCTGTGAGTGGGTCTGGAGAAGGGCGAGGAAGCTGGTGAATTAGCAGCTGAGGGAGCTGGGGGTGTTCAGCCTGGAGAAAAGGAGGCTCAGAGGGGACCTTGTTGCTCTCTGCAATTGCCTGAAAAGAGGGTTCTAGCAAGGTGGGAGTTGGGCTCTTCTCCCAGGTAACAAGCACAGAATGAGAGCAAATGGATACTGGGAGAAATTACTTCACTGAAGGAGTAGTCAGGCCTTGGAACAGGCTATTCAGGGGTGTGGTGGAGTCACCATCCCTGGAGGTGTTTAAAAGACGTGCAGATTTGGTGCTTGGGGACAGGGTTAATGGTGGGCTTGGCAGTGTTGGGTTAATGACCGGACTTGATGATTTTAGAGGACTTTTCTAACTTAAATTTTGTTTCTAAGTGGTCTTATGGATCAGGCACATGCTGCCTGCAGTTTGCTGGTTAAGAAACTGAAGGTGCAGCATCAGCTACTGCAGTGCTGAGCTTAGTCTTGAGCAAGAAGGTTCATTTTCCATTTCTGCGCCTCTCTGGATCAGAGTGTGAAGGACCAGCTGGTTACACTTTATTTTAAGTGCAATCACAATTAAAGGGGGGTGTTGGCTTGCTGGTGTCCCGTGGCATTGACAGGTTGTACAGCACGGCCTGAGCACAAGCAAACACCCCTTTTGTTCCATCTTTCCATCTCTGTGCAGGTCTCTCAGGATGCAAACCCACGAGGGATGCTCACACTCATGCAAATGCACCTCCTCTTATGCAAATCAGCAATCAGCTTGATTTCCACTCCCAGGAAGTCAGCGATTAACATGTGAAATCAAGGCTGAAGCCAGCAGAGTTCTCCAGCTCCCCTGATTAAGTGAGCAGGGAGATGTCCAGCTGTGCAAGGCACGGCACCAGTGGGGAGCTCTGGGGAGGAAAAGGGTCTGGCTCCCACCTGCAGCAAGAACGAGGAGCAGAGCAGGAGTTTTAACAGTTTTTATCCTACTCACACGCTGAGGCAGTGTGCTGCAGTCATGACCCATCTGCTGCTGATAAGGGTTCCACCACAAATGTGGGCGTAGTACCCCGGGTCATCGGGGTAGGAAATCTGAAGTGATACCTGGATCAAACAACAACATATTTTACATCCAAGCCATGCCATGCCCCTGCAGAAACAGTGTGTGTGGCTCTGGACAGTGGAAGCTCTGGACAGTGGAAGTTATTTTCTCACTGGGTTTTGTTTTTGGGTTTTTTGTTGTTTTTAATTTAAGGCTTTTTTTCAAGTATAAGACTCCAGCATTACCTGCCACTTCCAGCTGTTTGGTTTGGCTTCGTGGCCTCCAATCACTCGCCCTGCCAGCACATCCTTCTGAAGAGCATCCCTCAGGGGAGTCCCAGAGATTGCCCCTAACACAAAAAAGGAAGGAGAGCAATTTGTCTCATAGATTCCTAAAGAGCAATGGTCCCCACAGCCAGCCAGGTCTGGAAGATGGAGTGGCTGAGCCTTGCACGTGGTGACACTGTGGTCACTCTCCATCCTGGAGTGAATTTTTCATCCTCCATGAATGAAAAAGGTCATGATCAGGTTTCAAGATACAAAGCTCTCGTATAAATTGACTCGTTTCCCACACTCCAACCCCACCTTTATGCACCAACCTACATCCCCTTTCTTTTGGGTTCTTGCTCCCTCAGAGAACTTCCAAATCTTTCTCATGGAGATAATGCTCCCACAATAGAAGAAAACCCTTCCACATTAGGTTTTGTCCTAGCACAGAAACTGCAGAGAAAAGAAAATTGATATGCTCTAATCTCTACCATTTAGAGGTTGAGAGCTTCACCCATTCCCAGCTCAAATAAATTGCAACTTACCCAGGCAACCGAGAAGAACCAGAAACTGAAGCATCTTTAATGAAATGGTCTCATTTTTTCTCCAAGAAAATGTCTTTTTATACTAAAATATCTGCTAAGAAGCTGTGTCTAAATCTGGGATCAATGCAGCTTATCTACACCCATAACTCATTAAACTGATCGAAAATGTTCTCTGTGTGGAAAAAACCCATCTGCTCAGTGTAGAGCCCAAGGCTACACAAACACCTCCACACTGTATGGTTCCCACAGAGCCACGAGGCAGAAAAATTCTGAGAAATTTGGAGTTCTCTTAGATCAAGTCAAAAACAAGGCAGGGCAGACCCAGGCTTGGCAGGCCAGTGTGGGTGCACGTGTTGTGTTGTGTTATTATGCACATGTTTGTGTTATGTCTCTTGTAAGAGATTTATTTGTCAGTCCAGCTTTCTGCTGCTCCATGTGACATGAACTCATCTTTGTTAAATGATAAATGATAAACAAATGAAAAACAAAACCACAGCTCTTTTAACATCCCCATTAACTGCAGTCCCTTGTATTTTGTGCTTGTGGGATGTCATGATTTATATCCATGTAATGGTTAAAGGTGAAATCAGGGAGCACAGTAGATGCACAAATTCTTCAGTTAAATATAGATATAGATATAGATATAGATATAGATATAGATATAGATATAGATATAGATATAGATATAGATATAGATATAGATATAGATATAGATATAGATATAGATATAGATATAGATACATATACATAATATACATAATATACATAATATACATAATATACATAATATACATAATATACATAATATACATAATATACATAACATAGATATATATAAATATAAACAGCCCTGCTTTTTTTGTTTCCAGAGAGGAAGGGAAGAAAAAATTCCTGCAGCTGATGGAAATCCAGAGACTGGCTTCCACGGTCAGGGGAAATCCCCTTGGGACACACAGGCCATCAATGGGTGGGAAGTAAAGCTCACCTTGAACTGCAGTCACAGAGCAGCTGTCAAGTAAAAAAAAGGAGTGTTAAGGAAATAAACTGGAGAAGACAGCAAGGATCACCTAGCCAGGTGTGCTAATGGGATCCACTCTCCATGGAATGCATGATCGAGGACCTTTCCCATATAATCCCTACAGTCTTCTTTTATAAATCATTTTTATTTTAGTGGGGGCCATAAAAAGTTCAGTGTGATATTTCAGCACTGAGACCCTTTTTTAGTCCTTTTCCCCCTTAGCCCACAGATCATTTTTAGCTCCCAGGTAGTTTTGGTAGGAGGTCAGAAAGTGGCCTCCTCCCCAGACAGTCTCTTCCCGTACCTTCACTGCATTCACCATCCCTGTTAGGCCTGGCCAACTCTCTCATTTCCTACCCCTAACTTATTTTTCCAAAGGCTTTATGTGTCCCTCACACAGAGCTATGTTTAAGAATGCAGTTGTTTATTCTCCTTTTGGACATCAGGCATTTATCTTGGGCAGTTGTTTGTCCATAATCCGTCCTCCACAGCCATGCACACGCTGTCCAGCACTGTGGCTTTGATGCTGGGCCGTGTTCTAATGCCCAAAGGAGAAATAAATTACACTGGGGATGATGAATTACAACTGTTTGCAGAATTCCTCCTCTCCAGGCATTGTTTCAGTGCAGAGCTCCTTAGGGATGTCTGCATTTCCCCCTGGGACCCACAAGGGTCATCGCCTCCAACTCCAACAACACAAAACCAACTCAAAGAGCTCTGTGTGTGTCCATATGGCAAACCCCTCTCAAATCTGAAACAGAAAGGTCTCATCCCTGCTGCCTATGGGCCCTTGCCCATACTGGCTTTCCAAACCATGTGGAAAGTTGCTATGAGGAGCACGGGCTGGTGCAAACCAGTGTTATGCCAGAGTGTGTTGACAGTTTTCTGTCCAGAAAAAGCAGAATATCTTGGTGCTCTAGCACTGTTTAGTTGATTGGACCTCTGGCATTGTTTCAATAATTAGTGATCTAGCACTCTTTAATTAGTATACAGCCTTTTGCCCTCATTCACAGAGGATCAGGGTTAAATATTTTGGTGACAGAAGCATATTTTAGGTGAGCAGGATATTTTAGGAATGATAGGAAGTATAAGGGGGTGTGGGGGATAGGAAGGATCTTGGGGAAAGATTCCAGGACTGTACAAGCAAATAAGGATATTTGGGTGGACTTGATGAGACCCAGTGTGAGTTATTGAGCACAGAAATGAGGATGAAGTCATCTTATAGGGAGGCCTTAAGGCACAAACTGAATTCCATACATATACATATATATATATACACACATATACATAGATAGATAGATAGATATATACTCACTTTAATGTTTAAAATGTTTATCAGATTTAAAGTTGGTCTCATGAAATACAGACCCTCAATTCTTATTTACTGGTGTTTCACAAGATGATTGATGAAGAATGCAATGGACTGAATAACATCCCAGTTTAGCACGCCCTAGGACGTGCACATTCATGAGAAATGCTGCCTGATAAATTCATAGGGCAGCTGAGGGTCAGAAATGCTACCTGATAAATTTATAGGGCAGCTGAGGTGCAGGGAAGTTCTAATGCACACAGAAACTGCTCTGAGAGTGATTTTTTAAACAAGTGTGATGGACAGACTGTCGAAGGCACATGGAACACCAGAGCAAGTTACAAGATCAAGGGCTTTCTACTTCAGAGGGGATAACAAATAAAAGGGAAAGGGATAAACAAAACACAGGGACACAAATCTGGCAGACAAGGGATGAACAGGGTGGGGATGAAGAATAAAATAGTCTAGACTGATAGGCCATTAAGGAACTAACTACAGGCTGAGCTTTGGAGGAAGCTAATTGGAAAGGTGCAACTGATATGGGAAAAAGAAAGTGAATTTGAGGATTTAGGGTACTCAAGGGAGCTGTGCAGGACAAGTGGTTGGACTTGATGGTCTTAGAAGTCTTTTCCAACCTTAATGATTCCTTGATTCTGTGACTTGGAGGCAAGGAGGAGATCACAGGTATGGGGTATGAGGGCCTGGTGTTCCCGCTGAGGGCACAGCAGACTGGATTCCAGCAGCTGGGCAGGAGAAATCCAAGGTTCTAGGGGTTTCTGGAGATGTCAGGCATTACATAATGCTCTTAACACGGACTACTGCTTATGACAGGGTTACTGGTTTTATTTAAAGCCATCTGCACCATCTGGGGAGGTGATGGATTCAGGACTGCTTTGGCACACGTTCTACTCAGAGAGAAAATCAATGCATGAGGCTCAGTGAGTGGGGAGATGAGCAACAATAACTAACACCTCACTTTTTTATCATCAGCAGCATCTGGCAACATCCAGTTTACTTTTGCTAGTTGTTTGAGTTGAATTCTGGCCTTGGAACTCTGTTTTAAGTATCATATGGGCTTGGGTCACTGTCAAAATAATTTGAATGTTTTCCTTCCAAGCTTGAAGCACTTTCCAGCACCAAAGGGAGCTACAAGTGATCTGGAGAGGGACTTCTGGCAAGGGCATGGAGTGTTGGGACAAGGGGAAATGGAACAAAGTGACAGAGGGGAGGTTTGGATTAGATATTTAGGAAGAAATTCTTCCCTGTGAGGGTGGTGGGGCAGTGGCACAGCTGTGCACCTGAATTCCTACAGATAGAATCTCATTAAAAAATGATATTTATATAAAAATATTAAAAATAAAATATAATCTTAAATATTATATTAAAAATTATATATTAAATATAAAATCTGTGTATTAAATGTTTATATTAGGGCAACATATTATTGACTAACTAGAAGGAATAGATGAATCAAACGTTCTTATCATTAAACTCCCCATAAAAGCTTTTCAGCTTGTCTGAGGGCAAAAAGAAAACCTTCTCCCCTGGTACAGGCAATGATACCATTTTCAGGAATAACATTTTACAGCTGGGTGCTGTATGAAGAATTAGGATGGTTAGACTCTTAATTATCCAAAACACTGCTCATCAAATCAAGGTCAAAGAGCTCCTCTAAGCAGCAAACCTTGCTACCTGCTTTAATATGTTTAATGATTGATGATTAATTTGGAGCATTCAAAAAGCTCCATTCAAATCATTAACTGTTCATTTGCAGCTCGCAATGAAATGTTTTGTTGGCCCAGACCAAAGTGCTCAGTTAGTTGCAGTTTCACACTGTTATTTCTCAATATTGATTTGATTACATTGAAAAATCTAAAGAGAGGAGAAAAACATCAATAATTCAACTTATTATGGGCACCACACAGAACTGAAAGAGAAGTCTAGAGAAATAATGTCTTATTTGTTTACTTCTAATAGCAGAGTAGCTTGATCTTGCTCCAAATTCTGCAGAACCTTCAGTCTATAACTCAATCTCCCATTTCAGTATTTTAATAACCATTGCACTAAAAAGCAGTTTACTGAAATCCACAGTTTTCATAACTCTTAAGAGTTATGGGTATGATTTTTCTACAAGCAAATAAATTGTCTGCTTTAGCAAAATTAGTCTGTGGAACATTATAAACACTCTTAACTCCACTGAAATTAAAGGAAAAGTTTAGCATTTATGACCTCAGAATCTCGCCCACTGTGCTTACTGGAAAAGTTCATTTTGACCTTAAGTAAAGAGGAAGAAGTACAAGATAAACAGCTTACATTCTGTCTCTGAGTCTTTACTCAACATGGAAAAAGTAGTAAAAAACATTCATATATAGTATTTCAATATGCTTTTTGTTTAAAGTGAAAAAGAAAATGCTATTCACTGTGAAAAAAAAAGGTGGAAAAGCAAATCAGGAGCTTATGTGCATTTTGTAACAGGAAGGAATGTGCATGAAAAGATCTAAAGACTATTTTAATTAATTTTTTTCAGTTTCTACAAGTAGACTGAGAGCTTTTTCTACATCTTTTCTGCCTGCAGTAGTCATTACGTAGTATCCTGGAATGTCTTTAGATGATTTGAGCCCTCTTGCAAACAAGGACAAAACTCCTTTAATCACTTTTCTGCTGCTCTTACACCCTGTTACCCCTCTTCCTTCCATTTATCTCAATTACGACAACATTAAATTCTCCCTGACATTTCCCAGTTTCTCAAATAGTGACTATTATAAAGCGAAATGCAGCTTTTGTCTATAAATCCTGACTGCCCCGTGTGTAAACAGGGTGGTTATGCATTTAGTTTTCTAATTATCTCATACATCACACCTTGCCTCAGACTGGAAATTCATCACCTTAAACTGCTACAACCTGCACACCTGCTCTGTAGCTGATGCCTTCCTACCCTTGCAACATGGAGGTTTTTAGAGGTGCTGCAATTTTATTTTATTTTTCAAAATGAAAAGATGTTAAAAAAAAGGAAGAATGTCTAGGAATTAATATTCTGTGTCTAAGTGGGTTGTGAGTATGTACATTTGTGCTTTCCCTGCATTCATGCACTCAAGACTGACAATTTTTTATCTCAGTTGTATGCTCAGGGAATAGCATCAAAGCACCTTTCTCTTATCTTCCCTCCTTTCTTCTTTCTGACATCACTTGTGCTGGTGTAAAAAAGGAAGGCATACACCTTGCCATACCTGTTCTCCTCAACATCAGAATTTCTGGAAAAAAAAAAATCAACAACTTGTGGCCTTAAAGCAATGGAAAAATGCAGGAATACACACACACAAACATATCTGAAAGGACAGGATTTCAGCCAGTGTCAGGAATCTCAATATGAGGAGCAGAGAAAGGCTGAGTGCTTCCATGTGTGGGTGTGTGGATGTGGCTCAGTTTCCTCTGGCTGGTGTAGTTTAGCTGCAGTTTCACTGTGTTTGCAGTGCCACGTGTCCCACCAAGCCACCAAGAGCCCCTGAGAAGACAGCAGCTGAAGAACACGTGTACCTGGAGGCACAGCAAAGTTGGTTTTGCCCAAGGATCAGGATTTCCCTTGCTGGGAAGTTGCAAGTGTGCTCTCATCCAGCAGGAAATCCAACATCAGCACATTAAACAGGGATGGCAGAGCCAGGGATGGCACGCCTGGCCTGAAACAAGTAAAGAAGGGCTGAAAAGAAGGACAGGGCTCTTGGACTCACTGCGTACCTCCAAACCAGAAGGAGATCCTTGGCCAGACTAGGACCAGCTGAATCCCTGCTGGCAAACCCCACTTGGCAAGGGCTGTGTGTGTCCCAGCAGGTGCTGCAGCCCTGCCCTCCCAGCCCTGGGCACTCAGCTGTCTGCTCAGGGCCAGCTCTGACACAGCAGAGCTGAGAGCTTGGGCCAGACTGCTGTGGAAACTGCTCCACTGGAGGAAATGCTGAATGAGAAGGAAAAGTGATGGCTTTAGTTTTAGCTTTCATGATTTTCAGACCCTGTGCTGCCCAGGGGTGCAGTTCTGAGCTCACACTCAGGGTCACTTCACAGAGCAGGGAGACAAAACAAATCCTTTTCCTGCTGCACCCCAAGGACAACTGGTACAAGTTTTCAGGCCTAAAAGCACAAACAAGTGTGTCTGAAGGGAGGAAACAAGAGGAATGGGACTTCATCACCTGGAGCTGTAACTGGACAATTAAACCCCAATATGCAAATAACCCAAAACTTATAAAAGTGTGAGACCACATGACCGTTTGTCCATTTTTTGACCATTTTGGGTCCACCTTGGGTGTAGCCCTGGCCAGGCTCTTGTCCTGCCCAAGGTGTATCCTTTAAGGCCTTTTCATAAATATCTACTTTATTCTCCAGCTCTGTCCAGTCTCTGTTCCAGGTCAGCCTTGCCAAGGCATCAAAAGCACCTGAGAAGCCTCATCTGGGGCTGTGCCCTGGGAGAGCTGCTCTGCTCCTTGCATTTGGTCTTGCTTGAGCTGTGTTTTTTAGGATGCAGCTCCCCTTCCCTTCTTCCCCCACTGCCCATTTCATGGTCAGCACTTTAAACCAGCACTCTAAACCAGCACTTTTACTGCTGTGTTTGGAGCTCTTGGAAAATGAGTTCCTTGCTGTTAAACTTGATGGTGCTTGCTGGCAAATAAGGTGGGAACCTTGCAGTATCTTATCTGTTGATGTCACAGCAGTGGGATTACCTGTTCCTGTGTGGGGTTGATGGATTTTCTCTATGTAGGCCCTTGGGATATTCCCAAACATGACAAATTTTGACCTTTCAGATCACTGGGATGAACCTTCCAACCAGGCAAAGAAGGAAGCATGACTGTTAACTAGAACGGCAAAGATAATATGAATCCTGAGACATCCTTTCTCCATGTTTACCATGGAGAAATAAAACCCCAGGACTTTGTACAAAGAGGGATATTCATGCTGGTGAACTGGTGAAGTGCTCAGGAGAGCTGGTGCACTGACCAACTCCATGCTCAGCACTTTCAAGATCACCAATCCCAAACCAAAGGTTTAATCCAGAGGTTTAACCAGCACCAAGGGAACTTTTCCACACATATTTTCAGACTCAGATCTCTTTCTACACCAAGAACTAAACTGCATCAGAGCCCAAGGCTTGGCATTTCTTTCTGCTGCCTGTGTTGTGAAACTGCACAATTCCTGGTGTGGTTTTGCCCCATGTCAGCCACCACAGCCCCAGACAATGCTTGGTCACATTTTAGAGCATAACATGGGCCAGGAATGATTCCAGTGGGCAACTGGGTTGCACACACTCTTGTTTAGAGATAAAAGAGTTTAACCACATGGATGTGAGATGTGTCTTGCCAGCTAGACTCATAAATAAATAATGTGTGCCTCCCATTTCGTTACTAATAGACTCAGAATGATTTTTTCATCAGCTGAAACCCTGTTCAGATTCCTCCTTTGTAAGCCTGATGCCGATGCAAAATGTTGCAATTAATCTTTTCACCCTCAAGTGCGTGATGAGCAATATTACCTTTTTAAAAAGTCTGAATGCTGAAAAGCAGTTGAGCAACAGCTCTTTACTCATGGCCATGGTTCTGACCCATGGTAAACAACCTAATTCAATCTGACTGACACCAGAAGACACTAAACCAATATCCTAATGAGGATTTTCAATGGCAAACTTTAATAACAGTGTTTGAATTACTGTGTTCAAGTTCCTCAAACCCTCAGTGGTTTCCCAGCCTCTTCTATTCTTTAATAGTAGCAAATAGCTATTAGGAACTCTGCCCTTGAAATATTTTTAGATGGGTTTTTGTATTTTAGGGTGAGATGTTCACCTGCAGGAGTGGCAGGTCCTGACTGGAATCTCCTTCCTGCCCCAAGAAATCCAAGGAAAAGGACTGCAGCAGAACTGAATTGTGGAACTCCAGGGCAGGATGCTGAGCACTTCTGGCTCTGGGGTAACAGAGCTGACAGCTTTGCACTGAACATGTGCTGATGCAGAGAGGTGGGAATGGAAAGGAAAGAGAAAATGGCTTTGACACCTGGAACAGGAACTGCAAATGCCTGTTTTGGTGTTAAGGGCCATGCCAAGGTCCTCAAGCAAGAATCACAGGGTACTGTCAGTACTGCCAGCTCCTGAAAGGTTCATGCAGTTCTTGAAGAGCTCACAGTGACTGAAGCAAAGAGAAAACTGGGAGCTTTCAAGGAGTTGAGGACACAGTGGCACATTGTTCTCTCCCTGGAGATCAACAGGATAACTCCTTGGAAGTGGTGAATCTAATTAGTGCTTTTCAAAGTGTCAGAGCTTGGTTCAAACACTGGAAAAGGACTGCACAAATGAGTTCTGTACCTGACAGTTAAATAAAAATGCACAAGAAAACCTCAGGACAGCAGCCAACCTTCCTTATAGACAGCCCTACATACATGATAGAGAAAAGGCTTGAGAATGTAGCCTTATCCCAAAACAAAGCAAGGAGTGGTTAAGTTCACCAGAGCAGGAAAATCACATCCAGAAGTTATCAACAACCTGTCAGAGAGGTTGTGGTCCTCTGCCACATGATGAGCCAAAGCCCCAGAGGATCTGGACAAATCTGAAGCACACTGTTCATAGCTCTCTGTCCTTTCCAGCTTTCCCAGAACTTGATTAGATTGTCCATGTGCTTATTTGGGAAAAACAGAGGATGACCAATCTTCTCAACATGAAGTTTCCATATTTACCTAGATAAAGCACCATGAAATAGAAAGGTTGTTTTACAAAAAAGAGAATTTTGGAATATTTGCAGTAAGCACAGATCTACATATAAATTCATAAACAGTAAGTGCATAGTTTTCTTTCAGATAGATGTCTCACTTCTTACAATTATTGATGAATGTACAGGTTTTCTCATACATATGCCATCCTTCACATGCCATTTATAGCTTCACAGTTCTTACAGTTTTACAGATCATGTGCTTGTCAGTTCTGATGCACAGATTAATGGAAAATCAACCACTTAAAAAAGAGAAAAATCAGGCACTAAGCATATAAACTCTGCCAAGGAAGAAGTCAGCCTTGGAGGAATATTAGTTTGTTTACTTTTCCACAAGTACCACAACTCTTGCATTGAATCATGACACCTTGAGTCCCTTTTTTTCTGATTATACGCTGAGACAAGGAGTGCTTCTGCAATTAATGAAGTACTTCTGTCAGGCACTAAATAAATTTAAACTCTGCCAATGGCATGTGTTTCTGGAAAGCTGCCAATTCAAACCTCTCCCTGGGACACAGATGCCTGCATTTCTCCAAATCTCTCCCTCAAATCTCCAAGCTGATGCTCCCACTCTCACCCTGAAATTGCAGCACACCCCTGCGCTCTGCCAAAGACACAAAGCCCCCTTTGCTGAGCAGGAGATTTTCTGGGTCGTGCCACGTGTCAACTTCTCAGGGTTGCTGTTCCCTGAGATTCTCCTCAGGGTTGCTGTTCCCCAAGGTAATAGGGTTTTCTCTCAGGGTTGCTGTTCCCTGAGACTTTCCTCGGGGTTGCTGTTCCCTGAGATAATAAGGCTTTCGAGCTTCTCTTGCCCAAAAGGTCTCACGCCGGAGCTAGAGAAGACAAGCTGAGTCCACTAGTGCAGGTTTCCAAGGTTGTTTATTCTTCATTATCTCAGTTCTTTCTCAGCTCTGCCAGGTCTCCCTGGCAGGGTCCCTTATCTTAGTTCTTTCTCAGCTCTGCCAGGCGTCCCCAGCAGAGCAGGACATGCTGCAGACTGGGCGGATCAGAGGGTCCCAGACCCTTTGTACCATTTCCCTGATCCAACCACCATCCACAATGTACTTTTTATTTACAGAATCTTACCAATACTTATTACCTATGTTAACATGTCATTTCTACTCTAAACTAATCCTTGTAATACAACTCAGCAGAAAATGGGGGATGAGAAGAAGAACAAGGAGGACAGGACCCCTCCCCAATTCCTCCATCTTCCCTCTCCAAACCCATATACTAAAAATCCTAGATTCTACATTTACACTCTGTGATTAACTAGCTACTACTTATTTTGAATTCTCTCAGTTTGTGATTTTTCATACAATGTGGGCATTCACTGCCATGGCCAGGGATCAGAGGCAGTGTCCTCCTGGGCTCTGTGTGAGGCTGGCTGAGCCCCTTGGACAGATCCCAGACCCCCTCCAGTCTCCAAACCCTTCAGGGCAGCCAGAGGGATGTCCTGGACTCTGACATTAACTGAGCTGTACAACACCACAAAGAGACACCTGCACCACGGTGATGATGACAAACCAAACCAGGCGCGGTGTTGATGCAGAAAAGAGTTTCCTTCAACAACCAGGTAATTTATTTATCAGCGGAGCATCAGGGCTCTGCATTTCCCAGGTACCTGCACAGCTCAGAAGTGATGATCAGCTGTGCCCAGGGTGGTGTTATGGGCATGGCTTAGCTGCTCCAACAGCTTGGTGCTGCAAGAAGGGGTGACTTGTTATCACTCCATTCCTGGCAGCAGATCCCTCGCTTGCCTTGGGCTCTGGAACCTTTCCTCTCACGGGGTGAAAGGATTTGAGTCACTCACACAGGGAAAATGTATTCCTATTTCTGCTGGTTGTTTCCCTGGTGTTTTATAAAGCTGAATTGGTGCAGAATTAAAGGGCAGGTGAGAACCTGTGATGAGAAATTAGGCTGGAGGAGCAGCAGGATCACCCCATTTCAGCACAGCAAGGCCTTGAGGGGCTTTTTAGTTGGACATCAGCGTTTACAGCAGTAAAAAACATGCACATCTAAATAATGAATATTTAACTGTGCTTTTCAACCACTGCTGCCTGTCTCATGCAGGATAGAAGATCTGTGCCATCCACTCACACAAATCCCAGCCTGTAGGGAGCAAACACGAGGAAATCACTAAAGATGGGAACAGGTTCCAGTTACAAACAATTTGGGTTACAAACTGAGCCTCAGAGCAGTCACACAAACTGCACAGAGCTGTTGCTCTGAAAATCCCAAATCCACATTCTCTTGCATGCCTTACCAGCAGTAGAGTCCTTTAGCTAGATTCCAAAATTTTTTTTCTTCAAAGTTCCAAATAACTTAAAAAAATTTTTTTGGTTCTTTTCTAGTTTTATTAAGGTTACTACTTCTCAGAAATGTTCATATTTCCAGGGCTGAAAAGGTACCTCAAAATTATAAAGCATTAAGGAATGTTTTATCATTACCTTACAATAACTCAGATGATATCAGATCTAGAAAAATTTAAGTATTGACTTAAATCGTGCAGACTTAATTTTGCTTTGTTCCTGTAACTATCCTGCTCAGATAGAGCAATGCTGCTTTTCTCTTGGGAAAAGAGTAAGGTTTTTAAAAGAGATAATGGCAGAGCCACAGATCCAAGAGGAATTCAGATGCTGCTGACATCTCCGGCTTCTAGAAGCAGAAAGCTCTTCTAAAACTGTCAAATCTATTAAATCTCCATGTCACATTATAGAAACTTCTGTGAAATCCTGGATTTTACCCAGAAGGGGAAAATTTTGTAGGTGAAATTAAGAAAACAGAGTTTTTATATTTTTGTAAGTTGTTTTTTTAAAAACTTGGAGTGGAAGTCTGACTAAAATTACAATTTTCAAGCTTATTTAATATTATATACTTATGATTTCTATACAACATTCTGGTAAAGGTTTATTGCCTGTTCATATTTCTGTTTCTTGAACATGAGATCTCTCTTCATCTAGAATACAAAAAAGTTGTGAAAATAAAAGGAAATGAACAAATAAAAAGCCCTGCACACAAATTTGCATTAAACAATATTCCAAATTTGTTTCGTTTAAATACTATCAGAATAGACAATCAAAAGAACTAATCTTACCATCCCAAAAATCATTTCCACTTTTAGGAAGAGCTCCAAACCCATCATTAGGTGTCGCTCTGTAATGGATGGATGGCCCAGTGTCACCACTTTGGTGACAATGACCTGCAAAACCCAAACGTTTCTATTTTTAGATGTGTGTATTGAGTGAATATCTTTTCTGTCCTACACAAACAGTATTTAGAGGATGCAGATCTCTCATTTTCATAATTTCATTTCTTTGCTCGTTTTCTATGACTTTTTCTGGAAAAAAAAAGATGATTCCAACCTATCCCATGGAGCAATTTCCTGCTTGCTGCTTTTATGCAAAAAGAGTGTGCTGGTGTGTAGACTGGAGAAACAGTTATTGCATCTTGACAATCAATCATCCAAATTAAAATAAGCCAACTTCATTATGGTCTGAGAAAATAAGAAGTAATTAAAAATGAAGTATTTAGATAACAATTGTAATAAGTATCAAGAGCCTCTTATTTTCTCTCTACTGAGTTCTATCATAAAAGACAGAAACAGAGCAGATCAATTTTTTTCCAAAACAATTTCAATCCAGTTTTATAATTAAATCAAAGATAGATTTCCCCATTAGTACAACTATTGCAGTATCTGTGTAATTATGAATAATCAGCCAAGGGTATTCTTTACTGATTTTCCTTGTGCATCATTAATTATCTGAAGTGACAGGCCTAACATAATTTCTATCATGAATAAACAAGCAGAGGAAACACAGAGGAAGTCAAGTACAAATAACAAGGAGATGGCCTCTCTTTGAAAATCAGAGCAATCCTGCAAAATGTTAATGGCTGTTCTATTTAAATGAAGCTGCAAGACATTAAAGCTTGTGATATGTTGCATATCATTAATTCTCAGTAAAAGTGTAGATAGAATTCATACTTAATTCAATGCAATTTTCTGCAGTTAATGGCCCTGAGAATCAAACACTCACAAATGTAAATGGGAGATTTTCCATACCAATACTTTACAGGCTTTGAGAACTGGCTTTTACTGCAAGTAGAAAACTATACCTGAGCAATTTTCCCTTTTTTTTTGAGTGTGACCTGATTCTTATATTTGTAATATGATGCTCTCTTCTGATGATTTACTGTATTACATGTGAATTTTAAAATATCTTTCAATTTGATATACTTTTTTTAATGAATAAATAAGTACAAAAATTGCTAATGTGGATAGATTTCCTTTTTAAGTTCATGTTCCTTTTTGGTTGTTACTCTGTTTTAATGCCAGAAATACGATTTAAGAATTCCCCTGTGATAATTCCATGGTTTTGAAAAAAATTAAGCAACATTTCTTTTGTATATTTATGAGACTTTGGCACCAAAAGAACAACTTCTCTCACCTTGTATAGTGAGATGCTGATTGAGATTTTTAAAAATACTTTCTTTAAAATCTGTTGGAGTAGAGGTTGATGCATCTTTATAGCTTTCAGCAGCTTGTACATAGTCCTGGTGCTGATGGTGCTGGACATTAACCAGTGCTGCCAAATTCTGCTGGGAAAAAACTGGTCCTGGCTACTTGGAAAGGTCAGGGCTCAGCGTCCTCTACCTGCAGCAATGATGAAGAGTGCAAGAAAATGAAAAAAAAAAAATCACAACAATTTCTGGGAGTTTTTCAGAGCAGTTTCATTTGTGTCTGTGTGTCCTTTGGAAGGGAAGGGGACCTTGAATTCATCTTTTTGTGTTAAAACCAGAGGACTCAATTCAACAACAGGCTGGAAATTTCACCCTCCCTCACGAAGCTCTGAGGTGACTTATCCCAAAATCCCAGTTATTCCAGTGTGCTGATGCTGCATTACTGACTGCTGCCAGCCCAGCTGAGCAGCTCCTGCACCCAGCAGCGCTGCTTAAACACTGGAACAATTCCAAGAGTTCTGTTTGTACAGGAAATACCTCTGCCTACCAACCCAAGCAGCTCTGATAGCACCAGAACTGTGGTACAGGAAAGGAGACAAAAGAATAATCTGGGTAGTCTCTGCAAGGCTTAGTAATAAAAAAAAAATCAGACTGTTTAACTCATATAATGCTCTGTACAACTGTACTGAATGTAGCTGCACTCTAGAGATTTGGAAGCTCCACAGCTTCCTCTACCATCAACATTTTATTTATACAAAATGGAAATTATCTTTTGTGAATACAAGAGGGAGCTTGAAACACACCAGTACAACAAAATCCACAAAACCGGACATGGCTGAACCTTTGCCTCTGCCTGGCAACTCTTAAATGTAGAATTATCTCTCTTTATGCCTCTCCAAGGTTAAAAGATTCAATGCTTTAAAGTTCTGAAGAGGTGACACTGTTTACAAGGTGAGGATCATTTAAATTGTTTATGTATGATGCATATATGAAAATGTTGTCTAATCACTGTTAGAATTCCCATCCATGAGCATCCTGTGCCTGCCTTCCAAGAGGGATAAATAAAGATGATTTAAGATTGTAACAGATTTATTAATATTTGCCAGTGAAGTGGATAATTCCATCAGATACATAATTGTTCAGGACTAAATTCAATTGTTCACACAATAAAGGTCCTGCAAATCATGTGCACAAGTGGAAGATGAAATGAATCTCCTTAAGAAAATGCAGTTTAAACAGGTTGGATCTATGAGGTGCTCTTCCTTTTAATTTTGAATAATGAAATTCTGTAAACATTATTGTCCTCTTTAATGTTGAGTTCCTACTCCAAATTATTTTGACCCAAAACATTGTTAAGGGTCAACTTCTTTCATAATCCTGAAATTTATTATAGGCATATTACTGCATAAATATTTTGCATTGATAATGAGGGAAGAACTAATATTCTATTGATATTTTTCATCATTCCTAACTAATGAAACTCATTCACAGTATCTCCTCTGTATTGCAAGCTTACTTCTGAAGCTTACTGATTTTAGACTGTCAATATTTGAAAGCATTAATCCTTTGAGATTTTGAATATTATTCCTTTATAATTTCTGATGAGTTCCTTGTGAAACAGTTCTGAAATAAGCCAAAGATCTTTCTACTACACAGTCCTTCTGCCATACTGAAAAATTACTTGTACAACGAGCTTGAAGAATTTTTAATAACAGCTACAGTCAAGAATTGCCTGTTTTTCTCCACTGACTGAAAAAAGAAACCTACAACTAGCTCAGCTGCAGCTTTTTATACTGTATCTACAGATCTAAATGTAGAGCAGTCAGCACACATTTCACATTTACATAGGAACCTTTAGAAAAGACTGATATTGCAGGCAAGCTGTAAGTGCTAAGCACACAAAAAGCTTTGAAAAATAAGCATTTAAAGTGTACAGTTCCCTGCAGGGCCTGCTAGTTCTGTGTGACATTGTTTTAGTTCCATTGCCATGAATGATAAATATTTCTTTCAAAATTCAGTATCTGCAAATGCAAAGACCTGATGCAGATATAATTGTGTGAAAATGCCATAACACCGCAATATTTGTAGTAGCTTAAAGCCCTGTAACAACCACAATATATTTCAGATTTCCTGCCAGTTGTTATGGTTTTAACCTTGCATTACCAACAATCTTGTTTTTATCATGGACTGATTTTACCATAAAAGGAAAATCTTCTGAGGACAAACTGTTTTGGAGAATGCCTAAAATATTAATCATGGTTATTTATTACCAATAAAACAATCCTATTTTCACTAATACACAATTAACAGAATAAAATTTTAAAAAGGTAAATTTCTAAAAGTGTTTGCTAACAAATTTGACAACACTTTTCACCCACCAGTCAGGGATTTACCAGTTTTTATGACATGAATGTGCCACCTGTGTTCAGTGTCCCCTTTGCCTGTTTTCAGAAACCCTTTTAAATGCATAAACTCAAACTTTTAAATGTTTCCTGTACAACACAGCCAATGAGGAAAGAATAATTACAGAAAAAAAAAATCCACAGGGAGAAGAGGCTGTAAACTCTTGAAGTCCTTGTACCTTTTTGTCTCTAGGTCAGGATCTGCCTCCTTGTGGAACAGTCAGTAAGACCTGTTCAGAAACCTCTTTAATTCCAGCTTCCTTGCCTCTGGCATATAATTACATCAAAGTAATTCCAAGGCTACAAACAAATGTAAGTAAACACGATGAAACAGTGTTACCCCAACCATTATTTTATTTTCCCCCTGTAGAAACAAATAAACTTTCTTCCCTGTCTGAAAAAGTTTGGGAATAATATAGAAATATTCACTACAGAAAAAGAAAATCAATTAATTATCCCAGATTTTATAGTAAACAAGAAATGTTATCTAGATAATTATAAACTAAGGTACAGTATACATTAGTTTTTGCATATTTATACTTATTCATTTTGGCTAAAAGTCTAATGATCTCATTTTACTTTTTAAATAGTGAGGCCTTCTGCCTTGCTGTGGATGAAATACCATTGATACACTCCCTCTCAAGATCCAGGAGACATTTTCAGCCGTCTGTTAAGTCCATTATCATTTTTATCCATTAGCTATAAAAACATTCTTGCATAATATAAGTAATTAGTCACCGCATTCTTCCTGTTTCTTGATTTTCCAGCTCTAAACCAACCTCAAAATCTAAAAATGAAAACATTCAAATTCTAAAGACTAAACCAAAAATGTGTAAAGTTTTGAAGTCATATAACACCAACATTCCAATTCCAAAAAAAACCCAAAAAATCCTCCTAATGCTTGAAACACATATACAGAGTTTCTCAGATTGTGGTGCTGAAAGCAAAATTGTTCATCATTTGCCTGATTGGAAAGAAAAGCAGTAAGTTTTCTCCTTTAGAAAATATATATTTTTTAAAATAAATAGTTTTGCAATAAGTCACACTGAACATACAACATCATATATTAATACACATATTATATATATATAATTCTCCATTGACAGATCTCTGTTTTCCTAAAACTGATTACCTCGTAAGGAATAAACAACTGTCTTGGTTTGGAAAGACAAGTATCTGTCAGGGAAAACTGGAGTTTCCCTTGGAGTGGAGAATGTAAAACACCCTCCCTCCAAATTATTACAATTTTGCAATTAGGAGCTTTCAGGCAAAAATATGGGAATAGGAATAGCAGTTCTTTACTAGGAATATTAAAAATGCAAATGCAGTAATAAACAAACAAACAAAACCCAACAAGCAAACAAACAAACAAAAGTCCTAGAGAACCCTGATGGAGTCAGGAATACGACCTGACACCCTGTTGGCCAGGGTGTTGGAAGCAGTCCAAATAAATCCTCCTGGAGTGATAGATGTGGTTCTGTTGGAGTAGAGATGATCCTGACGTGGCAGTGAGATGAGTCCAGTGTTCCTCTGAGAATCCAGTGGAAAAGAAAATGCTCTGCTGTTCTGAATCCCAGGGTTTATCCAGGTGGGAATGCAGTGCACACAGGCTGTGCTGGGCTCTGAATGCCAGGGTTTATCCAGGTGGGAATGCAGTGCACACAGGCTGTGCTGGGCTCTGAATGCCAGGGTTTATCCAGGTGGGAATGCAGTGCACACAGGCTGTGCTGGGCTCTGAATGCCAGGGTTTATCCAGGTGGGAATGCAGTGCACACAGGCTGTGCTGGGCTCTGAATGCCAGGGTTTATCCAGCTGGGAATGCAGAGCACACAGGCTGTGCTGGGCTCTGAATGCCAGGGTTTATCCAGGTGGGAATGCAGTGCACACAGGCTGTGCTGGGCTCTGAATGCCAGGGTTTATCCAGGTGGGAATGCTGGGCTCCTCCCCTGGGTGCAGCATCTCCCATGGATGATGGAATTGGATCAGCCCTGCAGTGAGCCTGGATGGCCCATGGACAGCAGAGATCCCCTGGAGGGAGGATGGGTCCTGGAAGGGATAAAGAACACTGCCCAATCTGGTTTTAACAGCTGGGCCATTTACAGAAGGCATCGACCCCCTTCCCCCCTGGAGTTACAAGACATAAAGGAAAAAAAAACCCAAAAAAATCCCAAAACACCAAACCAACAACAAACATCTCCCCAGCTGGTTTCAACAGAATACACATTTTTTGGTTACATAACTCAAGACAACAACTTTCTTCTCTAGTGTCTGGAACACTCTTGTGCTGATGTTCCAGTCACACCCCTGCAACCATTTAAAATAAATCTTTAGTGCAGCACAGAATCATCCTCAAGGGAGCCACATGAAAATAAAGCTTGATTTCTCTCCTTGAGAAGACACAATGTGTCACTACAAATCCTGCTATGCAATGCTGCTCTTTAATAATTTATTGGAGTCTCTGGGCTCCAGGTAAGCTGACAAATTTAATATGGAAGCACTGCTCAAGTGCTGAATAAACATGAGCTAAAGTATTTTTCCAAACAAACAAAACTGACGCAAAAAAGTGGCCTGGGGCAGATTAGATTTTTTTTTTCAGTAATTTATTGACAGCAGTGCTATTTTTGGTGCTAGTTGCTTTAGTAAATTAGATAAAATACTATTTAAAACATGCCTACATTTACCAAATCACCCCTAGTTTTCTTTTGTTCTACAGCTCTTCATTTAACTGGCAGAGGTGGATGAAACTAATGGATCATCAAGTTTCAGGCTCTTGGAACTTGTGACAAGCAAACTGTAAAAGCACAAGTTAAAAAAAAAGGACCACCTTATCCATATTTTTACACCTCCTGTCATCTCAGTGCCATCTCTCTTTCCAGGCTTTTAGATTATGAGGAGAACCAGTGGATAACTCTTTAAATGATCTTTCAGTGATCATTCATTCTCATAATCATTTTATCTTTTAGCCCCTCATTGATATAAATATAACTCAAAGCATAGTTTCAATGCTTATTTTCCTTAAAAAACCCAGATAAAGCTTTGATGAGGGAGTTTTTGAAATCCAAGCAAGGAGATCACTCCTTTCTCTGTATTTCCAGATGTGTGAGACAGGATATTCCTTTACTAGAGCCACATTGGCTCTTCCCGAGAATATAATGCTGAGGTACCCACTAAAATATTATTTATTGTACTTTCTCTTACTTTATTAAGGCTTGCAGACCTCCCCTTCAGATCTCTGCTAGAATACCTTGTTAAAGAATTGGGTGTTTAGTACTTCCCCTACAGCCAAAATGCTTGAAGTAAGCACTACAAAACATCTGCTTGGGATGTGCCAGCTCATTCCCCTGTTCCTTCAGAAAGATGGGATAAGTACCACCTATTCCTGCAAATTTACTGCTTATTTTCTCTGTCCCTGGGCTCTTTCACCTCCACCTTAGCACAATGCAAAGAAAGGTTTGGGGATGGGAACCTCTTCACTGCCTTCTGCGATAAACACAAATGCAAATAATTCCTTTAGATTTTTCCTTTGTTGTTTTTGTTTTTATGGTCTTGTATTTCCTAAGTACTAATTTAGTAGTGGAATCAGACTCTCTTCTCTGGCACCTGCTTTTGGTACGTCTGAAGAAATGTTTCTCATTTCTATTGTTTGTAAAAATACAATTACACGGCCAACACTGCAGCTCTTCATTGCCTCACCTGGTACAAAAAACACTCTGAAGAAAAGCAGTTTAATACAAAATACAACCATAAGATAAGGTTCCCCCCAAACACACACAGCAAAAAAATCCCACAAATAAACATAATTTTTTTTCTGAATACTTTTACTTCCCATCTGCTCAATGAATGCAACGCACAGATCTGCAGTCACAGCGTAGAGACAACTCCAAGGAAAAAATATTTTAAAAGGCTCCTGAAAATATCCTGTGCTTTCTTTGGATAAATATGAGCCAAACTGTGTGGATTTTCAAGCATAAATAGCTCCTGAAGTGACAGGGAACGTAAGAATTTCACTTGGAAGCAAAGGCAGAGGATGGAAAAAGCAGGTTTTGGGTTTTTTTTTTCTGTTTTTATGCATCACACTTGAACCACAGAAATTTTGTGGATAGTTCCTTTGAAAAACGAGAACCTGGAGGTTCTCTCTCCTGGAGGAGAGAGCATTACTATCAAGGAGTTTTAATGAAACAGTACTTTTATACTAAAATGAAAAAGTTCATGCAGGAAATATAACTAACATTTTAATGAAATAAATATAATAACACTTCAAATTAATTCTGCTAATTTGAAAATTTTCAGAACTTTTCCATTCATGAGTTAAAGGCAGAAGGATCCATCCTAAGTAGAACACAGTGGGGCAGAGATGAAATTTCAGGGGGGTGGAAATACCACAACCTCTAAGTGATCACCTCCCACTTATAAAACAGCAACATTGGACTGCTGATTTACCTCTTCAGCTATTAATGCTAAAAGTTGTCCCAGATGGTAGAAATGCTATTCTTGACCACAATTCTCTGCCTATGGAGAGGAACAAAAACACAGTATTAGTACAAAATTAGCGATAACCTCTTTCTGGATTATACTAACAGGGGGATGATTTTTAAAGGCTGTTAGAATGAGAACAGTATTGGCAAGTTTGGGGTTTTTTTTTTTTCAGTCTTAAGCTGTGCCTTAACGAGAGGTTTAGGTTGGGCACCAGGAGAAATTTCTTGGCAGAAAGGGTTGATTAGACATTGGAATGCGCTGACCAGGGAGGTGGTGGAGCCACCGTCCACATGGCACCCAGTGCCATGGCCTGTCGCGACGGTGGTGTTCGTTGATAGGCTGGATTCAATGATCTCAAAGTGTTTTCCCACTTTAAAAATCGGTGATTCCGCAGTTTTATGATTCTGGGAATGCAGCGCTGGCCCCGCCCCTCGGCTCTAGCCCCGCCCCTCGACACAGACCACGCCCCCTCATTATTAACCACGCCCCCTTCCCGCCCCCCACAGCAACGCCTCGCTTCTCCCGCCCCGCCCCCGTCGCTAGGGGGCGTTCCCCGCCGGTCACGCGCCAGGCCGCGGAGCCGAGCCTCGCTCCCGCATCGCTCCGCCGTGTCCCGGCGCTGCGCTCGGCGCTCGGCTGCTCGCGCCTGCGGGAGCGTGAGGGCGATGCTGGGGGCCGCGGCCGCCTGAGGGCCGGCTCCGCTCGGCTCCGGCGGGGCTGCGCCATGGGGCTGGGCTCCAGCTCCGAGGGCCCCGGCGGCGGCGCCGAGGGATTCCACGTGCACGGGGTGAGGCCGCCGGCGCCGCGGGGACGGGGAGAGCCGCGAGGGGCGGCGGGCGCTGGGGCGGGTCGGGCGGGGTCCAGCTGCCGCATCCCGCCCGTGGTGGCCGGGTGGCCCCGGTGCCACCTGTTGGCTCCTTCCCGGAGCTGCCACGCCGGCAGGGGCGGTACCTGTGGGTGCCCGTCCCGGCGGCTGCAGCGGGCCCGGGGCCGCGACCTGGCGGGACTTGGGTGCCGAACAGCCGGGGGAGCCTGTGGGGCTGCTCTCGGGGAACTTGAAGTAGTTTAAGAGTAGAACAGCGCTTCTTCTCTCCCTGTTCCCCTCTTTTTCCCTCCCAGTTCCCCCTCTCATTCTGCTCCCCTTCATCTCTTCACGTTCTCTCTGCTCTTCTTCTCTCCCTGTTCTTCTCTCTCCCTGTTCCCCTTCCTCCCTCCTCCTTTCCCCGCTCCCTTCTCTGTGGATCTTCACAGCATGGTCTTAGGGGTTAATTCCCGCTCCGGCCGTGCTTTCCTGTCTCTCCCAGCTGTAGATACAAGTTTGTTGTCACTCCTCTCTTTAGCAGAATCTGCACGTACGGTGGTGCAAACGCGGATCTGGAAGTTGAAGGATGGGCAGATAACAGCTGTTTGCATGAGTTATCCTTTCCTTTAGTGGGTATTTCCCCTCCCTGGAATAAGAATGGGAGCGTTGCTGCCACGTGCTGTTTCCACTTCGTCTGCATTCTGTGTTTCTCAGCACCAGTATAAAGCTGTCTGTTTGCTTTTGATGCAGTTCAGGATTGTAATGAAAGTTAATACTTCTCCTCCAGCTGTGATTGCAGTGCTCAGTCTTGATTCTTAAAAAATAAAGCACGATTATTATTCTTAGTTTTGCTTTAGAAGCTTTTGCTGAAGTAACTATGCTATTAAATATATTTTATAACTTTTATAGACAGTTCTCCCAGCAAAAGCTCCAGTACCAATAAACTTGATCTATTAAAATAAAGTAAAAATATATATCTAGTATTTTGGTAACACCAGACCAAATATAAGATGTAGGCGTTTTAACTTTCCAGCAATGAACTTCCCAGTTTAGATGATGCTTGGGTTGTAATTTTGTGCTTAAATTGTGAGGTGGCACTCAGGAGTCAAATATATCTTGGGTTAAGGGCTGCTGAGTTAACAAAAAGTGCAGTCAAGTGCAAACTGTCAGTAGGTTTGCAGTGATTCCCTAACACCATCTTGCTTTGTCAGTGTACCTGGAAGTGGGTGGACTTTAATATAATCTGTGAACTTTTGGTGGGGTTTTTCCTGGTATGAATGTTTTATGGGTATTCCCTCTGTTGCTGGCATCTCTTCTATGACAACTTTGGTTCTAATGAAATTGAGATATCCCAGCTCTTAGGTAACTTTTGTAAGTCGTGACAGATTTCTTGACCAGAACTTGTGGGCAGGTGTGTGCTTGTAGTGTCCTTGTGTAAATATTCCTGTTCCAGTGGAAATGTGGGAGCACAGCTGTCACTTGTGTTCATGGAAAAATGGCTTTGATGCAAGTGGGGACTCTCACTGTGCTCAGGTTGTTAGAACCATGGAAGAAAATCCTGCAGCAGCGCATTGCAAACCAAGCCTTTCTCCAAAGTATTCAGAATTTAATAATTCCAGGCTGTGAACTCTGAATCACAACATTTGTGTTTTATATGGGCTTCAAAACCTGCTTTTTACAGCTTTGATTTGTGTATCTGGTCACAGTTTTATAAAAGTAAGATCCTAATTTTAAGTAAGATCCTAATTATGGACTGCTTCTTTAGGGGAGTTATTTGGTGCCTTATCTCTGGCTCAGCCCAAAAGTAAATATTGAAACAAGTGTAAAGATTAACACTTTCACTTATGTAACTGGAGATCAGTGTAGAGTAACAATGAAATGTCATGTTCTGCAGGTTCAGGAGAACTCCCCAGCCCAACAAGGAGGACTGGAACCTTTCTTTGATTTCATCATTGCCATAGGACACACCAGGCTTGTAAGTCTCAAACAGTTTCAGTGTTGTTTTTTTCCTCCCTGCATGAACTGTGGTGATGATGGAAGGTAAAAATCCATTGTCACAAGCAGAGAAACTTTTCACATTGGACATGAAAAGCAAAGTAAAACTTGCAGGTGTTGCAGGTCTCTTTGGCTAGTTCCACGTTTGAAGGAGAGGTTTTGTTTATGCCTTTACTCAGCTTCTTAACAGGTCAACACAATGTTTTTGTTATTACTCATTTGTAAGTATTTTCTACCACAAGGTGAACACTGAACTGGTGAGTCAATAGTCAAGAGCTCAACATTCTTTAACTTGTTTCAAAATATGATGAAAAAGAATCACAGCCTGTCTACTTACACTTTTGAGACCAAGAACATGGTTCCAGTGTGTTATGAGAGAAGAGCTGAGTTTTGGTTTGATGGGGTTTTGTTAGTTTATTTAAAAGGCTCAGAGCTTTGCCTTGTATGTTCCACCCTAACCACGCACAAGCTGAATTCATTAAGTTTGTCTTGGTTTCATGAGAGGAGATGTCTTTTTTTGGAAGTGATCATTATAAATGCAGATTTTAGGGGAAGATCACTTAATCTAACATGACAGAAATGAAGATATTCTTTTACAGTGAGTTTGCAGTGGCTTTGGAGGGCTGTTGAAGAGGGGTGGGGCTCAGAGACATGAAGTGGAATGTTGCTGCTCATTGTGAGACTGCACAGTTGGCATCTGATACTGCTGGTATTATTTAATAGCAGTGGGTAAAAGGACAGGAATGCCAGTGATGAAATGGAATAACAGGAAGTATTTATGTAAAGGGATATGTGTTGACATTACTGACTGCTTTCTAGTAAAAGAAAATTGAATTGGAAATTGCTGGAATTGTTTATGAACCTCAGAGCCTAAACTTTGATAGTTTTGGTTCTTTGTATTCAAATTCTGCCACAGATGCTACAGGTGCAACTGCAAATAAAGTTAATCCTGTATCTCTGCTCTACAGAACAAGGAAAACAACATGCTGAAAGACCTGCTGAAGGCAAATGCTGAGAAGGCAGTGAAGCTGGAGGTGTATAACATCAAAACAATGAAAATCCGAGAGGTGGAGGTGGTCCCCAGTAACATGTGGGGAGGACAGGGCCTCCTTGGGGCCAGCGTGAGGTTCTGCAGCTTCCAGGGAGCCAATGAACACGTCTGGCACGTCCTGGTGAGGAGAATTCTTGGCCATTGTTCATGTAGCCTTGTTTTAAGTGTGATGTTTAGCAGTGATGCAATCACACAGAGGAAGGGAACACAGTCTTGAAGGTTTGTCTGAGCTAGGAGTGGGTGGCTGTCAGGGTTCCCAGTGACAGTAACAAAAATAACTCCATCCCATCTGGACCAAACAGGGTAGGTGGGAAGGGTTTTTTTGTTTCATGTTGAAGAATCAATGGCAAAGGCAAAACAGATTCTGGCCTGATTGGTGTCTCTGTGTTGGCTAAACTTCATTAAGGTAATATTAATGTTACAAAAAGCACCACAAATTTATTTTATTTTAAAATGAAGAGAAAGAGTTGCAAGAGTAGAACTGAATAGGAAAGAATGTTTCTGTTTCTGGTTGTTTAAGTAAATGCAATTTCTCAACACCTTCAGAGGATGTAATTTAAATTTGCTAAAATTTTCTTACTCATGTTTTGCTTCTTTCTTACTCAGCATGTTTTACAGGATATCACACATAGGTGTAGACTATTCAAGAACTTCTTTTTTATCCTATTAACAAAATGTTCTCTCCTTCCTTGCTCTGGGAGTTAGCTGTTCTTTTTGGTGTGGGTAGTTTGTCCTGCTGTGGGTGCAGATGTCTCTTGTGGTTCTTTCACAGGACGTTGAGCCTTCATCTCCTGCAGCCCTGGCTGGTCTCCAGCCATACACTGACTACGTTGTTGGATCTGATCAGATTCTCCAGGAGGTAGGGTGCATGCTCCTTCCAGCAGGGATGATTCTCTTTGTGCCTGCCAAGTGTTTGTTGTAGGATTTGAGTTTTTTATAAATGTAATCAAATATATGGGGGTGGTGGTGGGGGATTCGGGAAGGTTGATATATGACAGAAGCTTTACTAACAAGGTGAACATTATCTTTCTTTTTAGTCTGACAATAAAAAGAAGTTGCCACTAAAGATCAAACTACATTGGTGATTTTTCTGTCTCTGGGTGTTTATTATCTCACACTGAGTAAATAACTATGTAAAATGTTGACTTGCACATTTGGGTTTATTCACTACTACTTTCTTTCTTTTTTTACCACAGTCAGAGGATTTCTTTTCCCTGATTGAATCCCACGAGGGGAAGCCACTGAAGCTGATGGTTTATAACACTGAAGCAGATTCCATCCGAGAGGTAGTTGTGACTCCCAATGGAGCTTGGGGTGGAGAAGGAAGGTACTGATCTCTCTTGATGACAGGTTTTACACTTGCTGTAAATGAGCTCCTATTAGGAGTATTACTACTATCAGTTATTGGTGTTTCCAACCTTGTTTTGTCACACTTGTCACCCAAAACTCTTAATCTTTATATTAAAAAAAATCAGCTTAGAACTAGGAATTCAGCACATTCAGGATCTAATCCTGTTCAAGTTGAATCAAATGGCAAAACTCCTGTCTTGAGTTCATTATCTGCATTCTCATAGTCAAAACATTCAGCTAAAGCAAGAACAAAACCCACATCAGGTCAGATTAAATATGTTATAAAGATATAAAATGATGCACTGAAAGCTAAGCTGTGCATGTCTCAAAGTTGATTGCAGAGTATTTCTTGAGTACTCTTAAGTGTAAATTCTTGCAGGTAGGTATTTCCTGCTATAGATAAAAGACACAAACCCTTCTGTTTAAAAGAATCAAAATTTAAAATATTAGCTTTGTTAAGAGCACCTTTTTTGTGTCTTGTTTTTTTTTCTTGTACAGTTTAGGATGTGGTATTGGATATGGCTATTTGCACAGAATTCCAACACAGTCCGTGACATCAAAGAAGAAGCCAGAAAGCAAATCACCTTCACCTTCACCCTCACCAGAAGCTGGAACTCCTCTGCCATCCACTAATGGTTACACAGAGGTAGGAAAGAAATAGATTCCAGTCTCTGCCACGTTCTTTGGAGTTTCGAAATTTCCTGCTGTTTGGGACAGTGGTAATGCAGAACATTTAAGTGTACAGCACTCAGTTTTGCTTGAATGAAATGGAGTTGGGTGAGGGGAAAGGGAGAGCTGATGCTGCTGAGCTGGTGCCAGGTGCCCAGTGTTGGCTGATATAAATAATTGCCAGATATTTTCTCCCTGTTTTCAAGTCTTGCATCCTACAGCTGTGTCAGTCAGGGAGGATATTAGAACACTTGCTGCACTAGGAGAAAGATACATTTCCAGGAACCCAGTTCTGAGAACAGACTGGCTTTAAAAGGCTGAGCTGGAACATGTCCTAAGTGGTGTTTGACTCTCAGTTTCAGCATCACAGCTTCTCTCTGAACTGGTGCATGTGGAGACAGGCAGGATGCTTTCATGGGAGGGCTGGCCACAGGTGAAGCTTCTCATGTAAAACAATGTTTTTACTTCTTGCTGTCTTATTCCAGACTCCATTGTTGGCACCTACCTCTCAGAATGACAGCTCTGAAATAGTTATGAACTTGGACCATTCCACAGAAAGGAGTGGTTACTCACCAGAAAGCTCCCTTTCTCCTCCTCCCCCTCTCCAGAGAGTTATGGATCCAGGTAGGTTTTTCTTGGGTGCTTTTTTTCACCAATTCTTTGGAGTGCATCTAAACAAACTAAGATGGTCTTAAACAAGCCAGAGATTTAAATTCAGAACTGTGAGCACCGGTGGTGGTTTTCTTTGAGGTTTTTGACTTCCCTAGAATTTGGGTACCACATAAGTTACATTTATTTGCATTTAGTGGGAAGGGGACTTCACTGACTTCAGTCTGGATAGAACATGTCCTTTTGAATCTAGAATTTTGTGTTGCATCTAACTAATACTTGCTTTCTCTTTCAGGATTTCTAGATATGTCTGGAATTTCAGTTTCTGAGTTCACAAGCTTAACAGAAGTGTCCAGCCTGTCCCCATCAGCCTCCTTCAACACGCCAGCAGCAGGGCCTTCTGTAGGCCCTGAAACACTAATGCCAGACAGTGAAGTCTCCACTTATTTTGGTAAGTGCACTCCAGATTTCCTTTAGATCTTATTTCTGGAATGGCACCAACTCATGCTCACTTAACATGATCACTGTTTTTGGAAATAGGCAAATCTTAATAAAAATCAGCAAGAGTAGCAAAAATGGGATGGAAAAAGTAGCAGAAATCAAGTTTAGAAATGGAAAAATCTAATGTGCTTTTCCCTAAGTTTTAGAATGTGGGTCTCTTTCTTTAAATGAAAATGCTGAGGTACCATCTGTTAGCCTGGTATGTTTTGTTTTTTCACAAACTATCTCCATTTCCCAGAAAATGGTTTAATGCTGTATCATGAAGGATCAGGCAAGCAGCCCACACTGGATGACCTCCTGCCTTCAGTTTCATCTTTACCTTCTCTTGATCTTCCTCATGACATTTCTTCAAAAACAACACTAGGAACTGATGCTGATAACCAGGAATCCAAGCTGCTTGTGAACACCACTGAGAGCTCACTCGCCACTGCTCCAGAGACACCAGAGCAAGAAGCAGCAAGCGAGCAGAAAGGAGAAGCAGCTGCACAAGATCCTGAGTGAAATGGACCTTGCTGCTGTTTACAGACTGCTGAATGCTGCAGTGCCACAGCTTGGAATATTTTTCTGATCTTGAAAGAATTACAGTTACTCTATTTTGTTAGTGTAGACAATACTAGAAAAGAAATCACATGAAGTACGTATCCTGTTGTCTTTTCCAATCACTGTTTAATGGATTGATCTATGTTCAGAATTTAAATGCTGTCCAAAATCACCCAATCAATAGAGAAATTGATGCAGAAACCAATTGGACACTGGCAGAACGTCAAGTTCTGGAATTCACATTTGCCTACAAGTGCTCCTGAATGTATTTACAAAGGCACTGTGCCTGAACTTAGTGATGATTTTTATTGGTATGTTTGATGGCATTAAAAATATTTATAGTTTTGATTTGTTAGAAAGCTTTTCTAATGGTACATCCTGGTTAGACAGTTCTTGTGTCTTCCAAGGCATTTCTTACCCTAAGATACTTTTGCTTACTACTCTAGTATTCCTGCTAGACTTATTTTTCTTGGTTTACTTCCCTTCTGTGCAAGAGTCATTCATGTACCTTCTTCATACCTACTTGGACAGGAAAGAAATCCAGTGGGGTTTGAAGTTGGAGCCCCAAAGGGGACAAAGCCATGGTGGGGTGGCTCCTGTCATGACTTCTGCTCTGGAGTTGGCCATGCAGTTAAATAAACAGTGAGGGGGAGGGAGTGATGGTGACTACTTGAAACAAATTGAAGATGACTTCAAAGTAGAGGTGATGAATCTTCTTGGTGAAGATTGAATGTCTTGGCTTCTGTAGTGACTGAGAAATAGATTTCCTTTGCTCGTGCTTTTCTATTCACTCACTGCTATTTTTATACAAATTGTTGTAAGTTTAAGACATGGGGCTGTTGTGCAGCACCAGCAATCGGTTTTTGTAGCTTTTTTGCTTGCATTTGTTTCCAAAAGCACTTCTGAATGTAACAGCAAACATGACAAACAATGGAAGACATGGATGGCTTTATAATCCTCAGGGCAGTGATTTATCATGGAATTTTAAGCTGCTGCTAAGCAATAATACAGCTACTGCAGTGAAAACCCTTTGTAAATTAAACCAGTGGGGTACAAGGCTGGTGTGTGTTTAGGCTATAAACTGAGTACACTTATTTAGCACAACCCTGCCTGATTTCCTTTGCCCTGCCCTGGCTCCTGCTCTGTTTCTGCCTTGTGCAGGTCACTGACAGCTGGAATCTGGTCCTGATGCAGGGAGGACTCAGAGTCACACATTTACCTGTGACAGCTTCAGCCAAAGGGTGCAGGGAAAGTCGCTGCAGATGAGTCCACCCTGACTAAAAAGTCTGTCCTTGATCTGTTTGGAGTCTGAAATACTGCAAGTACAGTAGTTCTGAACAGGATTGTCAAAGCACCTGTTGCTTTAAAGAATGTATTAAGCTCTAACTAAAGGCAGTAGAATTGACAGTGAATTCTAGTCTGTTAATTGTGAGCCAATTTTATTTCTTATGTTGCTAAAATAAATTTCCTATTTTATTCCCCCAGCTGACTGTTACAAGGGCAAACAGCCAAACACTAAAAAGAAATGTAATTAAAATATTTCTAGGTTTTTTTGATCTTGGAGCTTGATGCCTGAAGACACATAGATGGTGTTTTATTCACTTTATTAATGTTGTTTATTTAGGACTATTTCTAGTCCTTTACCTTTCTCAAAAATGGCCATGAGAGGGTAATAGCTCATTTAAGTGACTCTGTATCATAAACACCTTTCAGAAATCTAAGAGCAGGGAATGTCAAAACTCATGCTAGATTTCAAATGTCACCATAATAAACAGCTTAAACTTCAGTCTGTATCCAGCCTCTGTGTACAATATTAACTGGCTCTGAGAAGGGGTTCTCCTTCCAAGCAGTTAAACCTTGAGCAGGAGAATGCTGTGTTCTCCAAACCTGAAACCTGATCATTCAAATGCTAAATGAGGTGAAGAGTTGGACCTCCTCATCAAATTTCTTTTCTCTTTCCAACTTGGATACTCACTTACAGCTGCAAGCCAGAAAGCAGAAAGTACTCCTGCTTGTGGGTGCAGTGAGAAAAGTTATTGGAATTTTAGTTTCAAAATAAAATGTAAAAGGAATGGCTGGAGGGTGGCTGGATTCAGAGCCAGTACCAAAGAGCCACTGCTACTGCTGTCCCAAACATCTTTTTCCAGGTAAGCAGGAGCTGGGTGTGACCTTCCTCTCACTCTCTAAACCCGAGAGCAGCAGCTCTTCTGCAGACACAAGAGGGATTATCTGGGCAGTATCAGAAGGGTAAAACGGAGGAGGAGCAGGAGGAGAATGAGGTCACCTCTGCCATGACAGCAGCAGGGTGGTTTGTATGGCCAGACACAACAGGATGAGCCTCCCGACCTGAGCCGCTCTCCAGAATTAACAGTTGAGCCTGAGGACACAGGTCTGGCACACACTGAGCCCACAGAGCTCCCAGCAGCCCAAGCATTAGAGCGAGGATTAGGCAAAGCCCATCTCCACTGAGCCTGCTCCAGCCAATCCACAGCACCCAGGGCTGATGGGGCTGAGCCAGGAGGAGCCCTGGCAGCCACGGGACCTGCTCCCACCCGGGTGCTCAAACCTCTGCTCAACAAAGGCCACAGAAAGCTGCCCCAGCTGAGAATAACTTGATCCACGGGAACTTTCCATGCAGCATAACCCGGTACAAGGAATGATTCTAAAACCCCAAGATCATGATAAGGAAATAAACATCCTAGAGATAAACATGCAAATCTCATTTTTAACAGCAATATGGATGCTGAACTAATTCTCACTGAACTTGAATGAGTGAATGGATGTATTTATTGTCGTTAAGTTGAACACCTACTGGGAGATTATTAAACCAAATCCAGGCAGTGATGATTTAATTTTCCCTCTTAAACTTTCACAGCAGGCCTGACAATCTACTGAACCTCCTGCTGTACTGCTCCAGGCTCTGTGCAGAGGCTGCTCAGCCACACTTGAACTTCTCTGAAAATCAGAAATGCTGCAGGAAAATGGATCTCTGCAGTGCTGAGCAGAGATCACACCACCCATGGATTGGTGGGCTCATGTACTTCCACATGCACTCACCATCTTCCCCCAAAACTGGGCACCTCTAAGCAGTTACACAGGAACAGGCTCTTAAGAGAAAGCAGCTACAGGTTACTCATTGCATTGATTAGACTGTGTTAGTGTTCCATTTCCTGGGCACTGCCCACACAACCTCCTTCTTGGCTTTTTCCTTAAGCAAACACTAACTGGCATTGCTTCTGCATTGTTTCAACTGTTTGCTCAAAGTTACATTTCTAAGCTACAATATGTAATTAAGCATTCATAGTCCCCTGAAAAAGACATTTAGAATAGTGTCACAATATCCTCAGAGAGAGATCAGACATGTCCCACTCAGGCTGTAGTCAGCACCTCTGCTCTGCATGGTATTTGCACAGCTCTGTACAGAAAAACCTCCCCTGTAGTAGAGGGAACTATTTCAATCAAGCACTTTCCTGTTAAGGGTGTGTGTGCTCCCAGCAGCTCTGTGATCCAGCTGGGAGCTGACTCTACCTGGCTCTGTTCAGGAGCCAGCACCACATCCACAGTGTACGGTGATGTGCTTAAAGATTGATTCTAAATGTCAAATTCAATACATTTCTAATACCTTGATGTGATGTCTCTATACCAGTAACTGCCCTGCCAGTCCCTGGCTGCCCCTCTCCTGAGGAATACATGGACAATCCAATGAAAAAATCCCAAGACCAAGAGGTTGAACTACACTAAGGTCCCTTCCAACCCAAACCATTTATGATTCTATAATAAAGCTCACCCAGTTCCAACCCCCTGCCACGGGCAGGGACACCTTTCACTAGAACAGGATTCTTAGAGCCCCATCCAGCCTGGCTTTGAACACTTCCAGGGAAGGGGAGTCTACAACCTTTCTGCCTAGAGCTCATTTTGAGTATTTTTTCAGTGTTTCTTAAAGTTACTGGTGAATCCTTCAAGCAGTTCTCATGCTAAAATGATACTTGCATTTCAGCTGTAAGTTCTGAGCCAAGCTCTCCTGTTCTCAGCCCCACCCCACCTAAAGAGAATAAAAAATTACCTGCTATACACAAGTTAAATGTTTTTCTGGGAGACAGGCTGCACTACTAAACATTAAGATTTACAACTCCTTCCCATTATGAACTTGAAAATTAAATAACTTCTGCAAATCTGCAGCCTCATCTATAATTCTGGCAATCTGAAACGCTCTGTTCACAATGCTCCCAGGAGCTGTAAGTCTCGTATTAACTCAATGCTCTCTTTCTCCTGCCTTCAGGACTCTTATAGACAGCACAACTCCAGAAAAGGAGATGGAATTTAAAAGGCAGTAGCAAAAAACCCTTCTCTCACTTTATACTCCATCTAAGTCAGAGCTGGGAGTCTGGGAGCACATTTGGGCACTGAATTACTGTGTCCTCTGAGAGAGCAGCTCAGCTGACAACTCCCACAGCAAAAGCTCTGAGCATTCTGTCCTGGCACGTTCAACATGAGGAAACCCAGCTTGGTTTCCCGTGTGCCTCTTACCACCTTTCCACACCCAGAGAGCTCAGCAGCAGCTGGCACCAGTCACCTGCTAGCACAAAATACTTCCATGGTACAAAAGCAGCACTGCCCATGTGACATTCTCCCCTCAACAGGACTCAGAGGTCACATCTGAAGGTCTGCTCACCTCAGAAATTCTTATATTCAACCACATTATAAGATTATCTTCACAGGATTCTGCTAAGGCACTGCCATTTTGTCAGCCATTGCATTACTTGAGGGTTCAAAGCACTCTGAAGCCCTTTGTCAAATTCAAGCTCCAAAATTGCACAAGTCATCTAGTACACAAAACAACTTGAAAATATTTTAACTAAAGCCTTTTATTCTATACAACTGTGAAACATCATTTACCCTTCTGGCATTGCAGACTCTTCCATTAATCTTTCCTGTTACTGTGTTTCAGGATGGTTAGAAAGAAAAAACAGAAGGAAAATTACAACCTTGGGCTGATTGCAAACAAAAAATTACTGTGAGCAACTCCAATGTACACAATAGGACAGGAAGACAATGAGGAAACAAAACATAACCCAAACAGGGCCTATTGGAACAGACAAAGACCCTTGCTATTAATAAATACAAGTCAGGACAATTTACCAATGAAAGTTAGTTCTGTTTAACTATTTAATTCACAACACTAAGAATGTGCAGTTAAAGCACAATTGTGTCAAACTAAGCATACACAGAAATGGGGATAAAAAACTGAACCTGATTCTCAAAAGATGGGAAAAGACATGCTAGCTTAATTCTGAACCATGGTTTTGTCTAAGCAATGAATTTGTTTTGCTGGGTTAAAAGTGCAGAAGGGAATGACTGTTTTGACTATTTGACTATCTTTTCAAATCAAACATGATGAAAAATATTTTACTTTTTGTCTGACCAATACAATCCCAGTAATATAATTTATTGGGACTTTCTTTAGGCCTCAACCTAAATCTTGATCACAAGATACAGGAAAGGCTAGAGCATGTGTCTCCTGAAGAAACTCCAATAATATACTGCCCCTTGAAGGCACTTGTGCTTCTGCTTCAGACAAGAGTCATTTCTGAACCATTTCTTTACGAGAATTTGTAATTTGCTCTAGCTACAAATGGTTTTCTGGGATATCCCCACATTTTCTCACAAAAAGCTGAAAGGCCCTTACCCTCCCTCCCCCCAATAAGTTAAATTTCTATAAAAGATTACCATGAGCCTATGACAGTCACAGATTTTTAGAAATAGCAGTGAAAACAAGATCTGCATAAATCTCTAACAAAAGAACAATTGCATATAAAACCTCAGAAAAGAAGAATCAGTACTTTTATCTCATGAATATGAAATCTGCTGAGAAGTTTCTAAAGTTTAACATTAAACATATGAAGTTACAATCAGAATGGTTTGAAGTTTTAACAAAATGTCACATACCTTTGGAGCACAGTTACCAAAAATTAGACTAGTGTGTCTTTAGAACACCTAGGACACAGTGCAGGAAGTAGTTACATATATATTTAGAAAAAAAAAAATTCTAAGTTGCTGCAAAGCACGTTCACTCTATTATGATGCACAGCATCACTGGACTCACACTGCTCTGATATTTTTCTAGTGTTCTCATCTTGCATGTCAACAGCTCTCTAAAGCAATTAACACAATTCTCATGTTAACCCTTGGTTTGCAATTAAATGGGCCCATGCAATACCTATTTTCTGGTGTTTTCCAAATTTCTTTTAGTGGTAGAAATGCTTAAGTAACCCGTGAGAAAACATTGCTGGAACTTCATGAATGGAATGTACTAAAAATACCTTGTGTGCAGTTCTGAATTACATTGTGAACAGTGACTAATACAACCAAACCTGTTTGATACTGAGCATGAGCAGATGAAGGGATTATGTTCTGGAAAAAAGAAAAACCAAAAGCAAAAAAGGAGGAAGCAAAAGTCTGCACTGGGTTATCATCCACTCTCTGTACACCTCACACAACACAAACCACTCAGGGACCTCCCATCTCATTGACCGAGACTAGGACAGACTTTAGTTGAAGTCATATAGATTTTTTTTTTCCTCTATATTACAGGTCTATTAGTCACTTGAATTAAATGTTTACTTCCCGTCCATACTGAGGCATTGGAAGTCTCATCTACCTTAGGGGTTCAGTGGGCTGCTCTAGAACTACTCTTGGAACCAGCACAGCAAGGTCAGGTAAATAAAGCCTGCTCGGGGTCGGCGCTGCCCTCACGTCGATTTCTGGCGGTAGTGAAGCGTCAGGTCCCCGCCGCTCTTCCAGATGAAATGCTTTACAGTCCGAAGGTCCATGTTGGGGTCCAAAACCTGCACAGCAACAAGCCAGCTTTTACTTCACAGGTCTGCTAGAAATTAAAAACAAACCCTCCAGCTCACCCACAGGACTGTGAAAACTGATACCAAGATGAGCCAAGCAAAGACTCAGATTTTTCAATTAGCAACTAGGCCTGATTCATTACTGAAAGATTTCAGCAGAGTAGCTTGTAACTTCAGATTACAACCACCTCTTCAGTACCTAATCTTCATTACACTCATCAGGCAATTAGTGGTTTTGGATCAATTTTGAAAACTGCCAAAAAAGCAGAACTCTAAACATTCCAGAAATGCTAAAAATAGAACTCTATGGAGTTGTACTAAGCCCATTTGTTGACTGTGAGTAAGTAACCCTGTAAGAGCCTCATACCAAATTAAACAGGTTTATTGTGAAAAATCTTTAATCTGCCTATCTGCAACTGTCAGAAACTTGTGCCAGCACTAAGTTCACCTAACATCAAAAAATTTACTTAGCTGAAATATACTATAGATTATGTATGTAGTATATTTCAAGCTAAGAACTCAAAAAATCACAACCAATTCACTGCTAGGGCTTGGTTTTGATCACAGGGAACTTACCTGGTCCTGGCACAGAAGTTCAATCTTCTCCTCTGCTAGCACAGCAATGTCCTCCTCCTTTTCTTGTTCTCCTGCTTTCTCATTGTTGGAGGAGCTTGTTGTCTGCGACTCGTTATCCAAGTTTATGATTTTCTCATACACGTGTTCCATCACTTTTCTCACCTGAAGCATGTCACTGGCTGACAGCCGGTCTCTGCAGCAGTTAGAGGAGTTTGTCAGGAAAAAACTTGAGAAGCAAACTGTATTTCTTATCTTCACAACACATTCCTCAGCTGTAGCAAACTATGCAACCATACAGAGATCATCTTTATATTGTCTAGTAGTAGTTTATCAGGATCATCCACAATACCATGATTGGAACAGCAATTTATCCAAAGAGTCACACAGCAAAAAACTCAGAAAAGTGGCTGAGATATTCAAAAGACCAGATAAAAACCTGCATTGATTTCTAACCAACCCAGCTCCCAGTTACAGCTCATGTGACTGGCAAACTACTTTGCATTCCCTACTGGCAGTTTTTGTCCCTTTTCCCTTCAAAAACCAATTATTCTGTTACCAACAGGAAACAAAGCTGTGGTTCTGAACAGAGCAACAATCTGTAAATTCATCTGCTGATTAAATACCACAAAAGACAAAGTCCCATTTCAGTCCTTAGTTCTTAGACACTTCTTAGCATAAACTTGTACAACTGCCTGTTGAACCTAAATCCCCAGTTCTTCTGAATATTCTGATACAACTTAGTGCTTTAGAACAATGCTGGTAAATGACTAAGGACTTCCACAAATTCATCAAGCACAAAACAATCCTCTGAGAAATCAGTGAATTGGTTTGGTGGGGGGTTTTTGTTTGTTTTTCTTGAGCTTGCAGGGTTTTTTTCTGTAATTTGAATATTCAATGTTGATAGTCATGTTTGCATTACTTACTTTTTTAGAGTTTTTGCCCCTGATGATGAATGAGGTTGGAGGTAGAAGGGAATCTTATTGAACTTGGGCATATTTTTCTAGAAGGAAACAAGTTTCAGAAGTGTTAATTTAGGATGAACCCTTATCAGCTCCCATTTGCAGCAGCTGCTATGTGAAGTATATGCAGCTCCTAATTATCAAAACCCATGAGAGATTCCTAATCAACATTCCCACCACAGACAACTTCCAAATTACTCATACTCCTGAGACACTTCAATTTAGATGATGCACAGATCATCTAGCTTTTGAATATAAATTATAATTTATTTCAAAGGCAATTAGTACTCAAAGACAGCAGCAATATGAAGTGTATTCTCTGTTCCTGAATTCCTCACTTGAAAAGGATACCAATTATGCACAGGACTTTGAATTCTTTGTTTAAGACAGTCTGTCAAAAGAAATTGAGCAAAAGTGCTTTAACTGGACACATCAAAAAATGATGTATCTCGAAGGGTCTTGATTACAGACCTTGAGACCACTTATTTTAAACAAAGTAAAAATTTAAAATGTCATTTCAGATAGTGCAAAATTAATTGTAGTACATCTTAAAAAAACTATAAGAAGCCAGACTTATACAACAAATACTTACATCCACAGTGATGTCAATTACCCATTGTGGCACCGTTTCATTAAGAAGCATAGATTCAGTTTCACCACCTGAATCCCGACATAACAACCTGAGACACACAGAAAGAACCTTTATTGTAACAGCAATTATTGTCATTTGCATTCAAAAGCTTTCAGGAGAGGTTCTGCCCTTTTAATGGGCAGGGAGCCTGAACTCTGTTAGGATCATGAACTCACTGGGGAAGAGATCACTTATTTTCTGTAAAGACCAGAAAGAGCTGTAGGAAGACAGATCCCAGAGCAGAAACAGGGAACAGGATCTCAGGACACTATGGCTATAACATAGAAAATGTAGAAAACTACTTTGCTCTGGATTGTGTTGTGTTTGTGTGTGGCAGGAGAATGGGAAAGGCATCTTGGCATAAAGCAATTCTCTCCTCCTTGGGAAAAATGAGCTTTGCATGTAAAGCATCTGCTAAGCCCTCACTAAAAAGAAAGAATAAAACCAAATTCAGGAAATGTGCACATGCAGTGATGTGAAAAAGCCACATTTCATTTCATAAGTTGCAATGAGGTATTTTGTCAGAGTCCTGCAAGCCACCATAAACATGGCTTGCTCCCTCCAGTGGGGTCTTTCCAGTGTTCTCTTGAGGAGCAGCTGCAGAAGAGGGAAGATCCACCAGAACAGAATGCAGCAAATATTAAACCCTGGGTACAACATAAATACATTGATACTGCAGGAAAAAAAGTCAGTTTTCCAAGCTGAAAATGGTTTCCCTGTTTTACTGACCAAAAGTTACATCATTCTGGGGCCTGTTCAGCCTGGGAAACAAAACCAACAAATCAAACATGCCTCACCCCTTACATTTAAAATCCACTATGTCAGTAAATATCAAACAATTCTCAGTGTTTGCAAGCTCAGCACTTGTTTTGCACTATTAAACTGTCTCTGATGTATCATATATCACAATGTGGAATGAGAAGAAATAGAAGGGTAATTAGTACACACATTGCAGTTCAGAACCTGTGTTCCTCCCTGCCAGAGATTAGGACCTTCTACAGGATTATCAAGTAATTTTGGGAGCAGAAGCCCCAAAGCCCTTACTGCTTCAAAGCCCCACACCTTGCTGATGTTCAAACTCACATGCACAGCTGGACAATGCCAAATCACCATCAACAGCTGCTTATTTTGCCTGTCAAGGGCATGTCTTAAATGTACAGAACAGATCCAAAGAACATTTTTGATAACATTCCTGCTTGCACTAAGAAAGGGATAGTTCAGCCACTGAATTTATATTTGTAAGATTTTATACCTGAACAAAGTGCGTCCTCCAGCCTCACCAAAAATAACTGGTGTATGTGGTGGCACTTGGAAATATCCATTTCCTTTCTGGACTCTGTTCTCCTGCTCCCCATTCACTGTTGGAAAAAAACACATAAAACAGCAGTGAGACTGCACTAGGCCTTAAAATTGGGCACACATTCCATCTACAGCAGATTTTTGTAAATTTATAAAATCATAAGCTTCATGAAAACCAAGAAAATTCCCATTTCCAAGACACAGCAAGTAAATAAAAAGAAACACTACAGAGTAACAAGATCAATACAGGTTTGTGGAAGGCCTATTTCAAAAGCTTGTAAAAAAGCTCCTAAATAAAGGAAAACAAAGCCCAAGAGCTAAAACGTGATAATGAGGGTTTTTTCCCATTTCTTTTATCAAACTGAACAATACTAATATTAGGAATCAACTGAAGAGACTCTGCTGAGACAAGACTGTTCTTCCCTCTAGAGTGACAGTACAGAACTCCAAAAGGTTGTTTGCACTGCTCTTCTGCCTGGATTTGCCAGATGTCAAACAATGTACTAGGAAAGCTCAGACTCCCAGTGCCTTGAAGCTCCTGTGTTATAAATTCAATTTATTAGAGTTAATTGCAGCAGCATGGTCTTCAAAGACTGAAGAACATGATTCCATATCAGGTGGATAGGACAAGATTAAAGAAAAATCAGTATTATTTATACACCTCTTGAGCAATGCTGCTTCTAATCAGTTGGTATCTTGACACAATGTAGAAGAATTTGGATGCCTGACTTGCACTTGGGAAAAATCATCTTCATTAGACTGTGAAACCTCCTTACTGTATTTGAAAAGAGGTTAAATTCAAGCAACATTAAGAAATTTAAATGGCTCTTATGACTTATGAGATGAATGATTCCTCAGCTTTCTAACCAGAAATACACATAGCCAAAGAAAGGTCAGAAATTGTAATAAAGAAACCAAAAAAGAAAATCTATATTGGAATGGGTAAACATGATACTGAAGTTACAACAAGTGAAAAATCTTGTAGTTTAAAAGATTTTTCCTAACACTTCTCTGAACAATTGAGAGGAACAACACTACATGTATTTTGTGTTTACTTAGATTTGTATTTCTTCACAAATGCCAGTGTTCAACAAGTACACTTCTCCTCCTCAAGTGAAGTGCCAGTTTAATTTAATTAAACTCCTCATTTTTTCCTTTTGGAAGGGCAATGAAAACTGATTCTGTTGTGAGTACTCCAACCATTCCACTCATCCCCAGCTCTAAACAGGAATAAGCAGTGCAGCATCAATAACCCAACACCACAAAAACCTGTGAGTGACACTTCTCAAACCCTGTCTGGCTCTAAGCTGAAAACTGTCAATACACAACAGTCTGAGAATCAGCAACTGGATCCAGGAGTCTGCCAAGTGCTCTAACCCTCCATGGAGGGCGGTTTTGAAAGAAGAAAGCAACTAATTCTTGGCACAATCTTGTCACAAAAGAGCTGAATGTACAGTTTTCTTAATTTCATCATCTATCTATAGAAAGTAATTTCTTAATCACCAAAGATAAGACTTTTCAGCCAACTCTGACCTGGGTTGAATTGATTTCCAACTCAGCAGTTACAGTGTCTCTTATTTTGCCAAATTCAGCCTCAATCTTACATTTCACATGCCTGTGGTTTTCATCTAATACCTCACTGGACTTAGCATTGTTACCTTAAACACCACTTTAAGGTGTTTTCTATAGACTTACTCCATGTATTATAACATTGAATGTATTTTTTCCAATAAAGCTTTTACTTTATTTTGTTCACAATACCTAGAAGAAAACTGGAATTATGTCAAGAGAATACTGGCTAACATTAGATAACTGAATTACTGCTATTTATTGGCACAGTCTAGTATTTCTTTTCCAAGTCAAGCCTCAGTTTGCCAGTAATTGTTTTTCATCAATATTTTTCATCATGTTTCCCTAACTTCAGAAAAATTTATTCACCTTTTTTTTTTTTTTTTTTACAGAGAGACCTAAGATTTTTGCTGATACTTTCAGAACTTTTGGGTGTAAAGCAAATTTAGAAGTGCTAAAATTTATTAGGAGAGACAGGTGTAAGACAACAAAAGTTGTATCTATTCAAGAAATAGATATATAAACAAATGGACAAGTAATAAAGAAGGAAAATATTAAAATACTAACCATGGTTTATCTCATTTTCTTCTTCATCCATTGGATTGATATGTGTTCTAGGCCAATATTCCAGAAGTGCTTGCAGCAGAAGCCCTCCAAGGTTTACTGTCAAGACACAGCAAGGCAGAACTTCAATCACACAAAAAGCCATGGACAACATCATAATTTCCATTTGACCCACAGCTGAAAATTCCCCAAGGGTTTGATCAGTTCTGTTCCCAAAGCAAACTATTTATGGGCATAGAAATCTGCTTGTCACCATCTGAGAGCTGCATGTTACAATCTTTCAGGGAAAGCTGATTTTAGAATCCCTGCTGTTGGATCACTCATGTGCTTTAACATTCTCTGCATTAGGTTATAATTACTTTTTTCCTTTCCTTGAAGGTCTAAACCAAAATCAAATGTAATCCCTGAACATGACTGTTTCAGAAAAAAAAGGAAATACTTTATTTGGAAAGTATGCTACAGAATTTAGTATTAAGAAAATAAGCCCCAAAATCCAATCAGATACTGCCATACATGGCACTGGAATACTTCAAAACATATATATTGGAAATTATTCTGATTTCTTTGTTAAAATAAACACTAATACTAGTTAAAACTTACATTTTGGATCAGAACCATCAGGACTGCTAAATCCAGCATCCTTTGCTGAAACCCAGGCTGCAAAGCAGTCACTTTCATCCAAAGTAATTGTCAACATCTGTTGGCAAAAGACCACGAGGAATGTAATAGTTAATTGGGATTAAATAAGTCTATCAATTTCTAACTTCGTTCCTACTTAGCTGGGAATACAAACCAAAGAATTTCTGAAAGGATGACAGCACACTTTGTTTACCAAACTGTATTAATTCATAACTGGCATTGGTGGACTATACCACAAGCAAAAAATTAATTAAAAAATCTGTTTATCAGTTTATTAAGAAGAGGTAAATTTGCTGTTTTACTTGAAAATAATTTTACTCCATCAGATAAGCAATGAATTTTCTTCTAAAGTTAACAAATTAAAACCTTTTTGAACAAATAATATATGAAAAAATGTGAAATGACATGAAACCAACAGATTTAGGAGCTGTATCTCACCCCGGTTTTCAAGTCCACTGAGAACCAGTTTGGCACATAAACCATTTTAAATCTCTTCTTAAATTCTTCTTCAAAATCTACTTTTCCAAGGTCTTCAACTTTACATGCCTGTTCACCAAAGAAATGTACAAGTACTGAGTCATATCAACACCTCAAGTAGTTTCTCTGATTTTCATACACACTTGGACTGATTGTGACTTATGATCTCTCCCTGAGCACTGCAGTCCAAAAAAACATACAAGTTAAAGGTTAAATCTTTTTTAAAAAGTCAAACAATAGTTTATATGGTGAGTAATTTTTATTCTTCATTTATCTCTGAGGCAGTGGAATCAAGCCAGTAGAGAGGTCTGGAAATATTACTAGAAAATATTTTCCCTACACTGAATAGACTGCTGTCTTCTAATACCCTCTGTCATTTTTCTCCCCATCAGTACCAATATTTCAGTACTCCATCTAAAACCAGTGTTTCCTGCATATCAAACAATAAATTCAGCTCAACTACTGCAATGGGAACATCAGTGAGTGAATTTCTGTGCAGATGCTTTATGTCTGTTTTTCCATATTTTTACTTTAAAAGTCCTTTAAGTAATTCTGTTTAAATCCAGATTATTATAATCCACTGGCAGAGTCATCCTGAAATCCCTGTTTTAGGCAAACACTAAGGACTGCAACCTTGGAATTTACTCCCTCAAAATCCAGGAAAAGTTACAAGTAGCAAGGACTGAAGGGTGCAGCTACAGGTAGGAAAACCTCCCTCTCTTCTTCCAGCATCCTCAATAAAGTCTCAGCTTTTGAGAAAAAGGAGCAACACTCTGACCTGGCAAATAATCTCATCTCTACAGTGAATATGTACTGAAATACATATCAAGTGACACTTCTCACAGCCTTACCAAGAAAAAAAAAAACCCTGAATGAAAGTAAAAATTAACATTAGCATTTGAATCTGGTCCTGAGATCTAACATTGCACACTTACATACATATTGAAATAAAGAAAACTTTTCCAAAAATAATCTAGATAATTTTTAGTATGAATCTATATCCTCCAAATTAATTTTTTGCTTCAGTCAACAACTCAGCTGAGCATGCTTTACCTCATTACTGATCTTGGCTGCACAGTTCAAGAAGAAACAAATATTTAGAATTTAAACAGCCTTTTGCCAGAGAAGGAATTGCTGATCATCTCACTGTTGTGGGATTTGAGTTCTTCCTCTCTGCACTCTTTCCCCTCTCCTCTGACCAATCACTGGGTAAAGCAACACAAAAAAGTGTCACACCAAGTCTCCCCAGGCCACACTAGGCAGGAGCCAGGGCTTCCTTCTGTTCATTTTCCTGCCTTCCTGACTTAGCAGCAAACACAAGCCCTCCTTGAAACAAACCCCCATCAAAATAGACATTATTATTTCCTGAAAAAAATTCAAGGGTCTGAATTCCAGGAGAATGCAGATGTCAATACTAGATTGAATTCAGGTGAATGCAGGTATCAGCCTCACATCAGGGAAAGCTACAAAAAACTCAGAAATGCCCCCTCCTTTTTGAAAAGGCAAACTTTGCATGATATCCTGAAACAGAAAGATGATTAACTTTCTACCACAGAAATCTCAAACACTATATATATATATATATATATACATATATATATGTAAGTGGCACAAATAATTAATCATCCAACAGTAGAAAATCTGAAATTACAGCCTTACCTTCAAGACATCCCAGTATGCCACATTATTATTTGTGTCTTTGGTTAATATGTGCCTCTTGTCATTAAGAATGTGGCACTGAATAATACTAGCACCCCCTGGCAAAAAAAACCAAGAATTAGGGTTACAACTGTCATTAGTTTTTTTCTAATATCACATTAAATTAAATTGCATAACATGACATATGCTGTTCTTTGGTTTCCCTTCTTTGTGTAAACCTTGGGTCTCACCAAGGTTTAAACATGATTTTAACTGTAACCAATACTGGACAGACAATAACCACATTGCTCTGGTTGAAATCATAGTATCATGTTTTTAAAAAACTGAGTCTATCTTAAGGTTCTATCACTTGTGCTAAAGATAACAGATTTTACAAGGTCCTCTGCAAAACAGCTGTTTACCTTTTATAACTTGGTCAGGTTGTGTACACAGGGGTGGTATGGGATTGGTACAATCATTATCATAATCTCCTGATGCTCTAAAATTATGGATTCCCTTCAAAGTCTAAAGAAAGAAAATAAAATAATGACATTCATAATCTTCTATAAACTCTGCTTTTATCTGTGAGTAACAACTGCCAGTTCATGCTGCTATTTAGATGTTAACTATCCAGTTCCAAGAAATATAATTTATTTCTCAAAGCATCAAAAATAGAGAGCAAAGAAAGTAATTTAAAGCTTCATACCTTTTGAGCAATTTCAATATTGGTATTTTATTATTTATTTTAAAGAAAGTTTACAAATCACAGCACATCCCAGTCAAATGGAAAGCAATAGCCCAACAGTTGCCACAGCAGGACTGCAAATCCTATGACTACTAATTGTATTCAGACTGTAAAATGTATCACTTACCCATTTATTCACAGAGGATTTAGTTGTTGCAACCCAAAGTGCTGGAGGAGGATCAGCTGATCTATCCAGTTCCATCTAAATAATGAAACAAATTTTCAGTCATACTTAGCTTGGTTTCCCTTTAATAATTAGTATTGTGTAGACTCACTCCCATAACTGAAAGAATCTCAGAAACAGCTCTACCTTCAGTTTACTGGAGAAATACAAAGTTTAAATAAAAAGTAGCTAAGATGAAACTTCTTAAAATGCAGAGGATTTGTTACAAATATTCAAAAAATGAATTCTAGACATGGGCAATAACAGCTGTAATGTGTAACATTGTGTGTAACACAGCAGTTAAAGTTACTTCCAGCATGATGCAATCTTGTCTAATTGACAGTTTGCTAAGTACAGTATTTCCTCACTTATTTTATATTCAGACACTTCAGATGGTTAAAATGAGAATGTAAGAAGTTATATACTAATGAAAAAACAGAATTTTACACATTTGGCTCTGATATCACATTTCTCAGATTAGTGAATCACTGTAGCCAAGACTAGAGGCCCCCTCTAACGTCTGTACAGCTGACCAGCACTTTCATGTTCCATTTTGAACTGAAATTTTTCACATTCTGACTTTTCCAGAAGTAAATTAAAGTATCCAGGATTTTATCTTAACACACGAAGCTAAGGTTAATTCCAAGGAAAGCCAGGCTTCTTATATTTATTAATATCTGTTTCAACTGCACACTCCTTATACATCTGCAGGTTCCAAGGTCATGTCACTAAAGTTAGAAACAGCAAAAAAATTCAAAAAACAGTCTCTTTGAAAGATTCAGACTTGTGCAAACATCATGTTTAGGTGTTCAAAAAACCCACAAACAACTTTACTCCTGGTCCCCATGAGTATGTAACAGATTCTGTAACAGTCCTGTGCCCATATGCTGCTGCTAAGAAAAATTCATTTTTGTACAAAACCTTGGTAATGCCAGCTCAGTTTCTTAAAACTATACTAGAGCCTGATAAACCCAACCTCTCGTGTGTGAAGCATATTCAATTTCAGTAGTATTCAAATTTGCATATTTTCAGTAGCTGCCAGGAATCCATCTTCTTCAGGCAATTAAACTTCAGATGGAATTTAGGAGACAGACCCAATCTGCTGAAGATGTTGTATAGTAAATGCTTGTTAGCCAATGTGAATTCTTTAATCAATTTTTACCTCAACCCACTGTTTCACGAGAAAACATGCAAATTCCCTTTTATACTGTCAGGGTGACAGAACACTGGCACATGCCGTGAGTTCTCCATTCTTGGAGATACTGACAACACATCTTGATGTGGTTCCAGGTTCCAGTGCTTTTGGGCAGGGGAGAGAAGTGGACAAGATGATTTTCAGACATCACTTCTAACCTCAGGCATTCTACAATTCTCTGAATTAAACTCACTTACCTTAAGAACTGGCGCCTTTTCTTCACAGATCAGCACCCGGATATCCGGATTTCGTAAATCTGTGCAATAAATCTTCCTGTCTCTTCCTCCTGAATAAACGTGAGTGAAGGCTTCATTGACCTGCAGAGCCCAAACCCCTTCATCGTGGACTCTGTACGTGGCTATGCACCTCTGCTGCCCCAGGGACCACAGGCGGATCGTCCCGTCAGAGCTGCCTGAAAGACACTGAGCAACAACAGCACATTGTAGTCAAATAGCTGGTGAAGTATTTCAAAAGATTTTTCCCTATAAAAGGATTTGATAATTCATATATTTTATATGAGTTATATTTTTCCACTAAAATGGTGCTAAACAGGTAACAGCTCTAGTCGTGATTTCCAGTATTGCATGTAAACAACCCACTCCACATCCAGATGAACATGGAATAAAACAACTTTCACCCCTCAGCCTCTCCACCTCAGCCATTAAATATCTGTCATCTATGACATTAAATAATTGCATTGAAATGGACTAATGACATTGTGCTTCCTTAAAATGCCTTTGTCTCAGGTTAAAGCACATACCTGGGTGCCATCTCTGTTCAACAACAAAGCTTTGACGTTGTCTGTGTGCCCTTTGAGTTTCATTAGTTTTGCACAAGTCCTTGGATCCCACACCCTTAGGACCTATGGAAACAGACACTGGATAAATGACATTAACACCACTCTTCCCACCAATGTGTTACCTCTGCAGAAATTAAGCCTTTCCAAATGAATCAACCCTTATTCTGAACATGTGGACATCCACCACTGAAAATATGTTAGAACAAGAAAGACATAACTGTATCTTATGCAGCTCCAATAATCAGGTGTGATCTTCTCCTGATTTTAATTTGATTTGTTCTGGCTTCTTCTGTTTTCTTCTGTTTTAAAGAAATTAAAGAATAGAAGTGACTGGAAACAGGACAACGTCATGTGGGCAAAATAATGTGTCTCTGACAATCCTTTCAGATGCTTCACTGGTGTATGCTAGTTTCATTTTTACATTGTCTTGGAAATAAAATTCTCTCAAGGTCAGATTAGGTAAAAAAAACCTCACAGATTTAGGCCTGTTTCACCTTCCTTTACAACAAAGAGCAAGGGCTGTCTCTTGGGAACACTTGAGCTTCATTAGCTCTCTTCATTTCCCACCTCCTGCAGGGATCTTGCAAATTGCTGGCACCTTCTCTCCTACCTGCAGCAACTGCTTCAGTTTTGATAATCACCTGAGTCATGAGCCCTCAAAATCAGAGCTCTTGTGGGGAAATGTAATGATCTCTGACAAAGAGGGTTACACAAGTTGATCTGATTGTCTCCCCTGTGTATTAAAGCTCTATAGATACATCACATCTTCAGCCTGAGGCAGGATTTGTATCCCACACTTGCACTCCCACTTAAGAGAAGTGTCTGCCCTCACTATTGGAAACACAAAAGCTGCTACAGACATGACACTGGAAATGAATAAAACTGTTTCTTTATACTGAAATTGAACAGAAGTGAAAGGAACCTCACCAAATTTTGCTTACCTTTTCAGTGGACCCTGATACAATAACTGTTCCCATTTGATTCATTGCAAGGCTGTAGATTGAGTCTTTGTTCCCACTCAGGGAAGAAGCTATTTCAAAATAAAATTCACAATTTAATTTTTAATGCTGTTATTTGAAAGACACACTTATTCACTCAAAACTGGTATTTTAATACTCTTTGAATGAAAATAGTGCAATTCTACCCCATATAATAGAGTTGCTTTAAGAAACACTATAGTCAGCATAGTGCTGGGAAAACCCCATTCCAATTCTTAATCTACTAAAACAATAAAAACAAAGTAAGCCCTCAGAAATGTGGTCATTACAACCTTGGTGACCTTTTAGCACCACAATTCTGTGCCAGGGCCATTAAGCTACTCTTGCTCAACCATGTTATTGGAGTATGACACTTCTTTGTGATCTTGTAACACACAGTATTTGGATTTAAGTGCAGAGATTTTTTTCCAAGACAAGTAACAGTAAAATTCTACATTTTGTATTCAAAAGGCTCCTCTTCTAGTTCAGCAGAAATGCAGAGAAGTTACACTGCAGCACTGAAATGTGTTATTTGAGCAGGGATGCTACCTCTGCATTTGTGAAAACCATATGGCAGCTCCTTAGCACCACACCTACCATCAGAGCTGAGGAATTCCACACCAACCAGCCTAACTCACTTTTGGAGATTAATGTACCAGTCTCTCAACTTGGAAAAGTACACACATAGCAAATGAAAAATCATCTATTTGAGAGCACAATCAGGCATTTCATCCAGCCTCAAATCCATACCATCAGTATGCCAAGAAGGCTGAGAATAGCAACAAACTGCATGGCCAACAAAAACCTTCACACAATGATTTATTTATATGATGGAGCTAAGTTTCCAGCACAGGATTTATAGCCTAATATCATAATGTAATATCACATTTTGTCACAGTGGAGAAACCTGAGTCAGGGCAGGTTTAGGCTGGAAATCATGAAGAGGTTCTCCCCCCAGAGGGTGGTAGGGCACTGCCCAGGCTCCCCAGGGAATGAGCACAGCCCCAAGGCTGCCAGAGCCCCAGGAGCATTTGGACAATGCTCTCAGACACAGGGTGAGACTTTTGGGGTTGTCCCATGCAGGGTCAGGAAATGGACTCAATGATCCTTGAGGGTCCTTTACAATTCAGGATATTCTATAAGCCTATGAAGAATTATGCAGCTTTACTTCAGAGTCCTCTTAGCCACTGGTTACAACATCCAAATGCAAACTGTCAAATGAAATCTATTATTTGGTGCAAAAATAAAGTGAGAGTTTCCCACTGTTCCCAGAAAACAGCTAAAAGCAAAACATAGAACTGAAAACTCTTGAAGGTTAGCACTCTGTTCAACAATCATAATAATTTAGGAAAGGATTACATACAGAGTTATCAAAAGCTGGATAGCAGGAATAGGAGAATCCTTAATGTACAGAAGCAGAATTAATACCAGAACAAAAGCAAAATTCAACTCCACTCTCTTCTGGAAGGGACTACCTCTCAAAAGCTAAATCTCTTCACCTAATTTGAATCATAGCTCTGCTGACTGAGAGACTCTTTAAAAATAGGCTTGCTCTTAATGCTGGTTTGTGTACACTGCTTCCAGGTAATAAGATAGAGAACTAATGCACAAGAACAATTTTCATTTGTACTCTGAAAAAATCCATACTGCTTGCAAGGACTCAGGAAAACAGATTCTGTGAGGACACACTGTGCTCTTTCCAACAGAAACAGTTACTGGGGAGCACTAAAATGAAAGAAAAACTCCTCTGCTTCCTCCTCCTCCCCCTTATGAAATATTTGTGTTCCTACTCTAGAAATGCAAATTTCTCCCTGTAACCTTAGAGGTAATGTCTCCAATTCCATTTGATCTTGGGTTCAAAACAAGCACCAGCTCCTCAGTACTCGCCATCTCCTATTTCTGATTTACTTGAATCATTTAGGTTCTGTATCACTGTTACACCGTACAAGAAATGTTTTTATGTTTCTTTATTATCCCTCAACTGAGCTTTCCTGTGAGTTCACAAATAAATTCTTCATTCAAAAACTCTTTGTTCAAGTAGAAGACAGAGAAAACTTACGGGTATCAGCAAAGTTTGGCTATAAAATAATTCTACTTTCAGTGAAAAAAAGAGAGAAATAAAAGGATTTTATAGTTCTGGGAAATATAAAGTAAATTTCTTTAGTCATGTGCCATCCCAATAGCATTCTGCAGTGCAACACTGCTCTCTAAAGCCAAGTCTCTTTCAAAAGCTACTCAGACATGTCAGCACAAGGTTGTACTTGACTTAAAAAGTTCTTTAGACAATAAATGCAAAACTGACAGTACTGCCCAACAGATGCACCTCTGGTTTTAGAAGCTACCAAATCTATATAATTAAACACACCTTTTGCAATCAGCCCAATACAGTAAATAAAAACCCCACACCAACAAAACTACATGCCTACCTCTTACAGAATCACATGACATGTGTTAGGAATAAAATTTAAAATTGACACAACATAGTTTTGTAGATTTTCTTTGAGTCATTCCTAACCTATGAGCAACTAGGCTTACTCAGAAAGATGAACGTGTGGCAGTGTGCAAGATGGTTCTGTTCTTTCCCAATGCACACGTGAGACTGCTACTGTTTAAATATCCATCAAACTAGCTAAAAAATGAAACAGAACAATTTTTCCAACCTACCTAACAAACAGCAAAGTACACTGTGGTCACACTAGATTCTCTTTCTCAAAAACTCAATTGTAAAATAGCCAATACAAACCAGGATGCCATGACCCAGATCTATGTTATTCACTTAAATCCAACTAAACCTGAAGACTGCTGTGACACCTCCCAGAAGAGCAACTTAAACAGCTCTACCCTGACCATACTAAAAAAGGCAGTGCTGGAATTGCTGTAAGAAGGAAAGATCTCACAATTTATCTAATGCCTTTCTGGGAGAGAGAAGCAGGACAGATGACTTCCTAAAAGATTATGGTGACATTGAGAATTAACCCTGATGAGTAGAATCTACAGTTTCTCCCTGCCTTCCAATCTCTAGTGAGATTAGATCTCACCAGTACGTTATCCTTATATGTAATGAGTGCTTTGTGTTAGTCTGTGTGGTTTTTAGTCTGGTTTATCTAGTAACTATTCTTCTCACAGAGATTTGACAAATGTATCAAGTCCTGCTTTAGGAGCTGTACTGTCTGTTTTTTCAGCGTCTATAGAAACAAAAAAACAACCTCAAATTATAAAACACAGAAAATGTAGGAACAAACAAGCTAAGAGAACATTTCTATAAAACGTTGGCCGAGAGGTTAAAAGCTTCTCAAGTTAAAGCTCTACCAAGTTTCAGAGAAATCAACACACCACAGTTCAGGAGAAACAGTTCAAAGAGACTCGTCCTCTATTCTCAATGCCATGACTGTTGGCTGCTCTAGATTTCCAGCTATTACATAACACAACAAATGGACTGAATGCATACAAACCTCACCTTCAAATTTCTTGCCCATTTTTTATGTACAGATAGAAAAAAGGCATCCACAGTTTTAAACTGACCTCACAGATGATGCTACTCAATAAAATGCATTGCATTGCCTCCCCTCCCCAGGTACCTACTTGTGACAGTATTATTTGAGGCAGTCAGTGCTGTGAGAGTATTTACATCCCAGAGGAATATTTGTCTGTCCAGCCCAGCAGATGCTACCAGCTCCTTATCTTTTGCATATGCTAAAGCTTTCACATAGTCCTACAATAAAATAAATGTAACAATATGAATCAGTGTTATCCTTTTGAAGCCTCCATCTTAATAATTGTAAGAATAGCAGTGATCACACACAGTATTTACAGATAATGTTTTTCACCTTATGCGTCCTTAGTGTTGACATGCAAAATCCCTTATGTGCATTCCACACTTTAACAGTAGTATCTGAAGAAGCAGATATCACTAAATTGGAAAGAATAAAGACTAAATTTTAATGGCTTATATATTACTTTAGGGCATATTTGTACTACTCTAATTTGTTTTGCAAAAGAGATTAAAACAATCATTTATATACACATTTCAGTTTCCATTAAAACAGTTGCTTACACTATTTACCAAAATTACAATATACATCACAAATTAATTTTACATGCTAAGAAAAGATTGAAAATAATTAAAGCATCAGATAATTTACTTGTATACAGTTTCTGAATATTGCAGTTCTGAAACTTTTAAGTACTTACACGTTTTGCCATTGCAGCAGAGCACAATGTCATTTACCCAATCTGTGTGATGTTCCATAGATGCTATGTAAGGGTCTTGCTGCAAGTTAAGAAAAAAGAGGCTCATCACCAGTGGAGAAGATTGTGACTATCATATCCTGTTGTGATAAATTCAAAGTTTCCCAATGCAGAGTTGTTTGAAATCACTCTCACAGAACCTGTCTGTAAGAACTACACAGTTATGTAAGATACCATAGAATGAGCAATATCAAAAGGATTCTGGGATCACAGTAATTGGCAGACGTTAAAAAACAGCACCAGGTATAGCCCTGTAGGCACTTTACCAGCAGGATACCTTGGAAAAAAGCATGTTTAGACCCAGGAAGGCCCTGCTGACTGACCTTGTGCTGATTGACACTCCATATCCTTATGATGGAGTCCCGGCCTGCTGTGAAGAGTCTGTTCAATGCTGGGTCCAGCTGAAGTGCGTTCACCCCGTTCCGGTTATACTTCTCCACTTCATCTCTAATCACATAGGAAACCTAAAACACATTTGCACAAATCCAATTATGGCATTAAGATATTGACCTGGCCATAAAATCTGAACATCTAATTTCACCTTTGTAAGGTTCTTGAGTAGAAAATATGAAGTTTTACAAGCACTGTCTATCAGTTTGAGAGTCACCAGCACCACCAAAGTCACTTGCTCCCAAAAATGGGGAAGAGTCGTACAGAAGGTTCAGCAGTCATAGAACTGGAGCCCAAAAGATTCTTTTAATCATTACAACTTAAGTTTAGTTAGATCCAGAGAATCCTCAGTTCAATTCCCTGCTGTGTGCAAATATTCTGGGTGGTCTTAGACAACACACTGAGTCTGTGTCTCACTTCCCAAGGGGTTCCAGAGTTTCTTAGGCTGCTATGCCAATATTTGCCAGCCTCACAAAGGAGAGGTTATGGTCACCATGGCTTACAAAGCACTGAAAGACTGGAGATAAAAATTTAATAGCTGTCACTATTATTTTAAGCCAATTTTTTAAAGAGCTACCTACCTGCCAATATAATAAGAAACTCAAACTCCTAGTGCCCTTTCAGATAAATTATTCCATTAGTTTCTTTCCTTCCACTGTGTAAAGGTTATTTCATGGATTTGTTCAGAAAAATGAAAAGGAAATTTCAGGAGACCCTGAAAGGCCACAGCAGTCTCCATTATTATTATTATCTAAGACACTGCAATTTCTTCAGAGCTACTGCACTCACTTTCCTGATCCTTGGGTTTACACGCTACTCTGAGGAAAGCCCTCAAGCTGAGGGAAAAGAAGGGAAAGATGCCAGTTATGCATCTTCCCAGATTCTATAAAATATAATCAGAACAAGGTAAAATTTCATGCTTGGTATAATCAAACCTGCTCAAAGCAGGAATCCTCTGGATACACACTCATCAGTGTTTTGAAAATGCTTATAAGGAGTAGTCTTGGACTAGAGATCCGAAAGCAATTTTTCACTCCGGTAACTGTATTAAAGTAATATAAAGAAATGTTTTCCAGATCAGATCAGTGACACAAAATAAATCCAACAAATTAAAATGTTCAGTGGCCCTTATCACAGAAGAGGTATTTTACAGCAGCTCAGATTCTGCACCATGAGAGCAGACAGGTGCATTTGGTGAATGTGGGAAACACCTCAGGCAGCACAGCCAGAACACTGATGCCTCCAGAAAACATGTGCTATTCTCTGTTTGAGAAACAGCTGCAGCAGCTCTACAGACCAACACTGAGGGATAAAAATTAAGAGCCTCCTCAATCCTTCTGCCTCAACACTCTCCATTTCCACTCCACAAGTCCTTCACTACACTTACTAATGTAGTGTACATAGTGGTATATGTACAATACATGTACATAATTGTATTATGTCCCAATGCTTTTAAAGGCCTTCTGTCAGCCACTCTCAGCCCTTTTAGTATCCCTTCCTCCCAGGTCCTCATTTCCAGTACTTTCAGCTTCTCTCACCCATTACATGCTCGCTATCCATACTCAAGTTTCCAGCTACACACAGCTCCAGAGACGCTGCTGAAACAAGACACCATCAACCCTGCAGAAGTGTTCTGCTAAAACACTTCAGGCACTTGAGGTATTATTGCTTTTTGAGAGCAAAGATGTATGTGCCACTCCTTACCTGGGCTTAATCATATCATGTCTGCATTGCTGAAAGACCCACACAGATTGTGTGTACAAAAGAATGTTCAAGTCAAAGTCAAAGTTTAACATGATACAAACACAAGGCAAAGGGATGCCCATCGAATTCACACTGCTGTCAAACTCTTTGAATGAAGTCAATGAAAACACTCAGTTAAAAATACTAAATGTGAGCAGCTAAGACACAAACCCAGAGGTCAGTAGATCAAATTTAATGTTATTCATTAGAGAAAACAATATTTTCCTGACATGGTGTTAGGCTCAAGATCAGCAGGGCCCTTCACCTGTTGTTTTCCCAAATGCTAGCAGGATATTCTTTGAGAAATCCTCAATTTTTGGATTTGTTCCTCCTCTGTCAGTCACCTCCCATATTTGTTATGTTTTCAGGTATAGTTTAAGAGCTCTTCATTCCATTCATAAGTTAGATTGTCAAACTATGCTAGTCACCTAAGCATGGTGATGCTGATGCTTTTTGCACATAATGATTTTACTCTTTTTAATTTAAAGGAGCTCAAGAAAAACACAGCCATAAATACTTAAAAATACAAAAAAAAAAAAACCCCAAATGATGGCTTACTTTAGTAAATAAAGTACTTTTCATACATGATTAAAACTTCCATAGGACTTTGGAAATTGAGTCATATTTCTACATTAATCTTGACAGAATTAAAGTCAGCTCAACCAAATGCTGTTTTTCCCTCACACAAAGACATGATCAGAGGAGAATGACAACCATTTCTCATTACCACTAGTACTGAAATACTCAAAAGTTAATTTGCCCTTTATTGCCTTTAACGACTTCCTCATATTAATTTAGTCAAACATCTCTTGGCAAGTACTGTTTTTATTTCAAAAGAACAGGGATAAAAGAGAGGGGTTGTATTGTAAGTGTTATAGTTCCTGGGTAGATCTGAGCTGGATCTCAGCAGAAGCTGAGCAGGAAAACCAGCATCATCCTTCATTCTCCCTGAGAAACTTGTGAAAATTACTCTGCTCTAACAGCTGAACTAAACAAGATTAAAATGTTGAGGGGTTTTTGTGTGTGTCTGTGTAAATACAAGAGATTTGATGTAAAAAATATGGCAAAACAACAAAAAGAGCTTGTTACAAAATTCCCCATGAGTGACTGCTACTGTGCACAGAATTCAATCAGTTATTTTTGTCTCTCCTTAGACTTAGAATTTTACAAAGTGTTATTTACTGTTCACAGAAGGAATAGTATACTTGTTCTGATAAACTGTCTTAGAAATTGAAGGAGCAGTGGTAAGAAGAAAAAAAAATCCCTATTCCATTAGGTAATGATAACTTCCTCAATGTCAGGGGGAGGAACCATGACAAACATTTTTCAATCATAACAGTAATTCTAATCCAAATTAAACATGGACTCCTTAATTTATTTATTTCTTTTTAAATTTCTAATACTACAAGGACAAACAAAGAAAATTGAGAGAAAATTATTCTGTGGTCAGCAAGCTGATGGGACTTTAAATGAACACTGCAATTTGAGCAGCTGGCTAAGGACAAGGCAAACCATTTGTCCTGAAAACAGTATGAACTGAAAAGGCCTACAGCAAAAAATGGACTCTTCAACTCATTTGAGAGACCTAATGATAGCCAAATAACTGTCAGTTGTTTACAATGAAAATAATTACTAAATTTATTTGCTCATCCACAATAAAAAAATATTGAATTCCTGCTAACCCGTCATTGAGGCTGAAATAAACATCTTGTATATTAACAAAACTTGAACAAGACACACACCACATGTGGCTGAACTAAAAACAACCCCACGAGACGTTCATTGCACACCACATGGAACCCTTTGGAAAGGGAAGTATAACACCAGAAGCATCCAAGCTTGAACTTAAATGCATTAATTCCATGGTAACATATTAATTCCATGGTAACATATTAATTCCATGGTAACATATTAATTCCATGGTAACATATTAATTCCATGGTAACATATTAATTCCATGGTAACATATTAATTCCATGGTAACATATTAATTCCATGGTAACATATTAATTCCATGGTAACATATTAATTCCATGGTAAGAGGGAAAAATTAAGGGTTCCACAAAATGTGTTGAAAGGTTGTTGAAATGCACGAGGAACTTAAAATGCATCACTAAAAGCAACAGCAAG